>NW_026988421.1:4187500-4787500 GCF_030222135.1 Aotus nancymaae
AAAGGATGAAACGAAGGAGGAAAGAAGGAAGGAGGGAAGGAAGAAAGGACAGAAGGAATGAGGGAAGACAGGAAAAGGGAGGGAAGAAATGAGTTATTTTGAGGCAGAGTCTTCTTTAACTTATCTGTGGCTTAAGACAGAAGGTTTCCTAACCAAACATACGGGCTTCCTCACCATTCATCTCCATACATAGGTTACACCACAGCCCAGGCTGGCTGCTCATGCAAGATGCTCATTTACTCACAACACAATCAATTACTAGACAACTTGTCTACTAATAAGTAAAATAAAAATCACAAAACTTTGAGGAAAGTGAAACTCACAATGCCATACTGTCCTTTTCCAATTTAAAACAATCACCAGAAATCGCGTATTTTCTCTGTAAGTCAATACTGACTGTGTAATAGTTTAACATGAACAACCTGACGCTAAGTAGCACTTTCTCTTCTCAAAGCTCTTCCACACACACTGTCCTGCTCGCTCCCCTGGGTGGAGCTGAGACTCACAGATGTGCTAGGATATGCCCTAACCCCAGGTAAGGGGCACCAGGCTCAGGGAGGGCAGACAAGGGAGCAGTAACTGCTGTACGCAGGAATACCAGACTCCATTATTCAGGCTCCCAATCCAGCGCTCTTAACTCCATGCCACAGCGCCCCAATGCCTAACTTCTAAGTCACTGTTGCTCTCATTGATTTAAATTTCCTTTTTCATTGCATACATACTCGTCGACAAATGTTATTTCAGAATATAAAGATTCCATTCTGACCGGGCACGGTGACTCATGTCTGTAATCCCAACACTTCGGGAGACCAAGGCAGGAAGATCATGAGGTCAAAAGATCAAGACCGTCCTCACGAACATGGTGAAACCCCACCTAAACTAAAAATACAAAAATTAGCTGGGCATGGTGGTGCGTGCCTGTAGTCCCAGCTACTTGGGAAGCTGAGGCAGGAGAATTGCTTGAACCCTGGAAGCGGAGGTTACAGTGAGCCGAGATAGTGCCACTGCACTCCAGCCTGACGACAGAGTGAGACTCCATCTCAAAAAAAAAAAAAAAAAAAAAGATTCCATTCTATAAAGACAACAAACACTTAAAAACAGAGACACAGATCTCATTAGCAAGCTTTAGTACGCAGTCTCCTGAGGTCAAAAGAATTAAACAGCACAGGAAAGGGGCCTGGAGTACACATGTGTTTTTGGACTAGGATGTGCCAGACAGATATGAAAAAGATACACTAAGGCCAGGAGTGGTGGTTCACACCTGTAATCCCAGCACTTTGGGGTGCCTAGGGAGGCAGATCACCTGAGGTCAGGAGTTTGAGACCAGCATGGCCCACATGGTGAAACCCTGTCTCTGGGAAAAATACAAAAATTAGCTAGGTGTGGAGGTACGCACCTGTAGTCCCAGCTACTTAGGAGGCTGAGAAAAGAGAATCACTTGAACCCGGGAAGTGGAGGCTGCAGTGAGCTGAGATCGTGCCACTGCATCCAGCCTGGGCGACAAGAGTGAAACTCTATCTCAAAAAAAAAAAGACACATTGAGAAAGCAGCATTGCTCTTGGGTTTCGCACACCCTGAAGAATATCCTGAAATCTATAGGACATAAGTAGCAAAATACACCCCAAGGAAAAAGGCAGTGTCTGTCCTTGGCATCACTTCCCGAGCCTTTATAGGGACATGAACATCTGTTCTGCCAAGTGACTTCCAGGGTGAAAGTCCTGAGGATGTACAACCTCTGAGCTCAACACCAGTAAAGCTGAAACGTCCAGACTAACACTCTTCCTGGTAATGGAAGATAAGCATGAATAGGAACATGTGGAGGAGACCACTAAATCCACATTCTCTTCTTCCTGCAAGGCACATAGTCAGTCTGCATTTCCCACCCCACTTGCTGTAGGTCTTACCAGAGAGACTCAGGTCAGGACAAGAAGATGTGAGAAGGGATGCGCACCACCTCCAGCTGGGTCAGGAAGAACATCTATGCGACATCTTCATCTCTCTCTTTCCCCATCCACAGGTTGAATGGCAGGGAGCCCAGAAGGCTCATGGAGGGCAGAGTGGCAGGGTAGAAGGAGCCAGAGTCCCTGAATGGCTGGGCGGAGCAGAGTCCCTGCTCACCCTCCACACCGCCCATGTGGACACAAATGAAAGACAAACTTGTACTGTATGAAGCCAGTAAAATGTTGGGGCTGTTTGTTACAGCGGCTAGCTAACACTAGTCAGAAAGGAAATCATGACTGTTACATTTATATAACATAAGTTTACCTAGTGTAACCAATTAAATCATTCCCCTGGGTGTGGTATCTCACGCCTCTAATCCCTGCACTTTGGTCAAGAGTTTGAGACCAGGGCAACATAGTAAGACCCTCCCAAATCTCTAAAAACAATTTTTTTTAATTAGCTAGGTCTGTAGTCCCAGCTACTCAGAAGGCCAGGGTGGGAGGAACACTGGAGCCTGGGAGTTCAAGGTTGCAGTGAGCTATGATCACATCACTGCACTCCAGTCTGGCCAGTAGAGCAAAATCCTGTCTATAAAAATAAATAAATTAAATAAAATAGCAGGGCACGGTGGTTCATGCCAAGAATCCCAGCACTTTGGGAGGCCGAGGCGGGTGGATCACCTGAGGTCAGGCATTCGAGACCAGCCTGGCCAACATGGTGAAACCTCATGTTCACTAAAAATACAAAAATTAGCCAGGCGTGGTGGCGCACGCCTGTAGGTCCCCGCTACTCAGCAGGAATCATTTGAACTGAGGAGGCAGAGATTTCAGTGAGCCAAGATCACACCATTGCACTCCAGCCTGGGCAAGAAGAGCAAAATTCCATCTCAAAATAAATAAATAAAATAAAATTTAAAAATAAAACAAATCACTCAGGATAGCATATAAGTTTTGAGTCACACTCCTCTGGAGATGCAGCAGCAAATCCTAACTCTATACAGCAACTGTAACTAGATAAAGAGTCAAGGTTACATTTTTCTGATGAGAAATTTAGATATCTGCCTTCATCCTGTCCCTTCAGGAACCCCCCAGCAATCAATAAGAACTACAGTCCCTGGTCTAACCTCAGACTTAACATTAAAATTCCAAATGGTACCTTGCAACAGGCAGGGGCTCCAGAAGCAATGGGGCCCATGTGGCAGGGCTGGGAAGAGCCTGCATTAGGCTAGAGATTCAGTCCCAGGCAACACAGACTTCTACTTACAAAGCAATCAATAAAGGATGAAAGAAACTAACATTATCAAGCACAGACCAGGGGCCTGGTTTGTGCTAGGTTATCTCTCTCTCCTCAGAACTGCCCAAAGAGGTTGGTGTTATCACCAGTTTTACAAAGAAGAGACTCTGACTTAAGGTAAATAACCCCCAAGGTCACACGCCTAATAACACACAAGGCTGATACTCAGAGACAGATCTCTATGACCCCTAACCTGAGCTGTTTTGATAGCACACACTATATGCCAAGAGAAAGCACCTGTTTCTCCTCAAGGCACCCAAATGAAAATTTAACAAGCTGACAGACATCTGTCTGGGGTGAAACCATCTGCCTTTTGAAGACAGGGAGTACCTGTGTGGATTCTCATTTTTCCACGTGCTAACTGCAGAGTGCCAGGCCAAAACTGAGTCTGTCAGTGATCATGAAGAAGCCCAGTGTCATTTACTTGTCACAAGCCAAGCCCCCTCCCCTTGCCCCATTAGCTCCTGATATTAAAACGCTTTTCTGACTGCCCAGGGCCACTGAGGGCTGTGCATGGTATGACTGGGGGAGGGAAGCCAGCCTGGTGGGCTGCAGAGAAGAACAGTGCCCCTGGAGTTGTGTGGGGCAGTCCTGGGACAGAGCCAGTGTGAGGCAGGCCACCCTACTCACCCGACAAAAACATAAATGGTAAGAAACTGGAAATAAACCCAAGCAGGATGTGTGAATATCCTAATGCTAAATGCAGCTGATGCCCAGGCAGTTTGAGCTCGAAGATTCTGAGCCGTGCTCACAGGAGAATGATCATACTTAAAGGGCTTCTCTGAAGTTCCTGTTTGGGTCCCAAACTACCTGACTGCATTGTTCTGTCACTAATTTGATTGCAAGGAATTTCCAGATCTGTATACAGAAACAAATCAGAGTCCATCAGAAAGCTCTGACCCTCACCTCCCTGGAGTTCAGTAGCACCAGGGACCCACAGCCTTGCAGAGAAAAAAAAAAAATTCAAAGGCCAATAAAGATAGAGGGAAACTGTAGATGAAAAGTCTTATGTTATCAAAATCACACCGTTATGGGCCACATTGTGTCCCTCTAAATCCGTATGTCAGCGTTCTAACCTCAGAAAGTTAGCATCCTGGAAATGTGACTGTATCTGGAGCCAGGGTATTTAAAGAGGTGACCAAGTTAAAGTGCGGTCTTCAGGATGGGCCCTAATCCAATATGACTAGTGTCCTTTCTTTTTTTTTTTTTCCTTTTGAGCTCGAGTTTCACTCTTGTTGCTCAGGCTTGAGTGTAATGGCGCAATCTCGGCTCACAGCAACCTCTGCCTTCCGGGTTCAAGTGATTCTCCTGCCTCAGCCTCCCAAGTAGCTGGGATTACAGGCATGCGCCACCATGCCCAACTAATTTTTTGTATTTTTAGTAGAGACAGGTTTCACCATATTAGCCAGGGTAGTCTTGAACTCCTGACCTCAGGTTTTCCACCCACCTTGGCTTCCCAAAGTGCTGGAGTTACAGGCATGAGCCACTGCGTCCCCGGCCCTAGTGTCCTTACAAAAGGAAATGAGAACACTGACACACAGAGAAGGAAGACTGTAAGAAGACAGGGTGAAGATAGCTGTCTGTAACCCAAGGAGAGAGGGCTCAGAAAACCAACCGCCAAAACACCTTGATTCCAGCATTGCAGAATTGTGAAAACACAGGTCCTGTTGTTTAAGCCACCGCCCTTGCGGTCCTATGTTAGGGTAGCTCCAGCCAACTAATACACAAATTCCACGCTGTGATTTCACTGTCAGCCCCAAAGCACTTCCATCATACCAATGAAAGCAAATTTAAGAACAGTGGCTGATGGCAAATGCACCACTTGCAGAACAATGTTTCCAAACTGCCTTAAGGTACATTAGTTCTGGTGAACTTCCATCAGCCCAAACTCAGTGAGATAAAGTCCATGAACATTGCTGCTTAAAAATGGGAAACCAGGCTGCAAGAGGTCCAAACACTCACCCTGGGTCACATGCATGAAAAGTGGCTTTGTCGGCCGGGCGTGGTGGCTCACGCCTGTAATCCAAGCACTTTGGAGGCCAAGGTGGGTGGATCACCTGAGGTCAGGAGTTCATGACCAGCCTGACCAATATGGTGAAACCCCCTCTTTAAAAAAAAAGAAGAAAGAAAGAAAAAGAAAAGTGGCCTTGTCAGGGCTAAAACTCAAACTCTGACCCCTCCTTGGGTTGCCTGCTCATTTCCTCCCTGAAGGCCTTCTGGATACACTGAGGGTTTGAAAACTGACCATCTTGACAAGTGACCGCCTGGGCTGTGGTCTCCACCCTGCTGGATGTGGCCGGTCAGGTCAGCCTTCCACTCCATGTCTCTTCAAACTGGATCAAAGTCCTTGCCTGAACACACTCAACAATTTCACAGCTCAGTGGACCCCCTCAGACCATGCCCCCACCAGCACTCCCTGGCTCAGCTGCCTTCTCCTGTACTGTGGCAGCACAGAATCTGCATGCTGGCTCCCAAATGAAACCAAGGCTAATGCAAACTCCAATCACCATGAGAGACAACTACACACCTACACAAGCAACATAGACAGCGACAAATGATGGCAAGGATCCCGAGAAATCTACAATCACATATACGCTGCTGGTGGGAATGTGAACCAGCACAGCTACTCCAGAAAAGTTTGGCAGTTTCTTAAGAAGCTAAACATCCAACAATCAGACAACTCATCCTCTGCACTCCTGGGCATTTAGCTGGGAAAATGAAGACTTAGGTTCACACTAAAACCTGTACATGAATGTTGACAGCGGCTATATTCATCACAGCCAAACCCAGATGTCCTTCAACAGGTGAACAGTTAATCTGGGCATATCCAGACCATGAAAGGATACTCACAATGAAAAGGAAGAACCCAGAAAGAAGCAACAGCCTGGTAAATATCCAGAGAGAGATACTAAGCAAAAGAAGCCAATCCCGAAAGCTTACCTCCTGTGCAATTTCATTAATGGAACACTCTTTAAATGACAACATTAGAGAAACATGGGACAGGTGAATGGTGGCCAGAATCTGAGGGGAGAAAGGCGTGGAGGAAGGGAGGCATGGCTACACAAGAACAACTGAGGGGTGCTTGTGGTACCGGAAATGTTCTGTGCCTTCACTGACGATGTCAATATCCCAGCTGTGATGCTGCGCTGCCCCTTTACAAGACGTAACATTAGGGGAAACTAGTAATGGCTATTCATGATCTCCCTGAATTATATTTTACAACTGCATGTAGCTAGAATTTCTGAAACTACAAAGTTTAATGCAATCATCTGAAAATACAAAGTACAGATTGAAAAGAAAGAAAGAAAAAAGGGAAAAGGAGGGAGGGAAGAGAGGGGACAGTGTACAAGTATGCACTCGCCACAGTGCAGGCCCTCGGGCATCAGTGCCGCACCCAGCAAAGGACACCACGTGGCCTATTTCTTGCTCCCCATTCCACTAGCTGCATCCACAGAGGTGATAAAAGAACGAGACAGAACTACTGACATACACTAAGACAATCGTGATTAGATGTCTGGTATCCCAGGCAAACAATGGCACAGAAACATATTGACATTTTTTATGTTTCCAAAGTAAAATCAGGTTTGTAGAAATATAATATGCCCTGATTTGGTTTTGCCGCAACTCCAATGAATGAAAATGTCTGCATTTCTATTTACTTAAGATCAAATCTAATTTTTCTTCCCCAAAGTAGCAGCTTGCTTGCTACTCTGGATAACGAAAAAGATCTCTCTTCAACTCCCACAATCCCAAATTTATTTGGCGATTACACAATTCCTAGCAATTATCATTGCTCAGAGCTAATGTGAGCGCATACAAGCCAGGCTCCCCACACTGAGCAAATGTGACTTCTACCACTATTAGAAACTAAAACATCATCAAGAAATCAACTTTTGAAGAAAAGCATTTTTCTGGCAACCTGTTAAATGCACACAGGAAGTCACTTATCACTACGTTTCTAAACCTTGTGCTTTATTAAATAAAAAAGTTAATAAAAGCAATGCTTCATTGAGTGCTTGGCATATCTTGAACACAGTGCTAAATTTTCTGCCAACATCGTCTCGGCGAGTCCTCACAACTCGGCGGCAAGCAGGCTTAGTTCCACTTCATAGATATAAAAACCAAGGCTGAGAAAGTCCGAGTAATTTGCTCAAGGGTCCCATTACGAATAAGAGCCAGGTTACACTTGTCTGTAGCACCAATGCCCCATCCCATTTGAGAGCTGCACCTTGAAGTAGCCAAAGTGAGGAGCCACTTGGGTTCACTACCTTCAATGATCTTAGTAACCAATCTCAAGAGTGCAGAGAGCCTCACCTGCAAGCTTCTCTCCCATCATCTGTACTGGGTTTCCACTGCTGCCGTAACAAATTACCACAACCTAAGCAGCTTAAAACCACACAAATTTATTATCTTGGTTCCACAGGCCAGATGCCCAGCAGCTCAGGACCTCAAAATCAAGGTGTTGGCTGGCTGAGCTCTTAGCAGGAGGCCCTAGGAGGAAATCTGTTTCCAAGCTCACTCATGGTGTTGGCAGAATCCAATTCTTTGTGATTGCAGGACTGAGGTTCCCCTGCTGGTCATCAGCTAGGGGACTCCCATAGCTCCCTGAGGCCTCTCTCTGGTCCTTGCAAGTGAGCCCCTGCATCACAGGGCCAGCAACTGTGCCTCCAAAAACAGGCTTGGAATCTCTCTTATGAATGCCTGTTTCATAACCAGCCAAAGTTCCCTGTGCCCATGTGGATGGCCCAGAATAATCATCTCCTGTCTCCCAACTCCAGGTAACCTTAATCACATCTGCAAAGTCCCTTTTGCCATGTAACGTATCAAATTCACAGAGTCTGAGGATTAGGGCATGGACCTTTGTTGGGACCATTATTCTGCTTTCAACACCATCGTTGAGATGTGAGTGAGCACTTGATCCTCATGTGTGATTCTAGAACATGCTGCATCTTTCACCTAATCTTAGGAACAGGATCCATAGGAACATAATTTTATTGACACTGGGACATAAGACTGCCCACTAGGCTGTGTGGGAAAAGATCATCTGGACAGTGTCACAGCTAAGTCAAGGTTTATGTCAGTGTTAATAAGCCAGGCCCTTAAACATGACCTACCAACTCAAGGCCAAGAGGGAAACATGGGCTGGTAAATTTCACAGGCAGCCCCCCAGTGGAATGAGTCAGGAGGAAACAGCATTTCCTGCCTTTGCAGAAGGGGCCTCAGATCAGCTGTTTACTTCTTTCCCAATTTTACAAAATAAATATACAACTGAAGTGTCTCGTTTACAAACAATGCTTCAAACAGATTCCAAGTACTTGCAAACAATGAGCTGTGATTCATGTTTCCAAATGAGATGGAGTTTTATCATTTTCTTTCCCCTCGTGATTCATTCATGGGCCAAGTGGCCGAAGTGGAAGTGTGGTCCACCCACAGAGCCACGAGAGCGCCTCTGGGGAAACACGGCCCTGTTGTTAGGCTCTGGAAAAAATGCTGGGGTTGGTATGGGGGTGGGGTTCTCCAGTAATTTTCCCTTAGATGAAAACAGCCAATCACCTACTGGAAATAAATCCCTACATCCCAGCACCTACATCCTTCCCACTCAGCACCCTCCGTGAGAACCACTAAAATCTCACTGCACACTTCCAGACAAGTGGGAAGCCTGGGAATGCACTCATGCTCAGCTCCCCTCCCGCCCTCCCTGATGGGGGACTCTGGTTGAAGTGCCTCTGGATGCTGCCGGAGTGATGCTGTCCTCACTAAGGTCTACCCAGCGAGCTGTCATCTCCACCCAGCGAGGGGAAGCAGAGCAGTCTCTCTCCCCTCTATCTTCAACCCTTCACATCTGTCCTAGAATTTCCTGGCAAAACCATCCCAGATACTTTTTGTCTTTCAAAATTTCCCAACACGAAGTTTTCTTTTTTTAAGTTTTTAAAATTTACTTTTTCTTAATCAAACATAGAGTTTTCTTAAAACCAAAGTATTAGCAAAAGATGTGATGTCAGAAGTCACTACCATGAGTGCTGGTGAAGCTTCTGGAAGGTATGAGACTCAAGAGCTCACAGCCCCCTCCTCAAGGAGACCCTGCTCTCCCGTTCTTTTTGGTCTTCTCCAGACCATCCGGCTACACTATAGGATCCTCACTGACACCATCCAGGTCACCCTGGGAGCAGACGAAGGGGAAAAAGGTCTCCTTTAAAATGTGGTGTCCCAAAGAGAAGCCATCCCCATCTGCAGGCAAGGATAGGACACCGTGGCAGCTGAACCCAGGGTGGCCACGCTTCACATTCAGGAGGCACCACTTACTAGTGATGTGAGCTCAGGCAAGCAATCCACCTCTTCCTTGCCTTTGTAGAATGGGAGCAGTGATGGTCCCCACTGCACCCCTGATGGCCCCCACTGCACCCTCATAGCCCCCACTGCACCCCAATGGCCCTCACTGTACCCTCATAGACCCCACTGCACCCCGATGGCCCCCACTGCACCCTCATAGCCCCTACTGCACCCCGATGTCCCCCACTGCACCCTGATGGCCCCCACTGCACCCCAATGGCCCTCACAGACCCCACTGCACCCTAATGGCCCCCACTGCACCCTCATAGCCCCTACTGCACCCCGATGGCCCCACTGCACCCCGATGCCTTCACTGCATGCCAATGGCCACCACTGCACCCTGGCCATGGGCACTTCAGTTGCTTCCCCAGCAGGCCAGGGCCATAGGATGCCTGCTCCTCCACCAGCCTCCTGCCTCTCCCACCTGTCTAGCTCCTCCTCCCTGTCTGAGTGCTGGTGCTAGGTTCCCTGGGAGTCAGTCCTCAGCTCTCCCCTCTACACACTCCCCCAGGAGGCTCTCCACCGCAGGGACCCCCACTGTTGCCACATCCCAAGTATTCTCAGCTGGAATCTCCATCCCAAACCTCCCTCCTCTGATGCAGACTGAAGGCACGTGCCAAGTGCCCCAGAATGAATCCATTCAGTGGTGCACAGGGTGCCGGTTACACCCTGAGTCTGCAGTCAGACAGACGAGCTCTCCTGCACGTCTGTGAATGTGTCTGAGCCTCCATTATCTCATCTGCAAAATGGGGCGATGGGGAGGAAGCTCAGCCATAATGGTCCTGAAGCAAGGAGGCCCCCTATGCCTCCCTGCACGTGGAACAAGACAAGCGCAGGCCCGGTGGGACCCAGGGCTGTCCCAGGACTGTCCCCATGGCCACTGTCCAGCCGGCTCCTCGGTCAGGGCCCATTTTAAGTCACTGACAGCCGTGAGAAGTGACTGTTCACAGAAAGGAGAGCTCCCCGGGGACAAGAGCTACCAGGACGCTTCCCAAAAGTCAAGAGGGCCAGGATTCGAACCACATCAACAGAGGGGCGGGCAAGTCACTGTCACTGCCAGTGCAGGCCCAGCAGGGGCCAGGCACAGAATGGGCGCATGGTGCTGCTGAGACGGTGTCCTCGGAGGACTCAGCCTGGGCTGTGGGAGGTAAGACCACCAAAGATTTTCCCAGTCTGGCCGAGTGGCCTGGAGGAGGCAGGAGATCAAGGACGCTTGTGGATTGTGGGACGGGGAAAGCAAGCCTGAACCAGCTGGAAAGATCAGGGACCCCGGAGAGCAGGACAGCAGCCACCGCCGGGCCAGAGACCAGGCACGCAGGTCCGGAGGAGGTGGGCGTCCACAGGCCTCGGCGGCGGGTCCCCGGGGGGCGGGATGCGGGTCCCCGGAGGAAGGGTCCGTCTGTTCCACCACAAGGGAAAATCTCCCTCTCTGGAATGCACAGTTGGGTCCGAAATGTAAACTTGCAACCCGACTCCCTCCATCCCTCTCGGAAGCGACAAAGAGCCACGGAGCGAAAAACAAGGCCCCCACTCTCCTGGACGGGTCTCCGGCTCGGCCGCTCGCCTTCTCTGCGAGGTCCCACACGGTCCCCGCAAGACCGCCGAGGGGCTCGGGGCGCCGGCCGCCCGGGTCGCGCGCGCTCCTCCCCGCCGGGAAAGGGCGGAATTCTCCGCTTGGACCGCGCCGACCTGAGCCCGCCCACCCAGTGCCCGGACGCGGGACGCAAGTTCATCCAAGAAGCAGAAGCCACCGCGGGACAGTGACCCCCGGGCTTCCCTGCCGGGCCCAGACGCGCCGCTAACAGCGGCCGGAGTCGGGGAGTCGGGGCCGCCTGGGGGGCTCCGCCGCGGGGGTCCTAAGGAGACGGCGTCGGAGGGGATGCCCTGGGGAGGGACGCGCTCGCCCCAATTCCCACCCCACCCCCGCGTGTCCCGGGCCCGGATCCCCAGGCCTGGAGCGGGCGCGGCCGGGGGCTCGAATCGGGGCGGCCGGGGGCGCCGGGCACTGCGCGCGGGGCGGCGGCAGCGCGGGCGCGGGCGCGGGCGGAAGAGCCTCTCCCCGGCCCGGCCGCCGCTCGGGGCGGCGGCAACAGGCGCCCGGCGCTCCCGCCCCCCCTTCCGGAGCCCGGGCTTGGGGCGAGAGGCGCGGCGGCGGCGCTGCTCACCCACGCCGTACTTCTCCTCGCGCTTGGTGGGCACCCAGCGCGTCATGGCGCCACCGGAGCCGCCGCGGGTCGGGCAGGAAACTCCGCGTCTAGGCCGCCATTTTCCATTCCTTTCGAGCCGCGACAGGATGGGGAGGAAAAAGTTTGCGGCGGAGGCGGCGTCATGTGGGACGGGGCGGGCGGAGCGTCGCGGGCCGGATGGGAAAGGCCGGGAGCGCTGGCGGGAGGCGGGACGGCCGCGGACTCTGCTCCCGCCCTCGACTTGGACCCTCCGCCCGGACCCCGCGGCCGCCGGGGCGCCTCTTCCTCGGCCCCCGCGCGCCCAGCCCCGCGCCCCGGCACACCCGCGGGGTTCTCCTGGGTCCCCGGAGCTCCCGGGACTGGCGGTCACGCCGTGAGAGAGGTGCGCCCTGGGGAGCGGGACGGGCCGGGGCTTCTACGCGGTGTAGGAAACGGGCAGCTTGCCCGGCGCGGGTTTAGGCCGGAGCCTGGTGGTGCGAGGTCCCCACCTCGGATTTCTCCCTGGTAGAGAGTCCCGGAGCAGAACCAACCGGCCGAGGCCCTGGGAAGGGCCCTCCTGAGCACGTGGCTCATTCATTCATTCGACAAACATTACCTGAGCACCTGCTCACCCATTGCCCGAGTGTGCTGGGCGTGCCGCATCGGCCGGCTGGCAGGTGGGAAAAGGGACGAGTCTGGTTAACAGCACAGGTAAGTGCCAGACACGCAAGTGGGGTGGAAAAGAGGTGGCACAGCGCTGCCAGGGAGTGCGTTCTGGACAGGTGACCTCTTGCTCGGGTGCTGAATAAGTGGAGTTTTCCAGAGACGCCAGGAGGAAGGAGCCGCCGAAACCTCAGCCCAGCTGGGCTTGCAGAAGCTAGTACTAGAGTAGTTGTGGGACTCAGATCAGCTGAAGCACGGGGGAGAGGGAAGCAGGGAAGGAAAGCCCAGGCCACGCGTGGGGCTCAGGAACGGCATCCTCGCCCCAGGTGGGAGTTCTTCTCAGGCTCTGGTGTTTCCCATGCCAGTAAAAGGTAGGGGCTTCAGATTTCTCCAAGGAAAAAGTTAAAGCAACACACACCTATTTATTTTTACAGCAATTTCCGAAAAGCAGAGAGGCTAAAACCAAGAAATGGGCAAAGCCTCCGAATGAAGGCGGCCCTTTAAATGGAATAAATTTGGTTTCGTGGCACATTAAGGGGATATATTCTCTCATGGTACATTAATGGGGTATGTTCTCTCCCAAGACACAGAGACAACTGCAGTAGGTCTCGGGCCTCCTTCGATTGGAGGAACGAAGGTAAGAAAAAGAAGGCGGCTCTGTGGGGTAGGGACAGTGCTGAATAGCAGGACTGGGACACCGCAGGGTGTGTGGGAAGGGCCAGGACTGGGACACCGCAGGCTCTGTGGGAAGGGCCAGGTGGGCCACCATCTTTCGGTAGAGAATGCCTGTCACCTGCCCTAGGGAACACCCAGAATGCAGATGAAATAAGCATTTGGGATGGCAGAGGAGCTTTTCAATTTTTGTGAGTTAGGGGGAACCTGCCGCGTTGTTGAGACCTGAGCATTCTGATAAGTTAACCCCACTTTCATGGAAAGCCACGGGCACTGTTTTACTGATAAGGAACTGAAATCCCACAGGGGAAGTGGCCAGGCTCACACACACAGCATGCACTTGAAGCTTTCTGTGGAAACCAGAAACCTCAGGGCCTCAGGCGCTATAGTGGCAGCCTGGTGACTCTGACCCCTTGAAGGAGAAGCGTCTGTGAAGGTGCTGTCCAGGAGAAGTAGGATGCTGTATGATAAAAGACATGGTGGCCTGACCTGCTCCAGAGCAGGGAGGATTCCCTTGAGGAAATAAGATAAACCCAGATGGCCGAGTGTGGTGGCTCGCGCCTATAATCCCATCACTTTGGGAGGCCGAGGCAGGCGAATCACGAGGTCAAGAGGTCTGAGATCATCTGGCCAACATGGTGAAACCCCATCTCTACTAAAATACAAAAATTAGCCAGGTGTGGTGGCACGTGCCTGTAATCCCAGCTACTCAGGAGGCTGAGGCAGGAGAATCACTTGAATCTGGGAGAGGGGGTTGTGGTGAGCCAACATGTCGCACCACTGCACTCCAGCCTGGTGACAGAGCTAGACTGTGTCTCAAAAAAAAGAAAAAAGATAAACCCAGACTTTAAGGATATGCAGAAACCAGCTAGGTGAAGTGGAATAGGAACAGCATGTGCAGAGGCCCTGGGGTAGGACGGAACACCACTCCTTCAAAGCACTGAGAGGCCAGATGGCTGAAGCATAGGGAACAACAGCAAAGTGACATAAATTGAGGCTGCTGAGGTAGAAGAAGGGCCTTAGTGATCTTGCTAGGAATTTGGAATTCTGCAAAGAAGCCTGGGAAACAGCTTTTGGTGACACTCGCCTTCTCTTTAATGTCCAGTTTCAATTCTGTTTGTGTGATTCTGCATTGGAGATGGTGTGCTGTAATGAATGGCCAGGAGCTTAACAGTCATGTAGACGTGGGAGGCCGGCCTTGCCGTGGCCGGCTGCGTGGCCATCCTCCTGCTTCTGGCCGTTCTGTTTCTAAACCTTGGGGTTCTGATATTCCTACATATAAACTAAGGGTTGTAATATGAACCTCACAGGTCAGTATTGGGATTATAGGAGGAGATGTGACTGCATGTGTAAAACATCGTAACGATGGTCAGATGTGCTTCCTCATCTGACCCTATCTCCAGGTTCTTTGATAACCTCATGGTTCACATTTGCTAGAACAGTTACCACTTTCACTCAGATAAAGGTGACTCACTGAATGCATAAATAAGTGTAGTGCAGGATTTGCATACTTTTGGAAGACTATTATATAATAAATTTATAAATCAGGATTTTAAAACTCCAGGTGGGGCTAGGCACGGTGTCTCACGCCTGTAATCCTAGCGTTTTGGGAGGCTGAGGCAGGCGGATTGCTTGAGGTCAGGAGCTCGAGGCCAGCCTGTCCAAACAGAGTTTTAATAGAAACGCTGTCTCCACTAAAAATACAAAAATTAGCTGGGTGTGATGGCACACGCCTTTAATCTTAGCTTCTCAGAAGGCTGAGGCAGGAGAATTGCTTGAAACCAGGAGGCAAAGGTTGCAGTGAACCGAGATTGCGCCGCTGCACTCCAGCCTGGGCAACAGAGTGAGACTCCATCTCAAAGAACAAACAAACAAAACTAACTCCAGGTGGACCACGGGCCGGGTTTTTGTCATTGTGGCTTCAGTCTCTTGATTGCAACATGTGCACAACTTTGGCTGAGGTGTACCTGTGGCCATAGTCCTTGAAGCTCTGAGAAGATTCATCAGCATCCCCAGGCTGCTCGGGTGGTGGTCTCATCTTGTGGCTCTAAATCAAGCCCATGGCCCTGGCTCACTGTTCCCTGGTTGCATAAGCTCAGGGCTGGCTTCGTCTTCGATTCCAGGAGCCCTGGAGGCTGTGGCCCTTTGGTGTTTTTACCTCCTAAGTCAGTGTGGCTGGGCCACAGGTCTCAGTTGCCCTCCCAGACATCACGCAGGACTTGGGTCTGTGTCATGCGTATGGGTGTGGCCAGCCCAGGAATGCTGAGGCTCTCAATGGCCCAGTGCTGCCCATCACTGGGATTTCAGAGCAGTGACCCCTCTCCTCCAAGATACCACAGAATCTTGCTTTGGAGCCATGAAGAATATCATCAGTATTATTACAGTTTTAAAGTTTTAAATCTTGAAAATTACAGTCTTAATTTTTTTAATTCAAAAAAATTTCACACATTTGCACTGCAAATTCAGGAGGTAAACTCACCAAAATCTTGCCTGGTGGAGATACCAGGAAGCACAGTGAGTCAGTAGGGCATGTTTCTCGGTTGAGAGGGACAGATGAGAACGGAGCAGGGATGTGGAGATTTTATGCAGGAAAAGGGGCCTGACCACAGATTGCTTGCCCTTTGAAAGGGGAGGAACATCATCTTGCAGCAAGGCCTAGGCCCACTGCGTCTCGGTTCCAGTGGCAGATCTGGGCATGATATTGGATGACCAGGCATGTGGTCACAATGCACAGTGCCACACAGCCCAAAAGTGTGTATTCAAGACTTTAGACCCAACTTCCAGTTTATAGGAAATAGAAGAGATTGAGGAACAAGTTACAGGAAATAGAAGAGGTTGAGGAACATCATTAAGAAATACAGTGAAACAGGCCAGGCACGGTGGCTCATGCCTGTAATCCCAGCACTTTGCGAGGCCGAGACAGGCAGATCACCTGAAGTCAGAAGTTCGAGACTAGTCTTGCCAACATGGTGAAACCCCCCTCTCTACTGAAAATACAAAAGTTATCTGGGCATGGTGGCAGGCAACTGTAATCCCAGCAACTCAGGAGGCTGAGGCAGGAGACATGCTTGAACCTGGGAGGCAGAGGTTACAGAGAGCATGCCATTGCGTTCCAGCCTGGGCAGCAAGAGTGAAACTCCATCTCAAAAAAAAAGAAAGAGTGAAACAAAGTCAGAAGGTGGGATATTCTTTCAGGTAGTAGTCTGGTCTCTTCAATAATCAATATTATAGAGCAAGAAGGGGCCAGTGGAGAGGAACTGTTCTAGATTTTAAAAGATGTAAGAAATATAACATTTAAATGTGTTGTGTTATCCTTGATTGGAAACTGCTTTTAATTATCCAACACTAAAAAAATGTCAAGGGTAAGAGGTGGTTTCAACTGTGGCCTGGTATTAGATGATATTTTTAAAGATTTTTTATTTTGTTAAGTGTAATCATAGTTCTTATCATGGTTAGGTGGGGAAAGATCCGTAAATTTTAGAGATGCGTGCTGGAGTATTTAGAAGTGAACCATCATTGTGTTTGTTATTTACTTTAAAATACTATAGGAATAAATAAGATGAAGAAAAATTGCTCTTTCTAGGTATGGGTCATGAGTGTTTCATCTTTCTACATTTTTCTCCATGTTTGACATGTTTTGTAAAATAAAGTTAAAGTGGGGGAAGGAGGAGCTTGTGATAGAAAAATCAGTTGAGAAGCAGTCACCTTGACTGGCTTCACTCTAATCACCTGGACGCTGCCTCCACACTCCAGGTGCACTGCTCACCATTCTCCAAGAAGATCATTAAGGTGGACCTTAGGTGTTAAATTTCAATCAGTTTCATCGAGCAAATATGCTATTAAATAGAGAATGCTGTGTGCTGCATCAGTGTGCCTTATGAGCAAATGTGGTGGTGACGCTAAATGCAGACCAAGCAGTCCTTCCCATACTGTGAACACGAAGAAATGAGCTTTGGGACTGGGGGCCAGGACGTCTGCAAGAGAATTCCGAAGTGGGAGGAGGCCTGGATATTGGTTGCCAGGCCTTGTCCCTGGAGCCTGGATGCTCTCAGACCTCCCACCTCTGGGCCTCAGGGTCCAGGACAGTGCCAGGGAGAGTTCATACAAACAGATGTGATCAAGACCTTGGCAGCTGTCTGACTCTGAGACAGTTACCTAGCCACTCTACATTTTTTTTTCTCTTTATTTTTGTTTTTATCTTACTTTAAGTTCCAGTATACAGGTGCTGCATGTGCAGGTTTGTTACATTAGTATGCATGTGCCATGGTGGTTTGCTGCATCTGTCAACTCGTCATCTAGATTTTAAGCTCCACGTGCATTAGGTATTTGTTTTAATGCTCTCCCTCCCCTTGGCCCACACCCCCTAACAGTCCCTGGTGTGTTTTCTTTCCCTCCGGCCCCCCATGTCCATGTGTTCCCACTTATGAGTGAGAATGTGGTGTTTGGTTTTCTCTTCTTGTGTTAGTTTGTTGAGGATGATGGCTTCCAGTTTCACTCATGTCCCTGCAAAGGACATGATCTCATTCTTTTTTATGGCTGCATAGTATTCCATGGCGTATATGCACCACATTTTCTTTATCCAGTCTTTCATTGATAAGCATTTGGGTTGGTTCCATGTCTTTGCTATTGTAAATAGTGCTGCAATAAACATATGTGTACATTTGTCTTTATAGTAAAATGATTTATATTCTTTTGAGTATATACCCAGTAAGGGATTACTGGGTCAAATCGTATTTTTTGGTTCTAGATCCTTGAGGAATCACCACACTGTCTTCCACAATGGGTGAACTAATTTACACTCCCACCAACAGTGTAAAAGTTCCTATTTCTCCACAGCTACACCAGCATCTGTTGTTTCTTGACTTTTTAATAATTTCCATTCTGACTGGCGAAGCTTCTTCATTTTTAAGATAGTCTGACTTCTAGGGTGTTGTGAAGACTTAATGAAATTATGGTAGCAGAGCTTAACCCAGGTAAGGACTATGGATGAAACAATGGTTTTCTGATGCTGGACATCAGGCAGTGCAGGACTGTGATCTCTGAAAGGAAGGAAACAAATGAGGAGCACCCTGCAGTTGCCTAGCTTCCTTCCTGGAGGCAGGTTTTGGCTGTGCATACAGGAAGGCAAACTCAACTGAACTCAGAAGTGGGAGCAGATAATGGAGTTCAGAGAACCCAAGTCACTAAGATTTGCCAGTCAGAGTACCCAGGATGAGGGAGCTGCCCATCCAAAAGAGAACAGCAGAGTTCTGCAGAAGGGCCACCCTGAGTCTCTGTCTGAATGCTGATCTCTGCATCTGTGGAGGCTGTAAAGCTCCATGAGGCTGGCAGCAGAAAGAACACCAGAGTACACCAGGCCTGGAATAATTCAGAAAGCTTACGGAGTACTTAATATTCCCTCCAGCCCATGTGGAAACATCTCACAATATATCAGGCAAAGTCCTCCAAAAGATCACAGCTTTAAACCAAAGGCTATTCTGATAAGTAATAAAACTTAAAAGCCAGCTCAAGAAAATGAAACTGAGCTCAAGTTACTTGCTGCATTCTGGAACAAAGTCCAGCACTGTTTAAAAGAATGCATTGGAATCCAGCACTCAACAATGTAAAATCACAATGTCTAGCATCCAGTCAAAAATTACTAGCCATGCAAAGATGCCAGAAGATATGGCCCCCATCCAGGGGAAGAAGTCAGTAGAAACAAATACAGAAATGACAAGGATGATGGAATTAGCAGACAGACACCTGAAAACTGTTACAAATACACTCTATGTGACCAGAGACATAAAGGAAATCAGGAACATAATGAGGAAAAATACAGAGGCCAGAGACCATGAAAACCAGAGCCAGTGCTTTCATGGGAGCTGTGATTGTCATGTGGGATTGGCGTAGATGATCTCTAAGGTCTCTTATTCTAGCCAGCAAATTGTGGTATTCTCGGTTCCTTTTAAACTTAGGCAGAAGTGCTCCTTCCTATCTCTGGTTGGGAGCACTCACCGTTGCTACTGTTCTGAGCTCTGTGAATTACAGTGACTGTCTGCTGGGACTGTGTGTCCCCACTCACTCCTCTTTTGGGTGACATCATCCTGATTGTTCTTTGGGGATCCACTGTTATGAGCTCAACGATGTCCCCGCAAAATTCATATGTTAAAGTCCTAATGCCCAGTACCTGAGAGTGTGACTGTATGTTGGAGATAGGGCCTTGAAAGAGGTCATTAAGGAAAAATGAAGTCATTTTATGAGGCCTAATCCAGTCTGACTGATGTCCTTACAAAGCAGAGGAAATTTAGGGCCGGGCGTGGTGGCTCACAATTGTAATCCAAGCACTTCGGGAGGCCAAGGTGGGAGGATCACTTGAAGCCAGGTGAGACCCTGTCTCTACAAATGAAAAGGAAGAGGAAATTTGTAATCTCATAGAGACACCAGGCCTGCATGCACATACAGACCATGTGAGGAGAAGATGGCCATCTACAAGCCAAGGGGAGAGGCCTCAGAGGAAACCAGACCTGCCCACAACTTGATCTCAGACCTCCAGCCTCCAGAACTGTGAGAAAATAATTTATGTTGTTTAAGCCTCCTAGTCTGTGGTATTCTATTCTAGAAGCTCCAAGAAGCTAATACATCCACCCTCCCCTACTCCCAGTACATGAAGTTCAGGAAGGACAGACCCTCCCCACTGCTCATTGGGGCTTGTCTCATGACCCAGATCCCGGCAATCAGTGAACGCCATTGTTCCTGGCCCAGCGCTTAATTCAGGGACCCATCCATTGACTCAAGTTTAGAGTTTCTGATGAACCTGAAGGAATGAGATACTCTCTTCTCTGGATTTTTCAGTTATACTAGCCATGCATGACCTTTTTAAAAAAAAAAAATTTTGAACCGAGTTTATGCACTAACAGTAGAAAAAAGCCACGACTATGTAAGACTGCAGGGCTTGGGTCAAACAGATGTCAGCAGGCTCCAGGTTCAGCCACCTCCTAATCATAACACCTTAAATGAGTGGGTTAACCTATCTCAGCCTGAATTTCCAATTCTGAACTAATCCTTGCCTTGTAGGATGGTTGGAAAGATTCAACAAAAAAGAATGCATTGGTGCATCATAAGTGCTCCGTAAACATGGCTGGCATTTCTCCTTGCTGACTTTTTGCAGTCTCCTGCACAGGAGCTGCGAGGCGTCTGTCATACATCCTCACCCAGAGCCATCCCAAAGGCTAAGGACAAGATGGGGGCTGCAGAGCTGGAAACTGGCCATACTCCGGGGTCTGGCTGTCACTATCTGAAGGTTCAAACCACGGTTGCGGCAGCTTCCTCTTTGGAGCCTGATTCCTTTACCCAGGAGGGTCCTTGTGAACATGCCAAGCGTCCCAGTTGCCACCAAAGAGTCTGGATGAGTGCCTACTGTGAGCCAGACCTTCCATGCATCCCAAGGCTCTGCTGATGCCTCAGAAGGCACACTGGGGACCGGCTCTGGAGATGTCATTCAAGGGGCTTCAACACACAAACCCACACCTTTCCCCCTCAGACGTAACTGCAGGCTTAAGGCTGTCCAGAAGAAAGAGAAACTCCTCCCAGCTGGAGGAAGTGGGGAAAGTGGACCAAGAGGTGACCTCTGGGGCAAGAGTGGATGTGATGGAAACACATCATTCCAGGCAGAAGGAACAGTCCATGATGGCATAGTGCTCAGTGCCTGGGACTGGAGAATGGGGTGGGTGGATGGTGAGTGGCAGGATATGGGGCCAGAGGGTTGGGGGCTGAGGTTGCCAAGCCCAAGGAGTAGCACAATCTGAAATGATGCCTTAGGAAGCTCAGCTGGTGGCAGTGGGAAAGACAGACTGGAGGAAAGAAACTGGAATCTAGGAAATGAGTTAATATGTTTGTTGAATGAATGATTCCTTTACCCTAAAGAAAGGAAGGAAGGAGTGAATTAATTGGAGTCTTGAGCAACTCAGCCTCCCTTCTGGGTGCTGCAGGAGCTGTGTATGGCACAGAGAGATACAAGCCCAAGTCCCCTGCCCTGGGGACTGGCTGATCTGGCCCATGTAAGGGAGCTGCTGAATGACAGTGGAGAATACATAGCAATCCCAATTAACCTTTTTTTGAACCTGGACAAGCCACCTGAAAGTAAGCATCACAGGGCACCCTCTCCCAGACCGTTTCCCAGAAGAGAACATGCCAGGGACTTTCAGGTACATTCATAAGCCTGTGAGTGGGCTCTGTCTTCCAGGTTCCATGACTGGGCCCTGAATCAGGAACCGCAGAGCCACCCAGGAGAGCCAAGGACAGCGGTGGAGTCCTGAGAATGTGAGGCAGGACCACAGCCAGATGCAGGCAGGTAAACACACTGTTCCCTGGTTGGCTGTCATCCAGGGGCCAGGACCAGACCACAGGCAATGAGGAAGTCACTTTTAGGCCAGGCCAGATGCACACCCCAGCCCAGCAGGAGGCTGAGGAGCACACCAGGCCCAGCTCAGGCAGGAACTGAGTGTACAGTGCACTGAATGCTGGGCATCGCAGGCCTTGGGGACAGAGTGATGGCCAAGAGATGTTTCTGCTACCCGGGAGCCCCTGGTCCAGAGGAAAAGCTACGTGGAAAGGTTTACATGCAAGATGGAGTAGATACCACTGGGGCCGTGTGTCTGAAAACCAGCCTCTCTTTCACCACCTGAAGGACTTTAGGCACATCCAATATCACTTGCACTATTTTTCTTAAAATGAAAAAAATAAGTTGTTTTTAGAAAGAAGAACCAGTATAACTTGCCACAAATTGAAGATAACAAAAACTAAATGCCTGACTACCCGAAGAAAGAAGTGCTCATTCATGCGCACCCTTCAGATCCTCTCCTGTCCCATACTGCGGACACTATGCTGTCTGCAGGGCTCTTGCCCCAAAGATAGGCAGGGCTGCAGAGCAGAGAAGGTGTTGGGGTTCAAGGGACCCCTCAGCTCCCCTGAGAGGATGTTTCTCCAGGTTCTTGGTCTATCACTGTCTCAAGAATGGGAGAGGAGACCACAGCACAGTGTGCTTGTAAAGTAAAAGTTTGGAGCAAGTGATTTATTTAGGTAGAGAGAGAAAAAGGAGAAGGAGAGAGAGACAGCTAGCTCTCACACTGATTAAGAGAAAGAAAAGCCGCTTTCACACTGAGTGAGAAGGGTTCCCAGAGAGGGAAAACCAGGGGGGGAAAGAGAGCTCCCACTATGTGGGAGAGGATTCCAGAGAGCTGGAAATCCGGTGTGGGTGAAGGAGCAGGGGAATTTATCCTGGGAGAAATTCCCACCTCCCCAAGTTCCTCTGGCCAATGAAAGGAGTTCCTAAGAACTTCCGCTGGAGTGATTGACTTTTGATTCTTCCCGCGCCCACGAAAATTAAAACAGAGACCATTAAATCTCCCAGATGGAGAAAGATGGGAAGGGGCCATGGTGCTGGGAAGTTCTTGCCCTTGGAACTACGCCCCCTCGTGGACCCAGAAAGAGAACACATTCCCTCAAGGGGACATGGGAGGAGTCTGCAGGGGAGGGGTCTATAGAGGCCCAGCCCTGCAGCAGTAATGGGGTTGCAGAAATAATGAATGAATGAAAGAGCAGAGAAGAAAAAGCACCTGTAGGGAGGAGGAAACACAGCAAGGAACAGCACAGGCACAGACTGGCAGTAGGAAGCTGTGCGTGTGTGCATTCATAAGCGTGTGTACACGTGCGTGCATACACGTGTATGTTCACAACATGTACCTGCAGTCTCTAGAGAGGACCATTCACAGGGTCAGCGTGGCAGCATCCACCCTGAAGGGTCTGGCAGCCAGGCTAACATATCTGGATTCTGTCTTAGGAGCAGGCAGAGCCAGGAGAGAGTTTTTTTTTGTTTTTTTTTGTTTTTTTCCTCTTTTTTTTTTTTTTTTCTCTGTGGACTCTTGCTGCTTCTCAGTGGAAAGGTCTGGAAAGACTGGTCAGGAGAGAGTTTTAAGCAGAAAGTGGCACACTTGACAAAGCCATGTGCTAGAAAGTGTGTTCTGCTGGATTGGAGGGGCAAGACCATGAAGAGAGGGGTTCCAATCAGATAAGGAGCACCTGGCCAAGGCAGCAGGGCTGGGGGCTGCCTGCATCTAGGGGTTTGGCCATGGCAGGGACCAAGAGAGGGCCAGGCACATGCTGGACCCCAGTGCAGTCTCAGAGCTCTGGATACAGGGAGATAAACCTTGAACAAAACAGTGCCTGGGCCCTCCTGGCTGCCTCTCTGACATGGCTGCAGGTAAGAGGTCAGGCCCTCTCATTGGGTTAGACTCCCTCTGGGGCAGGCTTTGGAAGGAATTCTTGCATCATCTGCCACACTCCACTTGAACTCTCCATGTTATGAGGACCCCCGCCCCACCCCTAGGTGGACCCATGAATGTCTTCCGTGGTTGACCTGTGACACATACCAGATTGTGATAATGTTATAAAAATTAGAATTTCAAACTATTTAAGTTATCTAATAATTGCATGATGTGTAGAATTCCTATTCAGGATGAATCCAGATTTAAAAAGGGTTCTTCATTTCATTTTTTTTTAATCAGTGGAATAAAACAGGTTTATGAAACAGGTGCTCTTGGTGTATTTTAGGCATGCTTGATTTTCTTTCCAGAAGTAAAAATAGTAATGAAGAAATGCTGTGAGAACAGCACCACTTGAATGGAACTTCCTAAGGCTATAAAATCTATAGCTCCAGGCTCTCCTGCTGCTTGTAAAAGAGTCTGTTGCAGAGCAGAGGCACTGCAGGGAAAAGGGGTCCATCCTGTTCTCTGGACTGAGCACCCCATGGGTAGCTGAACGAACAAGGCTGCCAAGCCCGCAGGGTTGGCTTTGGGGTGGGAGAGCAGGTGGGGAGCCCAGGCCTCTTCATTCCCTGCTGTAGCGTGCACGCCTGTAGCTAGGAACTAATACTTATTGAACACTGGCTTCTAATGCGTGAAATTTGAGATACTGATTTGGGCGGCAGATTTCTCTGGGACTTCACTGGGGCAGGGCTGCCCCCTCAGTATTTCCTCCCCGCTAGGGGCTTTCTCAGCAGGAAGCAGAGGATGCTTGATGTCCACAGGCCTTTGGGCATTTGTATGAACCTGAAAACGTACAGGTGGAAGCCCGTGTAGCCTGCCCAGGTAACTCCCTACCAGGGCAGCATCCCCAGCCACAGTGAGCATTGGCTGTCCCCTTGGCAGATCTTGCCCTGGCTGGATGGGAGCTTGGCTCCACCCACCCCAGGCTGAGGCCATTGACTGATGGGCACAGAGGCACTAAATGCCAACTTCTTTTTTTTTTTTTTTTTTGAGACGGAGTTTCGCTCTTGATACCCAGGGTGGAGCGCAATGGCGCGATCTCGGCTCACCGCAATCTCCGCTTCCTGGGTTCAGGCAATTCTCCTGCCTCAGCCTCCTGAGTAGCTGGGATTACAGGCACGCGCCACTGTGCCCAGCTAATTTTTTGTATTAGTAGAGACGGGGTTTCACCATGTTGACCAGGATGGTCTCGATCTCTTGACCTAGTGATCCACCCGCCTCGGCCTCCCAAATGCCAACTTCTTGCCTGGAGGTGGGACAGCTCGGTGGGGCTTTTCCTGCTCCAGGGGTCTCCAGGATCAGGGGAGGCTGCTCTGTCTCCAGGGACACCACTTCTTGCCCTGGCGTCCTGGCCTCCTGCTTCCTCCCTGCCCTTTTCTCCAGCACATGCTCTCAAAGCACCTGTCAACAAGGTTTCCCATCTCATGTGGAGACACTAAGCTATGACGTTGGGAAAGACAGAGGCCAGTGTCCGGTAGGAGGTACAAAGAGAGGGTGTTTGCTGAATCAGGGAGGGGAAGAGAGGTCCCCCAGACTGATGAGAACTGGGCAAAAGGAATCCCATCCCTGAGTTTTGCTGCTCAGCACAAGCCCCCGGTTCTGGGGTTTGTAAAGGGAGGTGGTGAGGACTTGAGGATGGGAGTGGGATGGTGACCGCGAAGGTCAGGGGCCACCCTGCAACTTCTGGTTCCCTAAACGCCTCTTGGAATCTGGTGGTATTCCAGAGGTTCAGGATATGGCAGTGGAGGGATGCCTGCTCTGAGGATGCTTGTCCTCCAATGGGGGACAGGAAATAAACCAGTGAACAAATAGATCAGCCAGATCTTGGCAGCTGGTAAATGCCAGGGAGAAAATGAAACTGCATTATAGGGAAAATCTCGTGTGTGTGTGTGTGTGTGTATGTGTGTGTTAGGTGTGTGTGTGCATGGTGTGTATATGTGTGGGGTGTGTGTGTGTTATGCTGTCTTGTGAGCTGAGTAGTATGTTGTGGGGTGTGTGTGGTGCATGTTATAGTGTGTGTCTGTGGTGTGCATGTGGGTGAGTGGTATGTGGTGTATGATGTATGTGTGTTGTGTATGTGTATGTTTATGTGGTATGTGTGTGTGTTGCGTGTGATGTGTGGTATGTATGTATGTGTGTATGGCATGTGTGATGTGTTTGTTGTGTGGTGTGTGTGTTATGGTGAGTGATATGGGGTGTGCATGATTATGTGTGTATGGTGTGTGTGTAAGGATGTGTACGTGTGTGATGTGTGTGTTATGGCATATGGGAGTGTGGTGTGCGTATGTTTTTTGTGTGATGTGGTGAGTGGTATGTGGTTGTGTGGTATGTATATGTGTGATGTGTTATGTGTGTGGTGGAATATGGTGTGTGTTGTGGTGCATGATGAGTATGTAGTCTGGCAAAAGGTATGTGGTGTGTGTGTGGTATGTATGTGTGTGTATGGTGTGTAGTGTGTGTGTATGTTTTTGTGGTATGAGTGGTATCTAGTGTGTGTGTGGCATGTATTTTTGGTGTGTGTTGTGTATGGTGTGTGGTATGTGTTGTAGCGTCTAGGGTATGTGTAAATGTGCGGTGTGGTATGTTCATGTATATGTGGTGTGTGTGGTATGGTATATGTTGTGTGGTATGTGATTGTGTGCATGTGTGTGCTGTGTGTGAATGTGCATGGTGTATGGCATGTGTGGTGTGTGTGTGCATGTGTGTGTGAATGTTGTATGTGGTGTGTGGTGTATGGTGCATGTGGTATATATGTGGTGTGTGGTACGTATGTGTGTGGTGGGTGTGTGCACCTGTGTATGTGTGAATGTTGTGTGCTGTGGTATATGGTGTGTGTGGTATATGTGTGTGGTATATGTGTGTGCATGTATGTGTGTGTGAGTGTTGTATGTGTTATGGTGTATGATGTATGTGGTGTGGTGTGATGTGTGTGTGTGGTGTATGTGAATGTTGTAGTGTGTGGTGTATGGTGCGTGTGGTGTATGTGGCATGGTGTGCGTGTGTGAATGTTGTGTGGTGTGGTGCATATGTGTGGTACGGTATGTGTGTGCATGTGTGTGTTTGTGCATGTATGTGTGTGTGAGTGTTGTAGTATATGGTATGGTGTATGTGTGTGGTGTGGTATGTATGTGTGTGGTGTGTGTGTGTGCATGTGTGTATAGTGCATGAATGTATGTTGTATGTGGTGTACGGTGTGTGTGGTGTGTTTGTGAATGTTGTAGTGTGTGATGTGGTGTATGGTATGTGTGGTGTATGTGTGTATGGTGTGTGTGGTGTATGTGTGTGTGGTGTATGTGTACGTGTGTGTGTGTGTGTGTGTGCACACGTGCATGCTTTAGCTGGGTGCTTTCAGGAAAGCCTCTGGGAGGTGATGACATTTGAGCTGAGCCCTGAATCATGACAAGGAGGAGGATTGCAAAACTTGGGTGGTGTGTGTAATGTGTGTGGTGTGTGTAGTGTGTTACCAGAGCATTTAGAACTGAGGGAACAGCAAATGCAAAGGAGGGAATGAGCCTGGCAGATCCTAGGATCAGAAGGGCTGTGGGAGCGCTGAGAGTGGCAGGGCTGGCAGGAGGTGCTTGGAACAGAGGGCAAGGGGTGGGTGAGGTAGCTCAGTGTTCAGTTGCTTCTTCGTTACTGCCTGTGTGGGAGGCTTATCAGCCCAACTAGACACCCCCACCCTCCAGGGCAGAGCCCACACCTTAACATTACAGATTATCGTTGATATATGTACATAAATATCCATTTATAATATGTGCCATAGAGTATCTATTATGCATTATCATGTATTGAAAGCCTCTGCTGTGTAGGCTGGTGCTGCAGGCTGGGGCTCTGGGAAGGCAGGAGGCCTGGGTTCCACCCACAGCACACTGACCTTTCTCAGGTATGTCTAAAAGGTGTAGTGCCATTTTCCAGTGACCAGATTAGAGATTCCTGTTGTTTTTTAAGTTCACTGTGAGACTCACTGCAGCTGGGGAAGGGCTGCACTGGCAGGGAAATTTACATAGGTAGACACCACCAGTACTACCCGTTTGGGTGAGGTTAGATTAGCACAAATGCAGAAAGTGCTGTTGACTTCAAAAAAGCAAACCTTCATCTTGTATTTCTGTTGATTTCCTTGTCCATGAGATGCAAGGTGGGTCTGGGGAGTCAGAGTTCAAGCCTAACATCTTTGGAGGGCCGTGGTGTCTGTTTGCTAAATGACTGGCACTGGGAGCTCTTCAACAAGGTGCAAATGGAAGTATCCAGCCCAAGGGCATGGCAGGAGGGCTCACACAGAGCCAAGACGTCTTAGAGGGCAAAGTTATGCTCAAACCTGCATAGACTCATTCATCAACTTGAGCCAGGGAGCCCTTGGCTAGCTCGAGTCCAACCCAGCGTAGATGACCTTAGGTTACCAAGCTGAGCTATACTTTTCTAAGGAAACTGAAGAATCTCAGTCTGTCTCTCTGTCAGTCTCAAGCAGAAAATGGAGAAGTGCGTTTTTGTTCTATGGAAGAAATGTGACTGAATCCTGTTCTAAGAGAAAGAGGTATGTGGGTGAATTTCTCTATTCTGCAGACTAGAATGGCCACACAGAGCCCTGTGAAACTCAGCAAGTAGATAATTGTGTGTTCATTCTGATGTGAGATACAAGTTTCTAGAGGTTTTGTTTTCTTCTTTGTTTTATGGAAATAGTTATGTTAAACACTCTAGAAAAGAACATACGACAAATTAGGTTTCAGCTTTCAAAAACAAAGTTGTTCTCATGGAGTAAATCTTTGCTTTCATTTTTCTTTTAAATCTTTTTATTGTAAAAATAAATCACAAATACAGCAAACTTCACAAATCAAATGTATGGCTTAGTGAATTATTATAGGACAAATACCTTCAAGCCAAGAAGTAAGAAATAGAACTATACTAGCCAGCCCAGAAGCCCCTTCATCCATGAACCTGTCCTCCTCACAGCCCTGTCTCCAGCCCCATATCCTGACTTTTTTTTTTTTTTTTTTTTTTTTTTGAGACAGAGTCTCACTCTGTCACCAGGCTGAAGTACAATGGCATGATCTTGGCTCACTGCAACCTCTGCCTCCCAGGTTAAAGCAATTCTCCTGCCTCAGCCTCCCAAGGAGTTAAAACTATAGGCATGTGCCACCACGCCCAGCTAATTTTTGTATTTTTAGTCTAGACGGGGTTTCACCGTGTTGGCCAGGATGGTCTTGAACTCCTGACCTCAGGTGATCACCTGCCTCTGCCTCCCAAAGTGCTGGGATTACAGGCTATCCTGACTTTTATAGAAATAACATTCTTGTGCTTTTTAAAATATTTTAATTACCCAAATAGACTCTACATACATTTTTAATCACCCAGAAAGACTCTGTACATACTATAGTCTTAAATTGAAAACATTTTTATTTGTCTTTTAAGTCTCTTTTAATCTCTAAGTTCTTCCTTCATCTCTTTAATTCCCTTAGATAGCCCTCACTTTGTCATAATTCTATAGGTAATTATAGATGTAACACACACCACCAGTCTTTGTGCTGGTGACTCTGACCATTTTGGGGTAGGAGGCCCAATCTCTACTAGACTCCTCAGGAAGAGCTTGTGGGAACACTTTCTTTTCTTGTCTTAATTTTTTTTTTTTTTTTTTTTTTTGAGACAAGAGTGTCGCTCCGTTGCCCAGGTTGGAGTGCAGTGACAAGCTCATAGCTCACTGCAGGCTGGGACTCCTAGGCTCAGGCAATCCTCCTGCCTTAGCTTCCTAAGTAGCTGGGACTACAGGCATGCACCACCATGCTTGGCTAATTAAAAAATATTTTTTAGGCTGGGTACGGTGGCTTATGCCTGTAATCCCAGCACCTTTGGGAGGCTGAGATGCATGGATCACTTGAGGTCAGAAGATCTAGACCAGCCTGGCCAACATGGTGAAATCCCATCTCTACTAAAAATAGAAAAAAATTAGCCGGGCGTGATGACACGCACCTGTAGTCCCAGCTACTCAGGAGGCTGAGGCAGGAGAATCAACTGAACCTGGAAGGAGGAGGCTGCAGTGAGACAAGATCGCCCCACTGCACTCCAGCCTGGGGAAGAGTAGGAGACTCCGTCTCAATAAAAAAGAAAATTATTTTAAACAGAGTCTCGCTGTGTGCCCAGGCTGGTCTTAAACTCCTGGCCTCAAGTGATCCTTTTGCCTTGGTCTCCCAAAGTGTTGGGATTATAGGCATGAGCCACTGCGCCCAGCAAGAACACTTTCTTGAGTTCTCGCATGTTCATAATAATTTGTGTTCATATTTGAGAGCTATCGTTGCTAGATATAAGATCCTTGCCTTACTATTCCTTCCCTTCAATTTCTTAAATATGTCCTCCATTTTCTTCTGCCATGAAATACTTCAATTAAAAAGTGTGAAGATTATCTAATTTGTTGTTATTATTGTTGTTTTTGAGACAGAGTCTCGCTCTATCAGACAGGCTGGAGTGCAGTGGCATGATCTCGGCTCACTACAACCTCCACCTCACAGGTTCAAGGGATTCTCCTGCCTCAACCTCACCTGGCTGATTTTTGTATTTTTAGTAGAGACAAAGTTTCACCATGTTGGCCAGGCTGGTCTCAAACCCCTGACCTCAGGTGATCTGCCCTCCTTGGCCTCCCAAAGCGCTGGGATTATAGGCGTGAGCCACTGTGCCTGGCTTCAATTTTCTTTCCCTTACATATCCCATGTTCTTTTTTTTCTAGACGCACAAAACCTTTTTTTTTTTTAACTCAATCATTTTACTAGATGTTGCCTTAGCGTTGGTCATTTTGAGTCGGCAGTCTCAGATGTGCAGTATACTTTTTCAGTATGTAGTTTCACATCTTCTTTAATTTCAGGAATTTTTCTTGAATTATGTTTTTAATATGTTTTCTTTTTTGCTTTGGTTATTATCTTAAGGGACTCCTATCTACATGTTTAATCCTCTTTGCCTATCTTTAATACTTGTTTCTTTTTCTCAAATCTTTTTATATTTTTTCATTCCTTTTGCATTTAAAATTATTATCTTTTTTTAATCTACTTTTTCAGGCATTATCTTTTGTTCATCCACTCTTATGTTCCTTCTAATTTAGTCTTCAATTTTGCTGTAAACTTCTCTTTGACTTCGAATTCTTTCAGGAGTTCTGTTCTCTCATTTTCAACTTTTCCTAAATGTTGTTTAACTCCTATGTTGTGTCATTGTAACTCATTTTGAATTAGGAGGTTAACTTTGTCCTGTTTTGTGGTCTCATCTTTCTGGCATGCTTTGATGGTCTGCAGGAGTGTTTATTCTGGCCCTCATTCTCCTTTTCTTATAGCCATTTCGTATGGGATTTGATCTCAATATTCATCTGTGGTTATTTTTAAGTGAAATTAGTTCTCCTGAACGTCCCATTTAGGAAAACTGTTTTAACTCCACAGAACTTCTTCCTCTTGTTTTCATGCATTTTTTGTTTGTTTGTTTCAGATTTGGCGGTACATGAGCAGGTTTGTTATATAGGTAAGCTCACGTCACGGGTTTGTTGCACAGGTTATTTCGTCACATGGTTTTTGTTCATTAAACAGCTTGCTTCCAGAGCTTTCCTGGATCCCTTTCCCTGTGGGCTGGATCTTCTCTTTGTCTCGATTATCTCTGCCTTTGCCAATTTTTATTCCATCCCTGAAGTGTCTCCTAGGTGCTAAAAGAGAGCTCGGAAGGACAGTTTGGGGGTTCTCAGGGCTTAGGTTGCTCCGGCCCCTTCTGACCCTCCTTCCACAGGCCCCCTGCAGTCACCAGTTGTTGGAGGAGACTAAGGCACTCCTGATTTCAACGGCTGCTCTCACAATTCCCCTTGACTTGTACTTTTTGAAGGCTTTTACTTATGGTGCAGTCCTTCCGTAATTGCACTCCAGGTAGAGGTAGCAGATGTCTGAAATTTTGTCACCATCATTTGCTGTTACAGTGGGTAGAGGGGCAAATAATATATTCTCGTAGCTGGGCATGGTGGTGTGCACCTGTAGTCCCAGCTACTCATGAGTCTGAGACAGGAGAATTGCTTGAACCTGGGAGGCAGGGGTTGCAGTGAGCTGAGAGTGTGTCACTGTGCTCCAGCCTGGGCAACAGAGTAAGACCCCATCTAAAAAGGAAAAAAAAAACTAGATGCTTAAGCATAATCCAAGAGTGTTTGGCAACTAAGCTTTCCCTAAAAAGTAATGATTTATGGTATGGTTGAATGACTACTTTACATAAATAGCAGTTTCACTGTCTCCATAATTATCAGCTAAAAAGAGTGATAAGTGTTTGTTTTAGTATCACATCTTGACTTGGGAAATTTTGGCTTGATTGTAATTTAGGGCTAATTAATAATTTTTTAGTTTTCATTAATAATAAATATTTAATGCTAAGATATTGAATAAAAAGATAAAATATTAAATCTTTGATATAACTGTTAATGTCTATATTAAAATAGAAATGAATTCAAAGATTATTTTAAATCTCATTCTACTTTTTTAGGGAGTGATTTAAGTTTAAAATTTAATCTTTAAAATGAACTGAAAATGTACATTTTGTGACAGGTGGGGAAAATCAAGTTATGAATCATTTATATGCCACAGTGAATGCAAAAATTATGGAAAGAGAACACTCTTTTCATAGAATATTATTTTAATTCTCAGGGTTGAATTCTTGGGTGGAATGCCAGGGGATCACGAAGTTGGGGCCGGAGCAGAGGCCATTAGCAGATGACTCCCCGTGGGAATAGAAAAGAACCAAGTATCAGACGCTTCTCCATTTTTAGAGCAATTTCACTGATTGTGAATGTGTGGCCCAAGTGATCTGAGAATTCCCAGCTGTGGTATGTGCTGTAGGCCCACGTGAACTCATCCGCCTCTGCAGACACCCCGCTGGTGCCCTGATGGTTGGAAGCGGCTGGAGTTCTGGTTTCTCTCTTTCCGTCTGCTTGACCAGGCTGTTCTTGAAATCCTGTTCTCAGGTGATCCACCTGCCTCAACCGCTCAAAGTGCTGGGATTACAGGCATGAGCCACCATGCCCGGACTCTTATTTTATTTCTTGATGTAAATGAACACATATGTTGTTTTGACCTATTCATCTACCTCTTGGAAATTTAGTTAACGTTAATTTATTCCTTATGTCAACCCTAGATTCAGTTTCTGTATCTGCAAAGTTGATGTCTAGTACCTGACACGTAAGAAGCTCAGCTAGGAAATATCTGGGTTGTACCCCTGTGAGGGCCTGTTGACATACATAGTGGCCCCTGGTAGGTAAGTCTCATCTTTTTCTTATAGCGTCAGGAACTTGAAGATGCCCATTGTCTTTTGAGCCTCGTACAGCCCTAAAGCTAACGAGGTGAATGGAGAGTCCTCTTGTTACCCCCCGGAGCAAAGCTCACGGCACCAGTAGGTGCCTGCTCAGATGCAACCGCCCTGCAGTGTCTATGGATGGCTCCTCATCAGTTTCACGCTATTCACGTATCTCGGCACCTCTCCTTTAATTCAGTTATTATTGTTGTTGTTGTTATTATTATTATTTTTGAGACGGAGTCTCACTCTGTCACCAGGCTGAAGTGCAATGGCGTGATCTCAGCTCACTGCAACCTCTGTCTCCCAGGTTCAAGTGATTCTCTTAAGTCAGCCTCCCGAGTAGCTGGGATTACAGGTGCATGCCACCACACCCAGCTAATTTCTGTATTTTTATTAGAGATGGGGTTTCACTATGTTGGTCAGAATGGTCTCGATCTCTTGACCTTGTGATCCGCCCACCTGGGCCTCCCAAAGTGCTGGGATTACAAACGTGAGCCAATGTGCCTGGCCTAATTCAGTTATTATTTTTAAATGTTAGAGTTCTTTAGCCTTTTGCTTTCAAATTCCTTTACAAACCCTTTCCTTCTTTTGTCTGTAATTGTGGCACCTTTGAGCAAATGTAGGTGTGTCAGGAAATTTGTTTTCCTCACTGAAACTCAAGTGAGAGCCTTGCATGTTTGACGTCTGTTTTAGCCCATTCTCATGCTGCTAATGAAGACATCCTGAGACTGGGGAAAGAGGTTTAATGGACTCACAGTTCCATGTGGGTGGCAAGGCCTCACAATCAGGGCGGAAGGCAAAATGCACGTCTTACATGGCAGCAGGCAAGAGAGAATGAGAGCCAAGTGAGAGGGGAAACCCCTTATAAAATCATCAGAACTCATAAGACTTATTTGCTATCACAGTATGGGGCAAACCACCCCCATAATTCAATTGTCTCTTATTGGGTCCCTCCGACAGTACGTGGGAGTTATGGGAGCTACAATTCAAGAAGAGATTTGAGTGGGGACACAGCCAAACCGTATCAGCATCATAAGGGCAGTTTCTCCTTTTGATTCCTGTGCCCACCTCCACGATGGCCTCTGAGAGCTGATCTACCTCCCTTCTAACGCTGCGCCCAGGCTTGGACACTGACTTCTTACCTATGGTTCCTGTGGCCCACATCATGGGCATTTTGTTAAAAAAAAAAAAAAAAAAGCTTCTGGCAATAACTGTAAAACAGGCCCTGTCTTATTCATTCCTTCAGGATTCATTCAACTGGCATTTGTCGAATGACTGCTGTGTGCCAGAAACCACCCTGCCCCTGCCCTCCAGGATGTCACAGTCAGCTGGGGAAGGTGGATTAGTCAATAGTCTATTGGGAACACAGAGCATGTACTGGGTGTGATGGCTGCAGAGAAGGGGGCTGGAGCAAAGTCCTGGGTTGTGGAAGATTTGCCAGAGGTGGTGAAGCCACGCTTTGTGGGATAAGTGGAAGGGCACTGACTGACTGGGAAGGTGAGACGGAAAAAGAAACACTCTTCAAGAAGAGAGAACATGATGTGAGGAAAGTTAAGAAGACAAAAATCAGTCTGTGGTCTAGTACAGCTTCAGTGTGGGGTGGGAAGGAAGAGTAGGGTGGGTGGGATGGGTCTGGAAAGGTGGGAAGGGTGCAGGCCAGCCTCACTTGGCAAGAAGCGAGGAGGACCTCACAGGGGCAGCCAAGAAGGATGGGAGATGCCGGATCAGACGGTAGATAAGATAAAGCACAACACAAAAGAGTTAAGAGCCTTTTTTTTTTTTTTTGAGACAGAGTCCCACTCCATCATCAAAGCTGAAGTGCAGTGTCATGATCTCAGCTCACTGCAACCTCCACCTCCCAGTTGAGCAATTCTCACGCCTCAGCCTCTTGAGTAGTGCGCGCCAACATGCCTGGCTAATTTTTATATTTTTGGTAGAGATGGGGTTTTGCCAAGTTGGCCAGGCTGATCCCAAACTCCTGACATTAAGTGATCCGCCTGCCTTAGGCTCCCAAAGTACTGGGATTATAGGTGTGAGCCACTGCACCCAGCCTAAGAACCTTCTAAATAGGACTCTTGTTGTTGGCACAGTAAATTACCTGAACTTTCAGCTATTCAGGGTGGCCCTACCCTCAGGAGAGATTTCACTCAGAAAGCAATGGACTGCTGGCTGCATTGAAATGCACATCCTTAAGTCACAGAATCCTCATGTAAAGTACAATGATGGGGAGAAGCTGGTTATTCGTATTTAGCATAACATAGATCATGCTATCTTCATCAGGCTTTAAGCCAACACATATTACAAAATGCATTTTAAAGTCAGAATTTTAGGGAGAAGGTCCATGGGCTACAGCTGTAGGTTACATGGGGTCTGAGGGCGTCAGCTGACACCGAAGGGCAAAATCTATCTCTAGCAGGGAAAGCGCTGTGTATTTCCCTTTCATTAGGCCAGTCCTTCCTTCCTTATTAGACTGTGCTCTTTACACACACGCAGAGTTTGCTCATTTGAACAGCACCAAGTTTTGTCTTGGCACAGCTCCGGGCCACTTTGACTTCTGGATTATTATCTGATAGAGGTTCACAAACCCTTATGGCATTGGTACATTTTTTAAGACTGTCTGCGTTAGGACCTATACTTTTGACTTCAAATTGGTTTTCTTATGAAAATATAATCCTATGCCAGGTGTGGTGGTTTATGCCTGTAATCCCACCATTCTGGGAGGCTGAGGCTGTCAGATCATGAGGTCAGAAGTTCGAGACCACCCTGACCAACGTGGTGAAACCATGTATCTACTAAAAATACAAAATTAGCTGGGCATGGTGGTGCTCACTTGTAGTCCCAGCTACTTAGGAGGCTGAGGCAGGAGAACTGCTTCAACCTGGGAGGTGGAGGTTGCAGTGATCAGCAATTACACCATTGCACTCCAGCCTGGGCAACAGAGCAAGACTCCGTCTCAAAAAAAAAAAAAAGAAAAGAAAAGAAAATATAATTCTGACACATAATTATAGCAAAGTGACTGATCAAAATTCAAATTCCAGGTGAAGGAAGACGTAGGCAGCTGACCAGTGGCACGACTGCAAAGCTATGGCTCATTGCATGGCATTTAGTGGCCAGTGACGAGAGTCAAGAGTCAAGGTGTAAATAAACATCTCTTTGAAGTTTGAGTCTGAGGATTGTAAATTGGGACCATTTTTCTTTGTCATTGCTGTTGTCACTGGTGTAAGATGTTCTCATGGAAATGCTGAGACTGATGTAGAGGGGGATCTAGAAGGATTAGAAGTAGCAAGAACTGCCCTTCACTGGACTTCTGGGCATGACTTTCATTTTATCATTTGTCTTTGAGGATAGAAGAATCATCCTCTCATTGTTCTTGTGGGTGGTTTACTTCTCAGAAGACTCTTGGGGATACCCATGTCTGAAAGATACTTCAGGGCCCTTTGTTTGGGTCAATTCAAACATTCATTTATTCTTAATTCACTCAAATGCTTTTCAGTGGCTACTGCAGTCACTGCTCCAAGCAAAGATAATAAACAAGCAATGAGCAGGAAAGCAAAGGAAATAGCATTAAGGGCTCTGCAGAGAATTCAAATAAGGGGAGATAAGAGAGAGTGTAGGTTGGGAAGATGACATTTAAAATAAGATGGTGGGAGTAAATTGTGAGCAGAGGTCCTGGGGGGGCCAAGAGCCGCAGAGAGGAATAAACTCGGTGTAGTTAAGGGATTAAAAACAGCAGATGGCTGGAGAGACATGAACAAGGGCAGAGTGGGGCAGATCAGAGCTGAGAGGTAGACAGACATAGAGGATCTAGAGGGTTCGGTTTTATTCTACATGTAGTGGCAAGCCTTGGGTTTTAGGCTAAAAGTAACATTTGATTTTTTTTTAAGTTCTTCCAATTTCTCTATTGAGAGTACACTGAAGAGGACCAGGAGTCGAGGTAGGAACCTGTTAGACTGGAGATCTCTGGAGAGTAGGATGGTTTGGCCCACAGTGGTAGCCGGGGACATGACAGGACTCAGTAACGAGCTGCAAGCAGGGAGGGAGGCAAAGAGGGGATTCCCTGAGGCCTCTGAGATGCTTGCTTTAAGAAGCTGGTGGTTGGTAATGAAGGTCACCAAGATAGAGGAAGGCGCGGGCTGTGGGTAAGGGAGGGAAAGAAAAAGTTATTTTTGACCCTGTTCAGTCTGAGATCATTCTTAGGCCATGTCAGTGGGCAGTTGAATCTAGGACTCTGAAATTCCAGGAGGAGATGGAGGCAGGAGAGAGGGATGACAGAGTCCAATCAATAGCATTTGGAGCCTGGAGATAGGATGAGATTATCTGGGAGAAATTCATGGAGAGGAAAGGAAGGGGACCCGAAGCAGAGCCCACATGTGCCATCAATTAGAGTCAGAAAAAGGGGCCGTGAGAGCCAGCACAGGGAGCTGAGCACGCACACTCAAAGGACCAGGAGGGAGCCCCAGAAAAGGGTGGGGTCCTAGAAGCCAGGGGAGAAGTGTTTCAGCAGGGAGGAGTGGTCCACCATGGGGAAGGGGGCTGAGAAGGTAAGGCAAGCACCCAGCAGGGACCACTGACTTGACCACATGGAGCTCAAGTGTGGCCTTGATAAGAATGACTTAGCTGGGGTCCTGAGTTTCAGAGCTTGTTTGGAGGAGGTCAGAGATAGAGACAGAGCGTAGGAATGGATTGCAGGTGCAGGGCCTGTGTGCTGATGGAGAAGACCCTGATGAAGTAGGAAAGAGAAGGGGAGCCCAGACATTGCGATAAGCAGGGGGCTGGGGTGCAGAGTCTCAGAGGCCCTCACTGAATTGGGAGGAAACCCCAGAGTGGGGGCCCCAGAAGCCAAGAGCAGGGGTCTTCCCCAGGGGAGCAGGAGGGGGAGTTGTTTTGGGCTCAGACAAGCCTCTGTCCTTGGCAACAGTGTTCCTGTGTGGCCGAGAGCTCTGGGCACCTGCCCTGTGGCCTTCCAGATCCTCCATCAGAATTGGACTAGATTCTGCTTAAAGTTCTTGCCAGAGAGACATTAATGTGGAATTGTGGCCAGGTCCCCAGGATCACCCTGCACACCTCTGACCAGGACCTCCACTTCTAGCGATGGCCTCAGGGAGGTTTTTTTACGGGGAACCAGAGTCAAAGACATCCCTATATTCACGGGCCCCTGAGTTCCTTGCCATGCTGTGGGGTTCCGTTTTCTAAGCCTCCCTCATTCTCTCTGTATCCCTTTTCCTTCCAATGGCTTCGGCCTTTTTGTTGTCTTCTAAAGAGCTCTGCTTTGTTCTCGGGCCCACTTACCCGTCTCTGATTCTTGCTTGTTTCTTTCCCTCTCCGGCATGACTCATGCCACCCCCTGGCTGGGTTTGGTTTCTTCTTGGTTACATGAGCAGCTCCTTTAAGCCATGAAGCGCAGTGACTCAGCTGCATCCCTGAGGATTGAAATAGTTAAGATGGGTTTTCTTTTGGAGCACTGTGCCATCTTTAAGCATTTATGAAGCGCTTTCCCCAGGCTGTGGTTTCAAAGAGGCTGAGGACTATGAGTCCGGCTTTGGGCAGACAGATGAGGGTTCCACTCTGCCCTTCTTAGTAGTGGGATGTTTGGTAAGTGGCATAACCTTTCTCACATGGGGCCCCTGTGGATGGTTGCACAGGCTGCGCACTGCACAACCCTAGGAGGCTCTATTCAGGTAGAAGTCCGCGTGAATAGAACGCCCTGTGGATGTGCTGCGCATGACACCAACATCTCACATGCTGCTGCATATGATCCTCTGAGTCTGTTTCCTTCTCTGTAAAACTGATTTGATCACTCACCATCAAAATTGATGGGGAAATTATTATCCATGTAAACTTCCCAATCTCGGCTTAGGGTATCGGTCAAGTGTGCGGCAATGTTGTGCGACTGGATGCTGACAGGTGTAGGAGCGGCCTTTGTCCTTAGTCAGGTTTATTGTCTTGTTTGAGAGGCAAGACAAACCCCCTAAAAATAAACCCTGGGAGGTGTGTGGACCTTGACCAGACCCCATGAGCGAGCGCCCCATGTACCCACCACCTTTAGCCCTCCAGTACTCGCCAGCCAGCCTCCCAGGGCCTGCATGGGCTTTTTTTTGGCCTGAGGGATTTTGCTTGCCACCCGTGCAGCAGGTCAGAAGTGCCAGGGAATTAAAGGCCTTTGGGAGCAGGTTCAGCTGGCACATAAACACCTCTGCTCCCTGGTCCTTCAATGGGATAACTCAGAGGTGGGTATTCTACACTGGCTCCTGGAGTTCCCAGCAGGACAACGCTCTATCATCTCATGGGGAGCTGGCTGATGACATTCCTTTCCCTGTCTCAGTTCTCCACCCTCCTGCAGCGTACTTGGAGCCTCCTGGGTAGCTTCTTGCATTTCAATTCCAGTCTTTTTTTTTTTTTTTGAAACAGAGTCTCGCTCTGTCACCCAGGCTAGAATGCAGTGGTGCAATCTCAGCTCACTGCAACCTCCACCTCCCGGGTTCAAGTGATTCTTGTGCCTCAGCCTCCTGAGTAGCTGAGATTACAGGCATGTGCCACCACTCCTGGCTAATTTTTGTATTTTTGGTAGAGAAGAGGTTTCACCACATTGGCCAGGTTGGTCTCGAACTCCTGATCTTAGGTGATCTGTCTGCCTTGGCCTCCCAATGTACTGGAATTACGGATGTAAACCATTGTGTCCGGCCTAATTTCAGTCTTAAGATTGGCTTCTTAAGAAGCCAGACAGCGACACGGGGCTGTGCTCCTTCAGAGCTCCAGGTGCATTCCCACCATGCAACCTGCAGTCTTGTTGCAGACTGAATGACCTGTTTGCTTCCTTCCTGAACCTGAGTGCCAAGCCCATATCTTCTCTGACATGAAAGCCCCAGTGCCCAGCACAGTGCCTGACCTGAAGTGGGACCCACAGAAAATCTGCTGAGTGCTCCTGCAGTGTGGGTTTCACCCACATAGCATATCTCCAGGGTTAAAATAATTGAAGTGAGTATATTTTCCCCAGTATCTACTTTCCAATGCACTTGATCTTTTTCATTCCAAGTTTAATGAGTGATCATTAAAAATTAAGCCTATAAATTTCAGGTGGATTTCATCACAGACCCTGGAGAAGAGGCAGGTGGAGGATTCTTGCCAAGGCACTGCCTTCTTCCTCTCTGAAAGGACACGGATGCCTGAGCTACCAGATTAGGACGCTGTCTCTGCATGGCCCACATTTCTCTGGCGTGTGTTGGAATGGACCTGGGGTAGGAGTCAACCTTCCCTGGTGGCAGCAGCTGCTCAGTGTCCCTTGGGCATCCTGCGTGCAGTTTGCGCGGCCTCACTGCCAGAAGCTGTCATCTTGGGGAAGGGACCAGAGCAATATGCCAGGGAGAATCTCAGAACCAAGGTTACACAAAAGGTCTGGCAGGATTCATTGCCCACCTTGCTCCCACTTCCTCTCCCACGCCCTTTACCAAGGTATCATGAGTGCTTGATACCTAGGTGATATTTTAGTTCTGGCTTCTGATCATCTGCCTCCTGGTGATGGCTACAATCACTGGCCAGTGTCTGGTGACCACTCCCATGTTTTCACAGTGACCTGGCACAGGATTGAGGCTCTTCATCTTGATTTATGATGGCTGCCATGTAGCCTTTCCACATTTGTCCTTATCTTGACATCACGCAGGTCCTTGAGCAGCTTACCTGGCCTCTCCATGCATTAATGTCCCTAATGGGAAAGCAGAGATTCTGGAATATACTGTGTAGAGTCATTGGAGGATTAAATGAGATAGTGCATTTAAAAGTGCTTGGTACAGTCCTTGACATGGAATAAGTGTTCAGTCAACGTAAGTTACTATTGTTACTCACCTTGTTACCCAGGCTGGGGTAGAGTGGCGCCAGTATGCCAATACGGCTCACTGCAACCTCAACCTCATGGGCTCAAATAATCCTCCTGCCTCAGCCTCCTGAGTAGTTGGGAATACAGGTGTGTACCACCATGCCAAACTAAGTTTTTCATTTTTTGTAGAGATGAGATCTTGCTGCGTTGCCCAGGCTGGTCTCAAACTCCTGGCCTCAAGTGATCCTGCTGTCTTCACCTCCCAAAGTGCTGGGATTACAGGTGTGAGCCACTGCACCCAGGCCTAGACCTTTTTAAAGTTTCATTCCCCCCAGAGGTTCCCTATGAATCCTACCAGACCTTTGTGTAACCTTGGTTCTGAGATTCTCATTTACATTGAACTCCAAACCCTTTGCCCACGTTCCACTGATTAGCCCCCTGCTCGCACATTTCCGTGTTACTACTCACCCTTCTTTGGAGCACTTGCCCCCTTAATATCCCAAGCCAAGGCTAGAGAGTCAACCACGGAGGTGGGAGGGATGTGGCATAGGGTTAGGGAACTATGAACATGTACAAGGGCTTGGGTTGAGAGTCAATGACATCCTCGATACTAGGCCCAAAGCTTAAGCACTGAGAACAGCAAACAGCTTCCAGACGCTCCAGAGGAGGAGGAAGGCCCAGGGACGAGGCTGGCCTCAGCAGCTCTTCAGTCTCTTCCTTCCTCCTGCCCTCCAAGGCTGCCTCTGCTCCTGCATCCTAAACCTCAGCCCTGTAATTACCACTTGCCATCCTGTCTCCAGTCCATCCTTCACCGTGACACATCCTGAAGCCTCTTAGACACTTTTATCACCACAAGTGACATCTCTGACACCCCTGGTCATATGCCACCGCAATATTTATGGGCTCGTGGGTTGCAGATCCCGATAAGGGGAGAAAGGCTATGGAGGGAATTAGATGCCGACAATGCAAAGTTGAGCTGGGCAGGGCGCAACTCTCGTTAATGTCCCTGTAAATCATGCGGTTGCTTCAGGATGCTCAATGTTTTCGTATTTGTCTCCATTTTTCAAGGGGAAAGTATTTAATCTATCAAGCCAATTCTTTATAAATGACCTGTCAGTTGTAGAGGCATCAGGTGGTGTCTTCATGGATCTGTGATTATATCAAAGAGCCGGGGAAGGCTGGATGTCTCATGGTAACATCCTACTTAGAGTCCTCATTGGTAAGCAAAGATGTGCGGCGCCATAAACCAGGAGCCATGCCAGGGTGTGTGGCTAGAGAGACTAGTCAGAGTCGGCCCATGCTCCCTCGAGTGGCCCGCCCTTTGCAGAAGGAAGCGCCTCAGTCAGTAGTTACCTGGTATCCACGGTCAGTGTGCCCAGTGGGCTGTAGTCAGACACCAAAGCGTAGTATAGCTCACTCCTCGTAGGGACTCAAGAAAGCCTTTGTAAAGGATAGGGTTTTTAAAAATAGTTTTTTTAAAATGGTGGTAAAATACACTTAACAAAATATGCCTTCTTTTTCTTTTTCTTTTTTAGCTCCGGAGCGGGCGGTGTCCGTGGGAAACTCAGCTGCCCCTGACCCTCCAAAATGTACCATTTTAAGTTCACATTCCATTACCATTAAGTATATTCACATTGTGATGCAGTCAATCTCCAGAACTTTTTCATCTTGCAAAACCGCAACTCTATACCCATTAAACAACATTACCCCTCCCTGCAGCCCCTGGCAACCATCATTCTGCTTTCTGCCTTTATGAATCTGACTCCTCTAGGGACTTCCTGTCAGTGGAATCACACAGGACTTGTCCTGTTGGCACTGGCTTATTTCATTTAGCATCATGTCTTCAGGGTTCATTTGTGCTGTAGCAACCATCAGCATTTCCTTCCTTTCTACAGCTGAATAATATTCCATCGCATGCATAGACCACGTTGTACGTATCATTTATCTGTTGATGGACACTTGAGTTCTTTCCACCTCTTGTGCTGCTATGAACATGGGTGTAGAAGATGGGTTTTCAAATGATGAATCTAGAAGAAGTAGGATTTCATTGGCAGGGCAGGGGAAAGCAGGGACCAGGGAACATAGCACAGCATGTGCAAAGGCCCTGGGTCATGCTGACTTGGTGGGCTTGGGCATGGCATGGGGTTCTATGTCACTGGGTCTCGGGCGTGTGGTTCAGAGTGAAGGGAGATGAGGCTGGACAGCAGACTCAGCTGGGATCACAACAGGCCTGTGTGACACAGAGAGGGCCCCCAGCCACAAGACATCATTATGTGAAGATGGTAATTAGATGTCATATTTCCCAGGAATGGACCACATTAAAATTTTCCTGAGTCTCAATGGAGCACACAAAAGGAAATGGTTTGCTCACCAATCAGAGGGACCCAGTCAAGCATATGGCCTGTTGGGCTGTTTATAAAGCCGGTCTGAACCCAAAGCAGGATTCAGCACCAAATCCTACTATGTCACTGGCAAAACTTTGCCATAGCTGCTTAGGGTAACACGCCCTTTGGCGTGCTAAGAATTCCTGAGAATTGGGACTGAGTCTAATTCGAATCGTTTTATGGTCTTAAATGAGTTACTTACACCTCCTGAATCTCAGTGTTTTTGTCACATGAACAAATGAATAACTTTTAAGAATCCTTAAAGCTTCTCCAAAGTCCATGCATTTATAAATTCTGTCAATGCTGGTGTTAAATATGCTGCTATTCTCCCCCTGTTACTCTGTGGGAATATAATTCTACAAATCGTTGGCCTTAGACAAATTGTTTGACCTCTCTCCATGCCTTCGTCTGAATCATTATCTGTAAAATAGAGTTGTTAGAAATAATACCTTCCCATTTTTTTTTCCTGCAGGTCACTGTATGTATCCGTGTGGAACTTGGGAAAGAAAGCATTCCGAGCAAGGTGTTACTGTTCCTTTAACACTTCATTGCATCAGGCCATTTTCTCCACCTCTCCAATATCGACACTCAATGCTTATCTTCCTGAGCTCTTTTCTTCAAAGTTCTTGATCTTCCTCAGGGCCCAGCATCTCTCTTGACTCTTTTGCAGAATAATGTCTTCTTGGTCACCCATGTGTTGGGCTGGTCAGATCAGAAACAGGTGAGTGAGACCCCCTTTACCTCTGCAGCCTGACTTCAGGTACCCTGGCCCAGTCACAGCAGGTGGGATGTACATACCCTTCCTGCCTTGGCTCATCCCTTCTCTTCTAGGGAGCGCCTTCCCACCTGTGGCCACCAGAGTCCTTCCATCCTTCAAGGTTCCTGTCAAATGTCCCACCCCCATGACAGCTGACTGAAATCGCCTCTTCTCACCCGGGTAGAACATTTCTCCCCACTTTGATTGACATCTGCTTACAATTTGGCATCATATTCCCCCAACAAATATTAGTGGACAGATTATACATGTATGTGTCTGTTTTGTATGTGGGGCATCTGTGGTTTTCATCAGATTCCCAAAGTATCTGCAACAAGAAGTGAATATCAGCCAGTACTTTGGGAGGCCGAGGTGGGCAGAGCATGAGGTCAGGAGTTTGAGATCAGTCTGCCCAACATAGTGAAACTATGCCTCTAGTAAAAACTATGCCTCTACTCAAAATACAAAAAATTAGCCAGGTGTGGTGGTGTACACCTGTAATACCAGCTACTTGGGAGGCTGAGGCAGGAGAATAGCATGAACCTCGGAGGCAGAAGTTGCAGTGAGCCGAGATTGCACCACTGCACTGCAACCCGGGCAACAGTACAAGACTCTGTCTCAAAAAAAAAAAAAAGACGTAAAAACTGAAATCAGAAAAAACTAAGAAAACACAACATTTATCTAAGCTCTGTGGTGAGAGCTCTAAGCATAATAGGAAAGGATAAGAACATAGTAAATAAAAGAGGGTTGGCTTTCTAAAAAACAATATTGTATATTAAAAAAATAGCCACGTTAACCTAAAAATTGATAGAATAAGGTAAATTTTCTTCTTGATATTGTGATAGTTTTCCTCTACTGTCATTACAAACTACTACAAAATTAGTGGCTTAAAACAACACAAGTGTATTGTCTGACAGTTTTGTAAGACAGAAGTCCAAAATGGGTCTCAGTAGGCCGAAATCAAGGTGTTGGCAAGATTGCATTTCTTCTGGATGTTCCAGGGAGAGTCTGTCTTCTTCCCTTTTCCAGATTTCTGTTTCTAGAAGCTCCTTGCATTGCTTGACTCCTGGGCCCTCCCTCCTCCCATTTCCAAAGCTAAAGCGCTCAGCTGGGTCTTTGTCGCATCCCATCATCCTGCCCATGACTCTTCTGCCGCCCTCTTCCACACGTAGTACCTTTTCAGTTTCTGAGGGCAGCCACACTAATAAAGCAACACAAACTTGCCGGGCGTGGTGGCTCATGCCTGTAATCCCAGCACTTTGGGAGGTTGAGGCTGGTGGATCACTGGAGGTCAGGAGTTTGAGACCAGCCTGGCCAACATGGCAAAACCCCATCTCTACTAAAATTACAAAAATAAGCCGGGCATGGTGGCGCGTGCCTGTAATCCCAGCTATTCGGGAGGCTGAGGCAGGAGAATCATATGAACCCAGGAGGCAGAGGTTGCAGTGAGCCAAGATCACACCACTGCACTGCAGCCTGGGTGACAAGAGCAAGACTCTGTCTCAGGAAAAAAAAAAAAGTACCACAAACTGAGTGGCTTACAAGCTTATTCTCTCATAGCTCGGGAGGCTGGAATCCTGAAATCTAAGTGTCAGCAGGGGTGGTCCTACCAGAGGCTTGGGTGGCCTTCTCTAGCTTCTGGTGGCTTTCAGCAATCCTTGGCTTGTAGCAGCAAAATGCAATCTCTGCCTCTGTTGCTGCCTGACGTTCTCTCTATATGTCTATATGTGTCTGTGTCTCTTGTTTTCTCTTCTGATAAGGACAGCAGTCATTGGATTAGGGCCCACCCTAATGCACATTACCTCATCTTATTTTAACTAATTAGGTTTCCAAAGATCTTATTTCCGCATAGGGTCACATTCTGAAGCTCCAGTGGGCATGCATTCTGGGGGGACACTATTTAACCCAGTGCACTTGTGACTACATCGGGCCCCCCTGGATAATCCACGAAAATCTCCTTATTTTTTAAATCAGCTGATTAGCAACTGTGTTATTCCATTTTGTGTTGCTATAAATACACTCCTGAGGCTGGGTCTGTTATAAAGAGGAGAGGTTCATCTGGCTCACAGTTCTGTAGCCTGTGTAAGGGGCATGGTGCCTACATCTGCTTCTGATGAGGACCTCAGAAAGCTTCCAGTCATGGTGGAAGGTGAAGGAGCAGGCGTATCACATGGTGAGAAAAGGAGCAAGAGTGGGAGGGAGGGTGCCATGATGCTCTTTTAAACAACTAGCTCTTGCGTGAACTAATGGAGCAAGAGCTCACTCATTACTGCAAGGACAGCACCAGGCCATTTATGAGGGATCTGTCTCCGTGACCCAAACACCTCCCACTGGGCCCATCTTCAACACTGGGGATCATATTTTAATGCGATTTGAAAGGGATAAACATCTAAACTATCTGAGCCACCTTCATGTAATTTACAACTGCAATGTCCCCTTGCCACATAACATATTCGCCATATGTGAGGTTTAGATGTGGACACCATTGGGTGGGGAGGGGACATTGTTCTGTCTAACACAGACATAAAAAAGTCTCCAGAGCTCAGATGATTCAGTTTAGATCACCCCACTGCTGGGCTGCTGGACTGCCCACAGAAGAATTTGAGGGAGACCCTAGGAGGCCCATGTTACCCTGGTAAGACCATACTCTCAGCTGCCACCACAACCTGTCCACCTTATCTCTACAAAATGCCCAGGAGGTCAGTTCAAGAAGGAGTCCGTAATTAGAACTGGATTTCTCATTCACACAAATGACTTCTGACACCAGGGCCCCTCAGCTGCTTCATCTTTCCACATCCATCTCCATCTTTTCCTTCTACTCCCCTCATCCACGTCCTCTCGGTTTTCGTTATACGATCACGTGAAGAGTTGTTTTTGGCTTCGCTTGTTGAGGCAGGGTCTCACTGTGTTGCCCATGCTGGAGTGCAGTGGCTGTTCACAGGCATGGTCGTAGCACACAACAGCCTTGAACTCCTGGGCTCAAGCTATCTTCCTGCCGCAGCCTCGTGAGCAGCTGGGATTACAGGTGTGCACCATCTGTACTGATACCCAGAAATAGATTCTGGCTTAAAGAATCTGGGGAGGTCCCAGGTCATCAGTATTGTCAGAACCATCATGGGCTATTTCTAATGCGCAGCCAGGGCTCTGAGTCACTGCCTGGCCCATTGCTGGGAGCCTCCTAAGTCTTTATCTATTTTAGTCTTGAGCTGGCACCACCTAGTTTCCAGCTTCCTTCCTGCAGCACTCCCAGTGCCCCGCCAGGACTAACACTGCACTGAATCCTCTATACATTTATTGTTCATCCATAAAGTCCTTTAATCCCTGCCTGAAACCCACGAGTCACTGTCCCTACTTCGCACTTGCTCCCGTTGGGGGGTTTTGAGCACAGGCATGACATGATATGATTTTAAAAGTTAAAGATTATTCTGGCTTCTGTATGGGAAAAAGACTGTGGAGCAGGACTGGAAGCAGGGAGACTGGTAATCCAGCTAACCTGGAGGTGCCTCCAGTAGCCCAGGAAAGAGGGGACAGTGGGAGGAGAACCTCAACGGTGGAAGACGTCAGGCTAGGGATGTACCTTCAAGACCTGCTAATGGAGCTGGCTTAGTTTAGAGACAAAGAGCAGAGTCAAGATGAATTCATGCTTTTTGCCTGAGCATCTGGGTGTGCTGCACCCTTAACAGAGGTGTGAATAGCACGCTGAGCAGGTGGAGGTAGAGGAACCTTAGATTCAGCATTGGATCTATCAAATCAGAGAGGCCTAGTAGAATCCAAGGGCAGATGTCAAATGGGCAATTGTGCCAATGAGTCTGGAAGCTCAGAGGAGAGGTTGAGACTGGGAATGTGGATTTGGGTGTCCTCAGTAAATATGTGCTGTCTTAGAACCAGATGAGGTCATCCAGGGAGTCATGCAGATGAAGAAGTATGTCCTGGGATATTTAATGGTCAAGAGGCAGGGGAGGGTTGAGTAAGAGGGACTGAGAAGGAACAGCCATGAGTAAAGGGGAAACCAGAGAATTCTGGCATCCACAATGCTAAAGAGTTTCATGAAGAAGATAATGACCAGCTGATCCAGTGTAGCAGATGTTGGGTCACAGCAGTTCCAAGGCTTGCCTGTTGAGTGTGGCACCATGGAGATCACTGGTGACCTCAGCAAGTGCAGGACTCTGGTGGTATAAAAGTCCACCACCAGCGTTGGCACAGAGAGAAAGGAAGCGGGATTGATCGGCAGGATACTGGCCCCCCAAAAATGTTCACATCCAAATCCCCAGGGCCTGTCTGTTAGCTTACATGGCAAAAAAGGTCATTGCCCATGGGATGAAGTTCAGGATCTTGTGATGGGGATGTGTCCTGGATAATCCAGGTGAGCCCAATGTAATTTCAAGAACCTTAACAAGAGAGGCAGAAAAGTCAGTTGGAGAGAGACTAGAAGGTGATCCACTGTGGCTTTGAGATGTGGTCATGAGCCAGAGACTGTGTAGAGGTGATGGCAATGCAGGCAGCCTGTGGAGGTGCAAGTGACTGGGAGACGGCTTCTTCCTGGAGCCTCCAGGAGGCATGCAGCCCTGCCCTGCCTTGATTCTACCCCAGTAAAACCCATTTTGGACCTCTGACCTCCAGGACTGGAAAGTAATGAATGTTGTTTATGCTGTTTGAAGCCACTAGGTGTGTGATGATTTGCTGTGGCAGCACTAGGGAAGGAATCTGGGAGATAAATGGCACATTTGCATGGTGCTGGGGACCATCCAGATCCAGCAGAGCAAAAAACACTGAACATGCAGGGGAGGAAGGGGAGAACTGGAGGAGACGCCTCCTGGAGGAGGCAAGAGGTGGGGACGTGGGACCCAGATGGAAGGGTTGCCCTGGTGCAAGGCAGGAGGCCGAACAATGTGTGGGGTCCAAAGGAAGGTAGGTTGTGGGGTTAGTCAGTCAAAAGGGATAAGAAAATCCCCTTCTGACGGCTTTGGTGCCTTCTGTGAAATAAATGGGGAAGGTTTTCAGTGGAGATGAAGAGGAGGAGGGAAGGAGAGAAAGCCAAGTTACAAAAGGCTCAGTTCAAAAAAACTGAGTTAAGGCCGGACATGGTGGCTCATGCCTGTATTCCCAGCACGTAAGGAGGCCGAGACAGGAGGATCGCAAAGTCAGGAGTTCGAGACCAGCCTGGCTAACATGGTGAAACCCCATCTCTACTAAAAATACAAAAATCAGCTGTGTTTGGTGGTGGGTACCTGTAGTCCCAGCTGCTCAAGGGAGGCTGAGGCAGGAGAATCACTTGAACCTGGGAGGCGGAGGTTGCAGTGAGCTGAGATTGCGCCATTGCACTCCAGCCTGGGTGACAGAGTGAGACTCTGTCTCAAAAAATCAAAACAAACAAACAAAACAAAAAATGGAGTTGAATAATTCTACTCCCTGTCACTTTTCCGAAAGGAATAATCAGGGAGATGCACAAGGTTGTATCTATGAGAATATGTCTTACCACATTGTTTAAAATCTTGAAAAATTGGGAACAAGCAAAACGGCAGATGAGAGGGTTCTCATTGAAGAAATTGTGTTATTTGCATGATGAATCACACTGCAGCCAATATAAACCATGCTTTAGAAGACCATTTAATTAAATATGAAAACGTACGATCTTGTTAAGGGAATATGGCTACAAAACAAATATGTACAGAATGAAAGCAATTTTGCAGAAATAGTGTGTGTAAATATGTGCGTTTAAAAAGACTAAGGAAACATGCCTAAATTTAAATAATATCTTTGGGTGTGGGAATTACAGATATTTTAATTTATTCTTCTTACTTGTCTGCATTTTTATATTAAATAGAAATTATTTTTATATTATGAGTCCCCTTTGTGTGTGGAAAGAGTAAAAAGTCAGAAAGGGATGGATTCAGAAAGTAACATTGGTCAATTTGCTACTCAGATCTCCGTATGTAGATTATTTAATGAGCAAAACAACCCAGAGAAGGAGGCATGACATTTACACATGACCAATGAGGACATTAAGACTCAAAAACCTAAGTTACTCCTTTGATATAGCCTGTAATGAGAATCAAATCCAGTTTCTCTTCCTCCAGTGTGTCACATGTTTCCACATGCTCGGTGTTCTGCCAACAAACTCAAGGGCCACAGACGTGACAGACACCACACCCTTGTCCCTCCTGAAAGGTACAAGACTCAGTGAAGGTGGACACTGGCCACATCCCAGTCCTGTTGCTATGATAGGACACTCACATTGGTAAAAACGCTGCAAAGGAGCTGGGCGCTGTGACTCATGCCTGTAATCCCGGAGCTTTGGGAGGCTGAGGCGGGTAGATCACCTGAGGTCAGGAGTTTGAGACCAGCCTGACCAACATGAAGAAACCCCGTCTACTAAAGATACAAAATTAGCTGAGCATGGTAATGCACGCCTGTAATCCCTGCTACTCAGTGGCTGAGGCAGGAAAAGCGCTTGAACCTGGAAGGCAGAGGTTGTAGAGAGCCAAGATGGCGCCATTACACTCCAGCCTGGGCAACAAGAGTGAAACTCCGTCTCAAAAAAACAACAAAAAAACAAAACATTAAACAACAACAACAAAATACTGCAAAGGAAAACACACACACACACATGCACACATACACATACACACACACACATACACAAATGAGATTAAAGGTTGTCAGAGATGAAGCCACACCTGGTCTTGTTTGCTCCAACCTAGGGGAAAGGATTCTGCCCCAATGATGTTTGGAGTCTCTTGGGGATTGAATTGTGGCCCCCAAAGAGATATGTTCAAGTTACAATCCCAGTGCCAGTCGATATGACCTTATTTTAGAAATAGGGCCTTTGCAGATCTCATTACGATGCGGTCACACTGGGGTAGGATGAGCCTTAACTCACTGGTCTCCAGCTTTTCGGCACCAGGGACCAGTGTCTTGGAAGATAATCTTTCCATGAAATAGGGACAAGGGGGACAGTTTTGGGATGATTCAGGTGCATTGCATTTATTGTGCAGTTTATTTCTGTTATTATCACATTGTAATACATAATGAAATAATTATACAACCCACCGTAATGTAGAATCAGTGGGAGCCCTGAGCTTGTGTTCCTGCAACTAGACGGTCCCATCAGGGGTGATGGGAGATGGTGACAGATCATCGGGCATTAGATTCTTAGGAGGAGCGTGCTACCTAGATCCCTCACATGCACAGTTTGCAGTAGGGTTCGAGCGCCTATGAGAATCTAATGCTGCTGTTGATCTGACACAAGGCAGAGCTCAGGTAGTAACGTGAGCGATAGAGTGGCTATAAATACAGATGAAGTTTTGCTTTCTTGCCTGCCACTCACCTCCTGCTGTGTGGCCCTGTTTCTAACAGGCCACAGACCGATACTGGCCCATGGAGCCCAGGGGTTGGGGACCCCTCCCCTAACCCAATGACCCAATGACTGGTGTCCTAATAAGAAGAGGAAAACTTGGAGACAAAGACTCAGAGACACAGAGAGGAGAAGGCCACGTGAAGACAAAGGCAGAGGTAGAAGGGATGTGACCACAAGCCAAAGAATGCCAAGGACTGCCAGCAAACAACCAGAAGCTAGAAGGATGGTATAGAACAGATTCTCCCTCTGAGTCCCCAAGAAGGAGCCAACCTGCTGGCCTCTTGCTTTCAGACTTCTGGCCTCCAGAACCACGAGAGAACCAATTTTTGTTGTTTGAAGCCACCCAGTTTGCAGAACTTTAAGGAAGCCCTAGGAAACTAATAAAGGGTCATAAGGAAAAGGCTTGGACTTGTGTTTGAAAGGGTTAACATGAGCCTCTGAGGCTGGGTTGCTTCTGAGTGGGGATCCCCCTTGCACACTCAGGCCTCCTTGCCTGTCCAGCTACCTGGAGGAGTCTCTGGACAGTGCAAAGGCAGCAGCTTGGTCCCAAGATTGGAATTTGGAACTTAGAATGCTGGCATTAGACTTCTCATGAGATTGCTGTGCCTGACTTTGCAGTAGCCAAGGAGCGCTGGACTTAGTAGGGATGCAGGGAATGGATAGATAGTCAACATCCTCCACTTAGTTTGTTGCACTTATTAGTGAGTTAGGAATGCATTTGATTACGGTGATGGTCTGGGGAACAGTTTCTAACCTAATGAATCTGATAGTCAGGAAAGTCCAGTTAAATCACTGCTGGTGCATAGACATGTAAGTCTTTTAAAGTGATGGTCTTCAGCTGCACATCCAATACAGAAGCCACTAACCACATGTAGCCAACTAAATCTTTTAAAATGTATCTTTCATCCAGGCATGGTGACACATGCATGTAATCCTAGCTACTTGGGAGGCTGAGGTGGGAGTATTGCTTGAGCTCAGAAATTCAAGACCAGCCTGGCCAGCATAGTGAGACCCTGTCTGAAAAAAATTTTAAATATTCAATTTTCAGATTAGAATATTCACTCTTCTTGGTGTACACTTCCACTGACTCTGACACATGCATGGAGTCAGGTCCCCAGCACCGTAACAGAGATGCAGAAAAGTTCCATCCCACCAAAATATTCCCCCATTCCTTTGTCGTCAGCCTTCTGTCAACTCCCAGCCCCTGGCAACCACTCATCTACTCTTAATCCTTATAGTTTTACCTTTTATAATGTAAATTAATTAAAATGAATAAAATAAAAAATTTGGTTCATCAGTTGCACTGGTCACCTTTCATAAGCTCAATAGCCACATTTAGCTAACGGCTACCATTTTAAACAATGAAGATATAAAGTATTTTCATCATTCCAGAAAGTTCTATCGCACAGTGCTAGCGAAAGAACATGTATTTCGTGGTAGTTAAATATTCGGGGGGTCATATTCCCCCTATGCATCCTCTTCCTAGAAAAAAAGCGCATAGAAAAGACATACAAAAATGTCTGATGCAAAGTTTTAGGGTGTCCATTGATCCATTTAAACTCATCTGTAGAGGTTAAGGCTCCCAAGTTTCATGTCAACTTGAAAGTCTAAAAGCATTTTTTCTTGAGCCTAGTTTTCTGCTTTCTGTGTTCAGATTAAACAACAAGCCCAAGCATCATCTGGTAAGCTTGCTGTTTCTCTTTAAGAAGCCATGCAGACAGGCAATTATTCATGGAGATTGCTCCGTGCACAGCGTCTTGCCTGCTGTGCCGCCTGCTCTTGATTGCAGAAATTAGCTTTTGGAAATCATCATTATTAGTAAATATGGATCGGGAGTGTTTGGAAGACTTAATGGAAGTTTAGCTTCTCCCACATTGAATCTCTTTTGTTAAAATGTAATGGTAAAGGAGTTTCAGAATAAACTTGAAGGTAGCTTCTTCCTTAAAATGGTGCTCTGAGTAATTCTAGTCCAGATCAATTCCCTTCTGGAAGCTACTTCCTTCCATCCCACAACTTACGTGCAATAATTGTGTCTGCTTTACTGACGCTGTCCTGTTCACCATCCCTGTTGGATCCCTGACTCCTGATCAGCTCCCGGAGAGACTTGGGGAAAGCCTTTCCTGGTGGCTGCACATCCACTGGTTATAAAACACCCATGCAAAATGAGAAAGGCCTGACTTAAGCACTGTTAATGGATTCTCATATCTAGATCCTGGATCACTCTGCAGCAGTATTTCATCAAGGAAAGCGTGTTGTCTGCTTGCCTACACAGACCCTTCTGAGAGTAGACGCAACCCTAACACCCGAAGAGGTGATCTGGTCCACATTTGAATGTCTCGTCTGGTCATGAGACTTACTCCTTTGTAATTCAGATGTCTTCTGAGAGCTCCAGGTCTCACGGCATCTACTGTACAGTGACTCAGGTACCCATTCCAGGCCCCGTGGAAATCAAAACTCTCCCTTTGAGTCTGACTTCCTCACGAGTAGGTAAGCCATGCCATTTGCAGGACTCGAAGGAAGGGGTTTTGATTTCTGTGGTGCCTGGAGTGGGTCCTGCCTCAAAGTTCTACACGCTGTGCCTCTTGTGATTGTTCTGTATCTCTGCCGTACAGAGAGGACAGCTGTGACCCCGGGCCCTTTTCCTTGATTCATCATCTACCTTCCAACTACTGTGATTACAAGCTGGTTCTGTGGAGCAGAGCTCTTCTGAAAGATGACAGGTCATGGGGAATAGTCACATGCACGGTGTGCAGCGAGCATTCTAAAATCATGCATTCTGTGCTGTTGATCTTTAGAGCCCTCGTGGCCTCTCTGCTGGTTCATGCAGGGCAGTACCCTGCCTTCTGCCATCTTCCAAGCTCCTCTTCTCCCTCCTCTTCCTGCCCGTTTTCTCTCTTCTCTTGCCCTGAGGCACAAGTAGATATTGCCATCATTTTCTAATGCAGAACAGCTTAGCTCTGTATTCCTGTACCTTGGTTCTTGCTAGCACCTGCATCCTTAGGACCTCATTCCTATCCCATATTAATCAGGACCTTTGGTTGCAAATGACAGAAACCCAACTCATATTAGCTTAAGGGAAAAAAAAGAATACAGTATTCTACCTACTCATAAAACTGAAGGATATGCAGGGTTGGCAAGGGAGGGCTGGCTGGAGGGCTGACTTGAAGGCCGGAGAGTTCTTTTTGTGCATTTATCCTTCCAGCCTCTCACAGGTTCTTGGGTTTTTAGGCTCACAATTGTCTCCAGGTAATGGGGCCATGGCTTCAGGCAGCCATGGACTCCCATCCTGGCTGACTTGCCTCCAGAAAGAGAGCAGACACTTTCAGGTGCAGCACTCTGGAGAAAGAGCTCTTCTTGGCACCTTGAGTCACATGCCCACTTCTGGACCAATCATGGTAGACAGGAACAGGATGTCATGACTTGTCCAACCTGAGCCATGCGCTCTTCCCTGTAGTTAGGGAAGCAGCTTTCATATCCCGGTAAAAGGGAAAAAAAGGCTGGAGGAATAAAAATCACCGCCAGTGCCTGTGGTGAGTTCTGGATCGGAACCTGTTGCAGGTCCCGTTATTCACCTTCAACAGAGGCAAGGCCAGAACCAGATCTTTGCTTGGGAAGTTTACACCTTTATGTCTTCCCCTTTCTGGCCGTAAGGAGAGTGCATGGAAGATAGACAGTAAGAATGTTTGAAAGTCTGTAAATCATGTAAACTCCTGCAAGAGGCACTTTTAGCACAACAAATAGAGCTGGAAGGCACAAAGAGATAATTTCACTTATCCTACTTCCCGCTCAGACTGATCCTAAAACAGCCTGGATGGACGAGTGGTTGTCGTCCCTTGAATTATTTCCAAAAAGGTGAAGCTATAACCTCTCTCTACAATCAGCATTTAATAACCTTAATCATCTGGAAATTCTTCCTTATTTTCCAACCTATATCCTTCTCGATGCAGTTGAAAATCATTTCCTCTCTCTGCTCAGAAAAGGGAGACCAGATGGTCAGTATCCTATGTAAAATAACTTTTAATAAACTTGCCAGAATTAGTGAACCATCACACAGACTTTTTCTTCTCCAGGTGAAATAGTCTTAATTCCATCATATTTTTCTCTTAGGTCTTGTTTTCTAATGTCTAAATTATCTGAGCTTCTTTTCTCCTAAAAAGACTTGAATTCTTGCAATTATACGCAGTGTGTGATGGTATTAAATACTAGTTAGGCAGGAAAGAATCAGCGAAGAAATCCCCAATGCTAACTTAACCCAGCTCCAGACTGGGGGACTTTCAAAGAGATACTCTTTGTTCTATGAAGGTTGGGAGCCCCAGAGCCTAGCCCTATCTAATTGGACATTTTTTAAAGCAAAAGATGTCAATTCATTGCTTATTCATTTCTATTTTATTTTCAATTTTTTTTTTTTTTTTATCAGTTCTAAGTCATTTGTTGGAAGTAAATTGTCTTTGCTGGGCCTAAAACAAGAGCACATTTTATTGAATTGTTCTAGGTTATTAGCACGGGCAGCTCTCAGGAAACCATTTAATGTTCTGCTGGTTGGAGTTAGGAACCCTTCACTTAGGATAGGGAGGAGGTGGAGGAGCCTTTCCTCAAATGTAAATCCAAGCTTGGCCAGAAACGTAACTCTCCTGGTTGCTGATCAGGAGGCAGCCAGGGTTCCAACCCACAAACCTTGGAGTCAAAGAGAGATGTGCCCAGGAGCAAGGAAGCACAAGAAACACTTTCTGGCTTGCTGGTGACCTCCCAGATCCCGGAGTGGCAGCAGACGGAGGAGCCGTGTTTGCTCATTGGTTGCAGGAATCTCCTGGCAGCCCCTGTGAGAGTTCCGTGGGGAAAATTCACAACTTGTGAGTTACATAAGTGACAGAAAGAAAGAATGAACTGAAGGTGGTTCTGATGGGTAGGAAATTCTTTCTAAGATTTGAAATTTGTTTTCATTCTTGGCTGTGTTCTTCCAGGGTGCACAGGTAGCCTCTGCTTCTCCCTCAGGGTGATGGCTCACTCCTGACAGTTGTGTGGGTTGTTCACTACGCAGCTCCAGCAGGTGCCTCCCCCATCATTCTCAGTGAAAAAGGGGCCCCCTTTAGTTGTTCAGTGCACAACCTGCATTGCAGTACATGGCGACCCCATCAGTCTCAAACCCCATAGACCTTCCTGTCAACCAATTTTATCCATCTGCAAATGGGCTCAGAACCACCCAGCACATGAAAAGCAGACGTATACAGTAGAGCTACTTTCCGAGCATAATATACAAAATACAAATTTTGACACAGTTCTTTTAAATTGCTGTTGATATTTGTAGACATCTACTGCGTCATAAACTTTGTTTTCAATTATGTACACTCACAAGTGATTCCATTTTTGATATATTTAGGGAAAGTTCAGTCACATTTTCAGAATTGTAATGACTCCCCATAAAACATCTGATTCTGAAATTTTGTATTTATACAGTACAAATAACACAATGGCAGGCAAATCATGCTACATATTACCATCCTTTACAACTGCAGTTAAAGTTATTACAGTTCTCCAAACAGTGTGCTTTTCAGTATCATAAATAAAGAGCCTTGGGTACAGACTATTTGTAAAAACAGATTTAACTTGGAGACGCAGTACCTACTTGTCTTTCTAACACACATTGTATTTCTTCTCAGTCCAGTTTCTTCAACGATATTTGCCTGGAGATGGAATTTCTAAAAATGCTCTTTCACCCAAGGGGTCCAATTTACCTGGAGTAAGTACCTTGAGCAGAAAAAACACTGCCTCAGTATTGGGTGTGGGATAGACTGGTATTCAAAAGAGCAGAAAAAACACTATGTTGGTATTGGATGTGGGATAGACTGGTGTTTGAAGGAGAAGAAAAACCACTGCCTCTAAATTGGGTGTGGGATAGACTGGTGTTCAAAGGCTTAGCGGGAAAAGAATCCACTCAGTGGGCCTCCGTGGACTTTGGCTGAGTCTAGGCAGAAACTGCTCCTGTTTTTCTAAGGGAGTACGGTCCTGGGATGAGTGATCCAGGGAGGTTTGACCTGACTGGGGTGCCACCCTTTGGCAGCAATATTTTCACATAAGCTGCTCTTAAGGAAAGAGGTGGGTAGGATGATCAGGGTGTTAAGGGATGCAGTAAGAATACAGGCCACCAGGGTGGGTGGGACAGACTCACTTGGTACCCATTGACAAGTGGGCACATTCTGTTATTCATTTATTTATTTAGAGACAGAGTCTCACTCTGTCACCCAGGCCGGAGTGCAATGGTATGGTCTTGGCTCACTGCAACCTGCGCTTCCCAGGTTCAAGTGGATTCTCCTGCCTTAGCCCCCTGAGCAGCTGGAATTACAGGCACCTGCCACCATGCCTGGCTAATTTTTTGTACTTTTAGTAGAGACAGAGTTTCACCATGTTGGTCAGACTGGTGTCGAACTCCTGACCTTAAGTGATCCACCTACCTCGGCCTCCCAAAGTGCTGGGATTACAGGTGTGAGCCACTACACCCGGCTGGCACATTCTGTTTTAAAAGGGGTCCCCCAGTCCTAGCAGTCTAGGAATCTCTTCCTTCTTGGGCCTACAATTCTCCCTCTCTCTCACCCAGAGGTTCCAGAGCATGTCCAGCTGTGGCCTCCATGGGCTGCCGAAGAGGCAGAGACTTCTGGGACAGTAAGTGCTGGCATTCCCGCCAAGACTTCATTTGTTCCTTCATTTGTTCATTTGTTCATGCATTCATCTAATTTATTGACCACCAACAGTGTACCCTGAATCCTTTATGAAATAAGGTAGAGAGACAGGCAACACCAGTGGCCCCAACTGCTGCCCCAGGCGCTTGTAGGGGGAAGTATCTTCAGCATAAGCCCTGCCTGCAAGGAGCTGGCAGGCCAGCAGAATGGTGAGGCCCATTAGGACAGAGAAGCCTTGCCACAAGAGAGAAAGAAGTCTCCATAAACAGAAAAAGTGGAAGAAACAAGGAGGATCTATAAAATAAGGTAACTCGATTTCCAGCTGGAGGGAAATGGTGGTTTCTTCTAGCTCTAGTCTTTATTTCAAGATCTTCTGAGACTAAAGCTCTAATCACCTCACTGTTCTGATGGGAAACCATCAATGGCTCCCTGTTACCTGCAGAATGAAGTAGAGATGCCTTGATGTTGATTTAAACACCCTCAAAATTGACCCTATGATGCCTTTCTAGGAAGACCTCACAGCATCTCCCTCCTTCAGTTTTGACTTCAACTTGATGGTCTCATCATCTCTTTTCTGAACATTGTTTTTTCCCTTCCTGTCCTCTTCCCAGAAACTAGCAGTGGGATGGCCCCTGAGGATGAGACCCCTTGCCCCACTGTGTCATGTTAGCAGAAGGGGTGATGCGGTGGTGGGTCCACATAGCCCCCCTCAGGAGAATCAGAGGGTTAAAGATGAAGATGGAGAACAAAGAAGTTCAGAGAACAAAGCCCCTGGTTCCATTTGGAGCATGGGAGGAGGTGACAGTGGAGCTGGGTTTACAGGCCAGGTGGGACCTGGGGAGAGAGATGCGGGGACCAGGTTAAGATCATTGTTTACCTGGCCCCTTGTCAAGGCAAGTTAGTTGCTGGTTTCAGAAATATCAACAAATCAAAGGAAATGCACTGGGAGTTTTGGGGTAGATGCATCGGTGCTTTTCTAACTTGATGGTATTTTAATAACATTTGTATCTTATCTTTGTGAACTCAAATGACTGATGTTTCAATAAGCAATTTAAAGAGAGATCTTGTACCCACGACGACAATGTTTTACATGCTGTTAAATAAAATCTATTAAAACCTTAAAGATTTTTCTTTAAAAATGAAACATTGCAGGAAGGCTATGAATATATGCTGGTTTCCCTGGGCATCTAATCCAGCAGGTGCGTGTGGGGAGGCATGTGAACAGTAACAACCACGTAGCATTGGGTGTTTGTGGCTATCAGAGGACCTCCAGGAGGATGTTGGAACATCCTTTTTAGACACACACCCGCACACACAGTTATTACTGGTGACTTTAATTCCTGAAATGAATTCACACTGAGGCACACTGAAAAATTCCCAAGTGAGAGCCACCATGCTGGGCTCAGAATGGTCCCTTGGCTGTGACCACAGGGGCTTTGCTATTGGGCCAAGCATGTAGGACTTTCTGCCCAATTGCCTTTCATTTCCCACCTGTGAGTGGAGCCTGGAGACCCTCTTCATCCTCTCCCGTTGGACACTCCATTCCACAGGTGAGAGAGGCCAGCCAGAGTTGAATCCCAGTGGCAGGCATGGCTTCAGTTCAAGTTGCATTTTAATGAGATGGAAAATAGCACCTATTTCTAAGAGAACCCTATATAAATTAGTTACTGATTTCCAAACATCATAGAAGTGAAATGTGGGCTGCAGTGCCACACTAGGGCCTGAATAACTAACAGGCAAAACGTAGGTACGAGCTGTTGCCAGTGCCTCCCCTATCCCAGGTGATGGGAAAACTCAGTCCGCACACTCAAGCACATGTGCATATTGGAAAAGGGATTAGCTGGGAGTGATGGCTCACACCTGTCATCTCAGCACTTTGGGAGGCTGAGGTGGGTGGATTGCTTGAGCTCAGGATTTCGAGACCAGCCTGGGTAACATGGTGAAACCTTATCTCTTGGCTGGGCATGGTGGTGCATACCTGTGGTCCCAGCTACTCGGGAGGCTGAGGTGGGAGGATCAATTAAGCCTGGGAGGTTGAGGCTGCAGTGAGCCATGATCATGCCGCTGCATTCCAGCCTGAGCAACACAGCGAGACCTGCCTCAAAAGAAAAGAAAGGGAGTGGCTGTGGTGGGGTGTGGGGCCTCCAGACAGTCTGTGTGAGTTGGCTGGACTCCTCTGTGGTGCAAATCCACCCCCAGGAATGGGAAGGCCTCCAGGACACAGATGTCACCAGGAGACCATCCTTGAAAAAACAAAAAATAGCAATTCTAAGCTGGCTGTGGGAGTAGAGGCAACTATAGATCCTCTTCTCTTTGGGAAGAAAAAGCATTATGATTTGTTTTTACATATTATAAAAGTAATAAATGCTCACTGTAGAACATCTGGTAAATACAGAGAAGCAGAAAGAAGAAACAAGCATCCTAAGCTCATCACCCAGAAACAATCAGCCTTCTTGCTATTTTCTTCTTGCATTATATTAGAATTCTGTGAGTTTTAAAAAAATATGTTTATCATGATAGTCTTCATATAATGTTGTACAGCATAGACTATTTGGTTTCTTGTTAATATTATATCATAAGCAATTTCTCATGTTATTATAAGCTCTGTGTAAACATAATTTTAAATAGCAGCTTAGCACATTGCAATTCTACTATCTCCTCAACCATTTCTCGATTGTTGGACATTTAAGCTACAGACCGTTTGATTTTGGCAATAATATGAAGCAGCAAATGAATGAAACCCTCAGATGGTGTGCTTAGAAATTAACATGGACTCCTACAGCCAGAGAAATCCCCACTTCTCAGTCTCCAGGGGGCGCATTCACCAGGTCCACGGTGGTTTCCATGTGGCTTGGCTTCTGAGATCAAATATGGGCCCAGTAATGTCACAGGGGAGAGCTCACAAGGATTCACTAATTTGCCATTTTTTGTTCATTCATTCATTCATTCGTTCACTCAGTAAGCAATTATTGAACACAGTTATGCTCCAGCAACACACAAGCATTAAGGTTACATGATGAATTTGAGAGATAACGAAGAAAAGACCTCTGCCTTCATGGAGTAGACCACCTAGTTGTCATTGAATGTGAGATTAGGAGAGAGGCGAGGCTGTGGAAGTGAGTGATGAGGAGTGGGGGGTCAGGACGGGGATAGGGTGGACTAGAGGGGTCTGAACTAGTCCATGGGATTAGCGGAAGCCTGCGGGGGAGCAGCAGTGGGATCTGCCCAGGCAGAGCAGAGGCAGGTGCAAGGTCTGACTTGGGAGCAATGCCTGTGCCTCCTTAGGTCACCAGAAAGCCAGGGAGGCTGAGCACATGGGCGGGAGGGGGAGTGGTCACACAAGGCGACAGGGACTTCGAGTCAGCAATGGGGCAGGGATGGCCCTCCAGCAACAGGGCAGTCTGTGCATGTGGAGGCTTGGCGGGGGGCAGGTGGGCAGGACACTCCCTCCCGTCTCTGTTCCAGGATCAGGTGGATGGATGAGAACTGCGGTAAATGGGCCTGAGTGAGTGGCTGACGCATGATGCTGTCACTTCGAGGTATAAAGAGATGTATGCTAATTTTTAACTTGGTTAAGGGATATTAGCTCAGACAAATGAACCTCTCCTTTCCCAATAATTAGATATCCAAACAAACACACACTTTTCTCCCCAATTAAATAAGTGGAAAATTTAAACCACAGAGCCCAACTCCAATATGCCCTATTTGTTACAGGTTTCCACTTCACTGCTTTCTTCAACTTCACAAAAGCAAACTACCCTATAAAGGAGCATCATAAAATCATAACAGTAAAAATATCGTTTTGATTTTTGGAGGGCATAAAATGCTCATTTACAGTTGGGAAAAAAGACACTTGTGTTCAGCTAAAATGTCATGTTGTTTCCAAGAGAAGATAGTTTCAAGGACTTAGGGGATGGTGGCATCCAGGTGGCATGCTTCAAAATTGTATTTAATTTAAAGCAGTAATGCCTATTCCTTAGGTATATAAAGGATGGATCATATCAAGGAAAGTTTTTTTTTTTTTTTTTTTTTTGAGACGGAGTTTCGCTCTTGTTACCCAGGCTGGAGTGCAATGGCATGATCTCGGCTCACCGCAACCTCCACCTCCTGGGTTCAGGCAATTCTCTTGCCTCAGCCTCCTGAGTAGCTGGGATTACAGGCACGCGCCACCATGCCCAGCTAATTTTTTGTATTAGTAGAGACGGGGTTTCACCATGTTGACCAGGATGGTCTCGATCTCTTGACCTCGTGATCCACCCGCCTCGGCCTCCAGAAAGTTCATTTTTTTTTAAATTAAATTGCAAAATTAGTAAAAGAAGGGAGTACAACTGATGAATTATGCAATCCTTAGTGTGGGCCATTGATTCCCAGTGTGGGACGTGTACTATGAGCAACAATTTGAGGCGATGTGAAGGCAAGTATCTTTTATTTTAATGTTAGCAGCTGCAACACGTGTGTGCAGTAGCTGGTTGGCCCTGGCCGGGTAAACAGACTATGAACAAGGTGGGAAACGCCCAGGCACCCCACACATTCCTGCAGCCCTACCCCTGTGTTCCCTCTCCTCAGAGTTTTGGGACTTCATAGAAATTCCCAACACTAGAGTCACTGTGCTTGGCACCTGCCATCCCTCTGCTGTCTAGAACATGGTACAAGGTGGGTAGGAGCACTAGGTGTCATAAAATACAGGACCAGTGGATGTACTTATGTTAAAAAAAAGTGAGAAATTTAGGCTGGACACAGTGGCACACGTCTGTAATCTCAGTACTTTGGGAAGCCAAGTCGGGCAGATCATTTGAGGTCAGGAGTTCAAGACCAGCCTGGCCAACATAGTGAAACCCTGTCTCTACTAAAAATACAAAAATTAGCTAGGCATGGGGGTGGGTGCCTGTAATCACAATTACTCGGGAGGCTGAAGCAGAAGAATTGCTTGAGCCCAGGAAGCAGAGGTTGCGGTGAGCCGATATTGTACCACTGCACTACAGCCTGGGTGACAGAGCAAGACTCCATCTCCAAATAAATAAATAAATAAAATTAAAAGTGACAAATGTAGATATTAGATATGTTTGCCATCAGTGCATGTGACATTGTTGCTGAGAACCATGAGGATGATGGCATCTGTGTGTGTAGGGGGTGTCTTCCTGGAGTGGCATGTGGGACTCCTGCTCAAAGTTGACACCATGGTAATGGGCAGAGCCCTACCCATAAGCACAGAAAAGACCAAATCCTGTTACCCTCATTCTTTGCTCTCAAACTCCAGTGTTGGCTACTGTTTGAATTAAGATGCCAGAGGCGCTGCCCAGGTGAATGTCCCATGTCTTCTTGTAGGCATGTTCTAGCCAATGCAGGGTTCCACACAGTCATGTGTGTGCTCCAGCAGGTCATGGGGAATTGGAATAACTGGGCAGGTGCAGGTCAGTGGAGCAGCAGAGAGCAGGGGCCCACCCTGGAGTCCAGGTGGAGTGAGACGGAGAGTTCAGCAGAAGTGGGAATTCAGTGCCCTGAATATCAGGGAAGGCTGTTCAGTCCTTCAAGTGGCTCCAGTTCTCTGAGATCCCAGCAGCCTCTGCTCCATGGTGGGGTCACCTGAAAGGTCAGTGGTTAGTTCATCCAGGGGAAGGGCAGGTCACTCGATGTGATGGCTCAGAGTCAGACCACATGAGGAAGTCCCAACAGTGGAAGAGAGTTAGGGCTTCTTTCCCTGATGCCCCAGTCCGTGGGGAACTGCACATGTTATCACCACTAGCCACGGTGACCAAACCCAACGTAAGCACAGAGCATCTTTGATGTAGGATTTTCTTTTCCTTTTAGTTTTTTATTTTTTCTAGAGATGGGGGTCTCACTCTGCCAGCCAGGCTGGAGTGCAATGGCAGGATCATGGCTCATTGCAGCCTCCAGCCTCTAGGTGCAAGTTATCCTCCTCCCTCAGCCTCCCAAGTAGCTGGGACTATAGGCGCGTGCCACCACTCCTAGCTCCTGATGTAGACTTTCATATTCTCTTTCATATAATCTTTCACAAAAATAACCTTTCAACATAGGAGTTGCTATTATTCCCATTTCATAGATGAGGAAACTGAGGCTCAGAGAGGTTAAATGATATGTCAGAGGTCACCCAGAAGATAAAAGTGGAACAGGGGGCTTCGCCCTCACAAAGTCAGACTCCAGGCATGTTCTCTGCTCCCCAGAAGGACGTGTCCAGTTAACAGAATGATGGGAAGGGCCTGGAGACCTTGGCGGGTGAGCCGTCAGGCAGCAGCTGTTGCCCTTTCTCTACTTTCAGGAACACTTGCTGGTGACCAGACACTTTCTCTCTTCTCTAGATAGGGCTGGATTGAGATAACCACAACACAACATTGACAACAGCAACAACCACTCCTCCTATCAAATCGCACTTTGCAGGAGGCTGAGTAGCAAGGTGGACTTGGGCCTCCGACACCTGGCTAGGATTCCTGCATCTGCTTTTTACAAGGCTTGTTATGGCTCCTTATCCAAGCGTCTACTCCTGGCTTTCTTTGAGGATACACAAGAGTAACATTCTCCACCCCATAGTGCTGTGAGGGTCAAAGTTCTGATGTGCAAATACCTGGCACATAGGAGCTGCTCAGTTAAATGCTTCCTTATTTGCTCTTTTTTTTTTTTTTTTTTTTTTTTTGAGTTGGAGTCTTGCTCTGTCACCCAGGCCGGAGTGCAGTGGCGCAATCTCGGCTTACTGCAACCTCTGCCTCCTGGGTTCAAGTGATTCTCCTGCCTCAGCCTCCCGAGTAGCTGTGACTACAGGCACGTGCCACCATGCCCAGCTAAATTTTGTATTTTTACTGGAGGCGGGGTTTCACCGTGTTTGTCAGAATGGTCTTGATTTTCTGACCTTGTGATCCACCCTCCTCGGCCTCTCAAAGTGCTTTGATTACAGGCACAAGCCAACTTGCCCAGCCCCCTCCCCCGCCTTTTTTTTATGGATATGAGGATCTTTTGAGAAATGTCTGTTCATATCCTTTACCCACTTTTTGATGGGGTTGTTTGTTTTCTTCTTGTAAATTTGTTTAAGTTCTTTGTAGATTCTGGATATTAGCCATTTGTCAGATGGATAGACTGTAAAATTTTTCTCCCATTCTGTAGATTGCCTATTCACTCTGATGATAGTTTCTTTTGCTGTGCAGAAGCTATTTAGTTTAATTAGATCCCATTTGTCAATTTTGTCTTTTGTTGCCATTGCTTTTGGTGTTTCTGTTCACAATAGCAAAGATGTGGAACCAACCCAGATGCCCATCAATGATAGACTGGATGAAGAAAATGTGGCACATATACACCATGGAATACTATGCACCCATAAAAAGGATGAGTTCATGTCCTTTGCAGGGACATGGATGAAGCTGGAAATCATCATTCTCCGCAAACCAAGAACAGAAAACCAGACACCACATGTTCTCACTCATAGGTGGGAGTTGAACCCTGAGAACACATGGACACAGGGAGGGGAACATCACACACCAGGGCCTGTTGAGGGTTGTGGGGTGGGAGGAAGGATAGCATTAGGAGAAATACCTAATGTAGATGATGGGTTGATGGGAGCAGAAGACCACCATGGCACATGTATACCTGTGTAACACACCTGCACATTCTGCACATGTACCCCAGAACTTAAAGTATAATAACAATAATAATAATAAAGACATGGGGATCTTGCTATTTTTCCCAGGCTAGCCTTGAACTCCTGAGCTAGGAGTGATCCTCCTATCTCAGGCCTCTGGAGTAGCTGGGACTACAGACATGTGTGATGGCACCTGGCTACTTATTTGATCCTGAGGTCTGCATAGCCTCATCTATCTCCCTTAAAAGATTCCTTGAGGACCGGGTTGGGCTTTGCTGCCCTCTGTTTAACTGGCTGTAGGCAGGAGTGACCCTGTCCTTCGAGATTAAATGGACCTGAGCCCCCTACTTCCTGTCCAGGCTGTTTTTGCCACTCCCAAGGGGCTTCCGTGGTCTGAATGCTGCCCCTGTGGGAGCCACTGCATGGCCAACCTCTCCCTTCAGCCCCCAGCCCTCCCTGCCTCAGGGGTTGTACTTGGCCCCCTCTCTGGCTCTCTCTCCAGACCACTCACACAAGGCCAATCTACCCTAAGTCTGGCTGGGGATGTAGGGGTTGACGTCACAGGAAACAGGAGGCATTTTTGTCCTTCAGAACCTGCAGCCGTGGCGCCCTGGACACGTCCCATTAGCCTCCGTGGCTCTCCGCCTCTCCCTCCCCTGCCACTCGCCCTCGGGCTGTTCTCCCTTCCGCTCTTCCCCTGCAGCAGGAGTTCAGCCTTTTCTTTATTTTGCTGTCTGTTTCTGATCGGAGATCACAAACTGCTGGGCTCCGGGAAAGAGGCGTGCGGCTCACAGGTGTGCTTTCTTCGGCCTGCAGCATTTGAACATTTTTGAAATGGAGGCCAATATTTAACATTTGGTTCACTGCACATGAAAATCTGGAATTCCGGTTTCTTTTAAGAACTTAGACAATCTGGCAACATGGACCCCTTCCTGCAGGAATCATTCTGCCCCTTTGCAGGGCCCACTCTGTCTGTCCACTTGTGACCCCTCTTACACACTTGTGACCTCCTTATATGGTTTGACTCTGTAGTCCAGTTGGCCAGAGTGGGCCCCTTCAAAGTGGCAGAATGATTCCTGCAGGAAGGGGTTGCCTCACAGCAGCCAGCTGGAGATCCCCTCTTCTGGCTGGCCCCGTGGCATTTGGGCCTCACCTTGCCCAATTCAAGAGGCTAATAAAAGTATTCTAAGCAAAGTTGCTGATGACAGCTGCTAGTGGATCGATCAGTGGATCAATCAATTGATTGATCTATCTACCCAACTACTCTGTCTTTCTAGCTCATCTGTCTTTTTAAAAGATACATTTGTGTTTGCAGTGCTTGACACATTACCTGGCACAGAGTAGGTATTCCGTTAAGTACTTGTTAGACCAACTAACAAATATTATAGATGACGGAACCGAGGCCCCATTCCCAGCTTGTCATAAGGCTTCTAAGTAGGAGAGTCAGGCCCACGTCCCAAACTCCTAAGGACTCTGTGGCTCCTTCTCACTTTTTCCACATCAAGGTTGGGAGTGGGGCTTGCCCTGCCCACAGTAGTGCCTTCTGTACGTCCTCATGCTCTCCAACACATCGTAGTACTGGCTTTGCCCATGTAACCGTTGGGTGCTTCGTTGGCAGCTTCCTGGTGCCCACTGGGCAGGCACCTCACTGTCCTCAAAGCCCCTGAAGGTGGGGCGCTTTGGAGAAACCTCACTCTCCTCCGAAGGGTCCACATTCCCCTTGGTGTTTATCAAAAGGGTTCTGTTTCCTGACCGGCACACTCTGGTCTTTTCCTGATCCTTAGTCTTTTCCTGATCCTTGTTTCCATTGACTTATTCTAGAGTTTGGCCACAACAACAACTACCACCACCATTTATGGGACATTCGCTACAGGCCACAGACTTCATAAGCACCCTCCCACTTGACCTTGACAGCAGGCCTCTGAGGCGGGCGCTAGGGAGAGGCGAGTCAGAGACAGAGCCAGGGCATGACCTTAACCTTGCCCTTAGCCTCTAGACGAAGGTAAAGTACAGCCCAGGTGCTAAATTGGGTCTGTTTTTTGTGCAGCCACAAAGATAAGAATGGCTTTTACCTTTTTATATAGTGGGGAAAAGGGCAGAAGGAGAATATTTCACAATGCGTGACAATTATGTGACATTCACATTTCCCTGTTCATGAAGAAAGTTTTCTTCGGATACAGACATGCCTATTTGTTTATATACTGTCTTTGGATGCTTTTGAGCAAAACTGGCTGCGTGGAGTAGGTGCACGACTGAGACTGTATGGCCCACCAAGACTGAACCATGAACCATTTAGCATTTTGTAGAAAAAGCTTGCCCACCCCTGCTCTAGACAGGCTGTGATCCCAGCGTCTAGGCTGTGGGGCTCACGGAACCAAAGGCTCTCCAGAGACTTTCTGGAGAGGAGCTGTTGGCCTGAAATCCAGGAGCAGGCTGAGCCTGGGGAGGCTGGGCTGGGATCTGCATGGTCCCTGGGGAAGAGGGGCATTGGGTGTGGAGATGAGAATGTGCGGGTCTGGAGGGCATGGGACGTATTATAGCACAAGCAGGTGCTGTGTGTTTCACCACGTGTCCTTGAATGGCAGCCTCTCAGTGGACCCCAAACACCTATTGAGCACCGACTGTGTACAAGGTCTTGACCTAGACCGTGCTGCGGCAAGAAGATCAACGAGTCAAGACAGTTGCTACCTTGCTCTGAGGCGCAGGGTCAGGGCATATCTCAGATGGGCAGGTTGTTATGAGGGCACGGCCAGATCAGCACTAATATGCATGCTTTGCACTTGCACGGTATGCAAGCCCTTATTTTAGTACATTATTAGCGGGAGAGGGAGTGAGAAAGGATAAGTAAATCAGAGGTTAAAGGGAGACCACATTTTCTATTTTCTTCACCTGCAAACACATGTACATACAAACACACACATCAGGAGTCATGTGGACATGGAATTATAGTCATGCGTTGCTGAACAATGGGGATATATCCTGAGAAACGCCTCATTGGCCAAAATGTTGACATTGTGTGAACATCATCAAGTGTGCTTATACAGACGGGTGTAGCCTGCTCCACACCTAGGCTACGTCAACCTCGAAAATTTGAGAAAGGTCTCAATTTAGAAAGTTTATTTTGCCAAGGTTGAGGGCACTCCCATGACACAGCCTCAGGACATCCTGACGACGTGTGCCCAAGGTGGCCAGGGCACAGCTTGGTTTTATACATTTGGGGAGGCATGAGACATCAATCAATACGTGTGAGAAGGGCATTGGTTTGCTCTGGAAAGGTGGGACAACTTGAGGCAAAGGCAAGAAGACTGGAACTGGGGAGGGAGCTTCCGGGTCACAGACAGGTGAGACACACACGGTTGCGTTCTTTTGAGTTTCTGATTAGCCTTTCCAAAAGAGGCAAATCAGATATACGTCTATCTCAGTGAGCAGAGGACTGACTTGGAATAGAATGGGAGGCAGGTTTCCCCTAAGTAGTTCCCGGCTTGAGCTTTCCTGAGTGATTTTGGGGGCCCAAGACATTTTCCTTTCACAGCTACAAACCAGTACAGCAAGTCAATGTACTGAATGCTGTAGGCAACTGTAACACAATAGTGAGTATTTGTGCAATCGGAATTTTTCAGCTCCGTGAAAATCTCATAGGAGCACCGTCATGTATGAGGGCTGTCGTTGATGGAAACGTCATTATGCAGTGTGATGCTGTTTGGGGAGGCATGAGACATCAATCAATACATGTAAGAAGTACGTTGGTTGAATCCAGGAGTGGGAAGGACGTTAAATGACGTAGTCTGACCCTTAACAAAGGTTAATGTGTGCATGAACCACCTGGAGAATCTTGTGAAGCTGTGGCTTCTGAGTGTTGGGTTTGGGGTGGGCCTGAGATTGTGCATTTCCAACAAGCCTCCAGGCGATGCTGACACCGCTGGTCCAAGGATGGCCACTGGAGTAAGCAGGCCCGAGCGCTGTGCTTCCCTAAGTGTGGTTTTGGGGCCAGCAGCAGCTGCAGCTCGTGGGGACTTATTAGAAATGCAAATACTCAGGCCCCCTTGCAATCCCGTGGACCAGACTCCGGGGGTATAGCCCTGCAGTTTGGTTTCAGCAAACCCTGCAGGTGATTCAGCGACATCTGGAGTTTCAGAACAGCTGCCCTAGTCTCTTCTACGTCCTTCCCTTGCCCGCGTCTCTTACCCTCTGTTCAGACGCCAGCTGGGCTTTCTGCCATTACTTGAGAGAATCATTAACCATTCTTTGATACCTAAATCCTTGTGGCCTCTCACCTGGAGCAGGTGAGAGGGGGTTGCCCTCGGGAGAAGCAGCTCTATTATAAGCCGATGCCTGCAATCTGGAGCTTCTGCCAGGGTAATTTTCCACTCAGGGGCTCATTTTTAAAGTACTGTTTGCTTTCTCTGTCCACAGTGTCTTAGTATGCAGGCTCTGTCGCTCCCTTGGGAGGGAGTCACGTGGGCCATGCTGGTGCACTGGTCTCAGTGGCACTGGCAGGCCTTCCCGGCCAGGGAGCAGCACCCACCAGGGGCCTCCAGAGGCATCTCATAAGCCAGAATTTTATATTTAAGTCACGCCATTCCAAACCTGCCCTTCCCAATTTTGTGATTCTCTATTTAAATATTTTTCTGTGATGCAACAATAAGAGAAATAATTTTATCTTTAATGAAAGCACAAATTACATATTTTGGATAGTAGAAAATTATTGCAGAGATAAAGCGATAGTTTCCTGGGAACGTAGCTAAAGCCTCTTACCACAGAGCGAGCAAGTGAACCTAAAACCTACTGAAGAGTATATGTTTGTACTGCTGATTCCTGTTATGAGAATATTACATTATTTTCATGAAAGGTTTTAATTTGTAAATTTGACCTTGCATTAGCAAGTGGAGCTTTGGAATTACTGAAGCCCGTATTTTGACTTCTGCCTCTTAAATAAATGAAGCTTTAAAATGTCGAGAGTAATACTAAAATAGAATGTAGTTAGATTTCAGTGACTCTAATTGTGATTACGATTAGATGACTGTAACGATACGAAAGACACATTATCTTTATAATTTATGATCCTCCTGGACCAAACTCAACATCTTCAAAATGCAACATTTCAGTACCATCTGGGAGATTTGCCCAACAAAATTATGGATAAACAAAGTTCTTTATTGACTCTCTGAGATCCAAGTGGAATCAATTATACATTATTGTTGTCTTTGTCGGCAATGCAAAGTGTAATACAGCTAAAGACCCACACTCCATAAATCATCTAAGTGTAATTTCCCAAGGGACTAAGTTTTGTGTGGAAACAAAGCATTGTTTGTATTTTTTGCTTAGATTTTTTTGATCATATTCATAGTGGGAGTCGATCCATCTTCCCTGTGCTCCCCAGTGAGCTTTGCCAGGCTCGCTGAACTTGGTGTAAAGTGTTGCCCTGGAGGTTTCAGACCAGCGGGTGTCTGGAGGAGGGAGGTGGATTTGGCCGATTACAGTTAAAGCTGCAGCTTTTCAATACCATTATTTTCACTTTAGTACACCCTCAACATCAAAATGCTGAGAAGTGGGGATTTTGCAACCTATGCTGCACAGTCATTTGGGGTTATGACCTAAACCCAGCAGTGACAGATGCACTGAGCTGTATGTCCCTAAAGGGAAAATGACTCTATTTCAGAAATAGGGGGGAAATACCCCGGGTAAAACCCAGACCGTGGGAGCCTAGAATATGCATCGTATCATCCTGTGGATGTCTATCAGCGCTCACAAGGAAGGTACTTAGCATCTACAGTGCGCCTGCATTTAAAACACAATCACAGGCCTAGTGCGGTGGTTCATGCCTGTAATCCCAGCACTTTGGGAGGCTGAGGCAGGCAGATCACCTGAGGTCAGGAGTTCGAGACCAGCCTGGCCAACATGGTGAAACCTCATGTCTACTAAAAATACAAAAATTAGCCGGGTGTGGTGGACACCTGTAATCCCAGCTACTCAGGTGGCTGAGACAGGAGAATTGCCTGAACCTGGGAAGCAGAGGTTGCAGTGAGCCAAGATCGTGCCACTGTACTCCAGCCTGGGTGATGAGAGTAAAAAACCATCTCTAAATAAATAAATATAAATAAAAAATAAAAAAACACACACAATCACAGCACTTATCTCAAAGAAAGAGTCAGTACCAAGGGGGAAGACAGATGTTCCTGTTGACTGCAATCAGAGAAAACGGGATTGCGACCAGGTACGAGAATTCTGGAGAGTTCCTTCTCATCGTGCACTTTCTCAGAAGCTGTGGTTCATTTGGCCTCAGGAAGAGGCGAGGAGCTGGCTGATCTGGGATAGCCACTTAATCGCCCTTGAAGCCACTCTTGTGTTGGTCTAGATTTGGTTGGGAGTTAGCTTCTTGGTGCTCTTCTGCCTCCTATCTTTAATATGTTCATTCCACCAACTTCCTGAGCCTTCATTGAGAGCCCATGTTGGGCTCACCACAGGGATGTCGTTGTCAACAGCTGGCCAGGTGTCAGAAACAATGGGCGAGTTCATGGTAAGAGACCCCATGAGGACGCGGAGATTCTCTGCTGATGTGACCCAGAGGCTTGAGGGATGAGAAGACAGGAGTAATACAAGTGGGGGAAGGAGTGGATGAGGCTTATGCCAGGCCTAGAATTGAGAGTTCAGAAGGAAACTGTGGAAGCTTGAGGGTCTGAGGGTGAAAAGAAGGATTCTGGAACCAAAGCCTGGGATGTTGGCAGGGAGAGATCAGGTACGGCCTTAGAAATTCTTATGGGAGTCCACCTTCATCCTGAGAGGCTGGGGAACCTCTATGGGTTTATTTCAAGTGTGGCAGCAAGGAAGTCAGGTTTGCAATCTAGAATTCTCCCTCTAGCTGCCTTGCAGAGAATGGGTGGGGTTGTGAAGCAATTAGGAAGCAGCTATCACCATCACTTCCAAGAGAGAGGCTGATGGGCTTAACAGGCAGTTCCAATAGAAAAGAAGATTGCAGACACGTGGGTGCCTGTTTGTGCTATTTGACTTAAATGAGATTCTTAAGTGTAGACTTGCTCTTTGAAGGGATGTGGGGCCAGTACTGGAATCTGCGTTTTCCCAACATGGGCAGTGCTTCACCTTTCCTTCCTGAATGTGTCCTTTTTTCCTGCAGGGATTTTGGATGGTGCTGACTGGCCATGCTAGCCTTGGGCCTACAAGACACATCCCCAACTCCTCAGGGTTACCATCTCAGCAATGAGCACCTCTTTGCTCCCTTTGCAGGAGGAGACACCAGGACCCCTGCCCTCTGCAGCCTGGTGGAAGCAAGAGGAAAGGTTTCTGCATCCCCAGGGTATGGCTCCAACAGGTCTTTCCCTTCAGGACCTCAGACACTTCTGTGTGCCCTGGACCTGTATGGTCAGGTAGGTGAGTAACGCTGTCTCCATGGGCACCCCAGAGCCTGCCAGTGGCCCAGATCAGCACCTCATCCCTTGGGAAGCTGCCTCCGGTCTGGTTCTTCATGTCTGAAGTCACTGTGCTTGGACAAGGGAAAAGCTTTTTCTTTTTCTTTTTTTTCTTGAGACAGCGTCTCACTCTGTCACAAGGTTGGAGTTCAGTGGCTCCATCTCGGTTCACTGTAACCTCCCTCTCCCAGGTTCAAGCGATTCTCCTGCTTCAGCCTCTCAAGTAGCTGGGATTACAGGTGCCCGCCATCATGCCTGGCTAATTTTTGTATTTTTAGTAGAGACGGGTTTTCAACATATTGGCCAGGTGGTCTCAAACTCCTGACCTCATGATCTGCCTGCTGCGGCCTCCCAAAGTGCTGGGATTACCGGCATGAGCCACTGCGCCCAGCCCGGGAAGAGCTTTTTCTCTGGGGGAAGGACACTGCCATCCTCTTGGTGTTACCTCATCACATCAGATAAAACAGCAAGGAGGAAGGACTCACTGCCCACGATCCAGGAGAAAGCCACTGTTGGCAGTGAGTGCCTGGAGAAGAGGCTGTTCCTGAGTCCAGAGTGGATTCCACAACTCAGAGGTGTGTGTGTGTGTGTGTGTGTGTGTGTGTGCATGTGTTGTCAATATTTTTTGTGTGTGTTATGTCAATATTTTGTTTTAAGACCAAGAATATCCAGAATTGTTTTTTGGCTCATAGAAAGCATCCAGTAAGTGTTTGCTATTATTTTTATTGTATGCTTCTTATGAAAAATAATATTGTTAGGCCCATAATAGATGCCCAACAAATATTTGCTAAATATTTGAGCATAAGGCAAAGGAGAGTTGTGCTTTTTGATATAAATTTGTGACTTTATAGTTTACTTTGGAGCAAGAAAGCATTTTAGTCAGGGATTTTTCTCTTGGTCAAGTGTTATATTCTAGTAAAGATTTTAATCTTCTTCCACCTTTTCAAATAAGATAGTTACAGGAAATCATGGATACTTGATTCTCTGCCCTGTGACAGGTGAGGCTGACACCTGACGAGGAATGAGCTCGCCCTCTTTTTTAATCTCCTCGACCCTCTTCTACCTGTGGAGGAGCTACAGATAATGAATCCATTCTCTGATACTGAGAAATTCTCAAGCCCAAGAAAGGGCTTTGCAAGGAACAAAAAGTCTGGCTGCCAAGGAATCCCTTTACTGAATGGCAATCCAATGTTGTACCCTCAGCTTTTACTCGGTATCCCTGTGAAAAACGTTCCCAGGAAGAAAGTCTTTGTTCCTTCCAAAATGACCCCAAGTATATCATTCATTAGAAAATTCCCAGTCTCCTGTGTGTATCCACAGGGGAAATCTCTCTGTGCATAGAACGTTAAAGTTTCTTTTTCAAAGAACTGTTAAGCTTCCTCTCCCTAAACGTCTCCCTGTTTAAACTATGACTTTCTCTATCTACTACGTATTGAGGAAGCTCAGAACTACGTTTGGTGACCTGCAATGGTGCAGCACTGATAATTATCATTAGCATCATTTTTCTGACATATTAGCAAGTGATTTTGCATATGGTTTCTAATTGAATTCTTACAACATTGCTGCGAGAACAATGCTATTATTATCTCCATTTTACAGATGGGAAATTAAGGCTTAGAAAACGTATTCACGTGTGTAAGAGTCCACAGCTGGAGAGAGTTAACATTGACCAAGAATCTGGGAATCATGCTCCCTTCCTTTCTCTACTTGGCTTCTCTATGCTGGTAGCTCCAGGGACACTGGGGCAGGGTGGGATGTCCTTAATAACTAAGAACAGAATATTAAAAATTAAATCCAATCTATTTTGAGCAGTCATAGGAACTTTGCATGGGAATGTTGTTTAAAATATATACTGCTACAGAACCATGGGGTGGAGAAGAAAGAAAAAAGTAAAAATAAAATAAAATGTACACTGAAATCCTTAAATTCAATACATGTTTACGTAAATGTAGCTTCCTGCTAAAGATTTATAGATTCCACGTGAAGACTATTTCTGAAAGTTAGCAACTCTGAATTATTCCTACCTCATTTATTCAATCTGGATCTCTATATTCTGAGATCCAGATTGAATAAGTGAGGGGATCTGAGTGTTTTACTCCATGTTCTGGGGGAGATGTGCATTTAGTTCAATTTGATAGGTAGTAATAGAGGCCCTGCTACATATGGAGCTAAGCAGAAAACAGGATGACTGATCTATGGTCTATCTGTGTATCTTACAGAATTTAACACAGGTAGCAACAGAACCATCCAACTCACTACTAGGTGAGGCAGATGATGAGAAGTGCTCTTGGTGGGGAAGGAGAAGGAAGCGAGGGCCACATAGGTTGTCATTAGAACTCATGGGAACCCTTCCAGGTGGGCCTGATGCCTCTACTTTATAGACAGGAAATCTAAGGAATGTACCCATGCTCACATAGTGAAAAAAATCACAACTAAGATTCAGACTCTTTTGGGAATGTCCCATGAGCCTCCAAATACTTTTATGGTTTTGTCAAGAAGCTACTAGGTGTTAACACATGTAGAAAAGCAGGTATGAACACAGGGAGAATGGGGGATTGCAAAAATGTCTCTCTGAAGGGAGTAATGTGGTCTCCTCATTTTGAAGGAAGATGAGCTTTCAACAGATTCAGTGGTGGGTGGCATTTTTGCAGAGAGAACAACAGAAGCAAGAAGATAGTGACAGGAAAGCCTGGGATGCCGCTAGGAAGTGATACCTAACAACAGGAAATGAAGGCAGAACAGGTAGTTCTATGCTCTGGGGTGGACCCATAAGGGCACCCGTGATGGGATCAGACCAGCATGAGTCTGCATCCCGGCTCTGACGTTAGTCTGCACTGTGACTGAGTGGTAAGAACCATGTCAGGAAAGCATTTATTATAGTGCTACCTAGCACATAGTGAGTGCTCAGTAAACAGTAGCCACGTGGTACTAGACACTTGTAAAGGGGAGAATTTCAGGGTGCTGGGAGCAGGAAAGGACTTGATGTACGCTACTAGGCTTCTAGGTTTCAGAAACCTATGTGTTCTGACCCTTGAGAGAGCTAAATCTTCTTTTTAAAAAACACTATTTGTCTTGGTTTATTTAGTGCTGCTATAATAGAATCCCACAGATGAGTAATTTATTATGAATAGAAATTCATTGCCTTACGGTTCTGAAGGCTGGAAAGTCCAAGTCCAAGGGGCTAGCATCTGGTGAGTTTCTTCTAGCTGCCTCACAGCATGGCGGAAGGGCAAAGAGGGGGCAAAGACAAATAAGGGGCCAAACTCATCCTTTTACAAGGAATCTACTGCTCCAACTACAACATTAATCCATTCACAAGGGCAGTGCCCCCATAACCCAAACATTAGGACCTAGCTCCCCACACATTGGGGATCCAGTTTCCAACACATGAACCTTGGGGGAGCACATTCAAACTACAGCACTATTAGTCTATTTGTTTCTTATAAAGCTTCATTCTTGTTCACAGTCTTGAGAGATGGCCATAGCATACTGGAAAAATGGTAAATGATGTTTAATTTTCTGGGATTGTCACCTATCTTCAAATTGGTGTTTTGTCAGCATTTCAAAATAAAACAGACAAAAATTGCTGAGTTAAAAAAATTGTTTTGAATGTTAGCTTATCTGAAGAGGGCTTCCATGTTAGAATCGTGATGGTTGTAGACTCCCGTTAGCTTCCTTTGGGGAGTGGCAGTTCTGTGATTGTAACTAAGAATGCTCACATTCTCCAGAATGTCCTACATCTCTCTCTACTTAGCATGATAACTAATAATTATAACAACTGTTTCTGTCCTCTCAAGTGTTTATTTGATTTTGTAAAACTGAGAAAGGGGGAGGAAAGGGCCATAATTCATAATTCTTTCAAAAATTTATCTTTTTAATGGACAAATAATAATTACACATATTCATGGGGTACATAGTGATATTTTGATACATCTAATGTATAGTGATCAGATCAGGGTAATTAGCATATCTATCGTGTCAAACATTTATTGTTTCTTTGTGTTAGGAATGTTCAATATCCTTCTAACCAGTTGAAACTATATGATATATTGTTGCCATCTATAAAATATATTATAGTCTTACTGCAGTAGTAGAGAACACTAGAACTTATTCCTCCTATCTAGCTGCAATTTTATATCCTTTAAGTTTCCCTCTAGACCCCTTCCTTCCTACCCTTTTCAGCCTCTAGTGTCTTCTGTTCTACTTTTTACTTCTATAAGATCAACTTCTTAAAGGTTCCACGTATGAGTGAGAGCATGCAGTGTTTAACTTTCTGTTCCTGGCTTATTTCACTTAACGTAACGCCCTCTGATTCTATCACATGTTGCTGCAAATGACAGGATTTCATTTTTTTAATGACTGAATAGTAATTCATTGTGTGTATATTCCACAATTACTTTATCCATTCATCTGCTGTTAGACACCTACGTTGATCTCATATCTTGGCTATTGTGAACAGTGCTGTAATAAATATGAAAGTGGAGATGTGTCACTGATATAATGATTGCCTTTCTTTTGGATAAATTCCCAGTGGTGAAATTGCTGGATTACGTGGCAGTTCTATTTGTAGTTTTTTGAGGAAACTCCATATTGTTCTCCATAGTTGCCATACTAGTTCACAGTTGCACTAACAATGTATGAGAGTTCCTTTTTCTCCACATCTTCATGAGTATTTGTAATTTTTTTTTCATAATTGCCATCCTAACCGGCATGAGATTATACCTGATTGTGGTTTTGTTTTATATTTCCCTGATGATTAGTGGCATTGAACATATTTTCATATATTTGTTAGCCATTTGTATGTCTCCTTTTGAGAAATGTCTGTTCATATTATTTGCCCTTTTTAAAATTAGATTGATTTTATGCTGTTGAGATGTTGGAGTTCCTTGTATTTTCTGAATCTTAACCCCCTGTTGGATGAATAGTTTTCAAATCGTTTCTCTGTCCTGTAGGTTGTCTTTTCACTCTGTTGATTGCTTCCTTTGCTGCCCAGAAGCTTTTCAGTTTGATATATTTCCATTCATTTATGTTTGCTTTTGTTGCCTGTGCGTTTAAGGTCTTATTTATAATATCTTTTCTTGGACCAATGTCTTGAAACATTTCTCCTATGTTTATTCTAGTAGTTTTATCATTCTGGGTCTTACATCTAGGTTTTTGATAAACTTTGAGTTGATTTTTGTACAGGGTAAGAGGTGGGGTCTAGTTTAATTCTTCTGTGTATGGATATCTAGTTTTCACAGTACAATTTGTTAAAGAGGCTTTCCTTTCTCCAATGAGCGTTCTTGGAAATTTTGCCAAAAATATGTTGGCTATAAGTATGTGGATTAATTTCTGGGTTCTTTATTCTTTTCCATTTGTCTAGATGCATGTTTTTATTCCAGTACTATTGCTGTGCTTGCTATTACTACAGTTTTGTAGTGTATTTAGAGGTCTGGGAGTTGATACCTCTAGCTTTGTTCTTTTTGTTCAGGGTTGCTTTGGCTACTTGGGGTCTTTTGTGTTTTCATACAAATTTTAGGATTAGCATTGGTATTTTGATAGGATTTGCATTTAATGTGTAGATTGCTTTGGGTAGTATTGTCATTTTAACACTATTCATTCTTCCAATCCATGAGTATTGAATGTCTTTCCATTTGTTTGTGTCCTCTTCAGTTTTTTATATCAGTGTTTTCTCATCTTTCTTGTAGAGGTTATTCGCCTCCTTGGTTAAATTTATTCCTAGGTATTTTATTTTATTTTTTGTAGCTATTATAAATGGGATTGCTTTCTTGCTTTCTTTTTTCAGCTAGTCTGTTGTTCGTCTGTAGAAATGCTATTGATTTTGTTTGCTAATTTTGCATCCTGTAACTTTATTGAATTTGTTTATCAGTTCTAAGAGTAGAACGTGATAGAGTTTTTAGTTTTATGTATAAGATTGTAATTTATTGTTAGCGAACAGGAGAATTCTATTTTCTCCTTGCCATTTTATATGCTTTTTATTTCTCTCTCTGGCCTAATTGCTCTGGCTAGAACATCCAGTACTATGTTAAATAATGGTGATGAGAGTGGGCATCCTTGTCTTATTCCGGTTCTTATAAAAGCTTTTCTCCATCAGTAAGATGTTAGTTGTGGGTTTGTCATACTTCAATTTTATGATGTTGAGTCATTTTTCTTCTGAACCTAATTTATAAAAGTTTTTCATTTTTTTAACATGAAAGGATTTTGAATTTTAACAAGATATTTTCTGTATCTATTGAGATGATCATATGGTTTTGTTTTTTATTCCATTAATGTGATGTATATATTCCATTAATGATTTGCATATGTTGAGCCATTCTTATATTCCTGAAATAAATACCACTTTATCCTGGTGTGTTATGTTTTTGATGTGTTGTTAGATTTGGTTTTCTAGTATTTTGTTTTGGATTTTTGCATTTATGTTCATTAGTGATACTGGCCTATAGTTTTCTTTATTTGTTATGCCCTTGTCTGATTTTGGCATTATACTGACCTCATAGAATGAGTTAGGAAGAATTCCTTCTGCCTCAATATTTTGGAATAGTTTGAGAAGAATTGATATTAATTCTTCTTTAAGGATTTAATAGAAGTCAGTGATGAATCCACTGAGACTTTTTATTACTGATTCAATTTCATTGTTATTGGTCTTTTTGGGTTTTCTGTTTCTTCTTGGCCCAATCTTGGTAGGTTATATGTGTCTGATAATTTATTTCCTCTAGGTTTTCAAATTTATTGGCATATGGTTGTTCAGAGTAGTCTCTAATGATCCTTTGTATTTCTGTGTGGTATCCATTGTGATCCTTTTGTTAATTTTGAATTTGGTTTGTTCTTGCTATTCTAGTGTTTGTTAATTTTGAGTTTGGATGGTTCTTTTCTAGTTCCTTGAGGGGCATCATTAGATTGTTTATTTAAAATCTTTCTAGTTTTTGAGGTAGGTTGCTGTAAACTTGCCTCTTAATACTGTTTTTTCTGTGTCCTATAGGCTTTTGTATGTTGTGTTTCCATTTTGTCTCAAGGAATTTTAAAATTTTATTCTTAATTTCTTTCTTCACCCATTAGTCAGTCAGGTGCATGTTGTTTAATTTTCATGAATTTGTATAGTTTTAAAACTTCTCTTGTTATTGATGTCTAGTTTATTCCAATGGGGTCAGATAAGATACCTGATGTAATTTTAAAAAATATTTTGAGACTTGTTTTGTATTCTAACATATGGTCAGTTCTGGCAAATGTTCCATGTACTGATGAAAAAAAATGTTTATTCTACAGCTGTTGGGTGAAATGTTCATAAATGTCTTTTAAGTCCCTTTGGTCTATGGTGAAATTTAAATTCAATGTTTTCTGTTGATTTTCTGTCTAGGCGATCTGTCCAATGCTGAGAGTGAGGTGTTAAAGTCCGTAAATCTTATTGTATTGGAGTCTGTCTCTTCCTTTAGATCTAATTATGTTTGCTTTATCTACATGGGTGCTTCATTGTTAGATGCATATATATTTATAATTGTTATACTCTCTTGCTAAATACACCTTTTAATGATTATAGAGTGTCCTTCTTGGTCTCTTTTTAATGGCTTTCACTGGAAGTCTGTTTTGTCCAGTGTAAGTAGAGTTACTTCTGCTTACTTTTGGTTTTTGTTTGCATGGAACATCTTTTTTCATTCTCTCCTTTCAGTCTACATGTGTCTTTACAGGTGATGTGAATTTCTTGCAGGCAGCATATACTTGGGTCTTTTAAAAATCCAATTTGACTATAATGTGTCTTAGACCCTGTTTGTGTTGAATCTATTTGGAATTCTTTGGGCTTCCTAGACCTGGATATCCATATACCTCCCAAGAATTGGGAAGCTTTCTACTATTATTTCATTAAATATGTTTTTTCTTACCTTTTCCTTTTTCTTCTCCTGCAATGCCCATAATATGAATATTTGTTTGCTTAATGATGTCCCATAAATTCTGTCAGCTTTCTTTATAATTTTTTTTCTTTTCTTTTTGTCTGCATGTGCTGTTTCACAAGACCTATCTTCAAGTTCAGAAATTCTTTTGCTTGGTCTCTTCTGTTGTTGAAGCACTTTTTTTTTTTTTTTTTTTTTTGCATTTTAGGTTTTGGGGTACATGTGAAAAACATGCAAGATTGTTGCATAGGTGCATACGTGGCAGTGTGATTTGCTGCCTTCCTCCCCTTCACCTATATGTGGCATTTCTCCCCATGCTATCTCTCCCCAATGCCCCACGCCCCGCTGTCCCCCCCACTCCCCCAATAGACCCCAGTGTGTAGTGCTCCCCTCCCTGTGTCCATGTGTTCTCATTGTTCAACACCCATCTATGAGTGAGAATATGCGATGTTTGATTTTGTGTTCTTGTGTCAGTTTGCTGAGAATGATGGTTTCCAGGTTCATCCATGTCCCTACAAAGGACGCGAACTCATCATTTTTGATGGCTGCATAATATTCCATGGTGTATATGTGCCACATTTTTCCTGTCCAGTCTATCATTGATGGGCATTTGGGTTGGTTCCAGGTCTTTGCTACTGTAAACTATGCTGCAATGAACATTTGTGTGCATGTGTCCTTATAGTAGAACGATTTATAATCCTTTGGATATATACCCAGTAATGGGATTGCTGGGTCAAATGGAATTTCTATTTCAAGGTCCTTGAGGAATCACCACACTGTCTTCCACAATAGTTGAACTAATTTACACTCCCAGCAACAGTGTAAAAGTGTTCCTATTTCTCCACATCCTCTCCAGCATCTGTTGTCTCCAGATTTTTTAATGATCGCCGTTCTAACTGGCGTGAGATGGTATCTCAATGTAATTTTGATTTGCATTTCTCTAATGACCAGTGATGATGAGCATTTTTTCATATGCTTGTTGGCCTCATGTATGTCTTCTTTTGTAAAGTATCTGTTCATATCCTTCACCCATTTTTGAATGTGCTTGTTTGTTTTTTTCTTGTAAATCTGTTTTAGTTTGTTGTAAATTCTGGATATCAGCCCTTTGTCAGATGGGTAGGCTGCAAATATTTTTTCCCATTCTGTTGGTTGCTGATTCACTCTATTGACTGTTTCTTTCACCGTGCAGAAGCTGTGGGTTTAATTAGGTCCCATTTGTCTATTTTGGCTTTTGTTGCCAATGCTTTTGGTGTTTTGGTCATGAAGTGCTTGCATACGCCTATGTCCTGAATGGTTTTGCCTAGATTTTCTTCTAGGGTTTTTATGGTGTTAGAGCGTATGTTTAAGTCTTTAATCCATCTGTAGTTAATTTTAGTGTAAGGTGTCAGGAAGGAGTCCAGTTTCTGCTTTCTGCATGTGGCTAGCCAGTTTTCCCAACACCACTTATTAAACAGGGAATCCTTTCCCCATTGCTTGTTTTTATCAGGTTTGTCAAAGATTGGATGGTTGTAGATATGTTGTGTTGCCTCCGACGCCTCTGTTCTGTTCCATTGGTCTATATCTCTGTTTTGGTACCAGTACCATGCTGTTTTGATTACTGTAAGCTTGTAGTATAGCTGGTAGTGTGATGCCCCCTGCTTTGTTCTTTTTGCTTAGAATTGACTTGGCTATGCGGGCTCTCTTTTGGTTCCATATGAAGTTTAAGGTGGTTTTTTCCAGTTCTGTGAAGAAGGTCATTGGTAGCTTGATGGGGATAGCGTTGAATCTGTAAATTACTTTGGGCAGTATGGCCATTTTCACGATATTGATTCTTCCTAACCATGAGCATGGAATATTTCTCCATCTGTTTGTGTCCTCTCTTATTTCGTTGAGCAGTGGTTTGTAGTTCTCCTTGAAGAGGTCCTTTACATTCCTTGTTAGTTGTATTCCTAGGTATTTTATTCTCTTTGTAGCAATTGTGAATGGCAGTTCATTCTTGATTTGGCTCTCTTTAAGTCTGTTATTGGTGTATAGGAATGCTTGTGATTTTTGCACATTGAGTTTGTATCCTGAGACTTTGCTGAAGTTGCTTATCAGTTTCAGGAGATTTTGGGCTGAGACGATGGGGTCTTCTAAATATACAATCATGTCGTCTGCAAATAGAGACAATTTGACTTCCTCCTTTCCTAATTGAATACCCTTTATTTCTTTTTCTTGCTGGATTGCTCTGGCTAGAACTTCCAGTACTATATTGAATAGGAGTGGTGAGAGAGGGCATCCTTGTCTAGTGCCAGATTTCAAAGGGAATGCTTCCAGTTTTTGCCTATTCAGTATGATATTGGCTGTTGGTTTGTCGTAAATAGCTTTTATTATTTTGAGATACGTTCCATCCATACCTAGTTTGTTGAGGGTTTTTAGTGTAAAGGGCTGTTGAATTTTATCGAAGGCCTTCTCTGTATCAATTGAGATAATCATGTGGTTTTTGTCTTTGGTTCTGTTTATGTGGTGAATTACATTTATAGACTTGCATATATTGAACCAGCCTTGCATCCCTGGAATGAATCCTACTTCATCATGGTGGATAAGCTTTTTGATGTGCTGTTGTAATCGGCTTGCCAGTATTTTATTGAAGATTTTTGCATCTATGTTCATCATGGATATTGGCCTGTAGTTTTCTTTTCTTGTTGAGTCTCTGCCGGGTTTTGGTATCAGGATGATGTTGGTCTCATAAAATGATTTGGGAAGGATTCCCTCTTTTTGGATTATTTGGAATAGTTTGTTGAAGCTCTTGGTTGTGTTTTTAGTTTTACTTATTGAATTCTTCAGCTCTAGGATTTTGGCTTTTATGCCTATCACTTTGTTGAATTTTTCATTCAAATCATTAATTGTTTTTCTGATTTTATTGCATTGTGTATGTTCCCTTTATCTTATTGAGTTTCCCTAAGATTATTATTTTTAATTCTCTTTCTGGCATTTCATGTATTTCTTTGTGATGAGGGTCCATTGCTGGAGAATTATTGTTTTCCTTTGAAGGTGACATTTTTGTTGTTGCTTTTTCATGGTTAATGCATCCCTGTGTTGACTTCTATGCTTCTAGTGGAAGAGTCACCTCTTCCAATTTTATAAGTGGGTTTTATAGGGAAAGATTTGTCTGAATGGGTCTTGGGGTATTAGTTTGCAGGGGTGCATTCACCTTGGTTCTAGGTGAACACAATTGTGTAGTCTCTGCACAGTTTCTTCACTTGTAACACACATTAATGGTGTTTGCAAGTTTCTCAGTTGCTTAGGCTGGTAGAGACTGTGGTGATGGTGGTGTGGCTTTGCCAGAGATGGGCTCACTAGGATGTTTCTCAGGTCAACAGGTCAAGAGTACATGTGTGCACATGATGGGTTGGCCAACTTAGGATCTGGCTCACTTGGATTGGGGACACAGGCCTGTTACTGTGGCGGGAAGCACAGGTAGAGTTGTTTGGATGTCCTGGGTGTGTGTGTGTGCCAGGAGTGGCCCATGGGCTGTTTCTCAGCTCTTAGATGCAAGCACATACCTGCTTAGCCAGCCTAAGGGCGTTTCTGCTGGAGGTGGCCCAAGGGGATATTTCGCTGGTTTGGGACATGGACACATGGCTGTTTGACTGGCATGGGGGCATATCTGCTCATGGCAGGCACAGAGGGATTTCTCAGGCCAATGACAGGCACAGAGCAATTTCTTAGGTTTATTATGCAGGTGCAGGGCTGCTTGGCCAATCTGCAGCATATCCACCAGGGGTGGGCCATCGGGCTCTCAGAGCCTTATTGAGGGGAATAGGGCTGTTGGGCAGGCCAGGTCTTATCTATGGTCATGGAGCAGTTTGGGGTTGTTTTGCAAATCCTGAGCATGGGAATATAACCATCTCCCTGGCTGTGGGCATATCCGCTGCTCAGAGGCTCAGGGGCCTCTCCTGCTTGGGAGAGAGCATGCAGTGGCTTGGCTGGCTCGAGTGTGTTCTCTCTAGGTAGGACTGGCAGACTGTTTGGCTAGCTGGTAGTGTGGTGGTGGAGGCTGGTTCCTCTGCTTTGCAAAACCAGAGTCACAGTCAATCCAGGGCCCAAGCTTTGTGCGGCTAGGATTGTGGCATTCAGCTACTTGTGTGGGGTTGGTGGAATGAAGACAGATCCCTAGTGCTGGAAAGGTGCACTGGCCTTCAGAGCAGGGTGCACCCTAAAAGTGGCTCTGGTCTTAAGATGGTGCTGTGCTACAGTAGCTTGGTTCACAGGAGTGGGCTGGAGTGGGGAATGCATACCTTGTGCTCCTAATCTAGGGCAGTGTGGCTGTGTGAATTCCCAGCAGCTCTCCAAACTGGGTTTAAGGATTGTGAGGACCATGGAGATTCTCATAAGCACTAAGGTATTTGTGGTGGGAAGAAGGGTTGGTGGGGATTTTCTACTTACCTTTTCTCCACAATGGGAAGTCCCTCCTGACCCCAGGCAGATCTGATCCAGGCAGAGGATATGGGGCTTGAGAGGCTGAGTGCCTCCATGTTGCCCTCCTGGACATCAATCACCACAGGTGCATCTCTACTCCCCTGCTGTAGGTCAGCTCTCTCCCTTAGCTGTTTATTAATTGCCTTGGTTCTTGTTTGAGGTGGTGAATGCCAGCTGTCTCTAATTAGCCATCTTTCTTCCACAATTCATAATCTGAAGCATTTTGTTCATTTGTTTTGGGCTTTTTGTACATTTGCAAGTTTATTTTGGTAGAGGTGTAAATCCCTGCCTAGAGTAGAGCCAGGTTGATGAACACAGTCAGCATGTCACTATGATTTATTGCATATTTCCCAATTGCTGGGCATTGTGCTGAGGGCTTTATTTTCTCTATAGAAAGTGTAACAAAATTCAGAGCTAGAGAGCTGAAGTTAGGCACCATGAGTTCAAATCCCTGCTCTCTCTTCCACTAACTCTTTTCTGTAAAGATAAACTAATATAACAGATAACTTTTACTGAGTAATCCACTCTGCCAGCTGTAGGCTAAATGCTTCCATACATCCCTTATTTGTGAAACACCTTATCAAGTATGTGGCATTTTCATTTCTATTTTATAGAATAGCAGGGACTTAGAGCAATAAATAGCTTGTCCAGGGTTACACAGCTAAGTGCATTGTTAGCATTTGTCTTCCATGAATTTTGAATCAATCTCTTGTAAACAGAGAATGGACATTTGAATTAATAAATAAATAAAGGTCATTTCAGAAAAATGTGTTTTTCTGATTCTTAAAAGTAAAGCCATAAAGACACATTCAAAAGTCATTAGATATGTTGGATTTCAGAAAGCTCCAAAATGTCTTTCTACTCTTTGAACTTATCACAGAAATAGATATTTAGAAGAGTGTTAAAATTCGTGGAAAAAATTTCCTAGTTGATTTGTATTTAATGGGAAAGACATGTATTTGAGAGGAAATAAGAATTTTAACAAGTCCCCTGTGGAGAGCAGATCCATCCATTATGTAACACAACTTGTCATTACTTCATGCCATGGTTTAAATGTCCCCTCCAAAATTCATGTTAAAATTTAATTGCCATTTTAACAGTATTAAGAGGTGGGACCCATCATGTAGAATCAGGGTAGATGTCCATCTTCTTGCCTGTTCTCATTGTGGCTTTTTGACAGCTGCAGCTGCAGTCTTGAGCCCCTCATGGTCCAGCTTCCCAATGTGGCCTGCTGGTCTTCTTAGGACTCTTCCCATCCCTTCTCTCAGGCTCCCCTTCCTTCCATCTCCCAGGGCAGAAAGGGGTAGAGATAGAACTGCTTATTTAAGTCTCAGGGCCTTGGTCTGAACCAGTCGCCCTTTTCATTCTTGGTAGAATCCCCTTTTCTAGTGCCTTCTCTCAGGCCTATGGAAAATTACAGAACCAAGATTTTAATTTTAACAGTCTGCTGAAATATAATTTACATACCACACAATTCACTCATTTAACATGGACAATTCATTACCTTTAAGTACATTCACAATCTGTGCAACCGTCACCGCAATTAATCTTAGAAGATCATCATTACTAATATTTTGATATGTGTTAAAGGTTCATCCACATTGTGCCATGTATCAGTACTTCTTTTTTATTGCCAGATATGCTAAATATTTGGGTCATTTTTACTTTTTGGCTGTTATTAATAATGCTGCTTTGAACCTTCCTGTAGAAGTTCTTGTGTGGTCCTAGGCTTTCATTACTCTTTAGTATATGCCCAGAGGTGGAATTGCTGGGACACAGAGGAGCTCTATGTTTAACTTGTCAAACTGTTTTCCGTTTTCCATTCCCACCCAAATTATTTTAAAAAAGAGATTCCTGTGGGTATTGTATACACTGCATGAGTGTTGACCTTAACAGAAGTATGCTGGCAGATTATACTGATATTTAAAGGTTGAAATGTGGTATAGTGGAGCAAGATCTGTGTTCTTTGTCCCATGGAATGGATTACAGAAGTCCCTGAGTTCCAATGGCCTTATTCTTTTATGTTAAATCAGTGGGAGTGTAGTAGAATTTTTCTGTAAGTTCCCCCAGCTAAACTCTTTGCAAGAAAAATTATTCAATTTTTAAAAAATTATTAAAATAGCAAATAAATTGAGTAAAAAATAAGTTAAATAAGATTAAATGAAGATGATGAAAAATACATCTTCATTTAATCCCTGATCCCATCCTCAAGCTCCAGAAATCACCATTTTGTTATATGTTTGCTTTTCTATCCTTCCGGAATATTTTTATGTTATTAATATATATGTACACACACATTCCATAACATACTAAAAATAATAGATTTTGTAGATTCCAAAATACATATTTTAATCTTATACATGTATATTTAAAATTTTTGTTTCAGGATGACCATATTCTAAAACTGACCTCCACTTTGCTTTTCTTCAATTAATAATATTTTTGGGGCTCTTTTTATTTCAGGCACTTATTCTTTTTGATGAGTATATAGTACTGCATTATATATCTGTTTCACAATTTATTTAACCTTTCTTTTATTGACAGGAATGAAAGTTTGTAGTTTTGTCATAATTACTTCAGTGTTTCAGTGACTATCCTACAAGCATCTTTGCAGTTATTGGTGTATCTGTAGAATAACGTTAGGGGTTGATAAGTTTGATTGTGCTTGTTGACTAGTCTGTCTTCATGGCCATCTCCATGGCGCTTGGCAGAGCTCAACATACCCCCATGGTAGTACTTTTGGACACTGCTTATTGCTTGGCAGGGCTCCGTAAAAGCTATACAGTGAGAAGAGGTAATGGTTAGGGATGGACGGTGGGTGGGAGTCCATATCAAAAAATTCTCCCCACTCACTTATGTGTCTTTTCTTCCTCTACCTACTTCAGACTGGCTAACTAAAATTCCTCTCTGTCCTTTCCCCAGCCCTTGCAACCAAAGACATCCTGTCATTGATGGCATATGTACAGTGTCCATTGCTGTGCTCAGGCCCAACAGACTGAGTCATAATTTATAATCAAAAAGTTAATGAGACTCCCTTCTTCAAGTTAGACTGGAATTAGATTATTTCCTGGAGGAGGCTAGTAGGAGACAGCAATAAATGGTGAATTCAAACACCCTCGAGAGCTTAATATGCTCCATATGGTGCATTAAACTCTGTGATAAATAAAAAGAGAAATAAGTTTGGAGGTGGGGAAGACAGGTCCTTGTTTTCAAGAATCTTTACTCCTGTACTAGTAGTGGAGATAAGAAAACTGTGTGAGAAATTACATAATGATGACCACACATGGTGTTAGCCAATAAATATGTTGGCAAATTAGCAAGTGAACTGAATTGAGTAGCATTATAAGGATTGTTAGAAGATGGCACAGGGTTACTGCCCAATAAGCACTCCAGCAAGGAAGAGGAAATAATGCATGTAAGGTCCTTAGCACAAAGAATGCTTTTCATACTATTCCCTGTTGCTGCTTATAGGATGTAAGCTGTTAAAGTGATGGTCTGGGAAAACGTAATGTAGGAGTGGATTTCTCTTTTCTCTATTTATATCTTTCAATTTTTGCTTCATATGTTTTAAAGTTTTGTTTATAACTGCATGCATTTTTAAGGATTGTTATTTCTTCTTGATGAATTGTCTCCTTTATCATTTTAAAATGTCCCTCTTTCAGGAGGCTAGATTGAGCCCAGAATTTTGAGATTAAAGTAAACTATGACCCTACCACTGCACCCTAGCCTGGGTGACACATGTGAGACCGCAACTGAAGAAACAACAGTCCCCCTTTGTCTCTGATTATCCTTGATTTGAAGTCTATTTTGTCTGATATTAGTATAGCTACACCATCTTTCTTATGTGTAAAATAGGCATGAAAATTTCCCTGCCATATTTTTACTTTCAATCTATATATGTCTTTATATTTAAAGTTGGTTTCTTGTAAATGGTTTATGGTTGAATCTTTCTTTCTAATCCAGTCTGACAAACCCTGCCTTTTAATTAGGGTGTTTAGTTCATATATGTTTAATGTACTCATTGATACTGTTGACTTTAAAATTCACAACCTCCATTTATTTGATATTTGTTGACTCTTTTTTGTACTTTGGTTCTTTTTCATCTTTTTTTATGGCATTAATTTAGTATTTTTAAGTATTTCATTCTGTCTTCTTTATTGGCTTGTTAGTGATACTTCTATCCAGAAATGTGATTTTCATGGTTGTTCTAGGAAATAACATATGCAATCTTAATTTATCACTCAGCTTCAAATATAAACTGAATATAAAATGTTTTATGTTTTTATATAAACTGCTGTTATATAAAAACATAAAACTGCATAATTCAATTTATCTTCTCTTATCCTTTGTAATAGCGTGGTAATATATTTTATTTCTATTGTTATAACTCTCATACTACAGTATTTTAATTTTTGTTATAAGCAGTAAATTAACTTTTAAATAATTTAAGAAAAATAAGTATTTTACGCCAACACACATAATTAACACTTCCTAGTAGTAGTCTGCATTTCTGTCTATAGATATGAATTCTTATCTAGTTTCATTTTTCTTCAGTCTGAAAAACTTTTAAGAATTTTTTGTATTGTAGGTATGCTATTGACAAAAATGACATTCTCATCTTTCATTCATCTGAAAAAGTCTTTGTTTCACTTTCATTTTAGAAAGGTATTTCTATTGGATACAGAATTCCAGTTTGAGAGACTTTTTTCCTCTCAGCTCTTTAAAGATGTCATTTCAATGACATCTTTATTCTGGCCTCCATTATTTCTGATAAAAACTCAGCTGTCATTCTTATCACTATTTCATTGTGTGTAATATGTCTCTTTTTTTCTTCTTTCAATATTTAAAAAAATTGCTTATGATATTCAGCAGTTTGATGCTAAGTTTGTCTAAGTGTAGTTTTTTCTGTATTCATCCTGTTTGGACATTACAGAACTTCTTGGATTAGCAAATTGATATTTTTATAAGTTAAAAGCTGGAAAATATTGTTAATATTTTTCTAGAACATTTTTTTCAGCTCCTTTCTCTGCTTCTCTTCTTTAGAAATGTCAGTTACAGATATGTTAAACAGCATGGTACAGACCCAAAAGTCACTAAGCTTTCATCATGTTTTGCAATTTTGTTCCCTCTGTGCTTTAGATTAGATTATTTTATTGACCTGCTTTATGTTACTGATAATTTTTTGTCTTCAGGCAGATCTACTTATTCCATCTAATAATTTTTCAATAGATATTATTGAAAAATTTTAGATGGAATAAGTTTAGATGGAATAATTATAATAATTTTTCAATAGATATTATTGAATATCAAAAAAATTTAGATAGATATTAGAAAAAAATCTATTGAAAAATTTTAGATATTGTATTTTTAATTCCAGAATTTCTTTTTTTCTTTTTTACACCTTCCATGTCATTCCTAAAATTCCCTACCTCTTCATCTGTTATGTAATTCTTTTCATATATACCAGAGTGGTACTCATCCAGGGGCAATTTCCTCCCCAAAGGAACATTTAGAAATGTCTGCAGACATTTTTTGGTTATGATATAGAGAGAAACTAGGAGTGTATTAGTCTGTCTTCACGTGGCTATGAAGAAATACTTGAGACTGGGTTTATAAACCTATAAAAGAAAAAGGTTTAATTGACTCAGTTTTACATGGCTGGGGAGGCCTCAGGAAACTTACAATCATGGAGAAAGGCAATTCTTCACAGGGCAGCAAGAGAGAGAATGAGTACCAGCAGGGGACATGCCAGACGCTCATAAAACCATCAGATCTGTGAGAACTTACTATCATGAGAACAGCATCAGGGGAACCATCCCATGATTCAGTGACTTTCGCCTGGTCCTGTCCTTGACATGTGGGGATTGTTACAATTCAAGGTGAGATCTGGGCAGGGACACACAGCCAAAGCATGTCAAGGGGGTAGAGACCAGGAATGATGCTAAACATCCACCAGGCACAGGACCTCCCCTTACATGTTAAAGAATTATTAAGTCCAAAACGTCAACAATGCCAAGGGTGAGAAACTCTTTTATAGATTCTTTAACATATTTATCATAGGTATTTTGAAGTCATTTTCAGCTTATCTAGCAGCTGAGATTTTGTAGGTCTGTTTCTATTTACTGATTTTTTCTTTTGACTATGAATTATATTTTTTATTTTTATTACTGTTGGCTATTGGGATTTTAATTAATATTTTTATTAATATGTTTTAGAGAATCTGTATTCTGCTTTCTTTTTCTAAAGAGTTCTGGCTTTTATTACAGTAAGTAGTTAGATTACTGACAAATCATTTGAATTTCATAGACTTGACTTAGGCTTTGTATAGGCTTGATTTTAGATACTGTTAGAGTGATTCATTTCAGTTTTGCGCTTAGTCTTAGGACAAATCTTTTAGTCCTGGGACATGAACTTTACTTTCAGGGTTTTGTCTTTCTGGTCTTTAATAGAAACCCTGAAGTGATTACCAAGTCTTTTTAACTGGTGAGACTCAATTTCAAACTGCATTTCCTTTGGGAGAGGTGGCTGCTAAAATCTCTGCTTACGTTCCTTTTGCCTTCGTGTTGTTGTTTCCTTTCTGCTACTGATAGTCTCACTTCTTGCCAATGCAATTCAAGGCCTGCCAATGATTTGGAGTGGAGTTTGTTCCTAGATACAGGGGTTCCCTTTTCTGTGCCTCCTTTCTTTAATTTTTAGTGACCCTAGCAACCCCTAATTTTTCCTCTACCTCCTCCTACGACTATCATTATGGAAAGGGGGAAATGCTCTTGCAGGGAAGGGAATATAAACATGGGTTACACCAGTGCAATTCCTTTCTTTCAAGGGTTGAATTACCTAAAGTTTCTACCTAATTTTGTTTGTTCTCCAATGCCTTCAAACGTGCAAAAATATTTTGTCCAATGTTTATAATTACTATATAAACATAAAGGTCAGTTTGACATAAGCTATGCTGTATTACTAGAAGGCAGCAATCACATCAGTTGATAGCTTTATGTTTTGCATTTCATTTTGTCCCTGCTATGTTTCTGAATACTAATTTGGGTTGTTTCCAATATGATTTTGAATTCATAAATGTTTTTATTTTTCTCATCCATATTTTTCTTAGCTCTTCCAACTTGCTTATCTTCTTCTGATTTCTTGTAATATTATTTTGTATCTTTGTATCTCTTTGATCTCCTTTATCAGAGAATCTGGTTGCCTGTGATATCTTTGAGATGAAGAAGTAATCTCTTAATTTTTAGCAATCAAAATGTTAATGGAGCTTTTATAAAGTTGTTAGTCGTAGCTTCTCTGTTTTGTAATCTGATAATGAGTGGATCTTTTTCCTCTTTTTCCTCTTTTTCCCTGGAAATATACTTCAATTCAGATGCTTTGTCCTTGATAATGAAAGTTGTGTCTCACCATGGTTTCTCCTTGACGTTGACCTCTTTTAACTATTGATCAGTTTGCTTTTCTCATGCCCTACCCTATTCAGAAGATGCAGTCAAAGTTAATGAATGGAGGAGCCTCTCAGGACTGCAACACCAACTTTCGTGGACGTTTGTGAGTAGCTTAAAGTTGAAGACATGCATTGTTTCTTGTCCATCTTCCCCTTTTTAGACAGATTTTATGGTATTTTTCAGTTATTCATCATTTTTTACTTTGGTGTTGTGGCTCTTTTCTTGTTCCTTTTAAGATATTTTCCCGCTATTTTTTTATTCTTAATGTTGTTTGAGGTGTCTTTGAAAGGGATGAGAGAAGTAGCTTCACATAACTGTCTTTAATCAAATAGTCCTTTTGCTTCTCATTCCAGGCAGTCATAAATTACTAAGTAAGGGCACAGGCAGTCCTTGCTTTTATATGGTTCTGATATGCACAAGTTTCAGTTACACAGCACTATGCTATCTTTGCCTGTTTTGTGCTGCTATAACAGAATAGCACAGACTGGGCAATTCATAATGAAAGGAAATTCTCAAAATTCTGGAGCCCAAGAAGTCCAAGACCAAGGTGGTAGCATTGGTATCTGTTGGGGCTATGTTCTCACATGGTAGAAGGTGGAAGAGCAAGCAGAGACCAATGTTGTATCCTCATGTGGCAGAAGAGTGGAAAAGACAAAAGCCACTCCTGCATTCCTTTTGTAAAGCAGCATTAATCCACTCATCAGGGTATAGCCCTCACGACCAAAATGGCTCCCACTTGGCGCCATTGGGGATTAAGTTCCAACACATGAATTTGGGGAGACACATTTAGACCATGACAAGCAAAATGAGGACTGCCTATATACATAATGGTCCAGGAAGTTTTAAAAATGAAAATAGGAATGTATTTCATATTTTCCCTGAAACTCTATATATTTTTTGAGACTTGATGGAAGTACGATAAAAGCATTTCTTTCTCTTGGTACTTTTTGTTTTTTGTTTCTGAAAGCTGAGTGTAGGCTGAGGACGATGCCGGAGCTGGGGGTGCTCTCCAAGCATGTTTAGAAAGGTTCGATGCGTGCGTCAGCTTTAGAAGTGGGAGTGATTAATATTTTATGTTCCAATGTGGAATACTTTATATTATCAGAAAATAACTGGAGATTTTATAAGCTGTTTTAGCCAAAGCTTATATACCACGGAAAAGAAACCCTGAGGAGGAGAAGAATTCAGAGGTTCATCTTGATTAACTCTCACCATCTAGGTTCCGTTTTTTCTGCTCTTCTCTCCCCCACAACCTGTGCTGTGAGGGCGGACACAGACACAGCTCTTCCACTCCTTGCTGATGTGTGTGAATTTTTACTATAGCGTCAGGGTGAACCAAGGGGAAGACAGGAGATTCTGGGTACTTGTTAAAACCTCCTATGCTACGATCTTTCCTCTCCAGCACAGATTAAAGGCAGGTTTGGGCTCATGGGGAGAGTTCACCAATGTGTTTGTCAAAAACAAAATTTTCTACCCAGAATATGAAGATTCTGACAATTTTTTTGATTTTTTTAAGTTTTAATTGACACATAGTAATTGTGCATGCTTATGGGGCACAGAATGATATTTTAATACATACAATGCATAATGATCAAATCAGGGTGATTGGCCTACCCATTGTCTCACATATTTATCATTTTTGTGTGTTCAGAATAATCTCTTCCAGCTATTTAAAAAGACACAATAAATTCTTGTGAATTATAATCACCCTATAGTGCTATAGAATGCTAGAACTTATTCCTCCTGTCTAGCTGTAATTTTGTATCCTTTAATCAACATCTCCCTGTCCCCGCTACCCCCTACTCTTCTCAGCCTCTAAGAACCTCTGTTCTAATCTTTAGTTTCGTGAGATCAACTTTTTTAGTTTCTGCATATGAGTGAGAATATGCAGTATTTATCTTTCTGTGCCTGGCTTAATTTACTTAACATAATGTCTTCCTAGTTCATCTGTGTTGCTATGAATGACAAGATTTCATTCTTTTTATGGCCTACTATAATAGAATACTATTATATATAATAATATATATTATATTTTAAATATTAAATATATATAAATATTAAAATAATATATATATCCTTTTTTTTTTTTGAGACAGAGTCTCGCTCTGTTGCCAGGCGCCAGGATGGAGTGCAGTGGTGCGATCTCGGCTCAGTGCAATCTCCACCTCCCAGGTTCAAACAATTCTCCTGCCTGAGCCTCCTGAATAGCTGGGACTACAGACACACACCACCACACCCAGCTAATTTTTGCATTTTATCCCATTTTTTTAATTGATTCATCTGTTGTTGGGCACCTAGGTTGATTCCATATCTTGGATATTATGAATAGTGCTGCAGTAAGCATAGGGGTACAGATGGCTCTTTCCATGACATTCACCTGATAATTAACACATGTTTTCTCATAAAGTTAACTACATTAAACCAAAAAACTTCTGTCCAGCAAAGGAAACAATCTGTTGACAAAGTGAAGAGACAACCTGGGAGAAAATATCTGCAAATGATTCATCCAACAAGGATTCATATCCAGAGTGTACAAGAGACTCGAACAACTCAAGAATAATAATATTAATAATCCAATTTAAAAATGGGCAAATAATTTAATTGACATTTTTCAAAAGATGACATACAAATGGCCAATAGGAAAAACTGTTCAACATCACAGTCATCATGGAAATGCTAATCAAAACCACAAGGTATCATCTCACCTCAGTTAGAATGATGAGTTTTGTTTTCCTGTGGCTAAATGCCCAGTAGTGGGATTGCTGGATTGCAGGGCAGTTCTACCTGTGGTAGTTTTATGAGGTGCCTCCATACTGTTCTCCATAATGGCCGTCCTAATATTCATTCCTGCTAACAGTGTATAAGAGTTTCCTTTTCTCTGAATCCTTGCCAAGTGTTTATTTTTTATATTTTTGATAGTAACCATTATATATATGTGTGTGTGTGTGTATGTGTATATATGTGTATATATATATGTGTGTGTGTATATATATATTTTTTTTGTTTGTTTGTTTTTAACTAGCGATGGGGTTTTACCATGTTGGTCAAGCTAGTTGCAAACTCGTGACCTCAGGTGATCTGCCCACCTTGGCCTACCAAAGTGCTAGGATTACAGGCGTGAGCCACTGTGCCCGGCCCCATTTGCCCATTTTTAAATTGTGTGTTTTATTATTTTTACTCTTGAGTTGTTCGAGTCTCTTGTACACTCTGGATATTAATCCTTGTTAGATGAATAGTTTGCAAATATTTTCTCCCAGGTTGTCTCTTTATTGATTATTTCCTTTGCTGGACAGAAGGATTTTAGTTTAATATAGTCTCATTTGTCTATTTTGCCTTTGTTGCCTGTGCTTTTGAGGTCTTCTTTAGAGCACACATTGGGAAAAAGATAGTGTCTCAATAACGATGCTGGGAAATCTGAATATCCATGTGCAGAAGAATGAAGCTAGACCTCCATCTCTCACCGTAAATAAAATCAACTCAAATTTAGACTTAAATGTAAGACTTGAAGCTATGAAATTACTGGAAGAAAACATGGGGAAATACTTAAGGATATTGGTCTGAGATTCTGACAATTTTTAAAGTTAGTGTTGGTTTTTTAAACTGTTAAACTTAATGAAAGAAAGTTTACTAGACAACATGTGCTAAATATCAGGTGAGTATCATGGAAACTTACGTGCAACATCTTCTCCTGGCAGAGGAGGGTGAGTGGTTAGAGAAGTTCTCAGGAAGAAGTGGGATTGAATTAACTTTGGCAGGATTCAACCGTGTGAAGGAGGAGGAGAGGAAACTGTGGGAGATGGACAGTTCTGTGGTTGTTGACAAGTGTCGGGTGTGCCTAGAGAGTTGGAAGATCTCTAAGGAGACGTAGCGAACAAATAAGGGAGCAAGTGAGTACCACCGTTTACTGGAAATTCATTCTCTGCTTCTACCATCAGGGCCAGGCGTGCCTTTTTTTGTGTGTGTAAAGTTTAAAAATCATCCATTAATGACCATACGTTCTGACATAAACCTATATTTTAGCTTTTATCATGCCAGATTTCAAACATATACTGTGATGATAAGAATGGTCGTGTTCCCCTGAAATTCATGTGTTGAAATCCTAACACTAGCCCGGCATGGTGCCTCATGTCTGTAATCCTGGCACTTTGGGAGGCTGAGGTGGGTGGGTCACTTGAGTCCAGGAGTTTAAGACCAGCCTGGGCAACATGGTGAGACTCAGTTTGTACAAAAAATAAGCTGAGCATGGTGATGTGTGCCTGTAGTCTCAGCTACCCAGGAGGCTGAGGCAGGAGAATCGATTGAGCCTGGGAGGTTAAGGTTACAGTGAGCCATGATCCCGCCACTGCTATCCAGACTGAGTAACACAATGAGACCCTGTCTTGTAAATAATAATCATAATAAAATAGAATTTCTAACCTCCATGATGGTATGAGAAGGTGGGCCCTTTCGGAAATGATTAGGTGCTGAGAGTTGTGCCTTTACCAGACACTGTATCTCCTGTCACCTTGATCTTGGACTTCCCAAGCCTCCAGAACTGTGAAAAATAAATATTTGTTGTTTAAAAGCCACTCAGTTTATGGTGGTTTTGTTATAGCTGCCAGAATGGGCAAAGACATAGATAGAATAAATACAATATTACAGCGAACCTTCTTTACTCATCACCCAGTGTCAACAATTAGGAACATTCAGCCATAGACATCTTTTTACTCACTCTCCACATACTCAATTACTTTTTACTGTTTTTTGAGGTAATATTTACAAACATTGGAACATACAAATCTAGCTGTAATTTTGACAAAGGGATAAACCAGTAATATATCCCTATCATGACGTAGAGTATGTCCATTTCCCCCAGAGGAATCCCTTAGGTCCCTTCACAGTGAATTACACCCCTACCTCAATCCCAACAAGTGATTGATTTTCTGATTTATTTTTCACCTTAGATTACTTTTGCCTGTTGTAGAACATAATTAAAATGAACTCATGTATGTACTCTTCTGTACCTGTCTTCTTTCTCTCAGCATACTGTTTGTTAGTTAGATTCATCCACATTGTTGGATATCAGTAGTTTGTTCTGTTTTTTTTTTTAATTGTACTTTAGGTTCTGGGGTACATGTGCAGATCATGCAGGATCATTGCATAGGTACACACAGGGCAGTGTGGTTTGCTGCCTCCATCCCCCTGTCAACCACATCTGGCATTTCTCTCCATGTTATCCCTCCCAGACCTCCCCGGGCCCCCCCACCATCCCTCCCTTGGCCCCCCTGCAACAGACCCCAGTGTGTGATGCTCCCCTTCCTGAGTCCATGTGTTCTCAGTGTTCAGCACCCGCCTATGAGTGAGAACATGCGGTGTTTGATTTTGTTCTTGTGTCAGTTTGCTGAGAATGATGTTTCCAGGTTCATCCATGTCCCTACAAAGGACACAAACTCATTGTTTCTTATGGCTGCATAGTATTCCATGGTGTATATGTACCACATTTTCCTTGTCCAGTCTATCATCAATGGGCATTTGGGTTGGTTCCAGGTCTTTGCTATTGTAAACAGTGCTGATATGAACATATGTATGCATGTGTCCTTATAATAGAATGATTTATAATCCTTTGGGTATATACCCGGTAATGGGATTGCTCGGTCAAATGGAATTTCTATTTCTAGGTCCTTGAGGAAGTGCCACACTGTTTTCCACAATAGTTGAACTAGTTTACACTCCCACTAACAGTGTAAAAGTGTTCCTATTTCTCTACATCCTCTCCAGCATCTGTTGTCTCCAGAGTTTTTAACGATCGCCATTCTAACTGGCGTGAGGTGGTATCTCAATGTAGTTTTGATTTGCATTTCTCTAATAATCAGTGAGGATGAGCATTTTTTCATATATTTGTTGGCCTCATATATGTGTTCTTTTGAAAAGTGTCTGTTTATATCCTTTTCCCAATTTTGGATGAGTTTGTTTGCTTTTTTCTTGTAAATCTGTTTTAGTTCTTTGTAGATTCTGGATATTAGCCCTTTGTCAGATGGGTAGATTGCAAAAAATTTTTTCCATTCTATTGGTTGCTGGTTCACTCTATTGATTGTTTCTTTTGCTGTACAGAAGCTCTGGAGTTTAATTAGGTCCCATTTGTCTATTTTGGCTTTTGTTGCCAACATTTTTGGTGTTTTAGTCATGAAGTCCTTGCCTATGCCTATGTCCTGAATGGTTTTGCCTAGGTTTTCTTCTAGGGTTTTTATGGTGTTAGGTCCTATGTTTAAATCTTTAATCCATCTGTAGTTAATTTTAGTGTAAGGTGTCAGGAAGGGGTACAGTTTCTGCTTTATGCACACTGCTAACCAGTTTTCCCAATACCATTTATTAAACAGGGAATCCTTTCCCCATTGCTTATTTTTATCAGCTTTGTTAAAGATCAGATGGTTGTAGATGTGTGGTGTTGCCTCTGAGGCCTCTGTTCTGTTCCATTGGTCTATATCTCTGTTTTGGTACTAGTACCATGCTGTTTTGATTACTGTAGCTTTGTGGTATAGTTTTAAATCAGGTAGTGTGATGTCTTCGACTTTGTTCTTTTTGCTTAGGATTGTCTTGGCTATGCGGGCTCTCTTTTGGTTCCATATGAAGTGTAAGGTAGTTTTTTCCAGTTCTGTGAAGAAGGTCATTGGTAGCTTAATGGGGATAGCATTGAATCTATGAATTACTTTGGGCAGTATGGCCATTTTCACAATATTGGTTCTTCCTAACTATGAGCATGGAATGTTTCTCCATTTGTTTGTGTCCTCTCTTATTTCCTTGAGCAGTGGTTTGTAGTTCTCCTTGAAGAGGTCCTTTACGTCCTTTGTTAGTTGTATTCCTAGGTATTTTATTCTCTTTGTAGCAATTGTGAATGGGAGTTCACTCATGATTTGGCTCTCTGTTAATCTGTTATTGGTGTATAGGAATGCTTGTGATTTCTGCACATTGATTTTGTATCCTGAGACTTTTCTGAAGTTGCTTATCAGTTAAAAGAGATTTTGGACTGAGATGATAGGGTCTTCTAAATATACAATCCTGTCATCTGCAAATAGAGACAATTTGACGTCCTCTTTTCCTAATTGAATACCCTTTATATTTTTTTATTGCCTAATTACTCTGGCTAGAACTTCCAATATTATATTGAATAGGAGTCGTGACAGGTGGCATCCTTGTCTAGTGCTGGATTTCAAAGGGAATGCTTCCAGTTTTTGCCTATTCAGTGTGATACTGGCTGTAGGTTTCTTGTAAATAGCTTTTATTATTTTGAGATATGTTTGTTTGATACCTAGTTTATTGAGAGTTTTTAGCATAAAGAGCTGTTGAATTTTGCCAAAGGCCTTCTCTACATCTATTGAAATAATGATGTGGTTTTTGTCTTTGGTTTTGTGTATGTGGTGGATTACATTTATAGACTTGCGTATGTTGAACCAGCCTTGCATTCCCGGAATGAAGCCTACTTTACCATGATGGATAGGCTTTTTGATGTGCTGTTGCAGTTGGTTTGCCAGTATTTTATTGAAGATTTTTGCATCTGTGTTCATCACGTCTGTTGGCCTGAAGTTTTCTTTTTTCGTTGAGTCTCTGCTGGCTTTTGGTATCAGGATGATGTTGGTCTCATAAAATGACTTTGGAAGGATTCCCTCTTTTTGGATGGTTTGGAATACTTTCAGAAGGAATGGTACCAGCTCCTCTTTGTATGTCTGGTAGAATTCAGCTCTGAACTCATCTGGCCCTGGGCTTTTTTTGGTTGGTAGGCTATTAATTGCTGCCTCAACTTCAGCCCTTGTTATTGGTCTGTTCAAGGTTTCAATTTCTTCCTGGTTTAGGCTTGGGAGGATGCAAGTGTCCAGGAATGTATCCATTTCTTCTAGGTTTACTGGTTTGTGTGTATAGAATTGTTTGTAGTAGTCTCTGATTGTAATTTGTATTTCTGTGGAGTCAATGGTGATATCCCCTTTATTTTTTTTTATTGCATCGATTTGATTTTTCTTTTTCTTTTTTATTAGTCTGGCTAGTGGGCTGTCTATTTTGTTGATCTCTTCAAAAAACCAGCTCCTGGATTTATTCATTTTTTGAAGGATTTTTCTGTGTCTCTATCTCCTTCAGTTCTGCTCTGATCTTAGTTATTTCTTGTCTTCTGCTAACTTTTGAGTTTTTTTGATCTTGTTCCTCTAGTTCTTTCAAATTTGATGATAGGGTGTCAATTTTAGATCTTTCCTCACTTCTCTGATGGGCATTTATTGATATAAATTTCCCTCTAGACAGTGCTTTAAATGTTTCCCAGAGATTCTGGTACATTGTGTCTTCATTCTCATTGGTTTCAAAGAAGATCTTTATTTCTGCCTTCCTTTCATTGTTTATCCAGTCGACATTCAGGAGCCAGTTGTTCAATTTCCATGAAGTTGTGTGGTTCTGAGTTAGTTTCTGAATTCTGAGTTCTAATTTGCTTGCACTGTGGTCTGAGAGACTGTTTGTTATGATTTCCATTCTTTTGCATTTGCTGAGGAGTGATTTACTTCCAATTATGTGGTCAATTTTAGAGTAGGTGTGATGCAGTGCTGAGAAGAATGTATATTCTGTGGATTGGGGGTGGAGATATCTGTAGATGCCTGTTAGGTCCACTTGGTCTAGATCTGAGTTCAAGTCCTGGATATTCTTGTTAATTTTCTGTCTTGTTGATATGTCCAATATTGACAGTGGAGTGCTAAAGTCTCCCACTATCATTGTGTGAGAGTCTAAGTCTCTTTGTAGGTCATTGAGAACTTGCTTTATGAACCTGGGTGCTCCTGTATTGGGTGTGTATATATTTAGAATCATTAGCTCTTCTTGATGCATTGATCCTTTTGCCATTATGTAATGCCCTTCTTTGTCTCTTTTGATCTTTGTTGGTTTAAAGTCTATTTTATCAGAGACTAGGATTGCAACTCTTGCTTTTTTTTTTTTCTCTCCATTTGCTTGATAAATCTTCCTCCATCCCTTTATTTGTAGCCTATGTGTGTCCTTGCATATGAGATGGGTTTCCTGAATACAGCACACCTATGGGGTTTGACTTTTTATCCAATTTGTCAGTCTGTGTCTTTTGATTGGGAGTTTAGTCCATTTACATTTAAGATTAGTATTGTTATGTGTGAATTTGATCCTGCCATTTTGATGCTAGCTGGTTGTTTTGCCTGTTACTTAACACATATTCTTCATTGTGTTGATCATCTTTACCATTTGGTATGTTATAGGAGTGGCTGGTACTGGTTGTTCCTTTCCTTGTTTAGTGCTTCTTTCAGGAGCTCTTGTAAGGCAGGCCTGGTGGTGATGAAATCTCTCAGCAATTGCTTGTCCATAAAGGATTTTCTTTTTCCATCACTTATGAAGCTTAGTTGGCTGGATATGAAATTCTAGGTTGAAAGTTCTTTTCTTTAAGGATGTTGAATATTGGCCCCCCACTCTCTTCTGGCTTGTAGCGTTTCTGCCGAGAGATCACTGTGAGTCTGATGGGCTTCCCTTTGTGGGTAACCCGAGCTTTCTCTCTTGCTGCCCTTAGCATTTTTTCCTTCATTTCAACCCTGGTGAATCTGATGATTATGTACCTTGGGGTTGCTCTTCTTGAGGAATATCTTTTTGGGGTTCTCTGTATTTCCCGGACTTGAATGTTGGCCTGCCTTACTAGATTGGGGAAGTTCTCCTGGATAATATCCTGAAGAGTGTTTTCCAGCTTGGATTCATTCTCTCCGTCACATTCAGGTACATCTATCAAACGTAGATTAGGTCTTTTCACATAATCCCATATGTCTTAGAGGCTTTGTTCATTTATTTTCACTCTTTTTTCTCTATTCTTGCTTCTCATTTTATTTCATTGAGTTGATCTTCAATCTCTGATATCCTTTCTTCTGCTTGGTTGATTCAGCTATTGAAACTTTTGTATGCTTCGTGAAGTTCTTGTGCTGTGTTTTTCAGCTCCATCAAGTCGTTTATATTCTCTAAGCTGTTTATCATAGTTAGCATCTCATCTAACTTTTTTTTATAGGTTCTTGGTTTCTTTGCATTGGGTTAGAACATGTTCATTTAGCTCTGAGAAGTTTGTTATTATCCACCTTCTGAAGCCTGTTTCTGTTCAATTTATCCAATTCATTCTCCATCCATCTTTGATCCCTAGCTGGTGAGGAGCTGTGATCTCTTGGAGGAGGAGAGGCATTCCTGGTTTTTGGTATTTTCCTCCTTTTTGCACTGGTTTCTTCCCATATTAGTGGTTTTATCTACCTGTGGTCTTTGTGGTTGGTGACTTTTGAATGGGGTCTCTGAGTGGATGTCCTTTTTGTTGATGTTGAAGCTATTTCTTTCTGCTTCTTAGTTTTCCTTCTAATATTCAGGCTCTTCTGCTGCAGGACCGCTGGAGGTCCACTCCAGACCCTGTTTGCCTGGGGATTGCCTGTGGGGGCTGCAGAACAGCAAGGGTTGCTGCAGGTTTCTTCCTTTGCTATCCTCATCCCAGAAGGGTGCCCACCAGATGTTGGCCTGAGCTCCCCTTTATGAGGTGTCTCTTTGGGTATACAGGGGTCGGGGAGCTGCTTGAGGAGACAGTCTGTCCCTTATGGGAGCTCAAATGTTGTGCTGGGAGCTCCACTGTTCCATACAGAGCTACTGGGCAGGTACCTTTAAGACTGCTGCAGCTGAACTCATAACTGCCTCTTTTCCCAGGTGCTCTGTTCTAGGAAGATCAGCTTTATTTATAAGTCCCTGTTGTGCTGCTGCCTTTTTTTAATAGATGCCCTGCCCCACAAGGAGTAGTCTAGTCACAATCTGCCAGCAGAGGCGCTGCTGAGCTGCTGCAGGCCCTGCCATGTGCTGTGTGAACTGTCTCGGTATTGGGGGACGCCCTTCCCCTCACTGAGTTGGACGGTCCTGGGTCCAGCTGCACTTGTGAAACTCTCAATCCAGAGCGTCTCAGATTGCTTGTTTTGTGGGGGTGGTACCTGCCGAGCCAGATCCCCTGGTTCCCTGTCTTAGCCTCCTCCCTTTCAGTTGAATGGGCAGCTCTGTCTCCCAGGCGTTCTGGGCGCCAGCCAAAAAGGCAGCCCAGACTTGTGTGAGTTTCTGTGCACCGATGTGGCACCAGATGAAACCATAGTGCTGAAAATTTGTGACGCTTTTCAGCCCAGCAATCTCCTGGTCTGTGGACAGTGAAAACTTGTTTGGAAATGTGGCGAGCACTCACCCTCTGCGCTGTTTTAGCTGAGAACTGCACTCCAGAGCTGTTCCTATTTGGCCATCTTGGATTCTCTCCCAGTTTGTTCTTTTTTATTGCCAAATAATATTCTATTATATATAATATTTTATTGCATAAATATATAATGTAATATATATAATATATGTGACTATAATATATATACTTATATCATTATAACATGTAACAATTATATAGTTAAATAATATATGCTATACTAACATATAAGCATATGTAATATATTAATATAACTATACTATATATAATTATATATGCTACATATACATATTTTATATATCTAACATCTAATATACAATTATGTTACCTATTATATATAGCAATATATAATGATATATATGCTTTGCTAATATTTTAGAAATACATCTATGTTTGTAAGGGATATTAGTCTATAAGATTTTTTCTCATATGTTAGATTTTTTAATCTTATGCTTATCTTATTCCATGAACTGAAAAGTTGTCCTTATTTGTCTATTTTCAGTGAGTCTGCATAAGAGCTGCATTATTTTGGCCTTAATATTTTATAGAATTCACCAGTGAAAAGATCTGGGCTGGCATTTACTTTTTTTTTTTAATGACAAATTTAATTTTATATTCCATCTCATTCTAATTTTAATAAGTTGCATTTTTCAAATAATCTGTTCATTTTTTCCAAGTTGTTCCATTTATTGACATAATTTGTTTATAATTTTTTATTGTTCTTTTGATATTTGTGGGAATTACAGTGATATCACCTCCTTTGCTCCTGTTTCTAGAGATTGGTTTCTATTTTTTTTCTTTCAATGGTCTTACTAGTGCTTAGCCACCTTTTTTTATGTTACAAAGAACCAATTTTTGACTTCATTTTCTTCATTGTCTGTATTTTCTTCTATTTTTCAGTTATTTGTTAATTTTTTTTACTTTAGATTTACTCTTCTTTTTCTAGATAAAAACTTAATTGATTTATGTCTTGTGGTTTATTCTTTGAATGATAGGTTATTTAGAAGTTTGCTATTTAGTTTCCAATACTTGAGACTCGCAAATTTCAAATTTACTTTTATTTGGGCCATAGTACATACTCTCTAAGATTTCTACTTTTTGACATTAATTGAGACTTGCTTTATAGCCCAACATATGGTCTATTTTCATGAATATTCCCTGGATATTTGTAAAGAATATGTTTTCCATAGGTATTAGCAGTAGTGTTTTATAAATGTCAGTTAGGCCAGTGGATTTTATGGTGTCATTCAGATCTTCTGTATTGTTGTTAAGTTTTTCTAATTGTTCTTTCAATTACTTAAAGATGAATACTAAAGTGTCTAAAACTCTGTTTGTGGCCTTTCTCTATTTCTCTCTTCTTCGATCAGTTTTTGCTTTATGTATTTTGAAACTCTGTCATTAGGCACAAAATTAAAAACATGTTATTCCTCCCTGATATGTTGACTTTTTGTCATTATAAAATGCTCACTTTTATCTTTGGTAATGCTTCTTACCTTAAAATCTATTTCACTGGATATTAATATAACCAGTCCATCTTTGTTCTAATTAGTGTTTGTATGGTATACCTCATTTTTATCTTTTCATGCTCAACATATTTATATCTTTGTATTAAAGTGTGTCCTGTGTAGATAGCCTGTACTTGGGTCTTAGATTTTTAACCAGTCTGAAAAACCTCTGTTTTATAAATTAAAATTTTTAGTCCATTTACATTTAATATAATTATTGATAAGGTTGGATTTAGGTATGCAATTCTGCTGTTTGTCTTCTATTTGTCTCATTTGCTTTTTGTTTCTCTGTTTCTTCATTTCTACCTTCTCTTGGGTCAATACAATATTATTTTTGGTTCCTTTTAAGCCTTTTTGCTATGACTATTTTAATTTTTTGTAGTGGTTCCTCTAGGAAATATGTTTTGCATTTCATGTCTTTAAGTTATCACTATTGACTTAGACAATTTTTTGTTACTTCTATATTATATGGAACATTACAAAAGTAGCTTGATTCCACCAATCTACTCTACTATTTGTGGAAGTTGAAAGTCACCCTTCTCTTTTTCAACTTAATTTAAAAATATTATCATACAGTAAAGCTTACTATTTTTCTTTGGTTGTATGGTTCTCTGAGTTTAAACACATGTATATCTTCATTTAAATAGTACAATTAGGATACACAACAGATTCCTTACCCTCCAAAATGCCCTCATCCTATCCTTCTGTAGTGACAACTTCCCCTCACTCATCATTCCTGGCTGCCACTGACCTATTTTCCATAACTCTGATTTTGTCTTTTTGAGGATTTCAAATAAATGGTCACATAAAATATGTGACCTTTTGAGGCTTGCTTCTCTCACTCAGTGAGAGCATCTTCATGCTGCTGATAAAGATATACCTGAGAGTAGGAGGAAAAGGAGGTTTAATTTGACTTATAGTTCCATATGGCTGAGGAGGTCTCACAATCATGGCAGAGGAAAAAAGGTGCTTCTTACAGGGCAGCAGCAAGAGAGAATGAGGAAGAAGCAAAAGTAGAAACCCCTGATAAACCCATCAGATCTCCTGAGACTATCACAAGAATAGCAGGGGAAAGACCAACCCCCATGATTCAACTACCTCCCCCTGGATCCCTTCCACAACAGGTGGGAATTCTGGGAGCTGCAATTCAAGTTGAGATTTGGGTAGGGACACAGCCAAACCATATCACTCAGCATAATGTCTTTGCAATTCATCAGTGTTGTTCCATTTATCAATTATTTGCTTTTAAAAAAAATCTGCTGAATGATAGGTCATTGTATGGATGTATCACACTTTTTTATCCATTTGCCTACTGCAAAACACTTGGGTTGCTTTTAGCTTTTGGATGTCACACATAAAGCCACTATAAATGTTTTTCTACAGATTTTTTTTTTTTTGATACAGGCTCTCATTCTGTCACTCAGGCTGGAGTGCAGCGGTGTGATCATAGCTCACTGCAACCTTGAATTCTAGGCTCAAGTGATCTTCCCTCATCAGCTTTTGACATAGCTAGGATTATAGGCATGTGCCACCATGCCTAGCTAAGTTTTTAAATATTTTTTTTTAATAGATATGAGGAATGTTGCCCAGGTTGGTCTTGAACTCTTGCCCTCAAGTGATCCTCCCACTTTGGCCTTCCAAAGTGCTGGAATTACAGGTGTGAACCACCAAGTCTTTGTACAGGTTTTTGTGTAACTGTAAGTTTTCTTTTTTTCCTTTTTTTTTTTTCTAGGGCAAACACCTGGAAATGGGATTGCTGGGTCCTATGGTAAGTCAATGTTTACCATCATAAGAAACTGCCAAATTGTTTTCCAGAGTGGCTGTACCATTTTGTATTCCTATCATCCATGTATGAGAGTTCCAGTTGTTCCGCATCCTTTCCAGGATTTGAAATTCTCAGTATTTTTTTAAAAATTAGTTATTCTGAGAGGTTTCTAACAGCATTTTATCATGATTTTATTTGAATTTCTTTAAGTTACCATCCTTATTTAGTCTTTGGTGAAGTGCCTATTCAAGTCCTTTTACCATATTTGAAAAAAATGAGGGCCATGTATGATGGCTCATGCCTTTAATCCCAGTACTTTGGAAAGCTGAGGTGGAAGGATCATTTGAGGCCAGGAGTTCAAGACAAGCCTGGGCAACATAGTAAGACCTGTCTCTAAAAATATATATATTTTAATTGAGTTGTTTGATTTCTTCTTTTCTTCTGATTATTTTTTTCTTCCTGCCCAGACAAGAGTTGTTTGATTTCTTATTGTTGAAGTTTGAAAGTTCTTAATATATTCTAGCTATTAGTACTTCATTGAATATGTGATTTTTAAAGGTTTTCTTCCAGTCTATCGCTTGTCTCTATTTTCTTGGCAATACCTTTGGGTGAGTACAGTCTTTAATAAAGTCCAATGTATTGATTATTTTTTAATGAATCAAGAACGTCTTTACCTAATCTCAGGTCGTGATGGTTTTCCTCCTAGATTTTAAATCTAAAGGTTTTATAGTTTTGTATTTTTACATTTAAACCTCTGATTCATTTTGGGTAAACATTTACATAGGTCGAGATTAATTTATTTTCACATGTAAATGACAGCTCTTCTAGCATCATTTGTAGAATCATCCTTTATTTTAAAAAATGTAACTCATGCCCTTGCTCTCTGAATAGAATACTATAGCTCAGTAAAAATACGTGAAGTATATAGTTAACAAGTAAGTCTCCCTTTTACCACAGTGCTCTAGGTCCCTGGTTACGTACCCCCATAGATAACCACTGTTAGTAATTTCTAATGTATTCTTACATTGAAATTCTATGCATACATAAGCATGGGCATATATATTTCCTTTTTAAATGCATGTATATACAGACACACACTCATACACACACACACATACATACACACACAGACAATGGCTTATCATACCCACCATTTATAGCCTATTTGCACTTAGTGTATGCTGTTTTGCTGAACATTCCATATCAGTTCATGAACTACCTTACTCTTTTAAATAGCTTGGTAATGTCTCATTGTACGACTGCCATAATTGATTTAACCAGTTGAGGTGATGCATCCTTAGCATGTTTGAATTCATTTCCTATTCAGTTGTATTCTTCTAATAATTATCTTATTCACAGGAAGTTCAGGTCCCTGTGAAACTCCAAAGTAATTAGTGACATCCCTTCTGTTTAGTAAGAGTGGCAGAGTACAGCAGGGCTGCTTTTCCTTCAAGGAAGAAGAAAGAGATTTTTTACAGGAACAGAAGAATCATCTTCAAATAAAATTCAGACCAACATACATCAAGAATGTTTCTCTTAATGAAATTTTCCTACCTGAGAAGAAGGCAGTGACCCTTACAGTGTAGCTTAACAATGGGATTAAATGGTCTTATTTCTTTTCAAGAAATGTCCTGTTAAAGAAGTTACTTCTTACAAGGACTTCTCTTTCTATCTTTCAACAGCAAGTGCTGCTCACATGCCAAGCAGAATTGTAAACTTGGACACAAAGACCTTCCTAAAGTCACATATTTAGCTGTTGTGTCAGAGCTGATGTAAAAAAGAAACAGAGGATGTTGCCATCTCTTAGATCTCACTGATCCCATGGCTGTTGTCAAGGCTGTTGGTTAGACATTTGCCAAAATGTGGGAAATACAAAAATAAGGAAGAAATGTGACAAATTTAGAAATCTTGTCATTTTACCAGGGTCCAGAAGAGCCTGAGACTAATATTTAAAATGTGAGGAAAGACGCTGATGTCGAGGGCAGAAGGTGAAATCCTTCTTCATCGTCTGTGAAATATGGTTACAGAGCAGGAAAGATGAACCATGCCTCGTAAGTATTATCACCCCATGATGTAACTCTGATGAAACGCTTGTTTTCCTGAATTCTAAGTACTTGGCTCAGAGTGTTTTAAATCTTCAGAGCTAAGAGCTTCATAAAGGTGAATGAATATTGCCTTGTGTTTGGGCGGTGCCATAATTTTAAGTTAAGATCATACAGTTCACATGACAGAAGCTTCTGGAAAGAAAATTCCTTGCTTTGATTAAACTGGCTGGATCATTAGGTCTCTGTTATGCTCATAGCAGTTTGCCATGGTAGAATGAAAAACCATTGTGTTTATGACCTGAGAACTCTTTCAGCTAAATGGAAATGATGATATTAGTGTAGTGACACAATTATGCTATTTGGTTCTGGGAGCAAATATGGAATTGGTCCCTAATGTGTTTTAATTGCTTATGCAACTTTATGGAATTTTAAAGTCTGTAGTAGTTATATACATTTCTTCCTGCACAGATGGGCCTTTTTACCCCTTCCCTGGTTGTTCGACTACTGTCTGAGGCACAGTTTCATTAGTCTATTCTGAATTCTTTGTCCTTTTGATAATTTAAAGTTTTCTTTTCTGAAGGATAGTGATAAAAGTTCCAGATGCCAAGAGAACAAATAGCAGGTATCATGTGGTATACATGTACTATATGCCAGGCTTTATTCTAGGCCCAACAAGAAATTAATAATTATATTTGCTGGCATCTATTGAACACTTGCGCTGTGCTAAACACTGTTCTAAGTGCTTTACATAATAACATCATCCACTTAATCCTTCATGAAAGCCCTCTGAGGTAGGAACTACTATTATGCCCATTTACAGACCAAGAGGACAGTGAAATGTGGTAAATGCCTAAAAATAACTCAGCTAGTTAGTGATGGAAAAAAGGAATGAATCCAGGCAGTCTGTTCTAGAGATTGTGTTCTTAGCCACAATGACCTACTTCTCAGATAAGTGAAAGCTCCCACACAAAGCATTCTCTTGGCCCCATCCCTGGGCAAGTGCCTGAGCTGGCATGTCATTGAGTATGAAACCAGGTGTGCGCTACAGTGCCTGACAGCATGGAGTGTGCATTCATTCATTCCACAAATCATTGTTTAGCCTTATACCTCTCTGGGGAAATTAAATATACACTCAGCTGCTGGAAAAAACTAATTAAAGAGCACTACAAACTGTGTGTTATGGGAGACAGAAGGAGATAAGATGGCTTCTCGTGGTTTTGGGGGGTACAAGAAAGACCACGTGTGGCAGATGGGAGTCGAGAAGAGCTTGTAGAATGTATTAGACCAGAATACTCTGAGGAGGGGAGGGAGGCAATTTCTACATAAAGGGAACAATAATCATAAGCCAGCCACTTGGATACTCTAGGTCTTGGTTTATTTTTATGAAAATCACAGGCAAATGGGAAAATTAAATGTGATGACCTCTAAGATCAGCTGCATCTTTGAAATTCTGTGATTCTCTTGACCTAAGCCATATCGGTATTAACAACTGTGACAGTATACTCAAGAATTCAGTAAGCAATTTATTTCATTGTATCCTAGCTATATTAACCCTGGAAAGTCATCTGCCAGTGCTTATTTGCTGGAAGGAGTGGGCTCTCAGACTTCTCCTTTGCATGAATCCCTTCCCTGAGTCTAACTCATTTACTTTCCCTCACATCCACAAGACATTTTCCAAATTATGGAATCCTCTTGCCTGGGCAAATAATTTAGTGTCTTCAAATGTCTATTAAATGTTCCACAAATTAGATCATCAAGTGATTAATTAATAAATGGACACTTAAAAACGTTTAGTCTTCTTAACAACCCTTGCCTATCTGTTAGTGATCAAAAACTATGTTAATAACAGGGAGTATAGCTGTGAACAAATTAATCTCATGTCCTCGTGTCTTGGCTTTTACGTCTAGGGTTTTAACATTACTGTAGACTCAGAATGCAGCTGTCCATCTGGGTTTCCTACTTACAGGCTGTGTGACCTGGGCAAGTCACTCAATTTCTCTGTGACTGAGTTTCCTCATGAAATGGAGGACATTTAGAGTACTAACCTTATAGAATTGCTCAGAGGAGTAATAAGTAGTTTGGAAAGTTATTTATAAAGAGCTTGGGGAAATGCCTAACACCAGCGGTTTTAGGAAGGCTTTGCTAAGTAAATAGATTATTTAGGTCCATTGACTGTCACATGTTTTCTCTGCATATTGACACACGGTAAGTTAACTGTTATTTTAAATATCACTAGAGTTTGCTCTTTAACTCAATCTATAATTTTTGCAGTGGTAGGACTGCTTGTTGAATCAACTAATGAATTGCTTTTCCAGAAAAAGAGTAAAGTCATAACGGGTGTAGATACGGAGCTCTGCCGTGTCCAACATTTTCCTCTTTCATCTATCCCCCACTTCCACCTTCTAGACAAGAACCATCATTTCTTAGATGGTTTACTTCCATCACCAGCGCTGTTTTGCTTTCTGGTATTATTTTCCTCAAGTAAACAATATTTTTAAAAAATCACCTCATGAGAGCTGCTGCCTGAGAAATGGCCTGTAGGGAAGAAGAGAGTTTTATGGGCATAAGAATTCCAGGCTTAGGAATAAGAATCCAAGCCTCAGCATGTCAAAGCCTGAGTTGGGATTGGCCAGGTTTCCAGGCAAAGGAAATAGTCTGTGCAAAGTCTTGGGAATAAGAGACAGCATGAACATACTACTGCTCATGGTGGGAAGAAGGGGGCATGTGTGGGCTGAGGGAAGGAGGCACATGACCAAAGAGATGGCCAGATCATAAAGAAGTCTGCAAAGATTTGCCTTTGATGTGAAGGCAGTGGAGGACCAGTGAGGGATTTTAAAGGGATTATGTAGCAAAGAATTTAATGTTGCCTCAACATAGGCCTAGCCTCAGCTTCCAGGAGGTCATCTCTAAGTCCTTGGAATTCCATGCCTGCTGGAATTGTCTTTGCTTGCCTGGGAGCCTCAGGGTGAGCCAGGGAGTACAGTGTAATGTAGGCTGGGAGCTTGGAGTCACATGTTATCAGTCGACCTCCAAGGAGCTAGAGACTGAGATCAGCTACATGGACAACCACTCCTGCTTACATGAGGGAGCCCCAGTAAAAGCTCTGGACACCGAGACACGGGTGAGTGTCCCTAACTGGCAATACTGTTTACATAATATCACACACTGTGCATGTCCACAAGTCCACAGGGCAAGGACAACAGAAATTCCACACTTGAAGGGACTTTTCCTTCACTCTGCTCGAGATCCTCTTTCCTTGGCTGATTTTACTTTGTATCCTTTATCTCATGTAATAAATGATAACCATGAATGTAAGTTTTCAGTGATTTCTATGAGTTCTACTAGAGAATTGTCAAATCTGAAGGTGGTTTTGGGAATCTCCTCAAACTTGTACTTGGTGTGAGAAGTGAGGGAAATCTTGTGGACTGTGCTCTCTCTAGCTTTCAGTTGGCAACCTCTGTAGGGGTGGTTAAAATGTGCAGTGTATGACACTCATAAGGATAAAATTTAAATATTATAAATGTAATTATAGCCACTATTAACATTTTAAAAATTAAAAAGACAAAAAAGTAAAAATCATCCATGGCCCCAATTCTCTCTCTCTCTCCCTCATACACATGTGTGTGTGTGTATATATACATGTATGTAATATTTATTAGATCTTTTTTGTTTTAGCCCCGACACCCAGCTTATTTGCTAAAGCTTTACTGGGCAGTGCAATCCCAGGTCAGCAAGAGTGAGGGGAAAGGTAAGGAGGCAGGAAAAAACAAAAACTAAATATGATATGGTACCTTACTGAGCTTTCAAGAACTTTGCAAGAACACTCAGCTGGCTGCTATCTTTTGACAGTTGGTTAGGGACTTGGAGGGAGGGATTCTTACCTGAGAATAAGAATTTTTCTGATCTCTTGCCTCTTATTGGTCAAATTTTGCCCCATGGGATATCAGCTTCCTGGCATTTCTGTGCTTTGTTGCCAGCCTCTACAGGGAGCCATTGGTAAAACCAGCTCCCACCCTGCGGCCCAGGGCTTCATCTGGGCCTGGGAGTGGTGGGCAGTGCCATGGTCTATATGGGTTTATTGATGAAGCAATGGGGCCTGAGCCTGAGCCCAGCCTTTGTCTGGGGAGGCTGAGGCAGCAGGAAACTAGGTCATGGTGGCAGCATCTGGGACTCCTGTTGAGCAAGCAGCCAAGGCCCCTGAGGTGGGGGAATTAGGAATCTAAGCAAACTAGATCTGTTACAATTTTTTTTCCCACTTAAATATGTGCTATTAATATGTTCTTAGACGTGTATCTGATTATAGCATAGATATGATTTTTAATGGCAACATAGTTTCTGATTGGCTATAAATTATGTACTTAGTGCCGCATTGCTAGACATTTAAATTGTTTCCATTTTTGGGGTATTCAGTTCATTCTGATGAACATCATTATACATTTTTTTGGACCATATTTCCTTAAGCCATGTTTCTAGAAGTAGAAAGGCTATGTCAGAAAGAAAAATCATGCTTTTAAAGTTAAATGAATATTTACATCTTGGACTTTTGAGTAAGTTTCTTGACCACCTGATAGGTTTTGTTGGCCTGCAATGCAGACTTGGTGCAGAGCTCTTCTGAGTAACAGGTGAAGATGTCCCCAGCCGGCCAGGGACATCATGTCTCATAGCAAAGCCGCTGGTTGAGGAGGCAGGAGACCTGGTTTCAAGTCATAAGATAAAATGTCCACAGGATACCTGCAGGCACCAACCATGGGTATCTGGTGGAGGTGAGTCAGTGGATGTTGGGCCTGTGGAACAGTAGAGAACATACATTTGAATGATTAGCCCACCAGAATTGAGATTACGCAAATTCAGATTTATAAGAAAACACAAACAGCCAAAGCAATGCCATGCAAAAAGGACAAAACTGGAGACATCACGTTACCTGACTTAAATTATATTACAAGGCTATAGTAACCCAAACAGCATGGTACTGGCATTAAAATAGACACATGGGCCAATGGAACAGAATAGAGAACAGAAGAAATAAATAGAGATAAAGCTATGTATCTTCAGCCAACTGATCTTTGACAAAGGTGACAAAAAAGCACTATGGAAAGGATACCCTTTTCAATAAATGGTGCCAGGAAAATTGGATAGCCATATTCAGAAGAATAAAACTGGACCCCTGCCTCTCAAAGTATACAAAAATCAATGCAAGATTGATTAAAGACTTAAATGTAAGACCCAAAACTATAAAAATACTAGAAAGAAACCTAGGGAGAACTCTGCTGGGCATTGGTCTAGGTCATGATTAAGACCTCAAAAACACAAGCAACAAAACCAAAAACAGACAAAACATACTTAATTAAACTAAAAAGCTTCTGTACAGCAAAATAAATAATCAACAAAGTGAACAGGCAAGCTACAGAATGGGAGACAATATTTGCAAACTATGAAACTGACAGGGGACTAATATCCAGAATTTATAATGAACTCAAGCAACTCAACAAGCACAACAAAGCGACCCAATTAAAAAGTGTGCAAAAGACATGAATAGACATTTTTCAAAAGGAGACATACAAATGACCAATAACTATATATATAAAAGTCCTTCATATCACTGATCATCAGAGAAATGCAAATTAAAGCCACAATGAGATACCATCTTACACTTGTCAGAGTGGTTATTCTTCAGAAGTAAAATATTACAGATGTTGGGGAAGATGCAGAGATGATGATGGGAATGTAAATTAGCACAACCTCTATGGAAAATAGTATGGAGGTTTCTCAAAGAACTAAAAATAGAGCTACCATTTGATGGAACAATCTCACTAGTGGGTATCTACCCAAAGGGAAAGAAATTGCTGTATTAAAAAGATACCTATATTTATGTGTTTATTGCAGCGCTATTCAAAATAGTAAAGATAGGAAATCAACCTAAGTGTCCATCAGCAGATAAAGTATGGTACATAATGGAATACTATTCAGTCATAAAAAGAATAAAATCATGTATTTTGCAGCAACATGGATGGAACCGGAGGCTATTATCTTAAGTGAAACAGTTTCGAAACTGAAAATTAAATGTCACATATTCTCACTTATGAGTGGGAGCTGAGTAATATGTTCCCATGGACACAGACTGTGGAGTAATAGGCACTGGAGACTCAGAAGGGTCGGGGGCGGATGAGAGATGACGAATTACTTAATGGGCGTGAAGTAGACCATTTGGGTGATGGTTACACTAAAAGCTCAGACATTGCTATTACCCCCTTAAATGGATACAAATAAAATTGGAAAGTTCTATTTTTATAAGAAAACAGGCAAAAGCAGGACATGTGCTAGTTGAGTAAAACTTACCTTAGAGGCATATCTGTGACCCTGGTTATTGTAATGGGAACTTGGCAAGCCCCTCAACTTCTCTGGGGTTCAGCATGAGAGGTCACCTTTGTCCATCTTGGGACATCTTCCGGAACTTTCCCTCCCCACAGATCTCATGCTGGGAAAGACTGTATGTATACATAGTGCATTTATGGAACAGCAGTTAATAGTGCTACCACGATGAGTTATGGTACCAACCAACAATAGTTTTTAAAATGGATTTTTATTTTATTTTTTGAGGTAGAGTCTCACTCTGTTGCCCAGGCTGGAGTGCAGTGGTGCCATCTCAGCTCACTGTAACCTCTGCCTACTGGGTTTAAGCAATTCTCATGCCTCAGTGTCCCAAGTAGCTGGGATTACAGGTGCCCACCACCACGCCCAGCTAATTTTTGTATTTTTAATAGAAATGAGATTTCACCATGTTGGTCAATCTAGTCTCAAACTCTTGACCTTAGGTGATCTGCCCGCCTCGGCCTCCCAAAGTGCTGGGATTACAGGCATGAGCCACTGTGCCTAGCCTAAAATGGATATTATTTAATGAGCTTATGCAGCCTTAACTCAGGCAAGTGCATAAGAAATCTATAAAATAGACTCATTATTGTCTTTTCAGGCTCCAGTCATGTGGGAACCACTAGACAGGAGGTCCTGGGAAGCCCCAAGGTGTCTGCTGGCTTTGTGTTTCATGGCCATTTACTTCTTCTGGTAGGAAAGCATCTTTAACAGCATTTTGTAAAGGAGAAAGCTCAGCTGTGAGGGGTGAAAAGACCTGCTTGAGGTTGTGTGCCTTTACAAAAATGCAATAGTTGGTACCACAGTTGGTCAGACTCCCAGACTGGGTATTAACCATCCGCTTTCCACTGGGCTGAGTTGGGGAGGAGGGTTAGTCAGGGAAGGCTCTAAGGAGGAGGTGATCTGAGTCATGGAAGGTAAATCAGATCTTTCCAGGTCATCAAGGACAATGGAGGCTGAGGGAGAGGGCATGTGGAAGATAGGAATTGGCATGGTAGGTAGAAATGAATCTGGATTTAGATAGGAAGAGACCCGAATGTAATGAGACTTTCCTTAGGATTATTGGACTAAGAAGAAGGGACTGCTATGCTCTGAACATTTCTGTCTCCTGCCAAATTCCTATGTTGAACTCCTCACCTCCAAGGTGATGGTATCAGGAGGTAGGGTCTTTGGGAAGTGATTCAGTCATAGGGGCAAAGCCCTTGTGAATGGAATTAGCATCCTTATGAAATAGGCCAAAGAGAGCTCCCTCATCTCTTCTTCCAAACGAGGACACAGTGAGAAGGCACTAGTACCTCCTAACCAGGAAATGGGCCCTCACCCGCAAGCAAATTTGCTGGTACCTTGATATAGGACTTTCCAGCCTCTGGAACTGTGAGAAATGCATTTCTGTTATTTATAAGCCACCCAGCTTATTGTCTTTTGTTACAGCAGCCTGAATGGACTAAGAAAAGGACTATTGCAAGAGAGGCAGGGGGGCTATCACAACAGGGGGAGGGGGCTACTGCAATGGGGGGTGCGGGTTGTTGTAATGGGGGAGGATGCTATTGTAATAAAGAGAATAGTGCAGCCATGAGCTCTGCAAGCTAAGGTCAAGCAGAAAAATGGTTTTCTTTTATAGGGAGGACTAGACAAGACTAGAAAGAACTGGATGTGTGAGAGCAGGACAAATGGATGACAGCGGATCCAGAGAACGGATGACTGACAGTGGGTCAAGGATTATTTTTCCATGAGGTCAGCTGATTCTCAGGAGGGGCCGTTAAGAAGGGGTTGTTTCCCCTCCCTGTGTCCATGTGTTCTCCTTGTTCAACACCCGCCTATGAGTGAGAACATGTGGTGTTTGATTTTGTGTTCTTGTGTCAGTTTGCTGAGAATGATGGTTTCCAGGTTCACTATACATGGGGGTCTGTTGTGGGGGAGTGGGGGGGACAGCGGGGGGGTGGGGAATTGGGGAGGGATAGCATGGGGAGAAATGCCAGATATAGGTGAAGGGGAGGAAGGCAGCAAATCACACTGCCACGTATGCACCTAAGCAACAACCTTGCATGTTTTTCACATGTACCCCAAAACCTAAAATGCAATAAAAAAAAAAAAAAAAAAAAAAAAAAGAAGGGGTTGTTTATTGCTCCAATGCTCAAGGGTAAACCAAAGTGTAGGGGCCTGGGGAGAGAAGCCTGAGGAATGTTTGGTCAAGTCAAGTCCGTGGGCATTTTTGTCCAGATTGGAAGAATTTAGCTGATAATTTATGAGACAGAGAATCGGCATTCTTTGTGTCTGCGAGGGTCTGTGTCTGGCTTCGTCACAGATAAATGGGGTTGCCTATGAGTCTTATTTAAATCTTATGGGAAGGGTGGTTCTCTGCAGCGAGCCACCTCCCCTAATACAAAAGCATCAATGGGGGCAGGATTTCTCTTCTGGGACACAGGGCTCAGGTGAAGTTCACCACTGCCGGTGGGAGGAGGTGCGAGCATTTGGGAAAATGCAGCAGAGGATGATCTATGGGGGAGGCTGGATTGTGAGTCCCACCTGAGCTGCAGAATTTAGCAAACAAGGAAAAAGACGAGGGATGGAGCATGGGTGCTGTGGCCTTGTGCTTGTCCTTGTCACGCTCACCTGCACACATGACTTCTTTTGGCTGGGCCTCAATTCTCAGGAGCCCTTCTCCTGGAACTGTCGGTCCCAGGCCTGGCATTCTCTCCAAAACAAAGCAGGAAGGCGTAGCTGAAGAATCCTGCGACCACCAGCGGGAGCTCACCTTCACAAACAAACTCCTTGCTGGGGCTTTAGGTTGGCGATTTGCCCAGACAAAAAGCTTAAGACTTTGAAGCTGCATTGCTTTGAGGCACCCAACGCTTGAAAGTTAGGACGCAGAGTAAGTCATGCAAGTGTGTTTGAATGAGATCACCTTTTGGGCTTGCTCAAGGTCCTTCAGCTATTTAGTTCCCATATTTGATGGTGAAAATGGACTCAGCAGCTATTGCCATTGGCAAAATGTACTTGGTCTGTTTGGTAAGTTGCATATTTCAATTAGAAGCTTGTGCTTAACTATAATTTTCCATCACACCAGTTGGTCTTTGCCTTGAAAGAGCCATTTAATTATCTTTGTTTAAAACCTACAGGGTGTAAATGGAAGCGTCTATAAAGGAAGGCTTCTTAAAAAAGATGACAAGTTTTGGGCAAAACACCAATATTTTTTTTCTTTTTGGTTGATAAAGAAAGGTTTCAGGGGCTCCTTTTGATGCAAGCTGGCTGAGAAAGGGATTGCAGGGCTCCTAGAATGCCTTAGGAATCCATTTGGAGAGGAATCCCGAAAGGTAACAGCTGGTGGGATGGGAGTGCGCCCTGTGGGGTCACAGGTGTAAGGTTCTCCAGCAGTGAAGCAAAGCCCAGTGGGATCCAACCACCAGCTCCCCCGTTTGTTGGGTCCTAGTTACAGAGATTAAGTGCCAGCCTTGCGGGTATTTTTCTTTCACCATCAAACAATCTTTGTGTCGAGTATATGACTGACTTTAACTTTATGAAAATTCTATAAAGGAGGCACTAGTGGTATCTGCAATTTACAGGTATCACTAAAATGTAAGCTCTGGGAGGGCAGGAATTTTTGTCTGCTTTATCCCCTGTTATATTCCAGCACTCCTAAAATACCCGGCACCAGGTGGGTGACGTGCCAGAGAGCAGGGCTAGGGCAGAGACTGGGCATTTCCTTATCTTTCTGTTTGTCACATTGCATGCCTTTGTCATTAACATTTCCACCTTCTGCAAGAATATGTGACCAATCTGATGACTTTGAAGCCCCCTCCCCCAAATGGACTCCATGAGTCTGTGAAAAGTCACCTCTGAAGTGAGGATCTCACCTGGCATTATTTTGTTCTGACCTTTAGGTAGGAGCTTTTGCAGTGTTGGCCTCTGTGGCTGGGAGAGGGTTTTCTTTGCTTTCCTTGGAGTGACCTGAAAGTTTGGGCCCATCCTGGCTCCCCATGCAGTACTGAGAGGCTGCTCAGGGGCCGAGACGACCTGAGCACCTGGTGAGCGTCCTCAGTCTATCTGCAGTGGATGCCAGTGCAGACTTGAGTCCCGGCCCTGGCCTCTCCCAGCTCTCCTGAGGCTCCTCTGAGCTGAATGGTGCTCTCCATGACACTCAAGCCTGCACTGATCTGTCCTCTTCCCACCCTCCCTCATGCCCACAGGCAGTGCTAATTCAGGCCCTGCTCCTCATGTTGCCCACATGGAATACCGTCTGTGCTTTTTGTCCGTGATTACTGACACCCCAGGTGCCGTCACAGCTCAAGAGAAGCCTCTCAGTCACATTCCAGCTCACATGATCACTTATTTCTCCTTTTCCTTCCTTTTTCTCTTAGTATCTGGACCCAATTACTTCCACCCTATACCATTGCTTCCTGTTTTTCATTGTCTTTCATCAAGCTTTAGCTGTGGATTCTACATCCATGTGTGCATGGATCTGAGGTGTTCTTGGCTTGATGGAGCCACCCTGCTCCCCTTGCAGAGCGCGAGGCTTTCTGCTCTTGGAAGCACCTCTGTTGTACGGTGTGTTGACATGATGGCCTCCTCCACTGGATGGTTTTCTTAAAGTAGGTGCCATAGATTATTTTCTTGATAGCACCAGTGTCAGACTAGTGCCTGGCACATAAATATACTTAATTAATGTTCCTGGAGTGATATAAAAAGTTCCCATCTAACGTGAATGCTCTCCTAGCAAGAGGGCTGTTCCCAAGCCCCCTTGAGCAAAAAATGGTGTCCAAGAAAGATGAGTTACACTGGCCTCTAGTTGGCACCATATGGTGGCAGAGCCCTGCCCTGTGCTGGAATGTTCTCTGAGTGGTGGAGCACCTAGGCGTTGGCACTACCTTTCTCTCTGGAGCGGAGGGCGGCTATCAGGGAGGCAGGTCCTGTGGTGTAACTCTGTGGGGAGTGACAATAGTGCAGTGTCAAGTGTTAGGGGTGAGGGGGCTAATTAGTGCCTGGCTCAGTTTATAATCTCCTTAGGTCCATTTTTGTTACCTATCTTTCTTCCCTGGTGTTCCTCAACTGTTCAATTTAGTTATAAGAATGCCACAAATTAGCAGCAAAATGTTTGGGATTCTATTTTCCCATCACTGTTTGGATTTGGCCAGCATACATATCTGGGCTTTCCTGTTCTGATTTGGCATTTTAAAAAACAAGCTCCTCATTCTATTAAGATATTATCCCCACTCCACCCGATTCTTAAATAGCTTGGTATGTATCAGCACCTTGCCTATAATTTGATATAATTAAGCCCATCTAGCTCAGAAGCAAGTTCAGCATAAGCATTATGGTGGGCATGACGCTAAAACTCTTTGTACTTTCAATTAACTTGATGGACTTTTTATTATTTATTTTTTGCAAATGAGTTGGCTGGATTTCAGAGTTCTGTGAGTTCTTTGAACTTTGACCTTGGGTTTTCCTGTCCCTTTAATTCTTTTTAAAACTAAATTATTTAAAGAATGGCTCAGATTTATAGAATTATTGCAAAGATGGTACAGGGCCTTAGTTCACCTTGTTGTTAAGATTATAAGATTCTCATATCAAGTGTACATACCATCGACATGACTTGTGACTGTTGATACTGATCTTGATCACCTGGCTGAAGTCGTGTTTGTCAGGTTTTTCCACTTGTCTCCCTTTCCCTACTGTGATTTTTGGCAGAAAGTGACCATATGCAGCCCACACTTAAGGAGTGAGGAGTTACTCCTCTCCCTTAAGGGCAGAGCATCCACATAAGTTATTTAGAATTCTTTTGAATGGAAGCTTTGTCTATTCTTTCCTATTTATATATTCAGTCATTTCTTCATTCAATTCATGCATTGGTATGAACTACATATTCATTTTATACTTCTGGTTATAATTCAATGCTACTTTATTTTGCTGACATTTTTACAGTGCTGGGCACTGGGTGCTCTTTCAGTTGGCTCCTGTGTCTCTTTGACACACCTGCATTCTTCTTTTTTTTTTTTTTTAATTACTTCTCTGCTCTACAGGTTCCTCCAGGCTCATCTTGCATATTTCTTGACCCAGTCCTAAAATCAACCGTTTCTTAAGGAGCCCTGTTTTATTTCACTGGAGAATGGTATTAGAAACCAAAGTTTGAATGCTAGTTGTGCTTATTGCTACTGGCATGTCATCTCTTACACCCTCTCAGCTGACAGAGCAGCAGATGGGTATATATATAGAGATTGTTACATATAGAAACATTTATAGACATTATAAATGTATGTACAAATTTATAAGTGTACATATATACATTTATATGTGTATATAAATATGTACACATGCATGCACACATTTATAAATGTGTATGTACACGTTTATAAATGTTGCTATATGTAACCATCTGTGTCTGTATTAAGCTGTTCCTGGTTTTAGGGGGAAAGTGTTCAATTTCTCACTATTAGGTATATTAGCTATAGGTTTTTGTAGATGTACTTTATCAAATTGAAGAAGTTCTCTGCTATTCTTAGTTTGCTGAGAGTTTTTTCTTTTTAAATTTCAATAGTTTTTGGAGAACAGGTGGTTTTTGGTTACATGGATGAGTTCTTTAGTGGTGATTTCTGAGGTTTTAGTGCACCTGTCTTCTGAGCAGTGTACACTATACGCAATATGTAGTCTTTTATCCCTTATCCCACTCCCAACCTTCCTCGCCCACCCCGAGTCCCCAAAGTCTATTATATTATTCTTAGGTCTTTGCATCCTCATAGCTTGGCTCCCACTTATGAGAGAGGACATTTGGTTTTCCATTCCTGAGTTACTTCACTTAGAATGATGGCCTCCAGCTCTATCCAAGTTGCTGCAAAAGACATTATTTCATTCCTTTTTATGGCTAAGTAGTATTTCATGGTGTATATATTACATATTCTTTATCCACTTGTTGGCTGATGGGCACTTAGGTTGGTTCCATATCTTTGCAACTATAAATTGTGCTGCTCTAAATAGGCATGCTCATGTGTCTTTTTCTTATATTGACTTCTTTTCCTTTGGGTAGATACCAGTAGTGAGATTGCTGGATCAAATGGCAGTCCTACTTTTAGTTCTTTAAGGAATCTCCATACTGTTTCCCATAATGGTTGTACTAATTTACATGTCCACTAGATGTGTAAAAGTATTCCCTTTTTACCACATCCATGCCAACATCTATGGTTTTTTGACTTTTAAATTATGGCCATTCTTGCAGGAGTAAGGTGGTATCTCATTATGGTTTTAATTTGCATTTACCTGGTGATTAATAATGTTGAACATTTTTTCATATGTTTTTTGGCTGTTTATATATCTTCTTTTGAGAACTGTCTATGTCCTTTGCCCACTTTTTGATGGGATTGTTTTTTTCTCACTTGTAGATTCTGGATAATAGTCCTTTGTTGGATGCATAGTTTGTGAATATTTTCTCCCACTCTGTGGGTTTTTTGTTTACTCTGATGATTATTTCCTTTGCTGTGAAGAAGCTTTTTAGTTTAATTTGGTCATATTATTTATTTTTTCTTTTGTTGTGTTTGTTTTCAGGTCTTAGTCATGAATTCTTTGCCTAAGCCAATGTCCAGATTTTTTCTGATATCATCTTCTAGAATTTTTATGGTTTCAGGTTTTAGTTTTAAGTATGTGATCCATCTTGAGTTGATTTTTGTATAAGGTGAGAGATGGAATCCAGTTTCAATTTTCTACATGTGGCTTGTCAGTTTTCCCAGCAGCATTTATTGAATAGGTTATCCTTTCCTCAATTTTTGTGTGTGTATGCTTTGTTGATGATCAGTTGGCTGTAAGTATTTGGCTTTATTTCTGGGTTCTCTATTCTGTTCCATGGGTCTATGTGCTTATTTCTATTCAGTACCATGTTGTTTTCCCTTGTAGTATAATTTGAAGTCAGGTAATGTGATGCCCCTAGATTTGGTTTTTTTGCTTAGTGGTGCTTTCTCTTTTTGGGTTCCATATAAATTTTGGGATTTTTTTTTCTAGTTCTGTGAAACACGATGATGGTATTTTGGTGGGAATTTCATAGAATCTGTAGATTGCTTTGGGTAGTATGGTCACTTTCACAATACTGATTCTTCCCATCCTTGAGCATGGGATGTGTTTCCATTTGTTTGTGTTATCTGTGATTTCTTTCAGCAGTGTTTTGTAGTTTTACTTGTAGAAATCTTTCACCTCCTTGATTAAGTATATTCTTAAGTATTTTTTTTTTTGCAGCTGTTAAAAAAGGGATTGGGTTCTAGATTTGATTTGCTGAGGGTTTTTTTTTTTGTTTGTTTGTTTTTATGAATATGTGTCAAATTTTGTCAAATGCTTTTTCTGTGTTGATCAATATGACTGTATAATTTTTCTTCTTTAGTCTGTTGATGAGGTGGAGTACATTGATATTTAAATATTGAACCAGCCTTGCATGCCTGGTCCAGGCATAATTTATGGTTGCAGCCATAAACTCCACTTGGTTATGAAACAGAATTCTTTTATATGTTGTTGATTTGATTTGATAATAGTTTTTGAGAATTTTCAAGTCTACGTTCATGAGAAATATTGGTCTTTAATTTTCCTTTCTTGTAATGTTTTTAGTATATGATTTTATTATTAGGTAATATTGGCTCATAGAATGATTAGGAGTGATCTTGATGCTTTTATTTTCTGGATGATATTGTGGAGAATTGGCATTATTTCTTTCTTAAATATTTGGTAAAATTCACCTCTGAAGCTATCTGAATTGGTGCTTTTTTTGTGGAAGCTGATTCATTATTGATTAAATTTGTTTGAAAGATGTAGGTCTATTTGGGCTACTTATATCTCTTTGTGTGAATTTTTGTAGTCTTTATCTTTCATGGAATGAGTCTATTTCATCTAAATTATCAAGTTTATGGGCATAGAAAGAGTTGTTTGTAGTCTTCCTTTGTTACCTTTTTTAATATCCATGGGACTAGTAGTGATTAAATTTTTTAAATTTATGATATTGATAATTTGTGCCTTCTTTCTTTTTTTTCTTGGTTAGCTGAGCTAGAGGTTTACCAATTTTATTGCTCTTTCCAAAGAGCTAGCCTTTGATTTTATAGATTTTTTGTCTACTATTTTTCCTATTTTTGACTTTATTGATTTCTGCTCCAATTGTTATTCATTTTTCTTTTCTGTGGATTTAAATTGTATTTCCTTCTCTAGTTTGCTAAGATGGAAGGTTAGATTATTGATATTGTAGCTTTCTTATTTTCTAATACATTCATTTAATGCCATATATTTTCCTCTAAGCACTGCTTTTATTGCATTTCACAAATTTTGATAAGTTGTAGTCTCATTTTCATTTAGTTCAAAATATTTTTAAATTTCTCTTGACACTTCCTCTTGTACATATGCATTATTTAGAAGTATGTTGCTTAATTTCCAAATATGTAAGGATTTCCAGCTATCTTTCTATTACTAATTTCTAGGTTAATACTTTTGTGGTCTGAGAATACACTTTGTATGATTTCTGGTCTTTGAAATTTGTTAAAGTGTGTTTTGTGGCCCATAATGTATCTATCTTGGTGAATATTCCATGTGAGTTTGAGAAGAATGTGTATTCTGCTGTTGTGTGATGGAGTATTCTATAAATGGCAATTAGATCAAATTAACTGATAATTCAAGTTAATTGGTAGTGTTGTTTAGGTTTACTATATCCTTATTAATTTTCTGCTGTTTGATATATCAATTACTGAGAGGAAGGTATTGAACTCTCCAACTATAGTAATGGATTTATTTCTGTATTCATTTATATACATTTTTGCCTTATATATTTTGATGCTTGGTTGTCAAAGCATATACGTTCAGGATTGTTATGTCTTCTTAGATAACTGACCCCTTTATCATTATGTAGTATCACTAAAAGTTTTCCTTGTTTTAAAATCTTCTTTGTTAGAAATTTATATAGCTACTCTAGCTTTCTTTTTTATTTTTAAAAATTTTCATTAATTTTTTTTATTATTTAGTGGCCTGCAGGGAATGTAAACTTCAGCATTCTCTAGAATAGTGTTAGTGTGGTCTATATTTCTATATACTTTTACATTAAACTTTACCTTTAAAGTCAGTTTCATATAGATAATATATACTTGTGCTTACCTGTCCTCTGACAGTCTTTTAATTCTAATGTTTAAACAATTCATCATTATGATTATTAATATATTTGGGTTAATATTAATATCAATCATGTTTATAACTATTTTCTGTTCATTGCCAGTGGCTTATTTTCTGCCTTTTCTGATTTTACTTGAAGATTTTATATGGTTCCATTTCATCTAATCTCTTAGGACATCATTATACATCATTATACGTCTTTTTAAAAAATTGGTGTTTGCTCTAAGAGTTTAAAATATCATCCAGGTCTACCTTCAAATAAAATTATTCTGCTTTATGTGAGGTAAGGGTATCTTATAAAAGTGAATTCCTAATTTCTCCCTACCATACTGCAACAATGCTTTCATCCATTTCACTTATTCATTTACTGTAATAATCCAATACATTGTTATTATTACTTCAAATAAATAGTTATCACTTAGATCAATTAGAAATAAGAAAAATATTATTTTACTTGCATTTATTTCTATTCCAGTGCTTTTCCCTTTTTTGTGTAGATTCAGATTTTTGACCTATATCATTTTTCTTCTGCCTGAAAAAAAATCTGTTAATATTTCTTGCAGGACAGTTCTGCTGGTGATGAATTTTCTGTTTATATTTGTAGGAAAATCCTAATATTGTTTTCACTTTTGAAGGATAATTTCTCTGAATATTGAAGTCTAGATTGGCATATTTATTTTCCCCATTCAACACAAAATTTTTCATTCTTTATTGCTTTATGGTCTCTGAAAAATATCTTCTGTAATTCTTATCCTTGTTCCTCTGTAGGTAAAGTGTTGTGTTTTTTTTCCTTCCGCAGGCTTCTTTCTAGATTTTCTCTTTGTCTTTGGTTTTTTTATAGTTTGAATATGATATGCCTATGCATCATTTTTTGTTATTTATGCTGCTTGATGATCTCTGAGATTTTGAATCTGTGATTGGATGTCTGACTGATTTTGGAAATTTCTTGGCCATTTTTACTTCACATATTTCTTCCATTCTATTTTCTCGTTCTTCCATTTATTCCAATTGTGTCTTTGCTACATGTTTTGAGATTGTCCCATCATTCTTGGATGTTCTGTTTTGTTTTGTTCATTCTCTGCATTTCAGTTTGGAAATCTCTATTGACCTATTTTCAAGTGCACTGATTGTTTCCTTGACCATGTCCAGTCTTCTGATGGGTCTATCAAAAACATTCTTCAGTCAGGTGTGGTGGCTCATGCCTATAATCCTAGCACTTTGGGAGGCTAAGGTGGGTGGATCACTTGAGACCAGGAGTTTGAGACCAGGAGTTTGAGACCAGCCTGATCAACATGGTGAAACCTCATCTCTACTAAAAATACAAAAATTAGTTGGGTGTGGTGGCACATGCCTGTAATCCCAGCTACTTGGGAGCCTGAGGCATGAGAATCGCTTGAACCCAGGAGATGGAGGCTGCAACAAGCTGAGATATCATCACTGTACTTCACCCTGGGTAACAGAGCAAGATTTTGTCTCAAATAAAGAAAATGAGACTGTCTCAAAAAAACCCACAAATTTTTATTTCTCTAACAGCATTTAAAACATTTCTTGCATTTCCTTTTGATTTCCTTTATTAGAATGTCTATCCTCTGCTTACATTTACCATCACTTCTTGCATGTTGTCTACTTTTTCCATTAGAGTCCTTAAGAAAATATTTATGGCTATTTTACATTGTTTGCCTGATCATTCAAACATCTGGGTTTGATTCTTAATTTTTCTCCTTAGACTGTGGAGTTGTTTTTTCTTTTGGCTTGCCATATATTTCCACCCCCCAGTTTTCACCATTTTTAACTGTACAATTCAATGGCATCAAGTGCATTCACAATGTTGCACAGCCATCACTGGGCATGAGCAGGGTGAGCTCTTACGGCATCTCCAGGTCTAGCACAGCCTGACATATGGTGGTTGCCAACCAAATCTTTTCAATTTTTTTTTTTTTTTTGAGACAAAGTCTCCTCTGTTCCCCAGGCTGAAGGACAGTGGTGCTATCTAGCTCACTGCAACCTCCACCTCCTGGGTTCAAGTAATTCTTGTGCCTCAGTCTCCTGAGTAGATGGGATTACAGATGCCTGCCACCATACCCAGCTAGTTTTTGTATTTTTAGTAGAGATAGGGTTTCAACATGTTGGTCAGACTGGTCTTGAACTCCTGACCTCAGGTGATCTGCCTGCTTCAGCCTCCCAAAGTGCTAGGATTGTAAACAAGAGCCACTTTGCCTGGCCCTAACCAAGTCTTGAATGAATACATTGAAATAAAGAATATTTGTTTTACTTTTTTTTTCCAGGAAGCTGATTAGGCTTGGGGTTACTGTTTTTATGGAAGAGAAGCCATGAACCTGTTAGTCCAGTGCTTCAGTGCTTCTTAAACTTTAGCGAGCATCAGAGTCACTTGGAGAGTTGCTATAATGGACTCTTCAGGTCTGGCTTGGACCCTGAGATCTTGCATTTCTAACACCCTCTCAGGTGATCTTGAAGCTGTGAGTATCTGGGTCAAACTTGGAGTAGCTCTGACTTAGCTCATTCTCTGACTTTGTATCAGATGCCCTAAAAAGCTAGGTAGTTTCCTGGGAAAAGTAGCAGCTCCATGTCCTGCTCACTGGGTTTTCCTAGTGCATGGTAGCAGCCATGGCAGCAGGGAAAGGTATTTATTTCCCTTTAGACTATAGTAGTTTTCTCAGAGTCCCTGGGAAGTTGCTAAAAACACCAATGTAACTGGCTTTCATACCCAAAATCAAGACCCATGAGTCAGCATATGACCAGGTAAACCCAGAGTCAGAAGTCTCCTAAGATTAGGATGGTGTAAAGCCAGGAGTGGCTGCAACTCTCTCTATTCCCCCAAAAGAAACTGCAAAGAGAAGATTACTTCATGAACTTTGGAGGCTACATTGCTACAAGAAGAGGCTTGGAGCCAATAAGTCATATTTCTCTACTTCCTCTTCCAAAAATCTCCCTCAACAGAAATCTTCCAAACAGTCACTGGTATGCCTTGGCTCTATGCCCCAACCCAAATCTCACTTTGAATTGTAACGCCGTGTGTTGGAGGAAGGGCCTGGTGGGAGGTGATTGGACCATGGGGGCACAGGCACACTCACTCCTTGCTGTTCTTGTGATAGTGAATGAGTTCTCAGGATCTCGTTGTTAAAAAGTGTGTGGCACCTCCACCTTCTCTCTCTCTCCTGACACCATGTAAGACCTGCCTGCTTCCCCTTTGTCTTCTGCCATGATTGTAAGTTTCCTGAGGCCTCCCCAGCCATGCTTCCTTTACAGCCCGTGGAACTGTGAATCAATTAAATCTATTTTCTTCGTTAGGAAAAAAAAAAAAGAAAGAAAAAGAAATCTGTGTATTCTAAATTATTAGGCTCAGAGATTTGATACCAGCCTCTTTTCCTGGGACAGAAGGGGACCTGGAGATGGCATCTCATGGTGAAGAGACTTCTGGGTGAGAAGCTTCTATTTTCCATGTCATTATTTAAATATAATGCAGCTGTTACCACTAGGCGGATGACACCTTTAGATCTTAGGGAGCAGGATGTTAGCCAGCAGCAGTAATGCTAATTATCTGTGCCCCCTGCCCCCACACAATTGGTGCTTTGAAGACCTAAATATCCAGAATGTCATTGGCAGTTCAGTTAGTGTCACGTTTTTTGGTAAGAAACATGGAAATGAATCCAAAATGTCACATACATTGGCAAGAGGCCCTCAGACCAGGAGCACAAGTCATGGCATCTAAGGACATCTGAGAAGTTAGACCAGCCTCTCTTCTATAGAACATGGAGATTCCCTCAAATAAGTACCCTGGGAGTTCTGTTTCTGTTGTCATTGTATGAATGCTCTAGTAGCTACAACTCTAAGTCTGCTCAAGTGATCTTGTACATGGTGAAAACCCTCACACTCCAGGATTTTGTTTCCAAAGAAATTGTCTCCAAAGAAACAATTGCAACTCTGAAGGCATATTTTATTAACCTCAAAAATGGAGTATATGAGCTGTAGACTTAGGAGCATTTGTTTGACACTTCAGTGAATTTGTATATATAGGTACTCCCACCTGGGAGCAAAACTAAGTGCTTGCTTTAACCGGGCACCAGCCTCCTCTCTGGTGGGTGGTACCTGGTTAACAGAGGCTGTGGTAAAAATTCCAGGTGTGAGTCTGACTGGAACAACTGGTTTTCTGTGATGAAGGAGTTCCACTGAGCTCCAGAATATCTTATATGTCATCCTCTCTTCTTCCCAGCTATGGCCTCAAGTTTCCCAAGTGCCTGAGAGGCACTTGGGAATGAGTCTGACTGTCTCATTCCTGGGAGGACAGTGCAGGCTCATACTCATGAGCCATCTGAGCCTCAGAAGCCATTTTTTCTTCCCCAGTGGTCCCATGATACTCTTCTTCCCAGATGCCATCATCCAGGAAGGTCAAGAGTTCCTCCTGAGTCCCTCTTCTCTAAGGCTTATGGTGCCTGGGACCCCAAACTTCAATTTGTTTCAGAAACTTTAAAATGCCACATCTCATCATTTTCACAGGATTGAGAGCCATTTTATGTTTAAGGCATGTTAGAAATTGTCCTTTTTTATGAAAATGACTTTTCTCATCCTCAGCCTTAGGCTGCTGAATTTATTGCCTCTCTCTTCCTCTAGGTGTAAATGAATAAATTAACATAGTGTTTTCTCCTAATTGCTTGATTGCAATTAATTGCCTTTGTGCATCTGAGCACTCATTTTTCACTGTGAAGGGATGACGATAGAAACAAATGGGGTAACTGTTCTGGATTTTAAAATGTTCCCTGATTTTTTAGAATTCAGTAATCTAGTAGCATGCATCAGCATCAGACGGTCCCAGACCTGCTTGGGCTTCTATGTTTAGAAAATGTCCTGTGTTGGTTGGGTGTTTGGTGTAATCTAGGGCTGCCCTATCCAATATGGAGCCCACCAGCTGCATGTGGCTATGGAGCACTGGGAATATGTTGGAAGTATGAAATACAACCTGGATCTCAATCACGAAGAGGGAAAAAGAAAATGTAAAAGTGTCTCATTAATATTTATATTGATCACATGTTATAAGAATAATACTCTGGATATGTTGAGCAAAATAGAATACATCATTAAAATGATCTTCACCTGTTTCCTTTTTTAAGAAAATGGGGCCACTAGAAAATTCAAGTTACATGTGTGGCTAACATTACTTCTATTGGACACGGTTGGTCTAGATAGTTCATGATATTGTGCAATTCAAGGAAGAGATCAAACCTCTTCAAAAATGCTGTCAAATCGTCACCATAGGCTTGTTCACACTTCTGGTTACCCACTACATAGGAAGCTTCCATGCTATATCGATTTACTTGAAACTCTTTTCAATACCAAGGCTATAATGCTCTTTGAAGAATCATAGCATTTTATAAAAGATATCTTGGAATTTTCTGACGCATATGGAATCTTGCTGGTTATTCATATTGTCTTGATCTTCCTGACGACCAAGAGGAATTCCACAGTAAATGGTTCCATCATAAGTTTGTAGGAGCCACACATCTGTTTATTAAAGGCAACAGGTGGTGCCTTTATTTTGCTCTATGAAAATAAAAAATAACTGGATATGTTGGTTGGAATCACATTTTTGAAATACGTATTTAGTATCTGGGTAAAACTGGGCAAATTTCAAAATGCAGAAAAGCCTGTGTTACAGGAGACAATACTGTGTTACAGAAGACAATACAATAAGTTCAGACAATACAATAAGTTCAGAAAAATATTACTGTGGAAATAAGAAAGTGTTCAGGAAACAATGTAATTTATAAAATTGATGTATCCTGTATAATATAAATTGCACAAGCAAAACCCTCTAATGGACTCATTGTAGGACATTAGCTCCCTCAAAGTACCTTCTTTTTCAGATGCTTCCAGGCTATTTCTGCGAGTTCCTCAAGGGTTTCCAGATTTAGCAAGTAAAAATACAGAATGCCTGATTAAATTCAAATATCAGGTAAATAACGACAAATTTTTAGTATAAGTATGCCCCATGCAATATTTGGGTCCTCTTATACTGAACAATTATTCACTGTTAAGCTGAAACAATTATTTTACATGGGACTCAGCAGATGTGGTTAAGAATTTTGCCTTGGGGAGACTTTCTTGGATTATCCAGGTACGCCCAACACATTCGTAAGGCGAGAAGGTCAGAGTCAGAGAAGGAAATGTGACTGTGGGTGCAGAGGTTGGTGTCAGGCAGCCATGAGCCAAGGAATGCAGGATCCCCCTAGCAGGTGGTGGAAAGTACAAAGAAACAAATTCTCCCCTAAGGCCTCCAGGAGGCACACAGGCCTTGATTTCAGCCCCATGAGACACCGTTTGGTGACTTCGGACTTACAAAAGTATAGGAGTAGATTTGTATTCTTTGAAGTCACTAAGTGCTGGCCATTTGTTTCAACAGCAATAGGAATCTTGTACAAGGGCTGAGCTGGATTTTCCCATGGGTTCCTCTAGGCTCTACAGCACAACAAAGACCAGGTTCCAACTTCCAGAAGAATATTGACTGAGCCATGATCATAGGCAACCACTATGATTGACCCCTGTGATTGACCCTTATGATTGCTCATAGGCAATTCAAATCACTTACAACCCCCGCACAGGGCCTCTCTCAGCCCTGCCCGACCTTGGCTCCCAGCATGCTTCTGTCTCACAGCTGTACATTTACAAGTCAAACTGGTCCTGGATCCCAAGACTAGGAGGACATTTCCCCTCTTACCTGAGTAAGATGTCCACCCAGGTTTGATCTCTTTAGGGCCACTGTTTTGCCCCACCACCGGCCACAGGACATGCATACATTTCTCTAAGCTGGGCTACCTGGTCTTAAATCCTGCCTGTGTTCCAGGCTGGGCTGGGCAAGGTGAGCCTGGAGTCCTGGTGAGTCCTCCATCTTGGGGTGAGGTGAGACACGACCCTGTGTATCTTCCCTATAGACCTCGATATCTCATCCTCATGGTCCAACAGTTGCTCTGAGAACATGCTCACAGCTCTGTAAGGCACAAAAGAATGTATGGGCAAAGGGCAGCTTCAGCCATCACTTAGGAGGGAAACACGTTTCTGTCACCAACACCCTGCAGAGTTGGCAACTCTGCCCACAAAAATAACAGCATCTGAGATGACTATGCAGAGGTCCTTGGCACTCCGAAGCCACATTTTCTCAAACCTCTCCTTTCCAATAGTCTCTTTGCTCCATGAATTTTGAACGGACCTTTGGCATGTTTCCCCAGAACTAAGAACAGATTACATCAAAATGCAAATTCAAATACATCCCACTCAGGAAGAAAACTGTTCACACATGAAAACAAGTTTCCCAGTTTCTCTTCATCTGGCTTCAAACAACCCTTAGCCACCCATCTCACCTCAGGCTACCTCATTATGTAGTTTTGGAGTGAAATGGACTTGGTCGTCATCTCCCAGACCCTAGAGGGAGGAACCATCCAGAAACATAGAGGAGGTGATTTTAGAGTATACCACTGGGTGGTGACTCACGGGTTTGTAGAGCAAGTGACCTTAGCCTCAGACTATTTATAAGTTACAGCAATACATTACTGGCAAGTTATTTAGTGTCGCTACTCTAGTGGGTAAGTTTTCCAATATTTTCCTCTTCTTTCAGCCATTTCATAATTTATTCCTAAAAAAGAAAAAAAAATGCTATGAAGCAAGAGTGCCATAGGTCTGTACCTTACTCAGAGTTGGCACTCAAAAAACATTTTAAATATGGGGTGGTTGAGAGGAAGCTGAGGAAGAGGACCCACTTGTCGAGTGTGTATAAGATTTCCAGGAAGTGGCTGGGGAAGAAGGGAAAAAGAAAGATTGAGCCAAAAACACATTTTAAATACAGGGTGGTTGAGAGGAAGCTGAGGAAGAGGACCCACTTGGTGAGTGTGTTTAAGATTTCCAGGGAGCAGCTGGGGAAGAACAGAGAGGGAAAGACTGAACCATTAAGGACATTAACCATGAGTGAACAAGATGCTGGTGGTTGCTCTCATTCCAGTTTCTTGCAGAGTTTTTCCATAGGGCTTAGGAGAATAGAAAATCTGACCAACTTGAAGTTCCTATGGAGAAAGTGAGAAGAGAAGGCACCCATTGCAGAGGCAGGGGCCATTTCCTGTCTAATCTTTTGTGGGCTTGTTCAAGATAAAGTCTTCCCTTGGCAGAGAGGTAGAGGAGGAGTTGGAAGCTCATTGACAGTCATAGTAGTTCCCTCTAATCATTAAAAATAGGCCTGGTGTGGTGGCTTATGCCTGTAATCCCAACACTTTGGGCGGTCAAGGCAGGTGGATCACCTGAGGTCAGGAGTTTGAGACCAGTCTGGCCAACATGGCAAAACCCCGCCTATACTAAAAATACACAAATCAGCCAGGCATGGTGGTGCATGCCTGTAATCTCAACTATTTGGGAGGCTGAGGCAGGATAATTGCTTGAACCCAGGAGGCAGAGGTTGCAGTGAGCCAAGATCATGCTGCTGCACTCCAGAGTGGGTGACAGAGACAGACTCTGTCTCAAAAAAAAAAAAAAAAAAAATTCACTGGGGAGAATTTCCCAGGGAAATATACTTTCTTTTTGAAAATTAGAGGTAATATTGAAGGAGAGGTTATATGAAACTCAGGGCAGCCCCAGGGTCTGGGCACGTTCCCAGAGGTTTCAGCAAATCCCAGTTTCTGCTTTGGCAGGTCCCAAGAGTCTGTCTGCTCACAGCCACCCTGAGTGCATAACTCTGCCCCTCCCTTGATTTCCACACTCGAGGCATTTGTAGGGGCGGTGGGCTTGAAGGAAAGTTGGGGAGACAGAACTGATTTGCAACTCATAATTGAATATTATAATAGCTATTCTCTGTTTTGAAATCCCTGGGCTGCCTTCCTTCAATCTTTCTCTCCTGGCTTCTCTCCTCTCCTTGACTCCCTCATACGGAGCAGCTCACCTCTGTCATTCGTTAACTTGTTCTAAGTCAACCTGAGGATCTTTCCTTCAACCCCACAAGCAGCTTATCAAGGTATTTTCCTAAATAATGAGAGCAAGCTCCCACCACCTCAAAAGATAATGTTAGTGCTTTCATTCAGATAACTTTTAAAATCCCACTACACAAATAAATATGGTATAGCCACACTTTAAAATTACATATTATGAAGCACCGTTTTTTTGGTAACATATATGAAAATTCAGTCTTGAGTTAGCTTAATAACAACTTCATTTTTTTCTATCATTATTATAATGGATTAAAAAGATTCAATGAGAAAGTGCAGTAGTGCACAAGATTATCTTATTATCTTCATTAAATATTGCCTAAGAAAGTGATAATTATTGTAGTCAAACTGTCAAAGCCAAAATGAGTCACAAGACAAATATTGTAGTTAAACCCTCTAGTTCCTCCAGTGCAGGCATTTGCCTAGAAAATACAGGTTTCTTAACTCTTCTAATTAATAGAGGAACCCTTTCTCAGGTGTGATAGACATACATGATCCCTTACCAAGATATTCCTCTTAAGGAAACTTGCAGGTTGTGGATGTAAACTATTTATGGTCATATAATGCCATTTTCTAAAAGGAAATTTTGAGAAATATTCCAAAAGACTAGAGGCTGCATAATTTGCAGTCAAGACGTGCCACCCTGGAGTATTTGTAAACACATTTATAAGCATACATGCCAGAGACATTTGCATATTATAATTTTTAATTGGTCTCATGATTCCACATGGAAACCTTTAGTTGAAGGGAAATTCTACTCCTTCCTCTAGAAAAGAAAGTTTCTTATAATGCCTTTATAGGCTGGCTTACAAAAGAACTTTTTCCCGTAGAGCATCAAGTGACATTCAGTATGTGGCAGCTCACTGATGTCACCTTCTCAGCACTTCTTCATCCTTTGTCTTCTGACATCCAAGGCCCAGATCAGGACAGGCTGTGTAATCTGTGGGGCCCAGTGCAAAATGAAAATGTGGGACTCTTTGTTAAAACATTAGAAATTTCAACATGGCAGCAGTCAAGCATTAAGCCAGTGCTCTGTTCTGGGCACTGGGCCATGTGCGCCTGCCCATGTTGCATGCTCTTGAAGCTGGCCCTGTTCAGAGTCTGTTTGGCTCTCTCCACCCTATCAATGTGCAGACTTGTCCACTCCACTTTACTTTAGTAAATCTTCTATTTCTACACTGGAAATGAAATTATCTCTTTCCCTGGCCATAGAAACAGGAGACCCCAAGTGTTCAGGGAACTGAAACATCAGGAGGAGCAGCTCTCCTGTGGCTCCTTCAGTTTATTACTGTGTTAGTCCGTTCTCTTGCTGTAAATAAAGACACACCTGAGACTAGTAACTTATAAAGGAAAGAGGTTCAATTGACTCACAGTTCTACATGGCTTGGGAGGCCTCAGGAAACTTACAATCATGGAGGAAGGGGAAACAAACACGTCCTTGTTCACATGGTGGCAGAAAGGAGAAGTGCTGAGCAAAAGCGGGGAAGGTCCCTTATAAAACCGTTAGATCTTGTGAGAACTGACTCAGTATCATGAGAACAGCAGGGCAGTAACCGCCCCCTACCCCATGATTAAATTACCTCCCACCAGTGCCTCCCATAGCAGGTGGGGATTATGGCAACTACAATTTAAGATGAGATTTGGGTGGGGATACAGCCAAACCATGTTGCTTGTATCACTGCTAATTAAATATTCAAGCAGCATTTCTCCTCTGGGCATTTTATAGTTCACAAACATCCCCCTATCTAACATTGTGCTATTGTTCCATGTGAATTGGATTATTATTCTTTCCTGAAGTTTCAAGATGGGCGTTGTGGTCACCAGACACCTGGGAAGTCTACCTAGATGATTCAAAAAATTTTAAGAGAATGAAAACATTAGAAGAAAGGCATCATGGTTAATTTCAGAGGAGGTTTTGAATTGACTCCAGGAGAATTTATTTCAGCATATGAATTTATCATAACAAATAATTATTGCTGGGTACCATGGGATGGGTAGCATTCATTCATTAGTGAGTGAGGTATGGCCTGCTCTCTACAGGAATTTATAGTTTAGTGAAGAGAAGGGGTATGTATGCCCATGGTTTTAATGAGCATGACAGAAAAGCAGGAATCAGGGAAAGAGCTGGGCTTCAAAGGATTTTGACAAATAGAGATGGAAAGTGAGCAAGGGTACTCAGAGAAGAACTTGCATGAGCAAAGGCCCAGAGGTAGGGAAGTCCAGGGCATGCTTGGGTAGTGGCAAATACTATGTTTATGAGGGAAAATGCAGTCCATGTGAAGGGGAGTAGGATAGCAAATAAAGCTGCAAAGTTGACTAGGACAAGACCCACAAGGGGCTCAGATGCCAAGAGAAGGAGACTGAACTCTATAGAAAGCAACGTGAGATGTGGCTGTAGGGGCTGACAGCTTTTGAATTTGGAAATTGCATGTTGTAATTTAAGAAGATGGACCAGGCAGTTGTGTTAGAAAAAATAGACACTTGGGAAGCTGTGATGAATTGCTTTAATTTCTGACACCTCGTATGAAAGCTGCACTTGAGGTCTTGCAAGGCTGAGGCTTGGGGGAGAGAAAAATGTAAGAAAAAAAGAGAGATACTTGGGGTGGGAGGCAAGGCAGTTGGAAGGTTAGCATTTGGGAGAACTGCAATAATGGCTTGAGCATGATTAGCAGCAAAAAGAATGAAATGGTTCCCAGGGCTGGCAGAGAATGCAAGGGGGAATGCAGATGACTCCAAGGTTTTCAGCTTGGGTGGCTGAAAGGATGTTGGCCCACCTGATAGAAATACAGAGTTCGAATTAGAAGGTGGTGTGAGGGGCATAAGCATCTCAGTGGGCCAATGGTGAGCAGGGGTGTCTGGGGGCGTGCACAGGTTAGGACACACGGGAGATGCTACACACAGCTGGCAGTGAGCCAGGAGAGTTCACGCTCTGGAGTCCTCTTCAGAGAGTACTAGCCAGGGCCTAGGAGGGCTGAGAAGGTCAGAGAAAGTGGACAGAGAGAGTGGGAAAGAGTTGGGCCAAGGGACAGGTCTTGACTGAGGAGGCCGTGGAGGAAGGTGGAGAAGTCCAGGTGAGAAAGCTGGGAGGAGCTTCTAGAGAGGGGAGTGCAGGGTGCTTCATGGGAAGGGGAAGCACCAGAAAGGGGGCGGCTGGTCTGCAACTCAAGGACGGTGATGGGGAAAGACACCCTGATGAGGAGGTGAGGAGCTGAGTGGGGGCCTCTAGGAAGCAGTTCTGGTGTGAGGCCATCAAGAGACTGAAGAGGCAGAATGTTTAGACCGTGGAACACCTGCCTAAGGGATGGGGAGAGGAAGGGGCATTTCTTCAGCTTGCAAAGGTGGCATTGCAGAGGTTTGACTTTCTGTGCAGGGGTTGTCTAAGTGTGTCTGTGGCTTGAAGAGAGGGAAGTAGTAGAAGAGAAAATATGCAAGAGAGGGAGAACCACGACGGAGCAGAATGGAAAAGCTGGTAAGGAAAGATGTCAAGGGCCACGTCTTCCTAGACGGGGAGAGAAATGAAGATGCCACACAGCATTTCTGTAGATGCTGTCTCTCTGCTGTCCCAAACATCACCAAGTGCCACAGATGTTACCTGTTGGAGATACAGGTTAAATTAATGTATGCTAAAATAAGACTTTATGCTATACAGCTTTGTCCAATAACCAGACACCTTCTCGGTGATGCTGCCAACCACAGGCATGGGAGAGGGCCAGGCTCATCTCGGCAGAGGGCCGCCATTCCAGTTTATCTGGAGATCAGCCCAAAGTCCCTTAATCCATTCTATCTGCTCTTTGCTGTAATGTCTCATGCCTCTATAACGACTGCTCTAGCATCTACATATTGATGGAATTTTTGGGTGTTGGAAGCTGCTTTACTTTCTTGGCATTTTCACGTACGTTTGATCCTTACTATGATTCTGTGAAGAACTTAGGGCTGCTAATGCCGTATCCATTTCCCAGATCAGCAGCCTGAAACCTGGGGATGTCGAATGATTAATCAAAGTCATACAAGCACTGTTATGGGACCAGAAACGGGCTCTGATGTGATTCTGTTTCTGCAACATGAGACGTAGGGTGAGAATTCCCCACCAGGCCCTTTGACAGCCCCTTTTTGAGGGAGTAGTCAAAGTCAAGGCTTTCTAAGTGGAATTAGAATTTGATGTCAGCCCTGCAGCACCCAGGCTGAGTATGATCTCCTGCTGGTTACCCAAAGAGTGAAAATTTTCTGTTTTCTGAGGTGCGATAGCCGTGATGGTGTTGGCGGGTTTTATGCCTATGTATGTCATTGCACTCATACACAGAGTCAGGCAGAGGGGCCATCTGATGCAAGAAGCACCAACAAATGAGAGAAGACAAAGCAGAGGGAGGCCCAGGAGAACAAGATGAGTTGCTGCAAATGTGTACTTAGCATCACAATAGGGGCAGTGCACGAGCCAAGCAAATCCAATTTATTTTTCTGATAAATAACTGCTGCTCTTGTCATTGCGCAACGATATCAGGTTCCCTTCGTGCATCCATTTCTTTCACCAAGAATCCATTAGTCTTGCATGAGTCTTCAATTAGCCCGTTACATAGTGAGGAAGCAGTTATTTCAGTTGATAGAAAATCTCCTTTTTACTCTCCTATTTGAATGGAGGGATTAGACCCTAGAACACTAATAATCATTTCTTACATCATAAAATAGAAAAACGATTTATGAATTTCCAAATGCAATCAATGCATTGATGCCTGTGTGTAGAATCCATTTCTGTTCACCCATTCATTCAAAAACACCTGTAGAGTACCTACTGTGTGCAAGGAATGCAGATAAATCCTGAATATGTTGCCCATTTGACAAGGGCCCATCTACCTTGTCTAAGAGAATGGACACGTTTTGGGCTATTTCAAATCCACTCCAACAGGAAGAGTGTTATTATATTAACAATATGGTTGTGAAATTCTATTGATAATAAGCCTGTCAAAGAGTTTAACTTTTTGAATCCTTATGAAAAATTCAGAACAGTTACAGAGTTACAGGAAAGGTGTAAGTGTGACACACAGAACATGGGTTTCTTAGACCATTTTGGAGTCAGATGCTGAGCTGATGCCTCATCTTCCCTGAATACTTTACTAAATTCCTTATAGAAAAGGCATCATTTGACCTAAACTCTGGAAAAGTGAAGAGAATTTTAGATACATGAGGATGGGCAAAAGACCATCCCAGATAGAAGGATTAAGTTGAACAAAGTTAGAAAAGTGGAAAATTATGGAGACACAAGAAGATAGTGTAGAGAGAAACATAATTTTTTTCCCTTTCCCTTTATAGGTTCTTAGCTGACATGCTTTCCTGAAAGCAAAAGTCAGATGAACAAAAGAAAATGTTTTGTTAATGCATGTTCTACCCATCATGGGGGAGAGGCCTCAGTTCAAAAGTATTTCTTTCTCAAGGCAGTGGCTTAGGGATCTTGCTTAAGTAGTATTTTAACCAAGAGCCATAAATCTTATATAGTGACAAGACAAAGAAGAGAGTATTTTCAGGCTTCTAAAAGGCAAGACAATGTGGGAAAGAAAATTTATAGTGAAGTCAGCTCCTAGATCCTCTGACACCGCTATCTCTGAGCTTTGTTTCTGAGCTGATAAAAACAGAGAGGAGGGGCCGAGTGTGTGCCTGTGTTTTAACCTTTTAACTTTAGCTAAAATCCCCAGTGTCTTAGACGGGCGTATTTCAGTGTTCTTCAATAGTAAAATTACAGAAAACAAGAGCAAATTGTATGCCACTTAATACATTTGGTTGTAAACAACAAAACCCAACACCCACCAGCTGAAGATAGAAGGAATCTATTGTTTCACATGAGTAAGAGCCAGGTGTACCTTTAGGTATCCATCTGGACATTCATCAAAACATGTCCAGACCCTATGTTTCCACAACTTACTGTTTGACTTCAGTTATGAGCTTCATCCCAGACAGTCTTTTCTCTCGTGTCACGGAAGGGCTGCAACAACTCCAGACCTTGTATTCTCTCTGTTTCTCTGTCTGTTTTTTTCTTCCTGAGATGGAGTCCTGCTCTGTCACTAAGGGGGGAGTGCAGTGGCACCATCTCTTCTCACTGTAACCTCCGCCTCCTGGGTTCAAGTGATTCTCCTGGTTCAGCCTCCTGAGTAGCTGGGATCACAAGCATACACCACCACACCTGGCTAATTTTTGTATTTTTAGTAGAGACAGGGTTTCACCGTGTTGGCCAGGCTGGTCTCCAACTCCTGACCTCAAGTGATCTACCTGCCTTGGCCTCAAAGTGCTGGGATTACAGGCATGAACCACTGTACCCGGACTTTTTTTTTTTTTAATTTTAATTCAATATCTTTTTGGGTACAAGTGGTTTTTTGTTACATGGATGAATTATAGAGTGGAATTCTGAGATTTTAGTGCATCTGTCATTTGAATAGTGTGCATGTGCCTAATGTGTAGTTTTAAAATTCCTGGTCCCCCTCCTACTCTCCCACTTCTGAGTCTCTAAGTCCACTCCGTATATCTTTGCTTACTCACAGCTCAGCTCCCACCTATGAGTGAGAACATATGGTTTTTGGTTTTCCACTCCTGTGTTATTTCACTTAGAATAATAGCCTCCAGCTCCATCCAAGTTGTTGAGAAAGACATTACTTTGTTCCTTTTAATGTCTGAGTAGTATTCCATGGTGTATATGCACCACATTTTATTTATCCACTCAGTCAATGGGCATTTAGTCAATGGTACCACATCTTTGCCATTGTTAATTGTGCTGCTATAAACATACACGTGTGAGTCAGACCTTGCATTCTCTCAGTAGAAAATAGTGTATCTTTCCCTGGATGGCTAAAAGACGTCACATTACATCTTGCTGCTTCTGATTGGTCATGTGCTCATCCTTCAATCAATCACTGTGCCCAGAACAATGTGATCTTCACTGATTGGTTGAGATTTAGCTCATGTGCTTCACTCGGAGCTGGGATGAGGCCATGTCTCTTCCAATAACAAGGAAGGAGAGTTTGGTGGAGGTGGTTTTCCTGCAAGAAATAAGGATGTTGTTACAAAAAACATAGAATAGGCTACAGGAGATAATCGAAAAGAAATCTGGATGTCCACAGCAGGCACAGAGTCTGGGAGTCAGATTGGAAAGGTCGCAAATGCCGATATTGGTCACTCAGGACACTCAGTGTCTTGGGGTCAGCCTTTATGTCTGTTCAGAGTAACAATAATAGCAATGATTTACTCTGTGCCAGACATTGTTCCATATCCTTTATTTCCATTAACTAATTTTCATATGTGACTAGCACTGTGCTGGGCAGACATTGATCTCTCAGTAAACATCCACTGACTTGGAGCCACTGTTTGAAGATGCCCAAAGACACATGCCCAAAGATGCTGAGGGAGCATGGCCATCAAGGTGTGGGAAATCAGCCATTCGTGGAGTATATTATGCTCCTACTGTTTAAAATTTTTAGAGCTTAGTAAGAGGTAACCCTTGACCATAAGTGCCTCTTGGTACAATTTAGGATGCAGAGGATTTAGAGGAGTTCCCCAGGAAAGGACTCCAATAAAATAGTAGGTCACTGAAGTATAGAAATTAAAATTATTAACCCTGATGGCCTCACAGAGGTGGGTTGGACTACAGACCCTCAGTATCAGGGACCAGCACTTGTTCTGTCCCCTTCCAAGACCTTGGGAGGGGCCCCTGCAATGTGTCCATATGGTCATGTTTTATAAAATTTGCAAGAAAGGTTTTCTGAAATCACTTGAAACTGAAAATTGAAAGGGCAAACAGTGTGTCTACATTGACACAGAATGGCTATATTCGAGAAAAAACCTTAAGGACTTTTAATAAAAATATGTAAAGTGACAGGTAAAAGAAAATAATCTTTGGACATTCATATGAAAAAGTCAAGTCATTTTGAGGGAAGGACACTCAAATTGTAATCAGACTTTTCAACAGCAACAGTTCATACCAGAAGGCAACAGAATTACATATTTAAGATACTTAAGGAAAGAAAATGTGAACCAATAATTTTATATCCAGCCAAACTCTCTTTCAAAGATAAAGGCCACAGTCAAATTCTCATGAATATGCAAGAACTTAGGGCTCTTGTTTCCTTAAGCTTTGTTCTAACAGAGAAACACTTGTGGGCAACTAAAATGACTGAAGGACATTGGCAAAAGGACTGCTGGTGAGCTTAAATATATAACTGTTGGTTATAAGGAGAATACAGCACGAGGCTCTCACCATGTTGATGCTGTACAACTATCAAAAATGGGAAGCATGTGTGAAGAAAAGGATAAGCTCCTTGATTGACTTATTAGTATTAACTGGGAGCAAAATGGTATTTCATATTAGAAGCTAAGGAGAAGAATGAGAGCACAAAGAAGAGACTACTAGCTAATTTTAATATTTTCAAAATACTAGGTGATCAATAAATAAAAGTCACAAGAGGAGAGACGAAAGTGGCACTAGCATAAAAGTAACTACTTGCACAAAAATACAAACCTTCCTAAATCCCAAAAGATAAAAAATGAAGAGCAGAAAGATAAAAAATAAAAAAGGCTATATACGGAGGTCTGGGTATAGTGACTCACACCTATAATCCCAGCAGTTTGGGAGGCCAAGGCAGGAGGATCATTTGAGCTCAGGAGTTTGAGACCAGACTGGGCAACATGGCAAGACCCTGTTTCTAAAAAGATTATATACTGGAAAACTGTTTATATATATATATATATATATTTAATATATATGTATATACACACACGCATATACATATACACCTTTTTTTCTGAGGTGGAGTCTTGCTCTGATGCCCAGGCTGGAGTGCAATGGTGTGATCTTGGCTCACTGCAACCTCCACCTCCTGGGTTCAAGCAATTCTTCTGCCTCAACCTCCTGAGTAGCTGGGATTACAGGCATGCACCCTTGTGTCCAGCAAGTTTTTGTATTTTTAATAGAGATGAGGTTTCACCATGTTGGCCAGGCTGGTCTCTAACTCCTGACCTCAAGTGATCCACCCACCTTGGCCTCTCAAAGTGCTGGGATTACAGGCATGAGCCACCACACCTGACCCATATATACATATTTATAGATAGTCCCCAATTTATAATGGTTCAACTTACAATTTTTTTACTTTTCTCTGGATATTCTTTGGTATTAAATGCATTTTCAACTTACAATATTTTTTATTTATTATAGGTTAATCTTGACATAACCCCATCATAAGTTAAGGAGTATCTGTAGGTATACTCACAAGCATATAACAGAACTGAGACGAAATATACTGATAATAATAGCAAATGTACCAGTTGGCTCATGCCTGTAATCCCAGCACTTTGATAGTCTGAGGCAGGAGGATCACTTGAGGCTAGGAGTTAAAGACCAACCTGGGCCACATAGTGAGACCCCATCAAGAAAGAAGAAAAAAGAGAGAGAGATAGAGAAAGAGAAAACAAGAAGAAAGAGAAGGAGAAAGGCTTACCCTATTAAAAGAAAAAGATTTACAGTTTTGGCTACCAAACAAAAAGTCAGCACAATGCTCTACATAGAAGACACTCCTAAAATGAAGAGATTCAGAGACATTAACAATTAAGGAATAGACAAACTTATGCTGTGTAAAATAATACATAAGTAAAGTAAAAATAAAAAGAAGGATAAAAATTCAAGGAAGAAAGACTGGTATTTGGTGAGGTAGAATTCAGATCAGAAAGCATTTTAAGAGGCAAACATAGTTTATAATCTTCACAATGAAGATACCACAGTTATTAATATTTGGGCATCCAGTAATAAACCTCTGCTTTACTGATAAAGCAGAATCAATGAGAAATTCAAGGAGAAGTTGTTAAATACATTAATATTACACTTCATACACCTCTCTCAATTGCAGGAATACCATATGGACAAAATGTTAGTAAATATATGGAAGATCTAATTAGCATGTGTAAAGTAAGTCACACATGTATATGAGCATGTGTAAGGCAAATCCTATATATATGTACACACAATGTAAGACACTTTATTTTAAAATACATAGGACATTTAAAAAGTGAATCAAATAATACCATAAAAAAGATTTCAATAAATTTAAAGAAACAGAAATAATACAACTAGCATTCTCTGACCACAATAAGCCAGAGAAATTAGCATTATTTATTTTCAGAAATAATAATAGCATTATTATTTCTGTTTTAACTGGAGTTTGACAAGTACCTGTTTAGAAGAACAAATGCAGAAGATTCACTAGGAGAACCTGGAAGAAGATGAGCAGCAGGGGTGGGGAGCAGAGGCTAAATGTACAATAAAGCCTCTAAAAGTAAAATATTACAACATATCATAAAGCCTCTACAACTAAAATGGTGTGGAATTGGTACATGCATAGATAGACTGACCAGTGCAACAGAGTAGAAAAACCTGGAAACAGACCTGTTACATATGGAAATGCAGTACTTGTTGAAGACTGGATCTGAAACCAGAGTGGAAACGGCAAGGACGCCCCTAGCCTTTGGTCAGAGGAAGTTGCAGTCATGGGTGCACTGGACTGGATAGTGTCTTAGTCCATTTTTTGCTGCAATCACAAAATAACTACAGACCTAGTAATTTATACATACAGTTATTTATTTCTTACAATGCTGGAGGTTGGGAAGTCCAAGATCCAGGGGCCGGCATCTGGTGAGGGCCTTTGTGCTGCGTCAGTCCATAGCAGAAGACGAGAGGGCAAGAGAACATGTGAGGGAGCCAAAAGCTAGAGCAGGTGAACTCACTTTCATACCCAACCCATTCTCATGATAACTAACCTGCTTTAGTGATAATGACTTTAATCCTATTTGTGAGGGCCAAGCCCTCATGACCTAATCACATCTTATTAGGCCTCATCTCCCAACACTGTTGCACTGGGGAGTAAGTTTCCAACACATGCACTTTGGAGGACACATTTGAACCATAGCAGATAGTGACCCCCCAAAGGTTCATGCTCTTCTCAGAACCTCAGAATGCAAACTTATTTGGAAGTAAGATCCTTGCAGATGTAATTAATTCAGATGAGGTCATGCTGGAGTGGGATGGGCCCTTAATCCACTATGACTGATGTCCTTATAAGAAGAGAAGACACAGAGATATGTAGGGAGAAAGCCGTGGGATGACAGAAGCAGAGACTGGAGTGATGCATCTATAAGCCAAGAACACCAAGGACTGGCAACGCCAGAAGCTAAGAGAGAGGCATGAAACAGATTCTCCCCAAGAAACTTTAGAGAGAGGATGGCGCTCATAAAAAGGGATGAGTTCATGTCCTTTGCAGGGACATGGATGAAACTGGAAACCATCATTCTCAGCAAACAGACACAAGAACAGAAAACCAAACAGCGAATGTTCTCACTCATAAGTGGGTGTTGAACAATGAGAACACATGGACACAGGGAGGGGAACATCACACACCGGGCCTGGTTGGTAGGGGGCTAAGGGAGGAATAGCATTAAGAGAAATACCTAATGTAGATGACAGGGAGATGGAGGCAGCAAACCATCACCATGCACCTGTATACCTATGTAACCTGCATGGTCTGTACACGTACCCCAGAACTTAAAGTATAATAAATAACTTTAAAAAAAAAAATAGAGGATGGCTCTGCCAACAACTAGATTTCAGACTTCTAGCATCCACAGCTGTGTAAATTTCTGTTGTTTTAAGCCATCTAGTACTTTGTTATGGCAGCCCTAGGACAGATACACTGGATATAGAGACTGAGAGGCTGTTGGACAAGAGCTAGGATAAAGTGGCCCATGATAACCCTGTGAAAAGGACGGGGAGGGGGAGAAAAGGATGGGTTTAAGAAATATCTAGGAGACAGAATTCATGGGACTTAGACTGGGGAAGAGGAAGCAGCCAGGTCTGTAAGTAGGTGACTTGTAGATGCTGTCTCCTGAGACTGGAATATCTATACAGAGTCAGTTTGATGTGGGGAGAGGGAAGATGGTTTTTATTGGGGGAAATGATGGGTTTGTTTGCGGAACATGGCTGAATGTATGGGACCAGGGCTTAGGAAAATTCACAGACTAGAGATTTTGATTTAGCAATTAGCAGCATATGCTGCAAATCATTGCATCTTAAACATTTTTGACATTCGTTATTTGGGACACAAACACTGTGACTCCCAACTGCCCTGTTCCAACTTCTCGGTTGAAGAAACATTTCTAACATCTAGAAAATTTCACTGTCCGAAGACATTCCAAGGGGAGTATTTATATAACAACAAAATAATAGAAATGACATACTTATCATTATATAATTATCTATAATAACATCTCACAAATCTTAGCAATAGGAGTCTGAAGGGTTCAAATTTGGACCATTACACATTGTCCTAAATCTCAGCACTGAAAAATTATGAGCCAAAAATTCTATGGATGCTAATAGGCATCTCATTACATAACAAACCAAATAGCTCACAAGAAATTAAAGTGATAATGATGGAGTCAAACTAATAAAGATTTCTAATTAAAATGGAATAATAGCAAGCCCAAACCACAACAACCCAAGACAACACTGACAATGCATTAATGACAAAGCATTGTCCCTGAAAATTTCGAGTGCTTATGTGCACAGGAAATAGCAGAGAAGCAACACTGTCAAGCACAATACTAAAGCAGAGCCCTCAGTAAAAGCTGATATGGTGCTGATTTTCATTTAAGAACTCCAGATTTAGAAATACCTTTCATGGGTGACCATTTTATACAAATACAAGACTTTGGAGCTACATGCCAGTCGTCTGTTAGAAAAGAAAGCGATTTGTCCAAAAAGACTTGCATATTAGAATTCTCAGCCTACCTCATTCTCCTTCCAAGGGGGAGTCTGATACTTTTGTGTTGGGGGTTTGTGTTGTGTTGATCTCTTCTATTGATCTGTATTGATCTATGTCATGAGTGAAGAAGAGAAGGGAAGAAAGCTAGACTGAGCTCTGTAGGAAAATGGGAGAGATACTTACAGAGAAAAGATAGAGCCCTAAAGCCAAGAGGAGCTGGTGGGTTTTTTTTTTATGAGGGAGGAAGGAGAAGAGATGTGCAGGAAAAACCTGAGAAAAAAGGCAAGAGATTTTGGAGTGTGTGGCTGCCTCGAGAAGTGGGGTTTGAAAGCGTTTGCTCATCTTACGGAGTGCCAGGCGATGCCATTCCCTTTTTGGCATAGGCTGGGGAGACTTCATTAACAACCAAAATGGATTTTCAGGTTTTGGATATTGATCTTGTTTTTATTTTGTTTATTTATTTTTATTTATTTATTTATTTTGTTGAGACAGAATCTGACTTTGTCTCCCAGGCTGGAGTACAGTGGTACGATTTTGATTCACTGAAACCTCTGCCTCCTGAGTTCAAGTGATTCCCCTTCCCTCAGCCTCCCAAGTAGCTGGGATTACAGGCACGCACCACCACATCCAGCTAATTTTTGTGTTTTTGGTAAAGACGAGGTTTCATCATGTTGGCCAGGCTGGTCTCGAACACCTAACCTCAAGTGATCTGCCCACCTCGGCCTCCCAAAGTGCTGGAGTTACAGGCGTGAACCACCATGACTGGAATGGTCTTACATTTCTGTTGCATTTTTACGGGGTAACAGAAAGAGATTTGCCAGCCTGGCACTGGCAGTACAATGTCGAGAAATCCACAGTGTAAACTGTGATGGAAGCTGGAAGTTTGTAGGGTGATGAGATAGCTTAGGGTGAGAACATGGCATGGAAATCCCCCTTTCATTGGCCCACAAGGACTGCTCTCAATGGCTTTTCAGAGACTGTTTACCTGTGAAGACCAAGGTTCTCTCCTTGGTGTGTTTAAAGTACTTTGGTACACAGCTTCTAGTGTTCTGTGCTGATTTAGATAAGCAAAGCCCATTTGGTGTGGAACCCTCAAGGCTGAGAATTTTTCTCCAGTGCCTCCAGTTCTGCAAGCACTTAGCTTCTCTCTGCCATCCTTTCTCTGTTGGGAGGTGAGAGCTAAACCTTCCCCTTGCAGCCAATGGAAAACTTAGTGTGTGTATGGGGTGATGATGGTATTGACTTAGAAGGATATGGCATGGCCAGCAGATCTAAAATACTTATAAAAATTACTGAGAACTCAAATAATCTTTCTTAAGGTGGTTACATCTATTAAGATGTACCACATTAAAACTTACAACTGAGATGCTAAAAATATTTATTTAATAAATTTAAAAATAACAATAACAAAGCCATTGCATGTTCACAGAAATGACATCTTCATCAAAGATAACCATATTTCCCAAGAAAAAGAAAGTGAGAAGGGCGGCATTGTTTTACATTTTTGAAAATCTCTCTCTCTCTCTCTCCCTATTTTTATTTAGAGATGGAGAGATGGGGTTTCGCTTTGTTGTCCAGTCTGGTTGTGAACTCCTGGGCTCAAGTGGTCCTCCCACCTCAGCCTCCCAAATTTCTGGGATTATAGTCATAAGCCACCAAGCTCAGCTTGCAAATCTCTTTAATGTCTCGCTTAATAGAAGACAGCTACATTTTCATATCTTCTTCAGGTAGTGTATTGTGATGTATTTGGTTGAACTATATGAGAAAAAAAAAGTCTCATACAGGTGTGTAGTTGGAAAAAGGACTACTATTCTAATAGCCTCTTCAGATAAGTATAAATATTCTCCTTTTATACTATGTTAAAACTTGACAGGAGATTCCCGGGCAAAATGGCCAAATAGGAACTACTCCGGTCTGCAACTCCCAGTGAGACCAATGCACAAGGCGGGTGATCTCTGCATTTCCAACTGAGGTATCCGGGTCATCTCACTGGGACTGCTTAGACAGTGGGTGCAGCCCACAGAGGGCAAGCGGAAGCAGGGTGGTGTGTCACCTCCCCTGGAAAGTGCAGGGAGTCTGGGAACTCCCTCCCTTAACCAAGGAGAGCTATGAGGGATAGTGCCATGAGGCACAGTGCTATCTGGCCCAGATACCACACTTTTCACACAGTCTTCACAACTCGCAGACCAGGAGATTCCCTTGGGTACCTACACCACCAGGGCCCTGGGTTTTAAACACAAAACTGGGTGGCCGTTTGAGCAGACACCAAGCTAGTTGCAGGAGTTTTTTCTTCATACCCCAGTGGCGCCTGGAACACCAGCAAGACAGAACCATTCACTCCCCTGGAAAGGGGGCTGAAGCCAGGGAACCAAGTGGCCTTGCTCAGCAGATCCTACCCCCACAGAGCCCAACAAGCTAAGATCCTCTGACTTGAAATTCTTGCTGCCAGCACAGCAGTCTGAAGTCGACCTGGGATGCTCAAGCTTGGTGGGGGAGAGGGGCATCTGCCATTACTGAGGTTTGAGTAGGTGGTTTTCCCTTCACATTGTAAACAAAGCCACCAAGAAGTTTGGACTCGGCAGGGCCCACCACAGCTCTGCAAAGCCGCTGTAGCCAGACTGCCTCTGTACATTCCTCCTCTCTGGACAGGGCATCTCTGAAAGAAAGGGAGCATCCAAGTTAGAGGCTTATAGATAAAACTCTCATCTCCCTGGGACAGAGCACATGGGGGAAGGGGCAGCTGTGGGCACAGTTTCAGCAGATTTAAACATTCCCACCTGCTGGCTTAGAAGAGAATAGCAGATCTTCCAGTGCAGTGCTTGAGCTCTGCTAAGGGACAGACTGCCTCCTCAAGTGGGTCCCTGACCCCCATGCTTCCTGACAGAGAGACACCTACCAGCAGGGGTTAACAGACACCTCATACAGGAGAGCTCTGACTGGCATCTGGCAGGTGCCTCTCTGGGACAAAGGTTCCAGAGGAAGGAGCAGTCAGCAATCTTTGCTGTTCTACAGTCTCTGCTGGTAATACCTAGGCAAACAGGGTCTTGAGCGGACCTCCAGCAAACTCCAGTAGACCTTTAGAAGAGGTGCCTGTTAGAAGAAAAACTAACAAACAGAAAACAAGAGCATCAACATCAACAAAAAGGACAACCACGCAAAAATCCCATCCAAAGGTCACCAACATCAAAGACCAAAGGTAGGTAAATCCATGAAGATGAGGAAAAACCAGCGCAAAAAGGCAGAAAATTCCAAAAACCAGAACGCCTCTTCTCCTCCAAAGGATTACAGCTTTTTGCCAGCAAGGGAACAAAACTGGATGAAGAATAAGTTTGACAAACTGACAGAAGTAAGGTTCAGAATGTGGGTAATCACAAACTCCTCTGAGCTAAAGGAGCATGTTCTAACCCAATGCAAGGAGCTCAGAAACTTGATAAAAGGTTACAGGAACTTCTAACTAGAATAACCAGTTTAGAAAAGAACATAAATGACCTGATGGAGCTGCAAAACACAGCACAAGAACTTCGTGAAGCATACACAAGTATCTATCAATAGCCAAATCAATCAAGTGGAAGAAAGGATATCAGAAATTGAAGATCAACTTAATGAAATAAAGTGTGCAGAAAATATTAGAGAAAAAAGAATGAAAAAGAACAAACAAAGCTTCTGAGAAATATGGCACTATGTGAAAAGACCAAATCTACATTTGATTGGTGTACCTGAAAGTGACGGGAAAATGGAACCAAGTTGGAAAACACACTTCAGGATATTATCCAGGAGAACTTCTCCAACATAGCAAGACAAGCCAACATTCAAATTCAGGAAATACAGAGCGCACCACAAAGATAGTCCTTAAGAAGAGCAACCCCAAGACACATAATTGTCAGATTCATCAAGGTTGAAATGAAGGAAAAAATGTTAAGGGCAGCCAGAGAGAAAGGTCAGGTTACCCACAAAGGGAAACCCATCAGAATAGCAGCAGATCTCTCTGCAGAAACCCTACAAGTCAGAAGAGAGTGAGGGCCAATATTCAACATTCTTTAAGGAAAGAATTTTCAATCCAGAATTTCATATCCAGCCAAACCAAGCTTCATAAGTGAAGGAAAAATAAAATCCTTTACAGACAAGAAAAGGCTGAGGGATTTTGTCACCATGAGGCCTGCCTTACAAGAGCTCCTGAAAGTAAGCACTAAATATGGAAAGGAAGAGCGGGTACCAGCCACTGCAGAAACATACCAAAATTTACAGACCATTAACACTACGAAGAAACTGCATCAACTAATGGGCAAAATAACCAGCTAGCATCATAATAACAGGATCAAATTCACACATAACAATATTAACCTTAAATGTAAATGGCTAAATGCCCCAATTAAAAGACACAGACTGGCAAATTGGAATAAGACTCAAGACTCTTTGGTGTGCTGTATTCAGGAGACCCATCTCATGTGCAGAGACACACATAGGCTCAAAATAAAGAGATGGAGGAAAATTTACCAAGAAAATGAAAATTAAAAAAAAAAAAGCAGGGGTTGCAATCCTAGTCTCTGATGAAACAGACTTTAAACCAACAATGTTCAAAAAAGACAAAGAAATACATTACATAATGGTAAAGGGATCAATGCAACAAGAAGAGCTAACTATCCTAAAAATATTTGTACCCAATACAGGAGCACCCAGATTCCAAGCAAGTTCTTAGAGACCTAAAAAGAGACTTAGACTTCCACACAATAATAGTGGAAAACTTTAACACCCCACTGTCAATATTAGACAGATCAACCAGAGAGAAAATTAACAAGGATATTCAGGACTTGAACTCAGCTCTAGACCAAGTGGACCTAACAGAAATCTACAGAACTCTCTACCCCAAATCTACAGAATATACATTCTTCTCAGCACCACATAGCACTTGTTCCAAAATTGACCACATAATTAGAAGTAAATCACTCCTCAGCAAATGCAAACTATGGAAATCTTAGCAAACAGCCTCTCAGACCACAGTGCAATCAAATTAGAACTCAGGAATAAGAAACTCACTCAAAGCCACACAACTACATGGAAACTGAACAACCTGCTCCTGAATAACTACTGGGTAAATAATGAAATTAAGGCAGAAATAAATAAGTTATTTGAAAGCAATGAGAACAAAGACACAATGTGCCAGAATCTCTGGGACACAGCTAAAGCAGTGTTTACAGGGAAATTTATAGCACTAAATGCCCACATAAGAAAGTGGAAAAAATCTAAAATCAACACTCTAATGTCACAATTAAAAGAACTAGAGAAGTAAGAGCAAACAAATTTAAAAGCTAACAGAAGACAAGAAATAACTAAGATCAGAGTGGAACTGAAGGAGATAGAGCCACAAAAACCCTTCCAAAAAAATGAATAAATTCAAGACCTGTTTTTTTTTTTAAAGATTAACAAAATAGACCACTAGCCAGACTAATAAAGAAGAAAATAGAGAAGAATCAAATAGACTCAATAAAATATGATAAAGGGGATATCACCACTGATCCCATAGAAATAGAAACTACCATCAGAGAACACTATAAACACTTCTATGCAAATAAACTAGAAAATCTAGAAGAAATGGATAAATTCTAGGGCACATAGACCCTCCCAAGACTAAATCAGGAAGAAGTTGAATCCCTGAATAGACCAATAACAAGTTCTGAAATTGAGGCAGTAATTGACAGCCTACCAACCAAAAAAAGCCCAGGACCAGACGGATTCACAGCTGAATCCTACCAGAGGTACAAAGAGGAGTGGTACCATTCTTTCTAAAACTATTCCAAACAATAGAAAAAGAGAGACTCTCCTCTAACTCAGTTTATTTGGCCAGCACCAAATACCAAAACCTGGCAGAGACAGAGCAAAAAAAGAAAATTTCAGGCCAATATACCTGATGAACAGTGATGCAAAAATCCTCAATAAAATACTGGCAAACCAAATCCAGTAGCACATTAAAAAGCTTATCCACCACGATCAAGTTGACTTATTCCCTGGGATACAAGGCTCGTTCAACATATGCAAATCAATAAATATAATCCACCACATAAACAGAACCAATGACAAAAACCACACGATTATCTCAATAGATGCAGAAAAGGCCTTCAATAAAATTCAACACCCCTTCATGCTAAAAACACTCAATAAACTAGGTCTTGATGGAATGTATCTCCAAATAATAAGAGCTATTTGTGACAAACCCACAGCCAATATCATACTGAATGGGCAAAAGCTAGAATCATTCCCTTTGAAAACTGGCGCAAGACAAGGATGCCCTCTCTCACCACTCCTATTCAACATAGTATTGGAAGTTCTGGCCAGGGCAATCAGGCAAGAGAAAGAAATAAAGGGTATTCAAATAGGAAGAAAGGAAGTCAAATTATCTCTTTATAGATGACATGATTGTATATTTAGAAAACCCCATCGTCTCAAGAAAATGTGGCACACATACACCATGAACTACTATGCAGCCATAAAAAATGATGAGTTTGTGTCCTTCGAAGGGACTTGGATGAATCTAGAAACCATCATTCTCAGCAAACCGACACAAGAACAGAAAACCAAACACGGCACGTTCTCACTCATAGGCAAGTGTTGAACAATGAGAACATATGGACTCAGGGAGAGGAGCATCACACACTGGGGGCAGTTGGGGGGGTGCTAGAGGAGGGACATTGGGGGGGTGGGGAGGGATAACATGGGGAGAAATGCTGGATATAGTATGCACCTATGCAACAACCCTGCATGACCTGCACATGTAACCCAGAACCTAAAGTAAAATAAAATTTAAAAAAAATTAAAAAAAAATGAAAACCCCATTTTCTCAGCCCAAAAACTCCTTAAGCTGATAAGCAACTTCAGCAAAGTCTCAGGATACAAAATCAATGTGCAAAAATCACAAGCATTCTTATACACCAATAATAGACAGAGAACCAAATCATGAGTGAACTCCCATTCACAATTGCTACAAAGAGAATAAAATACCTAGGAATACAACTTATAAGGGATGTGAAGGACCTCTTCAAGGAGAACTACAAACCACTGCTCAAGGAAATAAGAGAGGACACAAACAAATAGAAAAACATTCCATGCTCATTGTTATGAAGAATCAATATTGTGAAAATGGCCATACTGTCCAAAGTAACTTATAGATTCAATGCTATTCCCATCAAGTTACCATTGAGTTTCTTCACAGAATTAGAAAAATACACTTTAAATTTCATATGGAACCAAAAAAGAGCTCATAGAGCCATGACAATCCTAAGCAAAAAGAACAAAGCTGGAGGCATCACACTACCTGACTTCAAACTATACTACAAGGCTACAGTAACCAAAACAGATAGATAGAGCAATGGAACAGAACAGAGGCCTCAGAAATAACACCACACATCTACAACTATCTGATCTTTGACAAATCTGACAAAAACAAGAACGAGGAAAGGATTCCCTATTTAATAAATGGTGTTGGGAAAACTGGCTAGCCCCATATACAGAAAACTGAAACTTGACCCCTTCCTTACACCTTATACAAAAATTAACTCAAGTTGGATTAAAGATTTAAATGTAAGACCTAAAACCACAAAAACCCCAGAAGAAAACCTAGGCAATACTATTCAGGACATCGGCATGGGCAAAGACTTCATGACTAAAACACCAAAAACAATGGCAACAAAAGCCAAAATTGACAAATGGGATCCAATTAAACTAAAGAGCTTCTGCACAGCAAAAGAAAATATCATCAGAGTGAACAGACAACCTACAGAATGAGAGAAAATTTTTGCAATCTACCCATCTGACAAAGTGCTAATATCCAGAATTTACAAAGAACTTAACAAATTTACAAGGAAAAAAAACATCAAAACGTACATGAAGGATATGAATAGACACTTCTCAAAAGAAGACCTTTATGTGGTCAATGAACATACAAAAAAAAGGCTCATCATCACTGGTCATTAGGAAAATGCAAATCAAAATCACAGTGAGATACAATCTCACACCAATTAGAATGGTGATCATTAAAAAGTCAGGAAACAACAGATGCTGGAGAAGATGTGGAGAAATAGGAACGCTTTTACACTATTGGTGGGAGTGTAAATAAGTTCAACCATTGTGGAAGACAGTGTGGTGATTCTTCAAGGATCTAGAACTAGAAATTCCATTTGACCCAGCAATCCAATTACTGGGTATATACCCAAAGGATTATATACACCATGGAATATTATGTAGCCATAAAAAAGAATGAGTTCATGTCCTTTGCAGGGACATGGATGAAGCTGGAAACCATCATTCTCAGCAAACTAACACAGGAACAGAAAACCAAACACCGCATGTTCTCACTCATAAGTGGGAGTCGAATAATGAGCACATATGGGCACAGGGAGGGGAACATCACAAACTGGGGCCTGTTGGGGAGGTGGGGGACAAGGGGAGGGATAGCATTAGGAGAAATACCTAATGTAGATGATGGGATGATGGGTGCAGCAAACCACCATGGCACATGCATACCTATGTAACGAACCTGCACATCTATGAGTAGCTGGGATTACAGGCACACGCCACCATGCCCAGCCTATGTACATTCTGCACATCTATCTCAGAACTTAAAGTATAATCAAAATATTTACAAAAAAACTTGACAGGAATAGTTTCCCAAAAGTTAGATGCAATGTGGAATATAGAATGATATTGATGAACTTATTGTTCTTAGCTATATTAAAAACTATTTTTCTCTTATATTTTGAATAGGTCTTTTACCGAAGCATGGTTTTGTAACATTATGCACGAATGCACTAACCACTTGGAAGATACTAGTTTCCTAAGTTAGGCAGCTCTTCCACATGTTGACGTATTTCATTAGACACAATCAACAATGACATTTGTTAACCTCAGCCCTGATTACATCAGGAAGCATTTAAATATTAGAAGGCTGTACAGCTCATGGTAGCATATACAAACTTTCCAAAATGTAATTTTCACTTGATAGCTTGAATTTTGTCATTGGCAACACATAATACGAGTTATTTTCCTTGATGTGACAGGCTTACCTCATTCACTCTGGAGAAAGTACCCATCATTTACCAAAGTCTAAGTAACCACAGTTTGTCAGAGATTCTTTCAAATAGAAACAGTGTTTTATGTAAAGATGGCTAGTTCAGTGTGCAACTCAAATAATTGCACAAAATATTTTATTCAAGACAACTATGGTATTATGGCAGACACCAGAAATATTTTACATGTAGTTCTCAATTTTGTCACAAAGGATATTAAAAGATGTGATGTCAGCCAGATGCGGTGGCTCACACTTGTAATCCCAGCACTTTGGGAGGCTGAGGTGGGTGGATCAAGAGGTCAGGAGTTCAAAACCAACCTGATCAACATGGTGAAACCCCGTGTCTACCAAAAACACAAAAATTAGCTGGGCGTGGTGGCATGTGCCTGTAATCCCAGCTACTCAGGAGGCTGAGGCAGGAGAATTGCTTGAACCTGGGAGGCAGAGGTTGCAGTGAGCTGAGATTGCACCACTGCACTCTAGCCTGGGTAACAGAGAGAGACTCCATCTCAAATAAATGAATGAATGAATGAATGAATGATATGATTTCGTTGGTTGAGAGAAAATAAAATTAATAATTTTTACTTCATCAAGAACCTTCTTGAGTGAAACTGGCTTTTTCCCTTTTGGTGAGTGCAGGGTAGTGAAGAATAGGATAATGACTAGCACAGTTGGATGTGATACATGACCTTCCATGGATGCTAAGGTACTGACAGTTTTACCCACCACCGTTTTGCACCATCAGTGCAAATGTTAGCGTGAAGAAAGTAAAATTGCATCTTAGTAGTATCATGAAATAGTATGAGTCTTGCAGACTCTCTGAAAGAGTCTCAGCATGCCCACGGTCTACAAAGACCCACTTGCTGAACTTCTGGCACAGTTGAACTTCATTACTCACAGATTTAATATTTGCAAATTCACTAAAATCAATACTCATGTGCTTTTGTGGCCATTTGCAGACAAATGCATGCAGAGTTGCTTAAATCTGAGACAATTGTTTACATCTGTAAACAAGTGACCTTTCCAGTTTATCTAGTGCCATGTTGTTCACATCTTTGTACTTTGTTGGTGATTTTCCTGTTTAAAATGGCCCCTGAGCAGAGCGCTGACAGTGCTATTGAGTGTTCCTAAGTGCAAGAAGGCTGTGCTATGCCTTACAGAGAGAACATGTTTCTTAGATAAGCTTTTACAGGCTTGAGTTGTACTGCTGTTGGCTGAGTTTAATGTTACTGAATCAACAATATGTAACAAATAATGTGTCTTTAAATCAAAATGCACTTAAAACAACTGGCTCCTGAATGTGGACTGGATAAACAATGAAAGGAAGGCAGAAATAAAGATCTTCTTTGAAGCCAACAAGAACGGAGATACAATGTACCAGAATCTCTGGGACACATTTAAAGCAGTGTCTAGAGGGAAATTTATAGCAATAACTGCCCACATCAGAAGCGAGAAAGATCTAAAATCGACACCCTATCATCAAAATTCAGAGAGCTAGAGGAGCAAGATAAAAAAAAAAAAAAAAAAAAAAAACTCAAAAGCTAGCAGAAGACAAGAAATAACTAAGATCAGAGCAGAACTGAAGGGGAGAGATACAAAAAAATCCTTCAAAAAATCAATAAATCCAGGAGCTCTGTTTTTGAAAAGATCAACAAAATAGACCACTAGCTGGATTAATAAAAAAGAAAAGGGAGAAGAATCAAATAGATGGAATAAAAACTGATAAAGGGGATATCACCACTGATTACACACAAATACAAACTACAATCAGAGATTATTACAAACAACTCTATGCGCATAAACCAGTAAACCTAGAAGAAATGGATACATTCCTGGACACTTGCACCCTCCCAAGCCTAAACCAGGAAGAAGTTGAAACCTTTACTAGACCAATAACAAGGGCTGAAGTTGAGGCAGCAATTAATAGCCTACCAACCAAAAAAAGTCCAGGTCCAGACGGGTTCACAGCTGAATTCTACCAGACATACAAAGAGGAGCTGGTACCACTCCTTCTGAAAGTATTCCAAACAATCCAAAAAGAGGGAAACCTTCCCAAATCATTTTATGAGACAAACATCATCCTGATACCAAAACCCAGCAAAGACGTAACAAAAATAGAAAACTTCAGATCAATATCCATGATGAACATAGATGCAAAAATCTTCAATAAAATACGGGCAAACTGATGGCAACAGCACATCAAAAAGCTTATCCATCATGATCAAATACGCTTCATTTCAGGGATGCAAGGCTGGTTCAACGTACACAAGTCTATAAATGTAATCAACCACATAAACAGAACCAAAGACAAAAGCCACATGATTATCTCAATAGATGGAGAGAAGGCCTTCGACAAAATTCAATGTCCCTTTATGCTAAAAACTCTCAATAAACTGGGTATCGAAGGAACATATCTCAAAACAATAAAATCTATTCATGACAAACCTACAGCCAACATCATACTGAATGGGCAAAAACTGGAAGCATTCCCTTTGAAATCTGGCCCTAGACAAGGATGCCCTCTCTCACCACTCCTATTCAATGTAATATTGGAAGTTCTAGCCAGAGCAATCAGGCAAGAAAAAAAAAAGGGTATTCAATTAGGAAAAGAGGAAGTCAAATTGTCTCTATTTGCAGAGGATATGATTGTATATTTAAAAGACTCTATCATCTCAGCTGAAAATCTCCTGAAACTGATACGCAACTTCAGCAAAGTCTCAGGATACAAACTCAATGTGCAGAAATCACAAGCATTTCTATACACCAATAACAGACTGAGAGCCAAATCATGAGTGAACTCCCATTCACAATTGCTACAAAGAGAATAAAATACCTAGGAATACAACTAACAAAGGATGTAAAGGACCTCTTCAAGGAGAACACAAACAGATGGAGAAATATTCCATGCTCATGGTTAGGAAGAATCAATATCGTGAAAATGGTCATATTGCCCAAAGTAATTTATAGATTCAACACTATCCCCATTAAGCTACCAATGACCTTCTTCACAGAAGTGGAAAAAACCACCTTAAACTTCATGGAACCAAAAGAGAGTCTGCATAGCCAAGATAATCCTAAGCAAAAAGAACAAAGCCAAAAGCAGCATGCTACCTGATTTCAAATTATACTATAAAGCTACAGTAATCAAAACAGCATGGTACTGGTACCAAAACAGAGGCCCTGAAGGCAAAGCCACACATCTACAACCATCTAGTCTTTGACAAACCTGACAAAAACAAGCAATGCGGAAAGGATTCCCTGTTTAATAAATGGTGTTGGGAAAACTGGCTAACAGTGTGCAGAAAGCAGAAACTGGACCCCTTCCTGACACCTTACATTAAAATTAACTCCAGATGGATTAAAGACTTAAATGTAAGACCTAACACCATAAAAACCCTAGAAGAAAACCTAGGCAAAACCATTCAGGACATAGGCATAGGCAAGGACTTCATGACCAAAACACCAAAAGCATTGGCAACAAAAGCCAAAATAGACAAATGGGACCCAATTAAACTCCAGAGTTTCTGTACAGCAAAAGAAACAATCATTAGAGTGAATCGGCAACCAACAGAATAGGAAAAAATTTTTGCAATCTACCCATCTGACAAAGGGCTAATATCCAGAATTTACAATGAACTAAAACAGATTTACAAGAAAAAAACAAACAAGCGCATTCAAAAATGGGTGAAGAATATGAACAGATACTTTACAAAAGAAGACATACATGAGGCCAACAAGCATATGAAAAAATGCTCATCATCACTGGTCATTAGAGAAATGCAAATCAAAATTACATTGAGATACCATCTCACGCCAGTTAGAACGGCGATCATTAAAAAATCTGGAGACAACAGATGCTGGAGAGGATGTGGAGAAATAGGAACAGTTTTACACTGTTGGTGGGAGTGTAAATTAGTTCAACCATTGTGGAAGACAGTATGGCAATTCCTCAAGGACCTAGAAATAGAAATTCCATTTGACCCAGCAATCCCATTACTGGGTATATACCCAAAGGATTATAAGTCATTCTGTTATAAAGACATATGCACACATATGTTCATGGCAGCACTGTTTACAATAGCAAAGACCTGGAACCAACCCAAATGCCCATTGACAATAGACTGGACAAGGAAAATGTGGCACATATACACCATGGAATACTATGCAGCCATAAAGATAGGTTTGTGTCCTTTGTAAGGACATGGATGAATCTGGAAACCACCATTCTCAGCAAACTGACACAAGAACAGAAAATCAAACACCACATGCTCTCACTTATAGGTGGGTGTTGAACAATGAGAACACATGGACACAGGGAGGGGAGCATCACACACTGGGGTCTGTTGTTGGGGGGTGGGCAAGCGAGGGACAGTGGGGGTGTGGGGAGGTCAGGGAGGGATAACCTGGGAAGAAATGCCAGATGTAGATGATGGGGGGGGTGGAGACAGCAAACCACATTGCCATGTGTGTACCTATGCAACAATCCTGCATGATCTGCACAGGTACTCCAGAACCTAAAGTATAATATAAAAAAACCCCTCAAATACAGTATTACAACTGGGGAGTTAATATTGGTATAATTCAGATCGTACCAATATTAACAATTATTGGTACTATTATTAGAATATTACAATAATTCAGGTTTCACCAGTTTTATACACACTTATTTGTGTATGTGTGTGTGTTTCTGTGTTTTTGTTTTGTTTTTTGAGACAGGGTCTTGCTCTGTTGCCCAGGCTGGAGTGCAATGTTAGGATCTCGGCTTATTGCAACCTCTGCCTCCTGGGCTCAAGCAATCCTCCCACCTCAGCCTCCCAAGTAGCTGGGACCATGGACACACACCACCATGCCAGCACAGTTCCTGTATTTTAGGTAGAGACAGGGTTTTACCAAGTTGCCCAGGCTGGTCTTGAATTCCTGAACTCAAGTGACCCACCTGTCTCAGCCTCCTAAAGTGCTGGGATTACAGGTGTGAGCCACTGTACCCATCCTCTGTACAATTTATTAATGTATAGACTAGTATAGTTACCACCCCAATTAAGATACAAACCATTGTATGTTTTCGTGGGACTAACAATAAATTTTATACACATGAGTTTAGTATTCAAATAGATGACTTCCATAGAACAGTTGCTATTTGCAACTTAAAATTGGTGGGCACATAGTTGATGATCTTGATTCTTTAAAATGCTCTGGATTAACTTGAGCAAGTAGGGGTGTCTAAAATAGGAATTCTGCTCCAGAAAGTAATTTGTGAGAGATTTCTAAAAAGAGCTATTGAGGTTTGTTTATTTTTGAATGAGATATGGAAAGTGGTGGGGAAACTGGGAAAGGAAAAATAAAGAACATGCATGATGGTTCATATCACATTCTTCAGACTTTTAGACCTCAACTTTAGAGGCATGGCTTTATTATACATGCCTATGATTTTAAAGTGCCCATTATCTTCTATAGTCTCGTCAAGCTGCTTAAAGAATAGAAAACAGGGATCATTGGCCGGGTGCTGTGGCCCATGCCTGTAATCCCAGCACTTTGAAGACTGAAGTGTGTAGATCACAAGGTCAGAAGTTTGAGACCAGCCTGGCCAACATGGCAAATCCCTGTCTCTACTAAAAGTATATAAATTAGTCTGGCATGGTGGCATGTGTTTATAATCCCAGCTACTCGGAAGGCTGAGGCAGAAGAATCACTTGAACCCAGGAGGCGGAGGTTACAGTGGGCCAAGATCATGCCATTGCCTTCCAGCCTGGGTGATAGAGTGAGATTCCATCTCAAAAAGAAAAAGAAAACAGGATCATCATGGTGGACGGGAGGCAGGACTAGATTGCAGCTCTGGACAGAGGAGTGTGTGGAGGCTCGCATTGTGAATTTTAGCTCCAGATCCACTGCAAGAAAAAAACAGCAATCCTGAGAGGACCCACAGACCCTCTGAAGGAAGTGGACTGCTCCTGTAGGACCTGGGAGACACCCCAAATACTGTGAGTGCCCCAACTGCAGAAGTGGGAAAGGGAGACCCTCCTTTCCTGAACACACACACCCACTGGAGAAACTGAAGTTCTTTTTGTGGGAGAAGTTTCCAACTTTACCTGGAGCTAAGTCAGTTTAGAGAGCTGAGTGAAATACAGGGGAAGAGGAAGCAGCAGAGGGCCCTGGGAGCTTGCTGGGTCCCCAAGAGGTCATTCCTGCTGGTACCACAGGGATCCAGCAGGAGGGTGGCCAGAGGAACAGAGAGCAAAACTCCACTGGGAAAAAGAATTCTCTAGCTGAACTTTGTAACAGTTTGAACAGGGTGAGAAGTCTCCTGGCCAAAACTTGGGGGAGGGTGCAAATCCAGTGTGCAGACTCCACAAGCGGTGGAAGAACCAAACCCTTTTCTTTTGCAGCTGGAAGGCAGGTAGCCTGGGGCAAATTTTCAAGCCCCTTTCACCCACTGCCTGGAAACAGACTTGGAGTTGTTGGTAGGGGAACAGTGGGAAACTCCCTTCAGTTTGTGTGGGAGCTGGGTGAGGCCAGTGACTGCCAGCTTTCCCTCACTTCCCTGACAGCCTGCATGACTCAGCAGAGGCAGCCATAATCCTCCTAGGTACACAACTCCAGTGACCTGGGAATTTCACCCTCATCACCCACAGCAGCCACAGCAAGACCTGCCCAAGGAGAGTCTGAGCTCAGACACACTTAGCTCCACCCCTACCTGATGGTCCTTCACCACTCACCCTGGTAGCTGAAGACAAAGGACATATAATCTTGGAAGTTCTAGAGCCCCATCTACCACTGGTCCCTCTCCACACTACTACAGCTGATGCTTTCTGGAAAGTGCTACCTTCTGGCAGGAGGCCAACCAGCACAAAAACAGAGTATTAAACCACCAAAGCTAAGGACCCTCATGGAGTCCATTGCACACCCCCACCACTTCCACCAGAACAAGTGCTGGTATCCATGGCTGAGAGACCCATGGATGGTTCACATCACAGGACTCTGTGCAGACAACCCCCAGTACCAGCCCAGAGCTGGGTAGACCTGCTGGGTGGCTATACCCAGAAGAGAGATAACAATCACTGCAGCTCAGCTCACAGGAATCCACATCCATAGGAAAAGTGGAGAGAGTACTACATCAAGGGAACACTCGTGGGACAAAAGAATCTGAACAACAGCCTTCAGCCCTAGACCTCCCTCTGACAGAGCCTACCCAAATAAGAAGGAAGCAGAAAACCAATCCTGGTAATATGACAAAGTAAGGCTCTTTGACACCCCTCAAAAATCACACTAGTTCACCAGCAATGGATCCAAGCCAAGAAGAAATCCCTGATTTACCTGAAAAGGAATTCAGGAGGTTAATTATTAAGCTAATCAGGGAGGCATCAGAGAAAGATGAAGCCCAATGCAAGGAAATCCAAAAAACGATACAAGAAGTGAAGGGAGAAATATTCAAGAAAATAGATAGCTTAAAGAAAACAATCAAAAATTCAGGAAACTTTGGACACACTTTTAGAAATGTAAAATGCTCTGGAAAGTCTCAGCAATAGAATTGAACAAGTAGAAGAAAGAAATTCAGAACTTGAATTAACCCAATCCAGCTAATCCAAAAAATTAAAAAAAATTAAAAGAAATTATGAGCGAAGCCTCCAAGAAGTCTGGGTTTATGTTAAATGACCAAACCTAGTAATGTTCCTGAGGAAGAAGAGAATTCTAAAAGTTTGGAACACATGTTTGGGGGATAATCAAGGAAAACTTCCCCAGCCTTGCTAGAGACCTAGATATCCAAATACAAGAAGCACAAAGAACACCTGGGAAATTTATCACAAAAAGATATTTGCCTAGGCACACTGGTTGTCTCAACAGGTTGTCCAAAGTTAAGACAAAGGAAAGAATCTGAAGAGCTGTGAGACGGAAGCACCAGGTAATCTATAAAGAAAACCCTATCAGATTAACAGCGGATTTCTCAGCAAAAATCCTACAAGCTAAAAGGGATTGGGGCTCTTTCAGCCTCCTCAAACAAAACAATTATCAGCCAAGAATTGTGTATCCAGCAAAACTAAGCATCATATATGAAAAAGAGATACAGTCTTTTTCAAACAAACAAATAATTTGCAACTACCAAGCCACCACTACAAGAACTGCTAAAAAGAGCTCTAAATCTTGAAACAAATCCTGGAAATGCAACAAAACAGAACCTCTTTAAAGCATAAATTTCAGGACCTATAAAACAAAAATACAAGTTAAAAAGCAAAAACAAAAAACAAAAACACCAAAGCACACAGGCAACAAAGAGCACAATGAATGCAATGGTACCTCCCATTTCAATACTAACATTGAACATAAATGGTCTAAATGCTCCATTAAAAGATGCAGAATCACAGAATGGGTAAGAACTCAGCAACTAACCATTTGCCGCCTTCAGGAGACTCAGCTAACACATAAGGATTCACATAAACTTAAAGTAAAGGGGTACAAGAAGGCATTTCATGTAAATGCAAACCATAAGCAAGCAGGAGTAGCTATTCTTATATCAGACAAAACAAACTAAAGCAACCGCAGTTGAAAGAGACAAAGAGGGACATTATATAATGGTAAAAGGCCTTGTCCAACAGGAAAATATCAGAATCCTAAATATGTATGCACCTAACACTGGAGTGTTATAAATTTATAAAATAATTACTAATAGACCTAAGATATGAGATAGACAGCAACACAATAATACTGGGGGGACTTCAGTACTCCACTGACAGCACTAGACAAGTCATCAACATAGAAAGTCAACAAAGAAACAATTCATTTACACTATACCTTGGAACAAATAGACTTAACAGATATATACAGAACATTTCATCCAACAACTGCAGAATACACATTCTATTCAACAGCACATGGAGCTTTCTCCAACATAGACCATATTATAGGCCATAAAATGAGCCTTAATAAATGTAAGAAAATTGAAATTATATTAAGCACTCTCTCAGACCACAGTTGAATGAAACTGGAAATCAACTCCAAAAGAAAACTACAAAACCATGCAAATACATGGAAATTAAATAACCTGCTCCTGAATGAGCATTGAGTCAAAAACAAAATCAAGATGGAAATTTAAAAATTCTTCAAACTAGACCAAGCACGGTGGCTCATGCCTGTAATTCCAGCACTTTGGGAGGCTGAGACAAGCAGATCACGAGGTCAGGAGTTTGAGACCAGCCTGACCAACATGGTGAAACCCCATTTCTACTAAAAATAAAAAATTATAGGCACGTACTTGTAATCCCAACTATTTGGAAAGCTGAGGCAGGAGAATTGCTTGAACCTGGGAGGCGGAGGTTGCAGTGAGCTGAGATCACACCACTGCACTCCAGCTGGGTGACAGAGTGAGACTCCATCTCAAAAAAAAAAAAAAAAAAAAATCTTCAAAATATTGACAATAATGACACAACCTACCAAAACCTTTGGGATACAGCAAAGGCAATGCTAAGAGGAAAGTTCATAGCCCTAAATGTCTATATTGAAAAGACTGAAAGAGCACAAACTGACATTCTGAGGTCACACCTCAAGGAACTAGAAAAACAAGAACAAAGCAAACCCAAATCCAGCAGAAGAAAGGAAATTACCAAGATCAGAGCAAACTAAATGAAATTTTAAAAAATACAAAATCCCAGCACTTTGGGAGGCCAAGGCGGGTGGATCACGAGGTCAAGAGATCGAGACCGTCCTGGTCAACATGGTGAAACCCCGTCTCTACTAAAAATACAAAAAGTTAGCTGGGCATGGTGGTGCGTGCCTGTAATCCCAGCTACTCAGGAGTCTGAGGCAGGAGAATTGCCTGAACCCAGGAGGTGGAGGTTGCGGTGAGCCGAGATTGTGCCATTGCACTCCAGCCTGGGTAATAAGAGCGAAACTCCGTCTCAAAAAAAAAAAAAAAAAAAAAAAATACAAAAGACAAATTAAACACAAGCAAGTTCTTTGAAAAGATAAATCATGGCCAGGCACGGTGGCTCACACCTGTAATCCCAGCACTTTGGGAGGCCAAGGCGGGTGGATCATGAGGTCACAAGATTGAGACCATCCCCGTCAACATGATGAAACCCTGTCTCTACTAAAAAAATACAAAAAATTAGCTGGGTACGGTGGCACGTGCCTGTAATCCCAGCTACTCAGGAGGCTGAGGCAGGAGAATTGCCTGAACCCAGGAGGCGGAGGTTGCAGTGAGCCGAGATTGCGCCATTGCACTCCAGCCTGGGTAACAAGAGCGAAACTCCATCTCAAAAAAAAAAAAAAGATAAATCATAGCCCATTAGCAAGGTTAACCAAGAAAAGAAGAGAGAAAATCCAAATAACCTCAATAAAAAAAAACAAAACTAGGAGATATTACAACTGACGGCACTGAAATACAAAAGATTATTCAAGGACACTATGAACACTTTTATGTACATAAACTAGAAAACCTAGAAGGGATGTATAAATTTCTGAAAAAATACAACCCTCCCAGCTTAAATCAGGAAGAATTAGATAACCTGAATAGACTGATAACAAGCAGCAGGATTGAAATGGTAATTTAAACATTACTAATAAAAAGAAGTCCAGGACTAGATGAATTCACAGCAGAATTCTACCAGACATTCAAAGAAGAATTGGTACCAAGCCTTTTGATGCTATTCCACAACATAGAGAAAGAAGGAACCCTCCCTAATTCATTCCATGAAGCCAACATCACCTTAATACCAAAACCAGGAAAGGACATAACCAAAAAAGAAAACTACAGACCTATAGCCTTGGTGAACATACATGCTACAGTCCTTAACAAAATACTAGCTACTGAATCCAACAAGATATCAAAAAGATAATCCACCATGATCAAGTGGGTTTCAAACCAGGGATGCAGGGATGGTTTAACATATGCAAGTCAATAAATGTGGTACACCACATAAACACAATTAAAAACAAAAATTATATGATCATCTCAACAGATGCAGAAAAAGCATTCAACAAAATCCAGCATCTCTTTAGGATTAAAAGTCACCAGAAGTGGCATACAAGGGACATACCTCAATGTAATAAAAGCCATCTATGACAAACCCACAGCCAACATAATACTGAATGGGGAAAAGTTGTAAACATTTTCTCTGAAAATTGGAACAAGCAAGGATGCCTACTTTTACCACTCCTCTTCAACATAGTACTGGAAGTCCTAGCCAAAGCAATCAGACTAGAGAAAGAAATAAAGGACATTCAATCAGTAAAGAGGAAGTCAAACTGTCACTGTTTGCTGATGATATGATCGTTTACCTTGAAAACCCTAAAGACTCCTCCAGCAAGTTCCTAGAACTGATAAAATAATTCAGCAAAATTTCTGGATATAGATTAAGGTACAAAAATCAGTAGCTCTTCTATACAGCAACAGCGACCAAGCAGAGAATCAAATCAAGAACGCAACCCCTTTTACAATAGCTGCAAAAACAAAAACAAACAAACAAACAAACAAAAAACCTTAGTAATATCTAACCAAGGAGTCAAAAGACCTCTACAAGGAAAACTGCAAAACACTGCTGAAAGAAATCATAAATGACACAAACAAATGGAAACACATCCCATGCTCATGGATGGGTAGAATCGATATTGTCAAAACTGTACTGCCAAAAGCAATCTACAAATTCAATTCAATCCGCACCAAAATACCACCATCATTCTTTGCAGAATTAGAAAAAACAATTGTAAAATTCATATGAAACCCAAAAAGAGCCTGCATAGCCAAAGCAAGACTAAGCAAAAAGAATACATCTGGAGGCATCACACTACCTGATTTCAAACTATACTATAAGGCCATTGTCACCAAAACAGCATGGTACTGGTATAAAAATAGGCACATAGACCAATGGAACGGAATAGAGAACCCCAAAATAAGCTCAAATACTTATAGCCAAGTGATCTTCGACAAAGCAAACAAAAATATAAAGTGGGAAAGGACACCCTTTTCAACAAATGGTGCTGGGATAATTGGCTAGTCACATGTAGGAGAATGAAACTGGATCCTCATCTCTCACTTTATACAAAAATCAACTCAAAATGGATTAAGGACTTAAACCTATGACCTGAAACTATAAAAATTCAAGAAGATAACATTGGAAAAAACTTTCTAGACATTGGCTTAAGCACGGATTTAATGGCCAAGAACCCAAAAGCAAATTCAATAAAAACAAGGATAAATAGCTGGGACCTAATTAAACTAAAGAACTTTAGCACAGCAAAAAGAACAGTAAGCAGAGTAAACAGACAACCACAGAGTGGGAGAAGATCTTCACAATCTATACATCTGACAAGGACTAATACCCAGAATGTACAATGAACTCAAATCAGTAAGAAAAACACAATCCCACAATCCCAATTAAGGACATGAATAGACAAGTCTCAAAAAAAGATATACAAATGGCCAACAAACATGAAAAAATGCTCAACATCACTAATGGTCAGGGAAATGCAAGTCAAAACCATCATGCAACACCACCTTACTTGTGCAAGAATGGCCATAATCAAAAAATAAAAAACCAGTAGATGTTGGTGTGGATGCAGTGATTAGGGAACACTTCTACACTGCTGATGGGAATGTAAACTAGTACAGCCACGATGGAAAACAGTGTGGAGATTCCTTAAAGAACTAAAAGTAGAACTACCATTTGATCTGGGAATCCCACTTCTGGGTATCTACCCAGAGGAAAAGAAGTCATTATATGAAAAAGATATTGGCACACACATGTTTATAGCGGCACAATTCACAATTCCAAAATCGTGGAACCAATGCAGATGCCCAACAATCAATGAGTGGATAAAGAAACTGTGGTATATATATATACGATGAAATACTACTCAGCCATAAAAAGGGATAAATTAGTAGCATTTTCAGTGACCTGGATGAGGTTGGAGATTATTATTCTAAGTGAAGTAACTCAGGAATGGAGAATCAAACATCATATGTTCTCACTGATATGTAGGAGCTAAGCTATGAGGAAACAAAGGCATACGAATGATACAATGGACTTTGGGGACTTGGGGAGAAGAGTGGGAGGGGATGAAAGATTCTACAGTCTTTTATCTGTAAGGGATAAAAGACTACAAATAGGGTGCAGTGCGTACTGCTTGGGTGATAGGTGCACCAAAATCTCACAAATCACCACTGAAGAACTTAAGTAACCAAGTACCACCTGCACCCCAATAACTTATGGAAAAATAAAATAATAAATTCTATTAAAAAATAGAATACAAGAGCGAAACTCCGTCTCAAAAAAAAAAAAAATAGACTACAGGGCATAGAATTGCATCCCACTTTCAGCCACAGTTGCCCACTTGACACCCTGCCATGAGCCATTATGCAGATTGTCTTATGTGTTTGGATAATGACCTCACGAGGTGGGATTTCTTTCCTCCCATTTCACAGATGAAAAAATGGATTTGCAGACTGTAGAATCTAAATTACTTGCCTTCTGTCACTCAACCAGCAGGTGGCTGAGCTGGGCCCCACACCCAGCTTCTTTGACTACCAAGTCTGTGTTCTTCCACCAGGTAATGCTGTTTTTCTTCTTGGCTGGGCATTTCTCTATGTTGTTTCAGCAGATCTGGAGAGGAGGTCATCAGAACTCTACAGAGCCTCTTGCCTGGTTTTTTGGTTGCCATTTTTCAGTACAACCTGCAGGAGCCAGGCCTGCACCTACTGGCCTCTCCCGCCATACTGTTTAATATTGACGGCTTCACTGTCAATTGCAGACTCTCTTTATCAGGCCCTGTGAGGTTTACCGAGCACATACAGTCTTGTGGTCCTCCCCACTCCCCAGGGCACTCAGCCATGAGGTGCTCTGAACAGAGCCGCCTTGTTCTTCCATGGGGCAGGTAGGAGGAGCGTGCAATTACGCAGCGCAGGAAAAAGCAGCTACCACCAGAGGGCACTGTGCCCCTTACATGGTTGGTACCTAGAGGACAAATGGCCCCATCCACTTTCCCAGCAGAGGAAGGTGATTCTCTGAGATTTACATTCTCTTTTGGCCCAGACACTGCCCTATGAGGATGAATCACAGTGACTGCTGCATGTTATAGAATCCTTATGTGCTCTGCTGGCATATTGCAGTTGATAGAAAACGAGCCACTTTAAGGCATTTCCCCTTCCATCTAACAGTGATGGATGAGGATCGCTGGGGCTGCCTTTTCCCAAAGCACAAATAAATTTAGTTGCTCTCTTTAGAACCCACCGTTCAATTGATTCCAACACTAAAATATAATAAGTAGTGTCAGGGAAAGGTCAGCAGATTGCTTGGAATTGCAGACAAAATCCTATGCCTCCTGGCCCTTGTTGATTTTAGCTAAATACAGTGTTCATGTGCCAGTCAGCAGCTCAATCAACTAGAAGGGGAGCTGTGGCTCAGTATGGGGAATGCCAAGGATTTCATTATGTAATGGAAACTGCTTTTATCCCTAGTATCAAGTGGCCCAGATGTAACTGGCTTTAAATTCTTCTGACCTAGTAGACACTCTGATGGTGAAAAATATAAAGTGATGTCAACATTCCAGAAGGGAAAATGCGAGATGGATATCAGGCTAGTTCTTTTACAGTTTGGTCCATTGGTTTTCATATGCTGTGCATGGGCAGCTGCCTTAAGAAAGTGAATGCTGTGGTAGAGGCAGCAGGACCCAGCGTGACTGCAGCTGGGTGAAGATGCGTCACTGTCCATCCATGACAGAAGGCCAGGCCGCCAGGCAGCACTCCACAAATCCTGCTCTTTGACCCATGCTGTGCTCTGGTCTGCCCTTGGGGAATGGCTCTGGTCAGGGCCCCCTTGCCATGTGGATTTGTTCCCTCCTTTCCTGTGAAAATCCGTCTTCCTTCCAGGCCTCAGTTTCCCCATCTATAAAAGGCTGGGCCTAAGCTGGATGGACTCTGTGGCTGAGCCCCTCCATTGTAGGCTGCTCCCAAGCTCCTGGGACTGGTTCTCACACATTTGCCTAATAAATACCCACTTCCATGACTCACCTGGGTTCCAGCCAAGCTGCTGCCTGGCAGCATGGAATGACCCTTCCTCATAGAAATCTCCATTTTAATAGGGGATTGGGATTTTTTAAAATTACAAAATCAGCACATTCTAATAACAAAATGAAAGTGTACTCCTTTACCACCCATCTTGCTATTAATTAGATTCTCTGGGGATAATCTCTATCTTTCTAGAAGTTTTTCTATGCATAGAAACTTACATACATATATATTGGTACATACTCTTTTATTTTTTAAACAAAGTTGTCTATTTACTAACAATAATGATCTTCTCCTGATGATACCATAGGGGTCCCCTTCCAAGTAAGAACAGACAGTTGCCTCATTCATTTTGACTGTGGTACAGAGTTCCCTAGCATGGCTGTATCTTAGTTAATTGTAAATAAAATCAACCAGTTTTGACTTGGTTGACTTTCAGGAGGTCTCCAGTGTTTTGCATTTACAGTCAAGGTTGTATGAACAACCTCTCCAAATATCCTGGAGCGCATGGAGTTGCTGGATGGAAAGGCATGTGCATTTAACTGTTGTGAAGTTACCAAACAGTTTCAGTCTCAGTTTATTTCCTTTTTTTTTTTTTCTTTAAAGACAGAGTCTTACTCTGTCACCCAGGCTGGCGTGCAGTGACGTGATCTCGGCTCACTGCAACCTCCACCTCTCAAGTTCAAGTGATTCTCCTGCCTCAGCCTCCTGAGTGGCTGGGATTACAGGTGCCCACCACCACACCCAGCTAATTTTTGTATTTTTAGTAGATACTGGGTTTCACCATATTGGTCAGCTGGTGTCGAACTCCTGACCTCATGATCCGCCTGCCTTAGCCTCCCAAAGTGCTGGGATTATAGGCATGAGCCACCATGCCCAGACTACTCTCTTTCTTAGTGGAGAATTTCCTCCTCAAAGTTCTGGTCATCCCTGGCTGTTTATTCATATGCAAGAGGAAGGTCCTAAAAGGCTGAATGGTGGGCTTCACCCCAGGTGATCAAGCCAGAGCCCTTTCCATTTCTTTAGGGAAGAATGTTCCAGTGTCCTATCTGGGAGACACAGTCCAGCTGCAACTTTTCGAAGGCAGAGTGAGGGGTGGGAGCTGGAGGTCCCAGGCTCGAGATGCAAACTTCCATTGAACCTCCTATATTTAATCCTGTACCTCAACTCTGCCTTCTGAAGTCCAATGCTCTCCATTTTAATACCTTTAGAGAACGCACTTCCTAGCTCTATAGGGGCCAGCTGCACCAGTATCAGCTTCCCACCCATCCCACTTACCGCTGCTCTGCCTCCTGCCCCTCACATCCTAGGACCTCCTGGTGCTGTACCTCTCAGGACTTTCTGCGGGGCTCTTTGGATGTGTCTCCTGAGCGCTGCTCTCCATAGGCATGTGCCTTTGGAGGCTGCATCTGCCTTTGCTCTGCGTCAGTGTCCACTCCTCCATCCACTTTTTATGTCCAGAAAAAAAAAAATCCTGATTTTTAAAGGTTGCCAACTAATTCAAATGTTATTATGTTCTTTGGCACAAACGTAGAACAAAATATGTGTCAGCAGGTCACAAGCAGCCCCCTGGCCAGTTGTTAGCCCAGGACAAGGCACTGATTCTTGAAGTTTGGGACACTTCCACCCACCATAAGAATGACTAAAGATGTCAATAAAGATACAGATTTCCACCTAAACCAGAAGACCTGTGAGTAGGGCCCAGGAATCTGCATGTTTAACAAGTTGTCCTGGGTGGTTTTGATGTGAGTGGCCTGTAATCCCAGCTACTCAGGAGGCTGAGGCAGGAGAATCACTTGAAACCGGGAGGTAGAGGTTGCAGTGAGCCGAGACCCCGCCACTGCACTCCAGCCTGGGTGACAGCAACACTCGGTCTCAAAAAAAAAAAAAAAAAAAAAAAAAAAAGAAAAGAAAAGAAAAAGAGCAAAACAAATAAATAAATAAATAGAAGAAGGGAACCTCGAGGAGATGTGACTGTAGAAATCAGAAGACAATGCTGACAAAAGCCAACTTGCTGTTCTCAGAGACAGAACATAGTGCATCCAGAAACCAAGAGCAGCATGTGAATGGAGAAGAAATGACTGGAAATAGAATGAGCTGTTGGAGATGGAAAGTACAGTAGCCATCAATGAAATCAATGGAAATCAAGTAGGAAATAAAGGGCCTGGAAATAGGAAGTAGAAAAATAATAATAATAAAAAAGAAAACTATGAAAGCATGAGAGTAAGAGAGGAAGAATCCAGGAGGAAAGAATTACAAGGAACAAGAAGAGACAACATAGAGGGAGGCAGCTATCCAAGATAGCTCGAGAAGAGCACAAACCAGTGTGATAGAAGGCCCAGCTGGCACAAAGAATGAGGTGACAGTATCACTGGTCACAAAATCAAATGCTCATTTATTGCTGACTACATGCCAAGCCCTGTTCTAAGGGCTTTGATGTATTATCCCATTAATCTGCACAACCGCTTTACACAGAAGGCACTTATCTTCATTTACGGAGGCGTGGTGAGGTTAAGTTATATGTCCAAGGTCACACAGCCAGAAGTGGCATTGTCAGGTTTTAGACCCCAGTAGTCTGATACCTCTCTTTGTCATCATATAATGTCAGAACACCATGCACAGAGACGATCCTAAGGTCTGCGGAGAGTAAAACAGGACACACGTAAAGGAATATGAATCAGATGGTATCACATTTCTCTACAGCAATCCTGGAAACTGAAAGACAATGAAGAGATGACTTCAAAATTCTATAGAAACATCACTTTCAATGCAGAAATATACCAGCCAAATTCCTGATCAAGCGTGGGAGTAGAATAAAGACATTTCAAACGTGCGAGGCCTTGAAAATTTTACCTCCCAACTAGCTGTTTTAGGAAGTCACCAGAAATATGTTCCAGTAAAATGACATCAGAGAAAAACATGGAATCCAGAACACAGGGTCCCAGCTCAGCAGAAAGGTGTAGGGAAGCCCCAGGGTGACAGCTGGAGGTGGCAGAGGTGGAGAGCCTTGGGCGATGTCTCACCCAGAAGAGGGCATGGCTGTGTTGGGAAGGTTGGGTGCAATAAGAGCTAAAGAAAATTCCACCTCTGTGAATGCAGAGAGTAAAAAGGTAATGTTTAGAATAACTAATTTAGGAGCAGCATAAGCATAATCTTTATAGTGAAGAAAATACTAGAAAAAATAAGTGTTGAAAGTGGTAGTTACTGAGAATGGCAATGGTGTTTGAGAGGGATGGGTCAAGGACCGCTGTTATTATAAGCCTCTGATTTTTAAGCTATATTCATGCATTGCATTAAGTTGATTAAGAAAAATATAGTGGCTTTCTCCTAAAACACCCATTTCTGGATTTTTGGAAAAACTATAAAGTCTGGCAGCTCAGAGCTGCCATCTTGCACAGTAGCATTGAAAGCAGCTCCATAGCTTCTCATCCTTTTGGATGGGACCTGCCTTACCAAGTTTGCCACTGCCCCAAACAGACCAACTTCCCTCATTTCCTTTAACTTTCTTTGTAATAGGCATTTGAGTGTGTGAGCTGCAATATAATGAATCACCTCTGCATCCTTCTCACTTGCTAACCTACCTAAGAGTGGGTGTGTGTAGAAAGTCCATTTGCTACAGGAACAAGCTCTTAGGTGCCAAAGTTGATGTTGACATCAACAGTTCTCTCTTACTGGGGTCTGGTTTAATACCTCAGAGCAGCCTGTTGCTAAATCACACAGTCTTTAGGAAGCTCCAAGTACTGGATTATGTAAATGGGATTAACACTGATTTAGTGAAATCCCACTTTGAGAGGCTCAACTTGCAGGCAAATGCACTTAAGCCTGATACTCTTGGTGGGGGTTGTCTCCATTGAGCAGATGGTGTATGGTGCCTCCGTTCTGCTTCCAGGAGCTCTCCCTAGAACAAATCCACCAGGGTGGGGAGGACAAACTCATCTAATCAGAGCATTGTCAGTAGGAATTATGAAAAGTGCATTTCATACCCCCAGGAGCCGACACTCTGATTTGAGTAAAGTGCTACACAGACCTTTGATCTCTTGGCATGTTGTTTAAAGGATGATTGTCATTCTCATAAGAGGAACAAGAGCTCGTGAAGCCTTAGATCAAGGTGGTTCTGGCATTCAGAAAGAGCATTAGGGATTCCTTCTTGTTGAGAGAGAGCAAGAGAGAGAGAGGGAGAATGCACACGTGCATAAAACTGGAGCTGTAGAGAAGCCAGCTGGTTGTCTGTGAGTCTCTGTCTTGAGATGGGAGCAGGTTAGGAGCCAGTACATTTATTTTTCTTCCTTTCAGATCTTTTATCAAGAACACACCAGAAAAATCTCAGACAAGAGGTGACTTTGATTGGCTTTTAGAAAGTGTGTGCCCTTCCTTTAATAATCATATTGCAACCAACCACCTCAGCCGGACATACTTTTCATCTTAGGAAGTACCAAGTGCAGGGGCCACTGTGGAAAGATCCCTAAACGCTGGTGATTGGAATCCATAGCCTCGGGCATCCCAATAGTGAGTTAGTGATGGGAAAGGATTTGAGTGCATGTCCCTCTGGGTCCCTATAGTGAATGCATTTTGTTCATATCATGCATTTGTGGCACATTTCCTGGCACAGTTGGAGCTCCAGAAATCCTAACACATGATAAAGCACAGACAAAGGGTTTGCTCAATTCAATATACTGCAAATGAATTTTTATGCAATTATAAATTGTGCCACTGGTCCAGTGTTTAAGTTAATGGCTAATCATATCCATTTGGGAAATTTTTCTAGTCCCTAAGCAAGAGGGTTTGCCACTTTTGAGCCACATCCCTCCAGGGTTGTAGGTATTGTTCTTCCCAAAGTTCAGCTTCCCCTGTGATGTGTTTTGGAGCTGCCGACTGCTGTCCTTCATCAGACCTCAAATATCCCAAGTCTTCTGAAAGAAGCCAGGCTGGGAGGCAAGACTGAGGGGTGATATTTTGATTTACTAAAATTAGTTCAGTTCTTCTGTTCTGAAGCACTGACAGTGAATCTGTGTGTGGATGAAATAAATACATGGGTAAGATATTCATCTAATATGTCAAGTCCTGCGTAAAGAAGTTTGCAGCAAGGAAGGCGATATGATGCTTAAAACCTGAGAAGGGTTCATACCATGAAGCTCGTTTTCCTGCTGGGTTTGTTTTCTTTACAAATTGATCCTGAGTGTGGAATGTTTCTAAGGCACTGATGACATCAGAGGCTGCGGGATGGGGGAAGTGCATCCGCACCTGAAAACTGCCATCCTATCATTCAGGGTTTTCTGCTGCATTCCTCATGGGCCACCTGCATCAGTGTTACATGCAGGACTTGTTCTGCATCGCAATTCTGGTGTGCCCTGCCTATCCCCAGACCTAATGAAGGAGGCTTGCTGTATTAAGAGCAAACTCCCCAGATGATTCTCAAACACATGACAGTTTGGGACTCTGTGGATATTCCCTAAGGTGTCACATCCTGTGATCCTGTATATTGTGGATACAAGAAGTGACAGCAAGTCTGAGCCGTTCAGGAGCTTCTAGTCTGGTCAACAGAGCAACAGGGTCAACGTGTCACCAAATGCTAAATTATCTGAATCCTCAAGCCTAAGCACATGCATTTGCTTCTAGTGAGTGCCTCATGTTCCAGCTTCACCTCGAGTGACATCAAATGAGTTATTTAATCTACTTCAAACCTAGTTTTGTTTTTCTCATTAAAGAAAGCGCTGGTGAAAGAGTCGAATTTTAATCCTTACCTGGATTTAGTATGAAGGCCGAGGACAAGAGGGTCGCTTTTAAAGAGGAACATTTTGCTGAAGTGTAGGTCATTTAAACTCCTTAATACGCAAATGCACTGTAACCTTTTCAGAAGAGAAACTCAAGTACAAGCTAAGACCTAATTGGGAGAATAGACGAGATCTGAAGTTAACAGAAATGAAAAAATAAAAATGTCAGAAGGGTGAGAACAACTCAGGATTCTGCAGCTTCTCTTCTCTGCAGCCCACGCGCATGTCTCCCTTTTATCAGCCTCTAATTCTTCTCTGAACCACTGGGATTTTGAGGCTAAAAATTTTGGAAGCAAAAAATAGGAAAGATGAAAAGAGACAAGGTGAAAGTTTTAGTAGGGAGGAAAAGGGGTGGGTGCTTGTGTGGGGCACAGTTCTTATTCCTTCAAAAAAGTGCATGGGGTTACATCGCTAAAAGGATGGAAGGCTCATTGTCCTCATGCCGTCCCCGCCCCCAACATCTCTGGAGCACTGATGATGTAATTCGTCCCAATTTGTCTTCAGTTTTTTACTTGTCTCGTAAACATAGGGCTACTTTGCTTTAGATCAAAATTGTATGAATGGAAATCTTTTGCTAAGGGTGAGAGAAAATCCCCTTTCGTGGAATCCAAGCTCCTAAGCCATCTTTCATGCATTCAATTACCCACCAAAGAACCCATCGAGGCTGTGGGTTCCTAAGCAGACTTCTGTGTTTTTGCCTGATAGGCTCTTGCCTTTCCATTTTATTGACATATTCTTTGCCCTAAAGAATATCAAATGCCTGAAAATTGGCCATGAATGCAGTAAATACCAGGATCACGTAAGAGATGTTTGTATGATGGATGGAGGGATTTACGAAACATCAGGAGAAGAAAAGATGAAGGTTGGCTAGGGTCACTCAGGAAAGTAAATATGATTTGCCTGTTGGCTTTTTTTTAAAAAAGGTTATTTGGCAGAAGTTGTAGAATATATGCATAATTGGTAGTTACAGAAAGCTTAAGACGCAGTGATTTTTAATGATACGTCTATACAACTAAAACTATTTTCTGTACCAAATGAACACAAGTCATAATTTCTCTTGCTGAAATTTGTCATAACAATTTTATAAAGTACATCATTAACCTTCGCAACAGCCTGGGAGGTGATGATTATTCTAACCATTTTTACAGGTGGGAAAATGAGTTGTTGAGAAGTCATATGACTTGCTTTAAGTTACCCACCTAGTTGGTTGTAGAATCAAGCTTGTTATGCCTATCTTAAGACTTTTCCTGTCATATCCATCACCTTTGTAGAAAGAAAATCACTAAAAACAGGAGAGACGCTCTCTATTTTTATCAAGTTATTATGGTTTAAACAATTGGCTTGGGAAAGCTGTAAGGTGCAGTAATGCATAATTCTTTTTCTTCACCATGTTTCATTGATTTCCATCTTGATATCTATTGACTAATTTTGAGAAAACCCAATGAAAACCCAAGTCAGAAGAAAGACCTATACGTTTTAAAATATTAATTCACTGAGATCTCCACTTAATTCAGGGAAAACACATAATGAAGTATGCCCAATCTTTTTTGTTCCCATAATAAGTTATTATGATTTCTTAAAATAGGAGATAAATGTCTCCTAAATTGACTGTGTAGATAATGGTGTGTGTAATATGGTGCCATCAGGGACCCAGGACAAGAATAAACAGTTTGATTTCCCAAGAAGAAAAGGATTATTGTCTACGTCTAATTCGGTTGGTTAAGAGAGGCATTTCCAAGTTAACAGTCTTGAATCCTAAATTAAGATTCAATATGGTAGCCACTTTGTCCACGCTAAGGATGAGCAGTGAGTCCTGGCAAGGATGAGCCCCGTGGTTCGGGGACACCGAGGCCAAACACACAGGCTCCCTCTCCAAGTACTGGCTGCTTCCTGCACGTGTGGCTCAAGTCTGCTATCTGTAAGTACAATGCTTTCCAAAGGAGGAAGCCCCTTGTTTTTTCTCCCAAGCTCACTCGTTTTTTTTTTATGCTTTGCCCATGGCCACAGAAACTTGTGGGGCCTGGTTGCACCAGGCCTTCTTCATCCTCATGTCTCCAGATACCAGCATGGTGCTCAGCACGAGGTTGGTGCTAAGCACGAGGCTGATACTCAGCATGAGGCTGATACTCAAGTGATGTCCAACACCTGCTCATCAGTGAGCACATGCCTGCTACCTTCTTTCTCTCATCCTTCCAGTCCTGTGTGTCCCTCACGGACTTGTGGAGCTGCCGGTTCTCCCTGACTTTAAATCCTATGCCACTTGTCCCCTCCCTTCCTTCTGACTTCAGGCTGTGTCCCCTCTCACTTGAAGTCATCCATTCCATAGCACCTTTGAGCACCTATTGTTTACCAGGAAGTTTCTAGACACTAAAGATGTTCAAACAAATATGACTCATGGAGCTCACAGTCTGGTGGATTTCTTTTTCTTTTTTCTTTTATAGGTGTGAAATTCATGAAAAAAGTGATGCATGTTCATTGTTTTAGAAATACCTTTCTAAAAGTATATGAAATTAAAATGTGATAGACTTCTATATTCTTCTAGATATTTTTCTAAGTATATGTATATATGTAAACACTATATGCTATTTTGATATTTAACAACTTTCTCTTTAAATCTTAGATGTCTGTTTGTGTCGATATGTATAGATTCATCTATTTTACTCTTTTACTGTGCAATATTTCAGTGCACTAGTTACTTAAAAATTAATACGTGCATGGAATAATTCATTAACATGCATTATTTATATTTATTGAATACCTTCACCATGCCAGGCATGGTTCTTGGTGCTGGAGATAAAATAGTGAACGAGACAAAGTCCTTGTCTTTGTGGCGCTGACATTCTAGAAGAGACAATCATCAAACCGCTAAGTACATAGTTTGTCAGGTGGAGAATGATTAATGTACGGGAAATGGAAAGGGGAGCCTGTAGTAGTTACTATTTTTATAGTGTGGTCAGAGAGGACCCCTCTAGAGTTGTCACATTTGAGCAGAGACATAAAGGAAGTGAAGAGGTAAGCGGACTAATCAGGGAAGGTTTGTCTAGGCAGAGAAGTGATGTGCGGGCAAATGACTAACAACCAGCTCTCTGGATAAATAAGCCTTATTTGCAACATTTGTTGATTTCCATGATATAAACATTCCCACCAAGGCTGACTTCTAGCCTCCAACATGAGGTCACTGAATGTGCAGTAGGAAAGAGATGCTTATAACCTCTGAGTCAGATGGAGCAGGTGCAAGCTGGCTCCGGTACACACTGAGGCAGAGGGTATACTGGGTGTGGTGCAGGGACAACCAGAAGGACCTATATGGCCAGAGTGACTGAGCAAGGGGGAGAGAAGAAGAGGAATTACAAAAGGCAGCCCCAGGCTAAGTGAAAGAAGCCAGTCACAGAAGAACAAATACTGTATGATTCCACTTATATGAGGTACCTACAGAAGTTAGATTTGTAAAGACCAAAAGTAAAATGGTGGTTGTCAGGGGGTGGGGGAGGGTGAGGAAAAGAGTTATTTAATGGGTCCAGAGTTTCAGATTTGCAAGATGAAAAAATTCTGGAGATCTTTTTCACAACAGTGTGAACATACTTAACACTACTGAACTGTGCACTTAATAATGGTTAAGATGGTAAATTTTATGTTATTTGTTTTTTAATCACAATTTTTAAAAAGGTTAGCCTGGGGCCAGGTCACAGAGGGCTCTGTAGGCCAGCGTAAAAACTTTCTTTTTCTTTTTTTTTTTTTTCCCTTTCTGTAAAATGGAAAGACTTGGTAAGGTTTTGGGCAAAGAATTACTTGATCTGACTTATACATTTTTGAAGTGTTGCAAAGAGACTGCAGGGGTCAAAGACAGATGCCAGGGAACCAGTAGGAAGCTCTTGCAATGACCCAGTGGCCTGGTGTGGGCGGCATGGCTCAGGTGTTACTGTGGAAAGTTCCAGCAGTGATGGATTGTGGATTGATTTTGGAGGAAGATCTGGGTGATCTGCTGGTGGGTTGGACGTGGGGTGGGAGAGAACAAGAAGAGACAGAATGACTCCAAGGCTTTTGATCCCGGCAGCGGGAAGGATGGCACTGCCCTTTAATGGGGCTGTGAATGTTGCAGGAGGAACAAATTTATGGGAAGAAAGCAGGTGTTTGGTTTTGGACGTTTTGAGTTCAAGATGCCCATTTTACATGCAAATGGAGAGGATGAATGGCAACTGGAAATGCAAGACTGAAGTTCTGGGATGTCTGGGCTAGAGTTATAAACGTGGGAGTCACTGGCACACAATGGACATTCTCACCTGGGGAGTGAATACAGGTAGAGGAGAGATGTCTGAAGACTGAATGCTCCAAAGCTTAGAGGTTGAGAAAGAAAGAGGAACCAGCGGAGGAACCTAGGAAGGAACAGCAGAGAGAAGGAGGAGGATGGAGGGGAGCCAGTGCAGCAGCAGGCAAGAGGAGAAAGCGGTTCCTGGAGGAGGAAGGATCAGCAGACACAAATGCTGCTGAGGACTCAAGTAGGGTGAGGGTCGAGACGAGATCATGGAGCTTGGCAGCTGAAAGGTCACTGGTGACCTTGAGAAAAGTCTGAAATGTGAAAGTCCAGTGGGAATGAATGCCAGAGGCAACGGGAGGTGGGGAATTGGGCAAACAATTCAGATATCTCTGGCCATAAATCTTGTTGTAAAGCAACAACAGAGGATCAATGGCTGCAGGAGATGACAGGCTGAGGAGCTTGATGACTTACATTCTCTTATTATAATTGCACTATATATATGCAAACATGGACCGGGGTAGAAAATTCTCATGTTGATAGCTCAAATACAACTCTAAAACCGAATCAAATGATTAATTACGTACAAAGGAAATGACAGTACCAGTAAAGCTCACATCACAACAGTATCAGGACAGATGATGTTTTCCTGACACTGAATCATTGATGTTGGGTTTCCCAGTAGAAAGGCGCGTTTTCATGTTTTTCATTTGCTTGTTGTCTAATTGATCTTTTAATATTTTTTCCTCTGAGGCCAATGGGCCTTCCTTTCCCCCTTGCATATTGGAAATTACAGCATGTCTGAAGGCTGCTGGGAACGGTCCTACAGACAGAGGAGCAATGGATCATTATTTATTTAACCAGCCCCATTCTAATCATGCGTCAGCGAGCATCCCTGTGAGACTCCACCTGGTCTCCTGCTTCGAAATTTTTCCTTCCTCAGCTGCTCCCCCTATTACCCTACCAGATTTCCCTTCCAAGAGCCCAGCTCTGATTATGTCGCTGCTTTTTTTCTCTTAAAGGTAATCAGCAGCCTCCCTTCTGACCAAATCAAGTTTCATGTCTCGGTTGGCATTCACAGTACTGCCCTCTCTGGTCCAAATCTATCCTTCCATGGAATGGGGCAGCATTTGTGAATATGTCCCCAACTGTCTTTTCATGTTTCACAAACATGTATTTCTTTCCCCAGATCCCTGCCCTCCTTACACTCAAGGGCTCTCAGCTCCCCCGAATGTATGAAGGAAGTGTACCAAGGGTACCTGACTGGGAAGTGAAGAGTGTTTTATGGAGATCATCACTCCTCCTGGGAAACAACATAAAAGACATGCTTTCCAACAGGAGAAGCAGCTCCCTGGCACATTTTGTTGTCATGATAACCCTGTCTCGGGGTAAGGGCTCTGCTAAAATGGGATGAAGAGGTGACAGGGTTGGGTTCTAAGATGCTAATAGCTCATTTTACAAATACGCATCTTTGCACACTTGCATAAATCACCAAGTGTTTGCTCCAACCCAGACATTTCATAGAATAGGAAGCTATTCAGAAGTTATTTTTTGTCTCTTGGATTGAGCATCTTCATTCTGAAAGAGTCAATAGCCTAAAAAAGAATTTTTTAAAAATACTTCTTTTAAAAAGTCAGTGTTATTTGGGGCAAGGAGGAGCTTCCTGAATCTTACCTGGAGATAAATAAATACAATCTATAGCTCTTTTTTTGTTTCATCTTTTCAGACTGCAAGTTATCAAACACTTAAGTATTTAAAGCCTCAAATTAACTTCAAGATAATACTAAAATGCACCAATGTCCCTTACCCTGATAAGAAGTGCAATGAGTGATTTTAAATTAATGCCAAGTATACATGCTCTGAATATATTAAGGGAACCCTGCAATTTATATGCCTGGCTGAGCCTGCGCTTGCTCTTTCTGCAATTGGGGAGGATTGGTGCTCCTTAAACAATGCTAGTGACAACATAGTGCTGTGATTTCCGAATGCCCAAACTATGGGCAGGCGGCTGTGCTCTGGCTACCCAGCCCATCTGTGAAGCTGCCAGCTGCCTTTGAAGTCTCTTGTTGAGTAATCCTTAACATTTGTACTTCGCGTTGTACATTTCGCAGTACAGCCACATATTTGGTCCAACTTGGTTCTCACAACCATCCTGGGATCTAGGCGGGGGATGGATTACAAGTCAGGGAACTGAGGCACAGAAAGGTTAAGCAGCTTACCAGAGCTGTGTGCTATTTTGCCAAGTGGTTACTTCAGTGCTTTGGAACTTTCTGGAGGTCAATTCGACATTATCTTTGAAAGTTAAAATAGGTGCAAATTTTGACCATGCAATTGTGATTCTTAGTATCTATCCTATGTATAATGACCTGGGAAGGTCTTCTGGCATATTGTCAAGATGAAAAAAAGGTGTGTTACAAATAAATAGATACAGTATTTACATAATAAAGAATCCTAAGTATTTGTATGTGTAGAGATCTATGTTTGTAAATGTTTAATAAAAAGGTACACAGCAATAGTTAGCAGTGATTACATCTGGGGAGGAAAATAGGAGCAGGGTGTTTCAGGGGAATGGCCCTCTCTACTCTAGTTGTTTCTCCCAGCAGTAGATGGATTAGCAGTGGCAGTAGCAGCACTGTGGGAATTTTCGGTTCTTTCATAGAGTGGATGTTGCAACATGAGATACACAGAGTGTAGAATAGCTACACTTTTTGCTACTCTAACATTCACTCATGTTTCAAAAATGACCTTAAAGAAAGTCCATACCTGGGTTTAGACATCCCCAAAGCATTTTGTAAAGCTTTTGAAAACAAGCCCAGCAGAATGTCACACAGTATTGAGGGAGCCCTGACTTCTGTCTCAAGCACTTTCAGAGAGAAACATTCTATTTGGACCTCATCACACTCTCGGCTCTGTTGCCACATGTGCATGACACGTTTCTGCTGCTGAGACTTGTGGATTAAGGGGTGGCTGGGTGACGTCATTCTCAACTGCCCTGATTTCTTGTCAAAAGCACGTAGAAGATTTTCATAAAGAGCATGTTATTGTGCCAAGAAACCAGCATTCCTTATCCCTTTCTTCAACCCTGGAGAAGGTTTTGACTGCATTACTCAAAGAAAAGAGATCCTCCACTTCCAAAGTGAGAAATAAGTGTGTAAATGTTTCCCAGATGTGAGCTGGCTCACCAGGTGCAGGAGCTGCTAAGAATTTGAAACCTCAGGGTGAGTTCATTGGGCCATATTCTCTTACCTGTTGAGCTCATCTAGATTACAGGTTACTTCTTAATATTTCCTCGGAAAAAAGAACCAGACTCCAGCAGAGTTGGCTTGACAACTGTGGAAATCAGAATCCCTTGCCAGAGGGTCAGATGAGTAGCTGGGGCAGGGTTCTTTCTTTCATCCAGCAAGCCTGGCGTGTGCTTGGAGCTGGTGTTATAGGATATGAAGGGCAGGGCTTCTACTAGCTGGAGCCACAGTCTTTAAAGAGTTTTAACCTGAGACCCGTAGGCCAGGTGATAGGGACTTCAAAGGTCTGTGAAACTACCAAAGCTTCTAACAGTAGTTTTTATGTGTCTATGAGGCTGTGCAAAATTGCTTCAATCCCACTCACTAACCTAATCACTAGTACTTACTGAGCACCTGTTATATGTCAAGAATTCTAGTCTGGCTGGGCGTGGTGGCTCATGCTTATAAACCCAGCACTTTGGGAGGCCAAGGTGGGCAGATTGCTTGAGGCCAGGAGTTTGAGACCAGCCTGACCAACATGGCGAAACCCTGTCTCTACTAAACATATAAGAATTAACTGGGCGTGGTGGCAGGTGCCTCTAATTATAGCTACTCTGGAGGCAGAGACACGAGAATCACTTGAACCCAGGAGGTGGAGATTGCAGTGAGCTGAGATCACAGCGCTGCACTCCAGCCTATGCCTCAAAAAAAGAAAAATAAATAATTCTAGTCTGTAAATCACTGATAATAATTTGATGACTTCCCTTTTTTTTATGCTTCTTTTGGCATCTTTGTAATTTGGCTGAATCTGCTGAAATACTTACATAACATTGCAAGTTTCTAGCTTTTGTCCCCATCACTCAAGCTGCTGTTGTAGTTTACACACCTATTTCTCATTTGTGAAGTTGAGGACCTCTGTTTGGTAATGCAGTCAAGGCTTTCTCCAGGGCTATAGAAAAAGAAAGGAAAGCTGGTTTCTTGGCACCAAAACATGCTCTTTATAAAAATTCTTCTATGTGCTTCTGACAATTGCTGAGTTAAATGAGCATCTGTACTCAAGACCCTCATGAAAAGCATTTCCCTGGCACGAATTCTGCTTCCCTTTTAGAGTATGTTGAGAACCACAGATCTTAAAAACAAAGCCACGATAATGTATCTGATTGTTCATTAGGATCACCTGGAAAAGCCTTTCAACTACAACATGGATGTCTAGTTCCATCCCTCAGAGACTCGGATTTAAGTCATCCCAGAAGTGGCTAGGCATCAATGTGTTCTAAAAGTAAACCTGGAAGAAATGGATAAATTCCTGGACACTTCCATCCTCCCAAGCCTAAACCAGGAATAAGTTGAAACCCTGAATAGACCAATAACAAGATCTGAAGTCGAGGCAGGAATTAAGAGCCTACCACCCAAAAAAAGCCCAGGTCCAGATGGGTTCACAGCCAAATTCTAACAGACATACAAAGAGGAGCTGGTACCATTTCTTCTGAAACTATTCCAAACAATCCTAAAAGAGGGAATCCTTCCCAAATCATTTTATGAGACCAACATCATCCTGATACCAAAACCCGGCAGAGCCTCAGCAAGAAAAGAAAACTTCAGGCCAATATCCATGATGAACATAGATGCAAAAATCTTCAATAAAATACTGACAAACCGATTGCAACAGCATATCAAAAAGCTTATCCACCATAATCAAGTAGGCTTCATGCCAGGGATGCAAGGCTGGTTCAACATACGCAAGTCTATAAATGTAATTCACCACATAAACAGAACCAAAGACAAAAACCACATGATTATCTCAATTGATGCAGAGAAGACCTTTGACAAAATTCAACAGGCCTTTATGCTAAAAACCCTCAATAAATTAAGTATTGATAGAATGTATCTCAAAATAATAAAAGCTATTTATGACAAACCAACAGCCAATATCATACTGAATGGGCAAAAACTGGAAGCATTCCCTTTGAAATCTGGCACTAGACAAGGATGCCCTCTTTCACCACTCCTATTCAATATAGTATTGGAAGTTCTGGCCAGAGCAATCAGGCAAGAAAAAGAAATAAAGGGTATTCACATAGGAAAGGAGGAAGTCAAATTGTCTCTATTTGCAGATGACATGATTGTATATTTAGAAGACCCCATAGTCTCAGCCCAAAATCTCCTGAAACTGATAAGCAACTTTAGCAAAGTCTCAGGATACAAAATCAATGTGAAAAAATCACAAGCATTCCTATACACCAATAACAGACTTAAAGAGAGCCAAATCATGAACGAACTGCCATTTACAATTGCTACAAAGAGAATAAAATACCTAGGAATATAACTAACAAGGAACATAAAGGACCTCTTCAAGGAGAACTACAAACCACTGCTCAAGGAAATAAGAGAGGACACAAACAGATGGAGAAACAGTCCATGCTCATGGTTAGGAAGAATCAATATCATGAAAATGGCCATATTGCCCAAAGTAATTTACAGATTCAACACTATCCCCATCAAGCTACCAATGATCTTCACAGAACTGGAAAAAACCACCTTAAACTTCATATGGAACCAAAAGAGAGCCCGCATAGCCAAGTCAATTCTAAGCAAAAAGAACAAAGCTGGAGGCATCATACTACCGGACTTCAAACTATACTACAAGGCTACAGTAATCAAAACAGCATGGTACTGGTACCAAAACAGAGATATAGACCAATGGAACAGAACAGAGGCCTCAGAGGCAACACCACACATTTACAACCATCTGATCTTTGACAAACCTGACAAAAACAAGCAATGGGGGAAGGATTCCCTGTTTAATAAATGGTGTTGGGAAAACTAGCTAGCAGTGTGCAGAAAGCAGAAACTGGACCCCTTCCTGACACCTTACACTAAAATTAACTACAGATGGATTAAAGACTTAAACATAAGACCTAACACCATAAAAACCCTAGAAGAAAATCTAGGCAAAACCATTCAGGACATAGGCATAGGCAAGGACTTCATGACTAAAACACCAAAAGCATTGGAAACAAAAGCCCAAATAGGCAAATGGGACCTAATTAAACTCCACGGCTTCTGCACAGCAAAAGAAACAGTCATTAGAGTGAATCAGCAACCAACAGAATGGGAAAAAATTTTTGCAATCTACCCATCTGACAAAGGGCTAATATCCAGAATCTACAAAGAACTAAAACAGATTCACAAGAAAAAAACAAACCCATTCAAAAGTGGGCAAAGGATATGAACAGACACTTTACAAAAGAAGACATACATGAGGCCAAAAACATATGAAAAAATGCTCATCATCACTGGTCATTAGAGAAATACAAATCAAAACTACATTAAGATACCATCTCATGCCAGTTAGAATGGCGATCATTATAAAATCTGGAGACAACAGATGCTGGAGAAGATGTGGAGAAATAGGAACACCTTTACACTGTTGGTGGGAGTGTAAATTAGTTCAACCATTGTGGAAGACAGTGTGGCGATTCCTCAAGGACCTAGAAATAGAAATTCCATTTGACCCAGCAATCCCATTACTGGGATTTTTTGCTGTATATATCCAAAGGATTATAAATTTGGATTTATATACTGGGTATATATCCAAAGGATTATAAATCATTCTACTATAAGGACACATGTACATGAATGTTCATTGCAGCACTGTTTACAATAGCAAAGACTGGAACCAACCCAAATGCCCATCAATGATAGACTGGACAGGGAAAATGTGGCACATATACACCACGGAATACTATGCAGCCATAAAAAACAATGAGTTCGTGTCCTTTGAAGGTACGTGGATGAACCTGGAAAACATCACTCTCAACAAACTGACACAAGAACAGAAAATCAAACACCACATGTTCTCACTCATAGATGGGTGTTGAACAATGAGAACACATGGACACAGGGAGGGGAGCATCACACACCGGGGTCTGTCGGGGGGAAATAGGGGAGGGACAGTGGGGGATGGGGAGTTGGGGAGAGATAGCATGGGGAGAAATGCCAGATATAGGTGATGGGGAGGAAGGCAGCAAATCACACTGCCATGTGTGTGTCTATGCAACAATCTTGCATGTTCTTCACATGTACCCCAAAACCTAACATGCAATAAAAAAAAGATAACTGGACCCCCTGGTGCCCAAAACATAAAAAAAAAAAGTTCCCCATGTGATTCTAAAGTGGAGCTGGGAGGAAGAACTGTGAGCTAAGAAAGACCCCGGCACCTCATGCAGGCACACTTGGTCTGCTGAGCCATTCTAAGGTGGGAACAGCATCAGACTCACCTACCCTATGAAATGCAAATGGGGAGGGTCTCAGAGAGGACCTGGGAGCAGATCCCTGTAGGAGGTTGAACCCTGGGGGCCAGAGAAAGGGTTGAACTTCAAATTGTGAGGGAAGGAAGTCTGTCTAGATCCTGAAGAGCAGCCACAGATCCCACGGGTAACAATAGGTGTTGCCTCCAGGTGTGGCCAAAGAGCCTGTCTTCCTGCCTCCTGGAGGTCCAAGTGAGACAGCTGCCTTGCTGCAGTGGGGAACTGGGTTTGCCTTGCAGCTAGGAAGTGAGGTCTGTGGCATGGATAGGTCAGTGCAGGTTTGGAAATTGTGGGTGATGGCTGGAGATTGGAGACTTCCAGCAGCTCTGCCAACCCAAGAGCCTGTCATTAGTCTCCAGCTTGGTCGTAATAAAAATAAATAACAATTATGATGAACAACTATCATAGCACATTAAGTACTTGTATGCCAGCCCCTGTGTGAAGTGATTTTCATGCATTATTTTATTTAACTATCAGTAAATGGTGTAGCTCTTCTTGACTTGACTTCTAGATCCTCACCCAGTCTGTCAGTATCTCCCATCAGCTCTGCATTTAGAATGCATTGCCCTTTGGACTACGTTGCCTTCCCTCTGTCACTGTTACTTTTGTCTTTTGCTGAGACCTCTGCAGTGACCTCCTTGCTGCTTTCCTTACTTCTACTCTTCCCCTTCCTCATGTTCCCATCCATTCATTGCACAGTAGCCAAAGCCCTTTTTCCAAATATATAATCTCATTGCATCATTCCTTGTTTAACTCCCGCACCCCTAAAGCTGCACAACACACTCAGATTTACATGCAAACTTCTTACTTTGGGTAGGAAGACCTACAGGATGCTGCCTTGCCCACCTCTGAGAATTCTCCTGCATGTTGCTTATGTGGCCTAGCCATGTTTGCCTTCCTTCTGCTCCTGCCACAGGGCCTTTGCATTTGTTACTTCTGTTGCCTGAAATGCAGATCCCCATTCTTCCCTTTACCTACAGTCTCTCTTCATTTCAGTACCTTTCTAATGTAAATATAAATATGTTTCACAGAGACCTTCCTGAACATGCAGTCAACTGCCTTCTTCACTCCATGACTCACTGTCTCTTTACCATGCCTTTTCATTTATCACTGCCTGGCATTAAGGCATATATTTGCTCACTATCTGTCTTCCTCACTAGAATGTAAGCTCTAGGAAGACAGAGACTTTGTTATAACCCCCACACACTGTGCTTCCAGTCCCCAGTAAGTACCTGTTACAAAATATGGAAGAATCTGTACAATAACCCCAAGTGGGATAAACCATTGTCCCCATTTTATGGCTGGTTAGAGTAGCAGTTGTCTTGTGATTTGCAGTTGGCCAAATGTCATCATGTAATTTATCCCTTGCAGCATCTCTGTGATGGAAGCAGGGCAGCTTTTATGATTATTCTCTCAGCTTTACTGATAACAATACTAAGTCCAAGGGCATTTCTCAGACTACACATATTTGTTGCATATGATGGAACCAGGACCAGAAGTACCATACTCTTTTTCACACCATGTTGCTGACCCAGTTACTGGTTTGTTTTGGTTTGCTGAGTTTCTTAGTAAAAGAGGTCTTTGGAAAATTCATACTTCTAAGATATTTACAAAGAGGATTTTGCTGACCCTTAGTGAGGAGCAGTTGGAATGGCCCCTGAGGGCTGTCACTGGCCTGGTGTCAACCAAGCCCATCTTCTAATTGGAAAAGCAGTTGAAAGAGATAATGGGAGGCAACGGGTAAATGTTTGGGGGCAGATGAGTGTTGTGGAGGTAGACAGTAGTGACCCTGGGTTCCTCATAACAACCCCCCTATTACTGATGTTACAGGCAGCAACTGTGGCCAGAGATGTGTCTGTGATATCAGTGTGCCTTTTCACCAATTAACTGAGGGGTGGATAGGAGAGTATCAAGTTAAACATACAATCAATAAAACCAACCAAGCAGTCATCCAAATTAGTTCTTTGAAGGGAGAAATAATACCACTATCCCATTGTCTGCTTAAATCCTCAGCTCCTAGAATAAAGACCAACGTCCTTTCTATAGTCTAGAAGACACAGCATGTTCAGCCTTTCTGTTATGGCCCTGTCATCATCTCCAGCATCTAGGGAGACCAATTGCCCCTGTTTGCTGGAAACTGAGAGGTTTCCTGGGACATGGGACTTTCTCTGCTAAAACTGGGACAATCCTGGACAAACTGGGATGGTTGGTCACTCCGGTGTTCACCTTTCTGCCCTATCTATTCATGTGGACCTTTCCTGATGTCTTGAATAGAATGAGATCTGTTCTACCTCAGGGCTCTTGTACAAGGTGCTCTTGTACAGGGCTCCATGTGGAATGTTCCATTCTCCCCTTCACCTAACAAACTCATGTTTAACCTTAATGATTTATTGTAAATTTCACTTCCTTCTTGCCCTGTTTCTACTGTCTATGTTTTGAAATACTTCTTCGTAGGACTTTGAACATCTGTGTGCCAGGATACTAAGTGAATGAATGAATGAATGAATGGATAAATAAATAAATAAACAGATTGATAGTTTTTGGATTTTTTTTAATTGAAGTTTAACATACAGAAAAGTGCATCAGTGGATACAGTGTACAGAACTGTGTATTTTCATAAGATGAACACATGACTAAGAAGTAGAAAACCACTCTAAACCTGAACCCTGTAAACCCCATTAGGCCCTGTTTTAGTTATCTATTGCTGCATAACAAACCACCTTAAAACTCTGTGACTTAAAAAAAACAGTTTATTTATACTTATTCTTCTGTGGGTCAAGAATGTGGTCAGGTCTCAGTTGATCACTTCTGCTGCTGTATCTAGCATTGTTTGGGTAAATCAACCAGCTGCATTCAGTTAGCAGCTAATCTCCACTGCTATATACACCTGAGAAGGCTTTGTGCAGATGTCTGGTGCCTCAGTACTTCTCCATGTGGCCTCCCTTTCTACTTGCCTGTCATTATTCAATGTACTAGCTTCATAACAGTATGACAGCTATCTTTTCCATAGATTAAAAAAGTGGAAGCTTCTAGGCCTCTGGAAGGCTCAGGATTGGCACAGTATCCTTTCTGATGCATTCTCCAGTCAGAGCAAGTCACAAAGCCAGCCCAGGGAAGGGGGCACTGTATGTGTGTACAGGAAATGGGAGAGTGATGATGGCCGTCTTTGGAGCTGGTTTTTCACATGTCCCCATCCCATCACTGCATATTCACAATTATAACCATTGTCCTGACTTCATGTACCATTGATTTGTTTTGCCTGTTTTGGAAATTTATAGATGCAATAATGTAGTATGTATCATATTAATTATCTGTTGCTGTGTGACAAATTACTCCCCCAAACCTAGTAGTTTAATATGACATTAATTATCTCACAGTTTTTGAGGGTCAGGAATTCAGGAGCAGCTTAGCTGGACAGTTCTGGCTTGGGGTCCATACGGTCAATATGTCCACCAGAACTGGAGTCGTCTGAAGGCTTACCTGCAGCTAGAAGAAATACTCTGAAAAGCTTAGCTCATATGGCTGTTGGCTGGAGGCCTCAGTTTCTTGTTATGTGCACATCTCCATAAGACAGCTGATACCATGGCAGCTGGCTGATCTCAGCATGAACAATTCAAGAGAGTGAGAAGAGGGATTTTCAGTGTCTTTTATGATCCAGTCTCCAATGAGTTGAACTGTCACTTGCACTTTCCTTCTATTTGTTAGTCCAGCTCACACTTTAAGCAGAGGACTTAGGTCTTACTTTTTGAAGCGTATGCCAAAGAATTATATGGACCTGAAACCACCACAGTATTTGTCTTGGTCCATTTTGTGCTACTATTTCAGAATACCTGAGACTGGGTAATTTATACAGAACACAAATGTATTCTCTCATGGTTCTACAGTATGGGAAGTCCAAGATCAGTGTGCCAGCAGATTCAGTCTCTGGTTCCAAGATGGAACCTCATTGCTTCATCCTCCAGGGAAGCTGTTTTCATATGGCAGAAGAGCAGAAGATAGAGAGTGTAGCCCACTTCCACAAGCCCTTTTTATGGCAGCATTAATCCATTCACAAGGGTAGAGCCTCCATGACCTAAACAACTCCCATTAGGTCCAACCTCTCAGTACTCTTGCTTTGGGGATTTACTTTCTAATGTGAATTTTGGGGAACAAACTCAGACCACAGCAATATTCTTGTTTTTTCCTTTACCCAACATTACTTTTGCAAGATTCATGCTTGTTGTTTTATTTAGCTGTAGATTATTTACTTTTAATGTGGCAACAGATTACATTGTATGTATGTATCAATTTATCTGTTATATTGTAGGTAGACATTTGGATTGTTAAACTTTTGGGGTCATTATGAAAAGTGCTGCCATGAATAATCTAGTATCTATCTTTAGTAAAAAATATGTAGGCATCTCTTTTGAATATTTAATTTGGAATAAAATTGGCAATCATACAATATAACAATTGTCTATGTTCAGGTTTAAAAGATAGAGCCAAACACTTTTCCAAGTTGATGGTAACAGTTTATTTCCCATGAGCAGTGTATGAGTGTTCCAGTTGATCTACATTTATCATGTTGTCTTTTTTATTTTAGCTGTTTCATTGGATGTGTATTGGTATACTATTGTGGTGTTAATTTGCCTTTCTCAATTGACTGGTGAAATTGAGCACATTTCATATGCTTCTTAGCCATTTAGATATCTTTTTTGTGATGTGCCTGTTCAAGGTGTTTGCCCATTTTTCAATTGGGTTTTTTTTTTCTTATTGATTTGCAGATATTCTTTGTATAATCTGGAAATAAGTCCTTGCACAGATATGTGGATTGTATACATCCTCGCCCACTCTGTAGCTTACTTTTTCATTCTTTTAATAGTGTCTATTGATTTAGCAGAAATTTTAAATTTTAGTGCAGCCCAAATGAATCAGTCTTCTCATTGATTTTTAGTACTTTGCATATAATTTTAAAATATATTTTTTCTACCTCCAAATCATGAAAATATTGTATGTTTTCTTCTGGAAGCTTTATCTTTAAAATCAATATCATCTTTTTTGGCATATACATATCCAATTGACCCCACACCATTTACTGAAAAGCTCTTTCTTTTCTCATTGCATAATAGTGTCACAAATTAGGCCTCTTAATATATGTGGATCTGGTTCTGAATTATGTTCTTTTCCATTGATCTATTTGTCTATATTTGTGACAATACAACACTGTCTTAATTAATATAATTTTATAATATGATTTAGTATCAGGGAACATAAGTTTCTGAACATAGTTCTTCTCCTTTAGAATTTACTTTGGTTATTCTTGGCCCTTTGCATTTCCATATATATTTTAGATTAAGCTTATCAGTGTTCACAAAAAATCTATTGAAATTTTGATTGAGACTATTTTAAATATATGTCATTTTGAAACAATTGACATCTTTAAAACATTGAGATTTCTACCTTATAAAGTTGATATGTCTCTCCATATTTTTAGTTCTTATTTAATGTATCTAAGTATGATTTTAGAATTTTAGTGTAGATTTTTTCATAGTTTTAAAATATTCTTAGCATTCAAATCTTGTGATGTCCTCATAAATGGTAGTATTAAAAATCCAATTTTCTATCACTTTTTTTCTCATACATGGAAATGCAATTGGTTTTTGTATGTGTGCTTCATATCTAACTATATTGTGAAGTCCATTCATTCTAATAGCTTGTGCTGATTCATTTGTATATTCCTGATATATGTATTTTTTCATTTCTAATTCTCATGTAGTCTTTTTTCCTGACTTATTTTACTGGCCAGAAATTCTGGTACAAAGTTAATAAAATAACAATAGTGGACACCTGTATCTTGTTTCTAATCTCAAGGAAGAAATTTTAATAATTCATCATTAAATATGATGTTTTTGTTGTGGTTTTTGTAGGGAATCTTTATAAGACTAAGAGCATACCTCATGTTACTAGTTTGCTAATAATATTTTTCATAAATGAGTGTTGAATTTTCAAAAACTCTTAAACACAGCTTGAGATATGATTCACATACCAGACAATTTATCTATTAAAATTTTCAAAAATTAAAATATTATCATCAGTATAATTGACTTTTTCTTTTGGTATACAGAATTATGGACTTCAACATTTATAGATTAATATAAAAACTGCTCTTGCAATAAACATACAAAACAGTATCAACACCTCAAATAATCCTTCATGTTATCTTTTTATAGTCATAGTCATCCCAACTCCTAAACTCTGGAAACTGCTGGTCTGTTCTCCAAAAACCTAGTTTTTGTATTTTAGAGAATGTCATGTAAATGGAATAATGTGGTGTGTGTGTGTGTGTGTGTGTGTGTGTGTGTACCAAATTTTATACTTTTCTCTGCCTCTTTTGGGGTATCATGTGATTTTTCTCCTTTATTCTGTAGTGATTAACTACATTGTTATTTAATGTTAATTCAACCTAGCATCCTTGAATAAACTTTACGTAGTCCTATGAAATATTGGCATTTTTATATGTTTGAGATACTCTTAGCTAATATTTTGAATCCAAGTGTATGAAAGAGATTGGTGCTGAAATTTTCATTTCCTGTAATATCTTTGTCAGGTTTTGGCACAAAGGTAATGCTGGCCTCAATGAACAATTTGGAAAGTTTTACCTCTTTTTCTATTTTTTGGAAGATTTTGTGAAAGATTTGTATTTCTTACTTCCTGAATATTTGAAAACATTCAGCAGTGAAGCCATCTGGGCCTGGGGTTTCTTTTTTGGGGAAAATGTTAATGGATTGAATTTCTTTATTACACAAGTATTCAGATTTATTATTTCTTCTTGTGACATATTAGGTAAGTTGTGTATTTCAGAGTTTTCCAACTTTAAATAATAAAATTTATTTGTATAGCATGTTCATGATATTTTATCTTTTATAACATTTTAATCTCACATATAATTTTAGTTTTCTCTCCTTGTTGATATGTTATTTCAAGGAAACAATTGTTGGCTATATTAACTTTTTAAAACATTTGTTTTCAAGTACCTTGAATTTTGCTCTTGTGCATTGTTTTTTTCTTTGTGGTTTGACTTGCTGGGTTTATTTTTCTAGATTTTTTAGTTGACGTCTCATTTATTTTTATTAATTTGTCTTTCTCATATATAAAGTTGTCTATAGATTTCCCTCTAACTATTGTTTTAGCTTCATCCCACAAGACTTTATCTGTTGTATCTGTATCATCATTTAGTTTAAAATATTTCATTTTATTTGCAATTTCTCTTGTGACTCATGGGTTCTTTATTCTGAATGATTTCAATATTTTGAGTTGTGATAAGATTTGCTTTATAACCTAAAATATGGTCCATTTTGGTAAATATTTCTTCTATGTTTGAATTTTTAAAAGCCCTGTATCTGAAATTGTTGAGGGTGGTATTCCATATATTTCAATTAGGCCAAATTGGTTAACTTTGTTAGTCACATCTTATATATTTATAGTGCATTTTTTGGTCTTTTTTTTCTTCTGCAAACTATGTGTTAAAATCTCCCACTATAATTTTGTATTTACCTCCTTCTCTTTAGTTTTGTAAATTTTTTGCTTTATAAGCTTTATATGTTTGAAGGTATGTTACATATATTTAGAACTGTGATAGTTATATCATTACGAAATGTCCCTCTTTATCTGCAGACTTCATGCCTTAAAGTCTACTTTGATATTAGTATAAGTACATCACCTGTCTTAGTTCATTTGGGCTGCTATGCATAATACCTTAAACTGGATAATCAACAGAAATTAATTGCTCACACTTCAGGATTCTGGGAAATCCAAGACCAAGGCCCTAGCATATTTGGTGTCTGGTGAAGGCTTCCCCTCTGTTTCAAAGATAGCATCTTTTTTTGTGTGTCCTCACATGGCAGAGGGGGCAGTCTCCGCAAACATTCAGATCATAGCACTAACTTTCTTCTGGTTATTGTTTGCCTGACTTATCTTTTCTCAACCTTTTTCTTTCAATCTCCTGTGTGCTTAGATTTTGTGTGTGACTCATGTAAGCAGCATAAAGTTATTTTTAAAAATTCAATTGGGCAATTCTGGTCTTTTGATTGAAACACTTCATTTATTTACATTGAATTTAATTATGGATATATTTGGGTTTCTATCATCTTATGTTTAAAAAAACATAAACATAACCCACCTATTCTATATTTCTTTTTCTCACAATTTTGGCTTCTTTTAGAGTGATAAAATACTTTTTATCATTTTATTTTTCTTCTCGTAATTTGTTAATTGAACATTCTTTTATTATTCTTTTAGTAGATACCCTAGAGATTACAACATGAATATTGTCTTATTCCAGCCTAAAATGAATGATTACTTTCATCATTTCTCTAATAGTACTAGAACCTTAGACCACTTTAATTCCACTTACTTCCTGCATCTTTTGCATTAGGGTGGTCATGCAAAACTACAAATATATTTATTGTATACATATTTAAAAAACCACATGACATTACTATGATTGTTTTGTACAAATCCATTTTCTCTCTCTCTCTTTTTTTTTTTTCCCCCCCGAGATGGAGTTTCGCTCTTGTTACCCAGGCTGGAGTGCAATGGCGCGATCTCGGCTCACCGCAACCTCCGCCTCCTGGGTTCAGGCGATTCTCCTGCCTCAGCCTCCTGAGTAGCTGGGATTACAGGCACGCACCACCATGCCCAGCTAATTTTTTGTATTTTTAGTAGAGACGGGGTTTCACCATGTTGACCAGGATGGTCTCGATCTCTTGACCTCGTGATCCACCCGCCTCGGCCTCCCAAAGTGCTGGGATTACAGGTGTGAACCACCGCGCCCGGCCCATTTTCTCTCTTTTTTAAGATAGAGTGTCACTCACTTCATCACCCAGGCTGGATTGCAGTGGTGCAGTCTCAGCTTATGTCAAACTCTGCCTCCCAGATTTAAGCAGTTCTTGTGCCTCAGCCTCCTGAATAGCTGGAATTACAGGCATGCACTACCACGCCTGTCTAATTTTTGTATTTTTAGTAGAGATGGGGTTTCCCAATGTTGGCCAGCTTGGTCTTGAACTCCTAGCCTCAAGTGATCCACCAGCCTTGGGCTTCCAAAGCTCTGGGATTATAGGGACAATTGATTTTTAATTAAAGTTCTTTTATACTTACTTGTATATTGACATTTTCCATTGGACCTTATTTTTCATTACAATTCCATGTTTCTCTCTGGGATAGTTTTCCTTTGGTCTGAAGAAATCTTTTAAATATTTAAGTGAAGTTTTGCAACTAATTTTCCCTGGTTTTATTTGCATGAAAAAGTCTTTATTTCACCTTTATCTCTGAAGAATGTTTTCCCCTTGAGTTTAAAATTCTAGGTTAGCAGTAATTTCCCAAAGAACATTAAAGATTTTTTTTTTCTATTGGCTCTAGTATTCATGTTTTCTCTTGACAAGACAATTGTTAATTTTTCTGTTGATCTTTTGAAGGAAAGTTGGTTTTCCTCCTCAACTGATTGTAGGATTTTCTCTGTATCTTTAACTTTCATTAATGTTACTGTGATACCTTGTTATGGTTTTCTTTCTATTTCTGTAGAACATCTCGAGTATGTCTGCTGACATCTTTCATCAGTTTTAGAAAATTCTCTACCATTATGTCTTGAAATATTCCTTCTGTCCATTCTTTTTTCCCCTCTCCTTTCAGACCACCAATTTCCATTCTTTCTTCCTTTCCATGCTTCAGTTTGGATATTTTCCATTAATCTGTCTTCCAGTTCAGGTCAACAGTCCTGTATTCTGCCATGTTAAATCTGTGGTTAAATCCAACTAATGAGTTCCTAATTTTAAACATTATCTTAATTAGTTAAAGAACATCCATTTATTATTATTTTTTAGACTGTGGTTCTATGTTAAAATTGTCTCATATATATTCACTTTTATTCTCATAAAAATAAATTAATGTTATTAATTAACTATGATGTTAATCATAATTATCTGATGCCATTTGCCAGCTAATTTTTATATCTGGATCCTGTGGGTATGTTTCCATTGTTGAGGGGTTTTTCTCTCGGTTTTTAGTAATTTGGTTATTTCTTTTGGTGTACCTAGTAATTTCTGAATTTAGATACCCCAAATGGTTTTATCCTCCTCTACATAGGATTTAACTCTTTTCTCTGATGGGAATATAGAGCCATATCTGATTACTTCAATGCAATCAGTGTCTGTATTGAGTTTATGGTGGGTTGTAGTCCTAGTAGGCTGTGGTAAGGCTCAGTCTACTTTGGTTAATCTCTGATCTGTCAAGTTTTTTAAAATTTCCTTTAAGATCCAAGTATATTCTACAAGTCCCCTTTTCTTGGAAGGCCTGGAATGCAAAATTTTGTGTCATGAGACTGTGTTTTTCAAGTTCCCACCTATACTTTTTAGCTTACATTCTGTGTAGCTCCAGAATTCAGCCACTGTTGAGAGGAAACAGGCCCATTTTCTTGAGTACTCCCAAATGTCCACCAGAACTCTGGGCTGGATTTTATGTACTCCTGTAGCGGCCCTTTATCTAGTTTTTCACTTAACTTTACATAAGATTATTAGCCTCCTTTCTATACCCAGAATTGGAAAAGCCCCCAGAGTAACAGCAGCCAGTGTCAGCCAGCTTATCTCTCTAAAGTTCTTTCTTTCCTGGAATCTTAGCCTTCTAATTCTCATTGCCTTAGAAGTTCTCTACTGCTTCCAAATAGGTGATATGATGGGCATGAGAGCGAACCTCACAAACATCCAATTATTGGGAGCATAATTGATCAAGATCCCCAGTTGCTGAGCTCTGAAATCTATCACTGCCTTTGTGCTGAGGCCACACCTTCAATGGGTTTCTCTTAGCCAGTGACTGAGGGTCCCAAGTCTATAAGGCCAACCCGGTCCTGGGAGACACGGGACTTCCACCAGCTGACTTAGATTCGGGGCCTCCCTGAAGGTTTTGCCTGGACTTCCTTAGGCTGCACCACAGCCTAGGACATCTCCTTTCCCATTCTCCTTCACTTGCCATTAGACTCTTGCATCATGCTCCAATGACTCTTCCTTTTACAGCTGCCTTTTTCAAGCTCCCTCTGTTTTCTTTCACAAGGCATTTTCCCCAGTAAAGTCACTGAAGTTCTGTCATCTCTTGATGTCTGCTTCTTGGAGGATTTGGTTTAATATAGGCTACTTATGTGTTTTGTCAACCTGTTGACATAGTTTCTATGCTGTTCTGCATAGAAACCACCAGTTACCTCCGCCCATTTGGATGCAGATATCTCAATAAACTTTTGAATTATTAATCTATTTTTTCCTCAATATTTTTCTACTCCCCTGTTAGTTTAGCCAAAAATGCAAAGAAAATGAAGAGTTAATTTTCATCTTTAAAAAGTTGAGGTGAATATATAAGATAAATAGGACTCAGAAGAGGATCAAAAGGGCCCATTTTCTTGCTCTAGACAAGAAAAAAAATTTTCACTGGGCACTAGCTGGGGAAAATCTGAGGGAGAAACACAGAGTTTGATACTAGCGTGGAACTGTGAAGTGAGTGTGTTCCTTGTCTTCCCTCCCAACCCTGAGCAGCTGGTAAATACCACTGAAGGTGGGGGTGGGGTGGGGGATGATGCAGCCACCAGAGAAGTCTGAGTCCCACTGCTTTTCTGGGCCTAGGGAAGCAGCAAAGCCCTAGTACCCCCTCCATGAATGGTGCATTGGTCGCAGGGTAGATGTGGTGCAGTGTGAGTACAGGCAGAGCAGATCTGAGAATGCCCCACAGGGATTCATTTGTGAAGTCCCAGAGCACTGGAAAAGAATCCCCCAAACCTCTGGAGTTCCTGAAAGATTAAGTTGCCAGATAAAACACAGGGTGTCCTGTATTCTTATCTGCTAAATCTAGCAACCTCACGGAAAGAGGGATGGAGATGGAGATGGAGATGGAGATGGCTACTGACTGAAGAGTCCTAGAGGCTGGGATGAGAAGGCATCACATTGACTTTGTTGAACTTTGCTGGCAGACCAGATGCCCCTGAGGATGTCTCATCAATGCCAGCAGAAATCAATGCCAATGATTGGTGACTAGAGGGAATGAGGGTGCCATAGAAGTTGTCAGCTGGACAGATGACACCAAGAATCCCTCCTCTCCCTCCTTCTTTGCTTGACCCAATATAAACCCTCCTCTCTCAATTTAGATGCTACTCTGAGGAGAAAGGGCGAGGAGGGGTCCCTGAATTGACTGGGCTTAACCTGAACTCTCTAAAGTTACATTCATGCCACTGGTGGATGGAGCTTAAGATAGAAATTAAGTTCAAGTAAGAAAAAATAAAAGTTATGTTTTCAAATGCCTTCGCTTGTGGTTTGAGAAGTTGGCATCTGGAGTCCTGGGGATTATTTAATTTTTCATAAGAAGGATTATGGATTCCTCAGTGGATGATAATCTCTGTTGGGGTAAGGTCATCGCTATTACCTCTCTGCCTCCAGTTTGTGGCCCAGTGTCTGCACACATAGGTGCTTTCTCTGCCCAAAAAATCTCCTGTATTTATTTTGCTGCCTGTCTGTACCTGCTCCCTACTGAATGTGAGCTCTCTGAGGGCAGGAACCTGCTCCTCTTCCTGCTTAGCTAGACCTGTAGAACTGTGCCAATCTTTCTTTGCCTACCATGTCTGATCATTCCACACAGAGCATTAGAGCCAAAGCTTTGAATGGGAGTCACACATTTGGGCTCCGTGTTTGGCTCTATAGCCATCTCCCTATGAGCTGGAAAATCTTGGCCCCTCTTTAGAAGCCCTGGCTTTGTTCACCTCAGCAATTGTGGGTGGGGTGTTTCCTGTGTGCTGGGCAGTGCCTGGGCATGGGGAAAACAAAGAGGAGTCTATCTTTATCTCAAAAGGGCTTCCTCTCACCAAGAGCCCAACAGGTAAGTGCCAACAAGACAGCACAGTAAACGCTGTAACAGGATGTGCTTATGCTACAGGAGGGAGCCACATGTTGAGCCAGAGAAAGCGAGGCAGGCTTCCTGGAGGAAAGCCATGTGAGCTGGGCCTTGGTATTTGAGTAGACTTTCACCAGCTGCACTGGGGGGTGGCAGGTAGAGGAGATGGAGAACCAGAGAAGGGTTCACAGCCTGTGCCAGGCACAGAGGCAAGCTTGTTTTGGGAGCAGCGAGCAATTCAGAGCAACTGGAGCCTCTGTCTCAAGGATGGAGATCTAAGTTACCTAGTATTCAGGGTGAATTTCTCACTTGTGTTTTGAAGTCTCAGATAAAGGTTCTTATCTTTCATTTCTTTCCCTAATTAAATAATTACAGCATTATTGCTGCTTGCTTTATTTTAACTCAATTGAAGCCTCTGTAGATTTATAATAATCTCAAATTTTCTAAAGATAACTCATCCTCCCTGTGCAAAGAGCATCTCTGTTGGGAAGCACTGGAGGTCAGGACCTGCCCTGGAAGGAAAGGAGGAAGTTCCTGTGACCTTAGGAAGCTCTGTTAATGCTTTGAGGCCATGTGGATCCAAACGCCCTGGAACAGCTGCTCATAATGCGTCTCAGAGCTCCTGAGAGCAGCAAAGGCTGCTGAGGGCAGCAGGAAGTCTCCTGCACCCTGGGAAATTCCTGTCTTACCTCAGAAGCAAGGCCCTTCATTCTGTCTCTCCAGAGCCCCTGTGTGTAGAGACAGGCCTGCCAGGACACACAAGGGGCTGGGCCTGACAGAGAGCTCAGAGAAGGGAAGCCCCGGAGGGGAAACGGCGGCCTCTAAGGCCAGGTCCTGCAAGACAGATGCACAATGACCTTTCAGGGGAGCCTGAAGTGTTGGAGGAGAGGCAAAGCCTTCATGGGCGCCAGGGTTGCCTTCCGGAGGGCTGGGGTCAAGGGAAAGTGCCCACTTTGTCCTCCTTTTCTCTTGCCCTCCCCCCTGCCAGCTGGCCTGTGTACTGGGCACACAGGGCTGAGCTCAGGCTGTCTGGGGTTGAGTCCCTGATCCACCACTCATGACCCACATAACTCTGAGGAAATCTTTTAACAGCCCCAAGCCTCAGTTTCCCTACCTGTAGAGATTATATCTGAATGAGTCAGTGGCACTCCATCAAGATTTGAGTCCCTGTGTCATTTGTTCCTCTGAGAGGTCTCCCCTCTTCCTATTTCTACCCTCTGTGCCCTAAGACAAGGGTGTGGGTGGAAAAACTAGAGCAGAGGTCCTGGGAAGATGAGAATGTCCTCCTGGCTTCTGCACACCCATCTCAGACAGTTCTCCTCTGTTCCAAGGCCAGCTGAGACCGGACAGCCAGTGAGAATGGACAGACCTCTTGTCCAGAAGGTGTTTGCACCCAGAGCTGTGCTCTGCTTGATCCCAGCACACCAGGGACCTTGTTCCTTGTCAGGCCCCGTCCCATGCTCTGTAGCCTCCAAATCTCCTGGAAGATGCTGAGGCTCTCGGGCCCCTGGGCCTCTATACCTGCCAAAGTCTCCCCACCTCATCCCTCCACAGCCTTTTCCACACCTCCTACCTGCACTTCCATGTCCCAGTCTGGTTAACTCCAACATTTCCTTTCCATTTTTGATACCACTGCCTCCAAGAAGTCTTGGATGACACCTTCCCATATTCAAGCTATGAATCCCTTTTCTGTTGGCATGGGGTATCTGGTCTTCCCTGCTGATGCCTTTAACACAGAGATCATCTTGGTTGGCTCCTTTTTTGTTTTTCTCTTTAAATTGTAAGCTTCTTGCCAGGAGAATTTCTTTTTTCTTCTTTTCTGTATTTTGTTTGTTTGTTTTGAGACAGAGTCTCGCTCTTTTACCCAGGCTGGAGTGCAGTGGCACGATCTCCACTCACATCAATTTCCACCTCCTGGCTTCAAGAAATTCTCATGTCTCAGCTTCCTGGGTAGCTGGGATTACAGGCAGGCACCACCACGTCCAGCTAAGTTTTGTATCTTTAGCAGAGACAGGGATTCACCATGTTAACCAGGCTGGTCTTGAACTCCTGGCCTCAAGTGATCCACCCACCTTGACCTCCCAAAGTGCTGGGATTACAGTGAAAGCCACCACGCCCAGCAATTTTTTCTTATTGTGGTAAAATACACATAACATAAATGTTACCACTTTAGCCATTTAAAAGTGTGCAGCTCAGAGGCACTTAGCACATTCACACTGTTATTAACCATCACCTCTGTCTAGTTGCAGAACATTCTCAGCACCCAAAGCAAAACCCTGTGCTTCTTAGCCGTCACCCTCCCCAACTCCCATTGTCTTCTCCCCAGCCCCTGGCAATACCAACTTACTTCCTGTCTCTATGGATTTGCCTATTCTGAATATTACATATAAACGGAATCAGACAAGATGAGATCTCTGGTATCTGGCTTCTTCCACTTAGCTTGTTATGAAGCTTCATCTGTGGTGCAGCCTGGGTCAGAACTTTATGCTTTTCTATGGCCAAAGAGTATCCCATGATATGGCTGTGCCACATTTTATTTATCTATTCTTCTGTTGATGGGCATCCAGGCTGACTATTGTGAATAATACTACTATCAAAATCATGTACACGTGTTTATCTGCATACCTGTTTTCAATTCTTTTGAGTGTATACCTAGAAATTGAGCTGCTGGGTCCCACAGTAATTCTTTCTATGTTTAACTTGTCAAGGAACCACTAAAATGTTTTCCATGGCAGCGGCACCATTTTACATTCCTACCAGCAATGTGTGAGGGTTCCAGTTTCTTCATGTCCTTGCCAACACTTGTTATTTTCTTTTCTAACAAAAACTAAATGATAACCATCCTAATTGGCAGATGGGTCTCATTTTTTGTCTTCCCAGCTGTATCCCCAGGTTCCAGCACAGCATCTGGTGGAAAGTAGGCATTCAGGAAGGATCTGTCTGTGGAATGAATTCCCCCCACTTGGTCCAAGAGAGCCCACCTCCTGCCCCATCAGACTTTCTGAGTTTCTGTGGGTGACACTGAGAAGGCTGGACTCCTCCTCTCCATATCCTCATAGAGTTCCCAAAGCCCACCCTTGTTCCCATGGGCAGGGACTGTTCCTACTGGGGTCTACCTCCTGGGCATCTTCTTCCTGTGTCACCTCCTGCCGTCACCAAGTGGCACCGACCTGCTCAGCATGGAATCTGAACCCGGGAAAGGTTCTTGGGTTTCCAACATTCCTGCAGCCTTGATAAGCTCTGGCTTACAAGAATTACAATCTGCTTTTTATTTTTTTTTCCACAATTCTCTTATTTTTGCCACCCGTTGTCACTCTGGCTCTCTGGGTGCTTTTTATCCTCTTAAAATGCTGCTCACAAGAGGGAAGTCATTGCCTTCAAGGGCTGCTCTTTCATGTTAAATCATCCAAAAGCAGCTTGAATATTGATAGCTGTTATTGTAGCAGCCTAGAACAGGACACAGTTGCTTTTTTTAATGCCTGTTTTGGAGGCAGCCCTCCCTGGGAAGCCCTTACTTGGCAAACACGTGTCAGGCTCCTGCCCATGGTGCCTCCTCTTGGGACCAGGTCACAGGACCTGCATTGCACTGGTTCAGGTGTTTGCAAGCAACAGAAACTGATAATCAGCTGGCATAAAATAAAGGAATTTGCTGGGAGGGGGTTGGGCAGCACATAGACGGAAGGAAAGCTGAAAACCCTGGACTCAGAAGGGGTGCCCTGCCCAGCTGGGAGCAGGAGGAAATGGTGGCCTCTGCAGGGCACCAGCCTGGAAGGAAGCAATGCCAGCTGGCTTGGCAGAAAGGCCGGGGCCTTTGGCTGGTGATCCCACCACCACTACACCCTGTGTTGGAGGGCTCAGTGCCAAAGGCCAAGTGTAGCCACTGTTTCAGAAGAAGCGTAGCAGAGGCAGGCAGGAGGTGCCCTGCTGTCTTCTATGAATTTCAGGAGGGGCTCAGGATTCCTTGGCAATTAGGGTTCCTGGAATGAATTCCATTAAGATAGCCATCAAGAAAGGATTTAAGGATCACGGGTCAGTGTTTCTCTAAATGTGCTCCATGGATGCACGTTGCACCGGAATCTCATGGGAAGCTTGTTGAAAATGCTGATTCCTGGGCCTTGCCCCACTCCTTGGAATCAGAATCTCTGGGGTGTTGGTGAAGGAGCTCAGAATCTGTATTTTAGCATTTCCTTGGTGATTTGTCTGTGAGCTTAGTCGTGATCCCAGTTTGCCCTTCAACCTTCTTAATTTCGAAGCAATGTGTTGGCTGCTTTCTGCCTCCATGAACTTAGAATTCCAGGACTCTCCAAGTGTGTAGCAAACTGCATCCAATGACGAGATGTTGAAGGCTGGAAGATGTGTTGGGAGGGGAGAAGATCTAAAAAGGATAGAGGAGCTTCTGCAAGCGGTAGGGCAGGTGGGTCTCCATGGTAGCAAAAGCATTTCTCTCCATTGGTGGCAAAAGCTGAAAGGTGTCATTTTTGGACTTTGGTAAAAATGGACTTTTTTTAGTAGGTAATAAATAATAATGCATAGAATTCGTTGAGTGCTTAATCCTGGCATTTTATTCTGGAAGCTCTGAAACATAGATGCTTCCTTCCTACCACCCCTGGGTTTATAAGACAGGTGACAAAGGCACAGAGACATTCAGGAACTTGCCCACAGCTGACGGTGGCAGAGCCGGAGGGAGCCCAGGTGACCTGGTGGCAGGGCCAGCCTCCTGATCCCATGCTGCCTCCAATTTGTTGAAACAATTTTTACAGATGGTGAAAGATCTACCAATGTGGGTACTGTAGGTGTGTTCTTGCTCAATTCCATTCTGTACTATTAGGGCAGCATTCATAAGGAATCTAGAAAGAGCCAGGCACTGGGAAAACAAAGGGGATCAAGACACTGTCCTTGCCTTCAAAGCGTTGGTTCTGGGGAGGGCTACAGAAAAACCCATAATGCTGATAGAACAATATAACACTTGGCTTCTCTCAGCAAGGGGCTGTTTCTGCATAGCCTGGAGCAGTGGGTGAAACAGGAAAAAATTCAGAGAGGGCTCCAAGGTGGAGGTGACCATCGAACTGGGCCTTGACTGATGAATAGGTGATTAGCAGGTAGACAGATTAGAATAAGAGTGGAGAGGAAAAGCCACGCATGGCAAGCCGAATGGTCCAGTGGGCATTGAATGGGACAGGATGGAGAACAGTGGGGTAGCATGGGGATTAGAGATGGGGGAATGGCTGGAGGTAAGATGGGAAAGTTAGTCAGGTTACAGTAAGCCCTGGGTGCATTCCTACTCTTTGTTCATTGTCTCGTGTATTAGTTTTCTATGACTGCTGTAACCAATTACCACAGTTTAGTGGCTTAAGCAACACAGTTGTATGATCTACCGTTCTGGATGTCAGAAGTCTGAGATGGGTTTCCTGAAGTGAAGATCAAGGTGTTGGCAGGGCTGTGTTCCTTCTGGAGACTGGAGGGGAGAATCTCTTTTCTTGCCCTATGCAGCTTCCAGAGGCTGCTGACTTCCTCGGCGGGGGGCCCCCTTCTTCTTCTTCTTCAATGCCAGCAACTTTGGGTTGAGTCCTTTTCACATTGCCTCTCTCTGATTCCCTCTTCTGCTTCTAAGGACCCTTAAGAGTACAGTGGGCCACCAAAATAATGCAGGATAGTTTTCCTATTTTAAGTTCGGCTGATTAGTAACATTAATTCGTCTGTAACTTGAATTCCCCTTTGCCAGGTCACATAGGATATTCATAAGTTCTGGGGATGAGGAAATGAGCATCTTTGGGGGCCATGATTCTGCCGCTGCATCCTCTAATCACTGAAGGCTTTTAAAATGTGGAGCAAGAGAGTCAGATCAGAGTTTGAGAAAGATTATTTTGGCAGCAGGTTTACCAGCAGGACCACGTAATTCCTTTTTCTGCCCCTTATAGTAGACAAGACATCATTCATTTTTCTATATTCTTATTTTAATGTCACTTTATGACATTTATAGATGTGGAATGGCAAATTTAGAGGTTCACATTTTAATGTTTATCAACTGTGTTTTCTCTACATTTTATTTATATCTTGCCTCAGCCCACAGAAAGTTTGATGTAACTTCCAAAAATGCAAGAAATGCAAGATGCAGGAATCAGTAGTTGAGGAAAACAAGAAAAGGGAGATTTTAAGTAGGAAAAAATATTGAAGTTATAGAGGGCTAGTTCACTGCTAATGGAAGCAAGATTCATTCATGTGGTTTCAAATTTCCTAGCTCACAAAGCAGAGAGAGAAAAAGAGTTAGTTACAGAATATACACTAGCAGTAAGAGAAATACAGGTGAGTTGTTTAGGAGATGCCTAGCCTCTTCTATTGCTGATACCTGAGAAGAATTTCTGCTTCTGGTGCTCACAAAGCAAGTGTTGGCTGTCACAAACTTTGTAATTGGAAGCAGCTCTACTGGAGACAGTAATGACCTTGTATAAAAACCAGTGTCCTTCAGTGCTAGCAGATGACCCAGTCTCACAGTGTCCTGTTACAAAGAAACATGGTTACAAACAAAAGGGAAGATGGATCCTCCGTGTTGAACATACCTGACCCTCAGGTAGCCCTTTTCTATTGGCACAGCTGCCAGCAATCACCTATGCAAACTTCCAGCTTGCTTGTCTATGTCTGCAGCTTGATTTTTCAGGCTGGTCTTTGTTAGAAAAGAAATGATTTTTGGGGGACTGCTTTTCATTAAAAGGGAAATTCCACCAAAAACTCTGTTGCCCTTACTATTTGCCTAAGTAATTTCTTTCTAGCTCCTGTATCAATGGGAAATTGACTCCACCTCTTGACAGGAGAAATAGCAAAGAATAGGTGGCTGTCATTAATCCATCCCAGGGGGCAGGACAGTGGCTGAGTGTGCAGCTCCCTGACAAGCTGGCATGATCCAGGGGTAAAACTGGGAAAAGCTTGAGAACTGGATGGGCAGCCTCGGCATGTCTTTTCAGCAATCCCCATAAGCATCGGCCACTGAACATGGTCCTCTTGATAGAGATCAGTGAGTAGAGAGGGCAAGGTTCATTTCCCATCCAGGATATGGTGGATATAATTTTATATTGCAAATTAAGGGAAGAATTGGATATTTCAAGAACCAAGCTGAAAAAGAGTTTCCTTCTATTCTGTATTTTTGTATTCTTCAGTAACAAATTTAGTTTAGTGGGGCATGGGATGTTCCCAGTCTGAGCTGGCTGTGGTTAATCATGGACTTTCCAAGTGAAATCTGTGATGGTTCTGCGTGGGGTTAACTTGGCTAAACTAAAGTTATGTTTTCAGACTCTTCCTTCCTGTGCGGCCCTGAGTGAAAGTTGGTGAAGAGATATTTATGTGAGATCTGAAGGTTGTAATGAGAAGTCTGTCTCCATGTTTTGATGTTTGACTGCTGACAGCTCTAAGCCTCACTCCTCCCTCTTCTTGTTCCCCATATCTGGACAAGCTGATGGAAAAGCTCACTTCTCTTTTCCTTTAGTGCTGGTGGGAGATTCAAACCACACAAGCCTTTGCCTGTGCTGAGAAGCCCTCTGCTGGCCCCACCCCTTAACCACATAAAACCCCTGCCCCTGGCCAGGCATGGTGGCTCATGCCTGTAATCCCAGCACTTTAGGAGGCTGAGGCATGTGGATCATGAAGTCAGGAGTTCAAGACCAGCCTGGCCAAGATCGTGAAACCCCGTCTCTAATAAAAATACAAAAATTAGCCAGGTGTGGTGGCAGGCACCTGTGATCCCAGCTACTGGGGAAGCCAAGGCAGGGAATTGCCTCAACCGGGAGGTGGACATTGCAGTGAGCCGAGATTGCACCACTGCACTCCAGCCTGGGTGACAGAGCGAGACTCCGTCTCAAAAAAAACCCACCCCTGGGCAAGTCCCCTTTTCTGATCCCTCATGCCATGTCAGACCTGTTGGGGAGGGCTGCCTGCTCCTCACAGAGAGCTCAGTTATGTGAGTAACAAACCTTTTCATACCAGTTTGTGGGGTGTGCATCATCAGTCTCCACATTGGAACCAAGCTTTGTTTGGGGGTCTGTCTGTCTTGGCAGGCAGCTGTGACAGAGGTGGAAATGAAGCTTCCAGTTTGACTCTCTAAACACTGTCCTGGTTAGAGGCTGTGAGTTTCTAGCAGAGTTCAACTGACTTCTGCCCTCCTCTGCGCCACATCAAGCTCTTTTCCCTACTGATGTAGGGAAAGCCAGTGCAAAGGCTGAAGCTTTCCATGACCTTCTCTACGCACTCTGGAGTTTTTCTTAGAAGCTGGGGAATGACTCTTCTCTGATCTACCAACTTCCCCTCGAAACTTGACTTCTTCAGCTTTTCTCTGAATTGTGTAAAGCCGCATCCTATAAATCCCTTAATCCAAAATACTCAAAGTGTTTCTGCCCCTTTGATTAAACCTTGACTGATAAAATAACTCTTCAGGCACTACTTTTTTTTTTTTTTTGAGACAGAGTCTCGCTCTGTCACCCAGGCTGGAGTGCAGTGGCATGATCTTGGCTCCCTACAGCCGCCTCCTCCTCCCAGGTGCAAGTAATTCTCCTGTCTCAGCTTCCCGAGTAGCTGGGACTACAGGCATTGGCTGCCATGCCTGGCTAATATTTGTATTTTTAGTTGAGATGGGGTTTTACCACATTGGCCAGGCTGGTCTTGAATTCCTGACCCCAAATAATTCACTTGTCTTGGCCTCCCAAAGTGCTAGGACTATAGCTATGAGCCACCATGCCTAGCCTCAGACACTATTTTCAAGATTGGCTACAGACGACACCAGTGTGTGCTTGATGGAACTGAATTGAGTCCAGAGAGATGAAGTAAGAACTCCCAGACCATATGGAGAACATTGGCCAGTAAACTGCAGGTCTCCTGACTCAGAAGGCTTTCTCCCACACCACCCTGGGTGTCTCGTGGATGCCTCGTGTGTGCTGGGTGCTGTGGGAGGATTTATGTAGGATTCCAAAGGGAAGACACATTCTCTGATTTCAAAAAGCTCACCCCTATGTTGCATTATTGCATATGTTTAGTAGATTAAAATGACAACTATTCCTGTGCATGTTCATGCACATACACATTTATTGTGTACTTTATTTCTATCATCATTACATTGTAATATATAATGAAATAATTCTACAACTCATCATAATATAGAATCAGTGGAAACTCTGAGCTTGTTTTCCTGCAACTAGCGGGTCCCATCTGGAGGTGATGGGAGACAGTGACAGATCATCAGGTGTTAGATTCTCATAAGCAGCACGCAGCCTACATCCCTTGCATGTGGAGTTCACAATAAGGTTTGTGCTCCTATGAGAATGTAATGCCACTACTGATTTGACAGGAGGCGGAGCTCAGGTGGTAATGTGAGCTCTGGGGAGTGACTTAAATACAAATAAAGCTTTGTGCGCTTGCCCATCACTCACCACCTGCTGTGCAGCCTGGTTCCTAACGGGCCACGGACTGGTACTGGTCCATGGTCAAGGGGTTAGGGACCCCTGGCTTAGAGGATGAGACTGGCAGGCTGAATCATGTTTTTGAGGGATGCTCTTGTTCCTTCCAGTGATGACAAGTTCTCCTGTAACTCATTAGTTTGAATAATTTCAGACTTTAAAGTAGCAGAAAACTATACAAAAATTATCCAATATCTTCTTACCCAGATTCACTAATTGTTTACGTTTTATTCTCATTTGATTTGTCATGACCTCTCTATTGACAATATTTTTCTGAGCCATATGAGAGTAAGCTGAAGTCACGACTCCCTTTTATCCCTAAATTCTTCAGTGTGCATCTTGTAAGAGCAAGACATTCTCTTACAGCATCACAATACTATGAACAAATTCAGGACATTTGCCATTGATATAATACTATTATCTAAACCCTAGTCCATATTTAGATTTTAATCATTCCTGCAATGTCCTTTATGGTTTTTTTTTTTTTTTCCAAGGCCTGGATCCAATTCTGAACCACTCCTGCATTTAGTTTTCATGTCTCTTTAGTCTCCTTTAATCTGAGCAGTTTCTTGGCCTTTTTGTCATTTCCTTGACCTTAGACATTTTTGAGGTTATTTTGTGGACTGTCTCTCAGTTGGGGTTTGTTTGATATTTCCCCACGTTCAGATTCAGATTCAGCAGTTTTAGCAGAACAGTACTGTGTCTTTCACAGCACATAGTATCAGAAGGCACGTGATACTCGTTTGTCTCAATATGTGTGACATTAAGTTTGATCACTTGGCAAAGACAGAATCTGCCAACTTTCTCTCTGTAAACACCATTTTCCTTTGTGACTAATAGGCAATGTAAAGGGAGATGCCTTGAGACTATGTAAACATCCTGTACCGCCTCCAACTTTCGTCCACTAGTTTTAGTGCTCAATGATGATTTTCTAAGGCCTTTATATTTATTAGCTGGCATTCAGCAGAAGGGAAGAGCTTTTCTTTTTTCCTTGTTTATGTATTCATCTACTTGTTTATGGACTCATGTATCCTTATTTGATGAGTTACTAACCATTACTAATATTATTGATTTAATGCTCAGATTGTCACAGACTTAGTCACTGAAAGCTTTGTCTGTGTGGCTCCTATGTCCTCTTGATATGTCCCATTCATTCATTCATTCATTCATTCATTCATTTGAGATAGAGTCTTGCTCTTTTGCCAGGCTGGAGTGCAGTGGCACAATCTCAGCTCACTGCAACCTCTGCCTCCTGGGTTCAAGCAATTCTCTTGCCCCAGCCTCCCAAGTAGCTGGGATTACAAGTGCATGCCACCACGCACAACTACATTATTTACTTTTAGTAGAGATGGGGTTTCACCATGTTGGCCAGGATGGCTTTGAACTCCTGACCTCATGATCTGCCTACCTCAACCTCCCAAAGTGCTGGGATTACAGGCATGAACCTCTGTGCCCAGCCAGTCCCCATCATTCTTTGAGCGATTTATTGCTTTCTGGTATAATATGATGCCACAGTTTTATTTTGTATTTTACTTGTCCCATCCCTGAGACCATCCTAGGATTTTTTTGTTCTTTTTAGTGGAGAATGGTATGTAGAAGCCAAAATCTAAACAGCAGATATGCTCATTGCTACTAGAAGGTCACTGATTCTAGATCTTCTTGGTGGACGGAGCTAAGAAATGCATGCATGCATATACATAAACACAAATATACATATACTTCAAGCACATAATTATGCCAATATATTTATTTTTATAGCTATTCTGTGTATTTGTATATATGTGTATTTGTGCATAGACACAGACACACAAATACATGCATATGTGCATGAGTGCATAATGACCACTCCAATTACAATTTAGCATAATGAGGTACATTCTGATTTTGCCCCTTTCCCTGTCTGTAACCTTTTTTCCAATAGTTAGATGCTCAGCACTGTGTAACCTCTGGCATCTCATTCATCTTCTAGCTCTTTGCTAAATTTCACAGTCTTATTCTGTCTATGCTGAGTCCAGCTGTTGCTAAAGGACCAGAGGAGAGTTCCCATGTATCACGTCCTCTTTCCTTGCATATTCCTCACAACTTTTAATTGTCTTGGCACCCCCAAACTTCTCAGCCCAGCAGGATCATCATTCTGGGTTTGGACTTCACTTCCCATATTGAATTCTGGAAATTGCTCCTAGAAAATGTGCGGCTTACCTGGTGTGTTTCTCATCTCTCATGGACTACTCTTCTGCACTGCCTCTTGCCCTCTTGTCTCAAAACAGTCGCCACATACATTTTGCTCAGTTTTATAGTTAGCTCTTATCTTAGTCTGTAACAAAACTGCTATAACAAAATACTGTAAACTGCACAGCTTAAACAATACAAATTTATTTTTTGCAGCTCTGGAAGCTAGAAAGTCTAAGATCAAGATATCAGCAAGATAGGTTTTTTTCATCCTCTTTTCTTGACTTCTTTGTGTATGTGTGTGGAAGGGAGTAAGCCCTGTGGTATCTGTTATTTTAAGGGCTCTTATCCTATCAGTCAGGGCCCCACCCTCATGAACTCATCTAATGCTAATCATGTCCCAGAGGCCTTGTGTCTAGATACCATCACATTGGTGATTAGGGCTTCAACCCATGAGGTTTGAGGTTGGGGCACAAATATTTAGTACATATCAGCTATTTACAGCAAGAAGGTACATCTGACACCAGTTACTCTGTCATGGCCAGACATGGTAGTCTCTGTTTAGTTTTTATTTCACTCCAAAACACTATTTAAATTGTAGCGTTGTGTGCTTTGAGTTTTGGTCACATTTACAGCCTGGCAAAAGTGCTGGTGGGAACGATATAACACAGTGTAATTTAAGACTTCAAGGCAAGAGAAAAACCAATTCTGTACTCTAGGAAATAGAATAAACTCATTTCTTTTAGCATCTTATTGAACCTTCAGGCATTGATATTTGCACATTTTATCAATTTGTGATATTGCTTGGAGAAGAACTTCATTAGCAATCCCAAATCATCTGTGGCCTTCTCATATTATTTGTTTCTGTTTATCTTGGACACTGATACTCCTGTATTTGTATGTGTGTTTGCTGTAGTAATATTTTTCTGATTTAGAAAAGTACTACATATCACTTTTTGCAAAATTATATGAAAGAATAAAGAAGAAACTTAAATCATCAGTAATATCATTTTAAAATAACTACTGATGTCTCTTTGAATTTCCCAATGTGTTTAAAACGAGCATAGCTTGCTTTCAAAAAAGTTGATTATTTTAACATCTCAATATACACATGTGTTGTTGAACATGAGAGTGGAAAGGATCTTGAAAGAGATCTCAGCCTACAATTTTGTAGCTGGGTAAACTGAGGTTCAGCAAGTGCACCTGGTCAGGAATGCATAGATCTTTGCATTATATCTGTATTTCACAAACTGTGCTATTTCTGTAACATCTCTTTAATAAGATCAGAGTCATAGATCAGTAGTCCTTTTTCCTAATAAACGAGTATCTTACCACTAAAATTCAAACATTTGCTCTTGTGCTGCCCCCAGTGCTATTGCTATCAGTTACCTCACCTTATGCATGATGTTACTTTGTAACAATAACATGTACCTTGCCCAATACACAGAGCAAGGCAATACATAAAGACACTGGGTTGCAGCAGAGAAAGAGGTTTAATCTGTGAACCCAAATATCTAAGACAGGTCTCAGTTAATTTGGAAAGTTTATTTTGCCAAGGTCGAGGACACATGCCTGTGACACAACCTCAGGAGGTCCTGATGATGTGTGTCCAAGGTGGTCAGAGCACAGTTTTGTTTTATTCATTTTAGGGTGACATGATAAATCAATCAGCATAAGTAAGATGAACATTGGTTTGATCTGGAATGGTGGGATGACTGGAAGCAGGGAGGGGGTTTCCAGGTCATAGGTGTTAAAAAGGATGCTCTGAATGAAGAGACCCCCTAAATAGGCTTTATATGAGCAACATGGGTGCTTATTCATCTGGGTGTGGGTGGGCTGAGTCCGAAAAGAGAGTTAGCGGAGCATGGTGGGATATGAGTTGGTTTTGTAGGTTTGGGGTAGGCAGTGGAAAGTTACAGAAGTTACAGTTCAGGGAGGTTTTTGCTAGTTGGGAGGGGGTCGTAGGGTCTGGAGTCATGAGGTTGACCTGTCAGTTGAGCAAAGTTGGTTACAAAGTCCAGTTGCCTTATCAATTGTGGTGGGAATAGGGAAAAATAGAAGAATGTCTAAAGTTAATTAGGAGCCTCAGTGGTTGATCATTTCTTCTCCTGTTGTGGTTTTCCAGTTACTTCAGACTTTCTAATTCCAGGAGGCCATCCAGAGGTGTATGTGCAGGTCATGGGGCTTGCCATGGCTTGATTTAGGGTATGGACTATGGTGCAGCCAGTTAGCCTAAAAGACCTTACATTAGGTAGATAAGAGACAAATGGTTGCATTCTTTTGAGTTTCTGACTAGCCTCTCCAAAGGCCAAAATCAGATATGTGTTTATTTCAGTGACAGAGAGGTGACTTTGAATAGAATGGGAGGCAGGTTTGCCTTCAGCAGTTCTCAGCTTGAGTTTTCCCTTTAGCTTAGTTATTTTGGGGCCCCACAATTTTTTTTCCACAAATCACAGGACCACCAAACAAGGAGACAGGAGGAAACCGCAAATCCATCTCCCTGAGGAGGCATGTAAACCAGAGCAACTCCATCTTAAATAGGAGCTGGGTAAAATGAAGCTGAGACCTACTGGGCTGCATTCCCAGATGGTTAAGGCATTCTAAGTCACGGGATGAGATAGGAGGTCAGCACAAGATACAGATCATGAAGACCTTGCTGATAAAACCCACCAAAACCAAGATAGTGATGAGAGTGACCTCTATTCGTCCTCTGCCACCCTCCCACCAGCACCATGTCAGTTTACAAATGCCATGGCAACATCAGGAAGTTACCCCATATCATCTAAAAGGGGAGGCATGAATTATCCACCCCTTGTTTAACATATCATCAAGAAATAATCATAAAAATGGACACCCTGCAGCCCTCAGGGCTGCTCTGTCTATGGAGTTGCCATTGTTTTATCCCTTTACTTTCCTAATAAACTTGCTTTCACTTTACTCTATGGACTTGCCCTGAATTCTTTCTTGCGCAAGATCCAAGAACCCTCTCTTGGGGTCTGGATCAGGACCCCATTCCTGTAACACCTGGATCTCTCCCTGAGAGCAGTAGGTCTCAAAGTGAGGTTCCCAGACCAGCAGCACAAGAGGCACCAGAGAACTTTTTTTTTTTTTTGAGATGGAGTCTTGCTTTATTACCCAGGCTGGTATGCAATGGCACAATCTCAACTCACTGCAACCTCCACCTCCTGGGTTCAAGTGATTCTCCTGCCTCAGCCTCCCAAGTAGCTGGGATTACAGGCGCGCACCACCACGTCTGACTAATTGTTTTATTTTTAGTAGAGACAGGGTTTCACCATATTGGCCAGGCTGGTCTTGAACTCCTGACCTTGTGATCCACCTGCCTCAGCCTCCCAAAGTGCTGGGATTACAGGTGTGAGTCACCGTGCCCGGCCAGCACCAGAGAACTCTTAGAAATGCAACTTACTAGGCTCCAACCTCACCTACAGAGTGGAAACCCTGGGGCAGGCCAGCAAGCTGAGCTGTGACAAGCCAGCCAGGGGTTCTCATACAAGCTATTAAGCACCCAGTCTTTGTGTTAGCGGTTCTGATATAATTGTTCAGGGGTGTGCCCTGAGCTTTGGCAGGTTCTTCTAAAGCTTTTCAGGTGAGTCTGTTGTGTAGCCCAACCTGAGAATTATTGCTCTTGAGCTACCTGCAGCTTATAGGGCTTGCATCTCCAGCAAACTGGCCTCCTGCAGGCTGCTCTTCATCTGAATAATGGCTTTTTCTATTGTTTATGGCAGATTTCTCTTCATCTTTCTAATCTGTATCATAAAAGAGTAGAAATGTAATATCCCCGGTTAGCTTGTATTTTACATGAAAAATGGCTAGTTTGAATCAGACAAAAGGGAAGATATCTTTCAAAGGGTAATGACCCCTGTTTAGTCAAGTGGTAGCTTTCTTTTTTCATTGCAAGGTGAGGGAACAATTCATTTCTCCTAAATGGTTTTCTTCAGGGTATCTCCCCCAAGAAAGGAGCACGTGTATGGAAACAGATGGGTGAAACAGAAGCAGTCATCCAGGTCTGGAGACCCTCCAGATCACCTTTTTCATGGTGTGATTGAGAACTGGGGCATTTGCACAGCTTTATGGGATATCTGGAATTCAAGGAAGAAATTCTAAGAAGGCAGAGACTTCCAGCAAGGTACCAGCCATGTGTGAGGTGCAGCACCATTTTGCATTTGAAACATTTCATGACCTACTGGTTGGTCTGAGGTAAGCTCCTTCAGTCTCAGCACTATTGATGTGTGGGGCTGGACAGTCTTGTGGTGGGGGCCATCCTGCGCATTGTAAGATGTTAGCTGCATCCTGGCCTGTAGCCACCAGAGGCCACTTGTGCCTCCCAGCTGTGACAACCATACATGCCTCCAGACATTGTTAAATATCCCTGGGGGGTGGGAAAAAGGGGTGGCAAAATTGTCTCCAGTTGTAAACCACTGGCTTCAGGTGATACAGGTCGTGGCTGCACCAGCTTCCTCTCACTGCCCCTGGATCACTGGGCATCCGGACTGGCTGTGGGCCTCTGTGCTCCTCCCTCAGAGCAGTCCCTGTGTCAGCTGCTCCCACCCCACATGGAGAGGTAGCTGGCAGATCCTCCCCTGTGTGGCCCCTTGCAGGTCCTGGGTGTGGAGTCAGGTGTCTTTAAGATCAGAGGCAGTGTGGGGTAAGGGTGGGGTGGAGCATGCCTTCTGGAAAGATCCTGCCATAACCTAAATACCACCCCAGCAGGTACAGTGGCCTGGCTGGCAAGCTTCTCAGTTTCCCTGGACTCCTGCCTGCTGGCTCTGCTGGCTCTGCCCTCACAGCGGTCCCTAGGTTCTGGTTTCCAAACCAGATCTTGCTCATACTCTGCATCTCTGCCTGTTCGACCTCATATCTGGTCACAGCAGCTCCCTACTTCTGGCATCAGGGCTGACAGCTCCCAGGGGCTCTGTCTGCTCAACCACTGGAACCAGGTGACCTCTGACTGTGAAGGACAGCCAGACCATCTCAACACACTGAGCGGACATGAATCCTCAGGCTCCAGACACTGCCTCTTGAGACAGCACTCTGGCTTTGCTAGTTGGAACTTGGGGTGCGCTGGCAGCCCAGGATTGGTGCTTGATCCATGGATTTGTTCTTGTTTTTGTAGTACTAAAGTCACTGAAACTAGCTGAATGTAATGCAGTGATTTTTTAATGTCTCCTTATCACATTTTTACATGTGTTTATTGCTTAGTTCCTGAGGGATGTATTTTTCCCCTTTCATATAAATACTTGTGTTCCTTCTTTTTGAAGGGAATTTCCTTTTATTAGACTCAGCAGTTTAATGGAATCAACTCTTCAGTGCTCAAAACTATTTCAAAAAGCATAAGCCTCTTTTGCCCCCATCTTTACCTTCCAGGCGATTCTGATTCTATTAGACCAACAGCCGCCAGCCTCCATCTGTAAGTTCAGTGCAGAGAGTACCCTTTTGATGGATTGCATAGGTTATTTCATGAATGTCCATTAGAAGTGGATCACATAGTCTCTTTTGGATATTTTACATCTAGAAGAAAAGGCATTTCCCAGTAGGAATTCACACCCATCATATGGTCCCGGGCTTCCCCACATCCTTCATCCCTACTGAAATGAGGTGGCATCAGGTACTGCCGAAGCACCGCTTTGAAAACCCCTGGTGGATTTACCCTGGAGGATAAACAAGAGCCCCCACTGTTCACATCCAAAACTTTTGGGGGAACCATAGCTCTATAGGATCAGATGTCTGTGAAGGTGGAATTCTGGCAAAGGTTTCCCAAAAGGTGACCACACTGACCTGTTGGAGAAGCTGGCTGGCACCTCCTTCCTCACCCTCTGGAGAGAGCAGCTCCTCACGTCCTGCAGGAATAAAGTGAGCAAGGGGAAAGCGGGAGTAGGTGCCCCGTCAAAATCCGTCTGTATGCTCTCTTCTCAGAGAGATTATGACGTTTGGATTAGAGCATTCCCAAGCTCTATTTGCTTTTGGTAAGAGGATTTGGCTTCTTTTTTTATTTGAATGCAGGTAAGAACCTAAGGCAAAGGCAGGCAAATGAATAGTGTTGAGACCATTTCCTGTGCCCCAAGGGGGAAAAAAGCAAAGTAAGTAAGAGGCTTTCCCTGGCTCCTTGTCTAGACTCAGGATGGCAACAGATTGAGTTATTTCCCAGCCGGTTCTGACTCACTGGCTGCATCTGCCTGTGAAAGTGATTGAGGATTCTGATGCTGCGTCCAGAGCCAGTAGAACCTAAGTCCTGATTGGCTCAGAAAGGCTCGATGGGTCCTCAAAGGGAAGTGGTAGAGGACTGCTGGTGAGGCAAACACAGAAGTAACCCCAGGGCAAGACAAACAAAATGTGCTAGGAACAAGACTGGCAGCGTATCAGATACTTGGGTGAGAAAGTTTTCTTAGGGTTTGGGGAACAGGGAAGAGCTTCACCGAGGACAAAACTTTATCTTCTACCTCCTATTTTTGTGTGGGTGGTCTGTGTTACGGTGTTAATGCATCCGCAATCTCTAGTAAGTTTGAATTTCCCAAAGATACAGTAACAGGCAGTTCTGTTTCTAGCAGGCATCCATGCTTGAGAAGTCTAAAGGGAGAGGTCACACAGTGAGGAAGACACGTGGCTTATTGGGCAGATCTGCATCTGATGTGCCAGTTGGAAGAATGGCCAAGGACTCAGTTGCTTCACACCTGTGTGGTCTACAGGGTGTTGTATTGGGCTGGTGACCCCACCGGCACACTTGCAAAGCCTAGTGCCTGACCCTGACCAAAGACTGCCGTTGCTCAGATTTAGTTTGCTTCTCTAGTATCTGGGTTCTGGACCTTTTAAGTTTGTCTGCTGCTGTATTTCCGGGCACATTTCAAAGCTTCCTGGATGAATAAAAGTGCATTAAATGCAGCATTGCAGCACTGCATCTGGTCCAATATTCAAGACCACTTATTTTGAAAAGGGAGTAAAAGGTATAGGGAGGGGAGGAAACACGGTCACGAGCAGAATTGAGATTAGGAACCCAGCTCCCAATGTCCTCATTCTTCTCTATCCACCTGAATCAGTATCCTGTGGTCTAACCACAGATCCGACTCAATACCACCGAGCAACAGCTGCAGTCAGTCCTTCTAGAACGTGAGGTCAGGAACGAGGAGTCTGAACATCAGCAAGAAGGTTGGCTCCCATGCTTGCACTCAGCACAGCATTACGCACGTATACCCCATAGCCTAAAATGCACTTACTGATGAACAAAACTAAAATCTACAGTGTGCTAACTTGATTACAGGGGAGGATGGGAGGTAAAGCAAGGAAGAATGCACCTCTGGGTTCAGCTTCCATGTGAAGCTGAATCTCTTCCCTGCGCTCTGGTTACAGACGCTCAAGGTACTGTCTTCAATTCAACAAGAGAATCAATCTTTGTTGCTGGCTTGCAACAGTCTAACAGGCTTCATTTCTTATTGTCTGGACCTCTTGGGCACTCTCCTGGGTCTTCCATGGAAGATGTGTAAACCTCACACCTGCCATCATCACAATCATCACAATCATTGTCATATCACCTTGTGACTGTGTGTGCCATATGTACCCCAACAGAATGTGTGCCCCTTGAAAGGAAACATTGACAAAGTTCTGTCTTTGGATCCCTGATGATCAGCCCCTGGGGCAGTGCTGTATGAACAGCTGTTAAACGTGCTATTGCATTTCCTGGATGAAAGCCCTGGTCCTGGATGGGAAGAGCACAGTTGGAATCCCACCTCTCCTGGTGATGAGGGTTGTGGCCACCGTGTAGAAAAAGGAGGGCTGCGTGGGTGCTGTGCCCCTACAAGCTGTGTGAGTATGGACTAGGAACCTGACTTCTTTCAGACATAGCTTCTGTACCTGCCCCAGGACTCTTACGAGAATTGAATGAGTGATTTTTGCAATAGTTTTTTTTGAGACCGAGTTTCACTCTTTCGCCCAGGCTGGAGTGTAATGGTGCAATCTTGGCTCTCTGCCACCTCCGCCTTCCAGTTTCAAGTGATTCTCCTCTTCAGCCTCCCAAGTAGCTGGGATTACAGGCACCCACCACCACGTCCAGCTAATTTTTGTATTTTTTAAGAGAAGGGGTTTCACCATGTTGGCTAGGCTGGTCTCGAACTCCAGACCTTGTGATCCAGCCACCTCCACCTCCCAAAGTGCTGGGATTACAGGTGTGAGTCACCACGCCCAGTCAATTTTTCCAGTTGTTTTAATGGAACATCTCATGTGAACTGATGGCTCTGATGGTGAGAATTGCTCCACTAGAGGTTTAGAGGGTGTGTTCTCTGGGGTCTGATGGACTTGAGTACATGTCCTGGCTGTACCTCTGCTCAGGTGGGTGACCTTGAGCACATCACTCCCTTTTCTGTGCCTCACTTTATCCTTTTATAACATAGGGAGGAGTCATAGCATCAGCCTGTGGGGTTGTTGTGAAGATGAAATGTGCTGCTTCTCTACGTTAAGCCCTCTACACTGTGCCTGGCCACTGGAACACCCAGTAAGTGTTAGTTATACTGCGGTGCCATTGAATTTATGCTCTGGGTACTTTTCTTGAAACTTCAGTCCGATTTTCCATGTCCCTCTCTTAGCAATCACAGAAGTCATTTTAAAACATTTTCCTAAAATCTTTTTTGTTTTCTTTGGTTTAGGTTTTGGTGTTTTAGCAATCTGAAATAGCAAACATTTATTATCTTATAATTTCTTTGGGTCAAGAATCTGGGCACAGCTTAGTTTTTCTTTTTTGAGACAGAGTCTCACTCTGTCGCCCAGGCTGGAATGCAGTAACAATCTTGGCTCACTGCAACCTCCACCTCCCTGGTTCAAGCAATTCTCCTGTCTCTGCCTCCCGAGTAGCTGGAATTACAGGCACATGCCCCCATGCCCAGCTAATTTTTGTATTTTTAGTAGAGATGAAGTTTCACGATATTGGCCAAGCTGGTCTCGAACTCCTGACCTCCGGTGATCCACCCACCTCAGCCTCCCAAAGTGCTGAGATTACAGGCATGAGCCACTGCGTCTGGTCCTTAGTTGGGTTTTCTCTGGCTCAAATTATCTCTTGAAGTTTTAGTCAAGCTATCAGCAAAGATTGGGGTTTTCATCCAAAGGCTTGGATGGGTGAGTGTCCTTTTCCAAACTCATTCATGTAGCTGTTACCTGGGTCCAGTTGCTTGCTGGCTGTTAATCGCAGGACTCTCTCAGTTCCTTGCCACATGGACCTCTCCAAAAGGTAGCTCACAAAGTGGTATCTGGCTTCCCTGAAAGCCAGAAAGCAAGAAAAACTTCAAGATGGAAGTTGTTTTATAACCTACTATTAGAAGGGACATCCCATTACTTTTACTGTATTCTTTTTATTTTTGACTAGCTCCCTTATAATTTTATTGTTTTATTTTTTTGACTCCCTCCCTTGTAGCTTTTTTATTTTTTAATTTTTAATTTTTTCCATAAATTATTGAGGTACAGATGGTAATTGGTTACATGACTAAGTTATGTTTTTCCTTTTATTGAGACAGAGTTTCACTCTTGTCACTCAGGCTGGAGTTCAATGGCACAATCTTGGCTCACTGCAACCCCTGCCACCCAGGTTCAAGAGAGTCTCCTGCCTCAGCCTCCCAAGCAGCTGGGGTTACAGGCACCCACAACCATGCGCAGCTGATTTTTCTTATTTTTATAAAATTGCGGTTTTACCATGTTGGCCAGGCTGGTCTTGAACTCCTGACCTCAGGTGATCCACCTGCCTTGGCCTCCCAAAGTGCTGAGATTACAAGCTTGAGGCACTGTGCCCAGCCAACTAAGTTCTTTATTGGTAATTTGTGAGATTTTGCTGCACCCATCACCCCAACAGTATACCCTGCACCCTATTTGTAGTCTTTTATCCCTTGCCCTCTCCCACTTTTCCCCACAACCCCCAAAGTCCATGGTATTATTCTTATGTCTTTGAGTCCTCATAGCTTAGCTTCCACATATCAGTGAGAACATGTGGTGTTGGGTTTTCCATTCTTCAGTTATTTCACTTAGATTAGTAGTCTCCAGTCTCATCAGGTTGCTGCAAGTGCCATTAATTCATTCCTTTTTATGGTTGAGTAGTATTCCATCGTGTGTGTGTGTGTCTCTGTGTGTGTGTGTGTGTGTGTGTGTGTGTGTGTGTGTATATATATATACACACACTGCAGTTTCCTTATCCACTTGTTAGCTGATGGGCATTTGGGTTGGTTCCATGATTTTGCAGTTGCAAACTGTGCTGCTATAAACATGCACGTGCAAGTTCCTTTTTCGTATAACAACTTCTTTTCCTCTGGGTAGACACCCAGTAGTGGGATTGCTGGATCAAATGATACCTCTACTTTTAGTTCTTTAAGGAATCTCCACACTGTTTTCCATAATGGCTGTACTAGTTTACATTCCCACCAGCAGTGTAAAAGTGTTCCTTGATTACCGCATCCATGCTAATATCTACTGTTTTTTGATTTTTTGATTATGGGCATTCTTGCAGGAGAAAGGTCGTATTGCATTATGGTTTTGATTTGCATTTCTCTGATCATTAGTGACATTGAGCATTTTTCACATTTTTTTTGGTGATCTGTATATCTTCTTTTGAGAATTGTCTACTCCTAAAATCATTTTTTAATAAGAGTAATACATATTCATTACAGAAAAGAAGTGAAGAACAAGTTGCCTGTAGTGCTGCCCAACAAACAGACCATTGTTAATATTTTAGCATATTCCATTTAAATGGCTTTCTCTGTGTGTATAAATTTATATTACATAATATGCTGTTTTCACATAGACTTTGCAGTTGTTTTTAAAATATTCTAATTAGCACCTTTGGCAGTTTTTAAAAAAGGTATTTTTCATCATTTCACATTATTTCCTTCAGATCTCTCTTCATCTGGTTACTGGTGAATCCTTAGTCAGGGTTGGTGAAGGCAGTTTTGTTCTGGGCCCTTTTGTATCCATGTTCATCTTCATGAGTTTTTCTACTCCTAATGTACTAATCAGCATCAGTCCATGCTGCCTGATTTCAGAACGCTTGCTTATTTTTCATACGCTAATTCCAGAAAGTTCTCAGTCTCCTCAAGTGATTCCAAATTCATTCTTGAATCTATAAAAATTTTCTAAGTCAGATCCATAGGCATAATAAATGTATTCCTATTTTTCTAGCTCTATGTATTCCATTTTAATATTTTGCCTATTGTGTAACTGTTGGAAATTTAGGAAGTGTGGTTTCATTTTTGATAACACTTTCTTCAAGATAATTTCCTGCAAAGTTCCTGGGAGGGGGAAGAGTTGAATATACCTGTTTGGTTTTGTGAAGAAAGAATGTCTCTGTCAGACTGGAAGATGCCTAGAAGATTCTCCCTAATTATTTAAGGGTCTCTTTATCTCCGTTTCTCCCCTTTTCTTCAGTTTTCCATTTTCCATTTCATCCTACCTAAAGCATGTGTGGTAACAAATTCTTTGTTCTTGGGATTTGCTGCATTTGGGTGCTTAGTGTTTTAGAAGTACTGTGGAACATCTATAAGAGAAAATTGGGACATTTATTGAGCTCCTACCTTGCATGATTCTCAGCACTTCACCAAGGTGTTTAAAATGTAATCTTTACCCCAAAATTCTAAGGTAAACATTATCCTCCCATTTTATTGATAAATAAACTAAACCTCACTGGTGTATGCAGAGGAAGAATCCGGATGGAGAATCAGGTTGGTTCTGATACCTTGATGAGTTCTTGCATTTTTGTCAGATTGATTCTTTAAACTATCCTTGGATTCCTTGAGCCAATGGGTTCCTCTCTTTGTCCAGTCTGGTTTAGGTGGGTTTCTGTCATTTGTAACCCCAAGAATCCTGACTAACGTGTACCTGTTTAACCTTCCACTAGACTGTAAGCATCTTGAGATTAGCTACTGGGTCCACACTTATTCTTTGATCCCTAGAAGATGGAAGGGGAACTTTCTTTATTTAGACAGGGTCTTGCTCTGTCACACTGGCTGGAGTGCAATGGTGCAATCATGGCTCACTGCAGCCTCAACCTCCCAGGCCAAAGTGATACTCTTTGTATTCATCTCTTTTCATGCTACTGATAAAGATATACCCAAGACTGAGAAATTTACAGAAGAAAGAGTTTTAATTGGACTCACAGTTCCACTTGGCTGGAGAAGCCTCACAATCATGGAGGAAGGCAAGGAGGAACAAGTCACATCTTACTTGGATGGCAGCAGGCAGAGAGAGAACTTGTGCAGGGAAACTCCTCTTTTTAAAACCATCAGATCTCGTGAAACTTATTTATTATCACGAAATCAGCATGGCAAAGACTTGCCCTCATGATTCACTTACCTCCCACTGGGTGTCTCCCATAACACATGGGAATTCAAGATGAGATTTGGGTGGGGACACAGCCAAACCATATCACTCTTGCCTCAGCCTCCCGAGTAGCTGGGTCCACAGGTGTGCACCACCACACCTCAAAATTATTTTTATTTTTTGTACAGATGGGGTCTTGCCATGTTGCTCAGGCTGGTTCTGAACTCCTGGGCTCAAACAATCCTCCTGCCTTGGCCTCCCAAAGTGCTAGGATTATAGGTGTGAACCATCATGCATAGCCTGAAGGAAAACATTTTCTGAAACAAAATGAGAATAGATTAATTACAAATTCAACAGAATATTTGATGTCAGGATTACCTTGTAAATTGGGGCCATATGGTCCTTTCATATAAAGTTCCCTTGAACTTTATAATTCTGTTAATTAGAACTAAGGCATGAGTGCACTAAGATTTGGAAATTCCCATCATGAGGACTTGGGCTTCTTCATAGAAGATAATTGGCAGTGTGTCACTGGAGGCTTCTCCAGAGGCCATTTATGAACAGCTGGTAAATTAGAACGAAAGGAAAAAAGAAGGCAGAGTGAGTGAAGCTGGCTGCCTGGGAGAGGTTTCTAGTGTCGAGAAAGATGAGTGGGTAAGAGGCCACAGGGTGCTTGTGCTTCATTGTCTAAAGCATCACCCAATGCATCATTGAATGCATACCAGCCAGGGCGCCTGCACAAGTAATGCAGGATTTATGGTTAGAATAAAAGTGTGTTTTTTGGATTCTAAATATAGTAAGTGCAGGTGAGCTTGGGTAAGGTGCTCTGGCATCTTCCTCGCCCCTTACATTGTTGCTGCCAAACTGCTTTTTTCTCCTCTCTCACATAACACCCATGCACATGGTTCTGTCTTGGTTGGCCCAAAATGGCAGGCTTCAATCTATATTTCCGTCCTGATTGGTCTATCAGGGCTAATTGACTGAGTCTCCCTGTCTTTGAGAGATGAAGTTATTTCGATTACCAAGCCACTTGGAGAGAATTCTATTGACTAAGCTTGAATTGAACTTTCACCCATTATCCAGTTATCTTGTAAGAAGGATCATGTGATTTAAGGGCCACTCCTGTGGAGAGCCAAGCTGTCAGTTAGCTAGAACCTGCTTAAGAAAATATTGCCACAATTTAAACTTGGAGCTACCTCTGCAAGTAATTAATATTTCTATAAGCATTTTTAATTGTAGAAAATAACTTACTACCAGTTTGTTGAGAAAAAAAATTATCCTTTTGCACATTTCAGGCATGACCCAAACTATAGTATTTTTGACTTACAGTGAGTTTTCCAGGAGACGTCTGCTGTGTATGACAAAGCAGCCTCGAACTTCATGTTTAAGTCTTGTCTTGTCCATAATGGCTTACAAGGCTGTCAGGTGGCAGTGTTTTATGCAAGTGATAACTCCCTGTTACAAGGTTGTATATATTTTTAATTTAACACTTGTGAATGTTCACATAATTCTTGAAATAAATGAGGTGAAAGAGCAACAGCAAGACAAATGTCATCAGGATATATGAGCTAGAGAAGAATAAGCTGCAGTTAGTTCACTTACTTTCTATATAGTAACCCAATTGACAGAACAAAAGCAAGACAAGATAAGAGAAAATAAAAATAGGGCTTAAGCCTATTAATTAGATTAAAGATCACAGTGTTGGAAGCATCTTGTGAACACAATTGGCTGAAATATAAGTAAGTATTAAAATGTTCCTTGTATCTATCAATAGGGAGACTGGTGATATATGAAGAAAATAAGACAACTGTGGGAAATGGAGTGAGAGTAATAGAGATGCTTGAAATCATAGTGCTTGGTTCTTTGCTTTGCCCCAAGCAAATACACTGTGTCTTATCACTCCCTCCCATTATTTGTCTCTTGTGATTGGGCTTGGGTTCATGTAGACAGAAGAGGTGTTGAAATCAGAAGGATGAACAGACTAGAGCAGAAAGGTGGTTTATGTAAGCCTCATGGAAACCACAAAGCAAAAGCCTATAATAGATTAAAAAAAAAGATAAATGGTAAGGAATCAAAGGATCCCACTATAGAAAATTATTTAATCACAAAGGAAGACAGAAAGAGAGGAAGACAGAAACAAAGGATCTACAAAAAAACAGAAAAATATAAATTAAAAGGCAATAGTAAGTTTTTATCTACCAATAATCATCTCAAATATAAGTGAATTAAATTTTCCAATCAAAAGATATAGAGTGGCTGGATGGATAGTTTTAAAAGAAAGAGCTGACTATATGTTGCCTACAAGAGACTCACTCATAGATTGGAAGTGAAGGGATAGAAAAGAAACCTCACTCAAACAGAAACCAAGAAAAATCAGGGGTAGCTATATTTATATTAGATAAAATAAGCTTTAAGCAAAACACCATAAAAATCAACAAAGAAGGTCACTATATACTAATAATATCAATTAATCAAAAAGATATAACAATTGTGTGTGTTTGTGTATATGCACCTTATATATATATAAGAGCACCTAAAGATATAAAGCATATATTAATAGATCTGAAAGGAGAGATGGACTACAATATAATAATAGTAGAGGACTTCAATACTCTGTTTCCAAGAATGGACAGATCATTCAGATAGAAAAATCAATAAGGAAACATTGGGCTTTAATTACATTTTAAGCCAAATGGACCTAACAGACATATGTAACATTCCATCCAGCATCATCAGAATACACATTCTTCTCAAGTACATACAGAACATTCTTCAGGATAGATTGTATGTTAGCCCATGAAACAAATCTTAACAAATTTAAGAAGATTGAAATCATATCTTTTCTGACAACAATAGTATGAAACTAGAAATCAATAATGGGAGGAATTTTAGAAAATTTACAAATATATGGAAATTAAACAACATACTCCTGAACAACCAATGGATTAAAATGGAAATTAAAAATAAAATTTACATATATCTTGAGACAAACAAATGGAAACACAGCATACCAAAACTTATGAGATGCAGCAAAAGCAATTCTAACAAGGAAGGTTGTAGCAATAAAAACATACATCAAAAAAGAAAGATCTCAAATAAACCAACCTAATGTTATACCTCAAGGAAGTAGGAAAAAAATTAAGCCCAAATTTAGTAGAAGAAAGAAAATAATAAAGACTAGAGCAGAAATAAATAAAAGAGACTAGACAAACAATAGAAAAGATCAATAAAACTAAAAGTTAATATTTTGAAAAGATAAACACAACAGAAACATTTTTTAGCTAGGCTAAGAAAAAAAGAGAGAAGACTCAAATAAATAAAACCAGAAGTGAAGGAAGAGACATTACAACTGATACCACAGAAACAAAGAATATTAAGATACTACTGTAAACAGTTACATGCCAATACATTGAATAACCTGAAAGAAATGGATAAATTTCAAGAAACATACAACCTACCAAGACCAAATCATGAAGAAATTAAAAACCTGAGCAGAACAAGAACAATAAAAGAGATTGAATCAGTAATAAAAAGTTTCCCATCAAAGAATATCCCAGGACCCAATGGCTTTACTGCTGAACTCTACTGAACATTTAAGGCAAAACTAATACCAGTCTTTCTGAAACTCTTCCAAAAAACTGAAGAAGAGAGAGTACTTCCGAACTCATTTTGTGAGGCTAGTATTACCTTGATGTCAAAGGCAGACAAGGACACTACAAGAAAAAAAAAATACAGGCAAATATCCCTGATGTACATAGATACAAAAATGCTAAACAAAATATTAACAAACTGAATTCGATAGCACATTATAAAGATCATTCACCATGGTCAAGTGGGATTTATCCCTGAGATGTAAGTGAATCACCTTTGCAAACATTATAACTGAGGAAATTATGACAGTGAAAGAGATCAGACCTAATAGACTCTATCCTGCTTCTAACCTTTAAGCTGTCCTTGTTCATTCCTGGGCATAGGCTGAACTAACTGGAAAGGAATTCAGTTCATTGTTTGACTCTGAAACAAAATTGATAATAGCCCTTTCCCAAAAAGACTCTTTTCTTGCCTGGGGACCAGTCTACCTTTGCAGGAGTAACAAATTAGCTACAAGATTAGAAATCACAGTTTAGGAATCATGCAGCCTCTGGCTCCAAGAGTCTGAAGCTCCCCAAATTGCTTCTGGGGATAACATCACTGTTGTAAAGCCAAATATCAGTGCTTGAGATATTTTGCAGACTCTGCACTGGATGGATCAGTGGACACCACCCAGACCAGTAATTTGACTCAACCAGTTCTGCCATCACCCCCAGGAAGAGAAAACAGCAAGAAAAGTTCACTTCAACCCACTGTGATTCCATCTCTAACCTGACCAATCAGCACTCCTTACTTCCCAAGCCCCTACCCACCAAATTATCTTCAAAAACTCTGATCCCCAAATGCTCAGGGAGACTGATTTGAGTAATAATAAAACTCCAGTCTCCCGAACAGCTGGCTCTGTGTTAATTACTCTTTCTTCATTGCAATTCCCCTATCTTGATAAATCGGCTCTGTCTAGGCAGCAGGCAAAGTGAACCCATTGGGCAGTTACATAAATATGGTTTAACATAGGGAAATCAATAAATGTGATACACCACGTTAACAAAATAAAGGACAAAACCTGACAGTCATCTGAATAGATGCCTGACAAACACTTGACAAAATACTACATCCTTTTATAATGTTAAACTCTCAATAAATTAGGTATAGAAAGAATGTACCTCCACAAGATAAACATGATATATGATAAGCCCACAGCTAATGATATGGACAGGAGGCAGGGAAATACTAGCCAGAGAAGGGTCCCTGGTGAAGCCCCACCCTCAAGCCTGGACCACAGACCAACATGAAAAATGCATTCCTGTTTTCCTGCCCAAATGTTGCCTTTTCCAAAACCATCCTGTACCCATAAAAACCCCAGATTCCACTGTCTGTGGAACAGCAGAGAAGGAGAGAAGAGAAGCAGCCAGACATCAGAAAGAAGGAGCTTGACTTCAGAGGGACAGCTTGATAGTGGGACTTCAGAGAAGAGTTCAGCCGGGGACGGCTGAACTCCAGGAGAAGACTACCTTCCCACTCCATCCCCTTTGCAGGTCCCATTCCACTGAGAGCCACTTCCACACCCAATAAAATCCTCCATATTCACCACCCTTCAATTCGTCCATGTGACCTGATTTTTTCCAGATGTTGGACAAGACAAGAACTTGGATACTAAGAGGGCAGGTGCAAAAGGCTGTCATCATGACCCTCCACTGAGCAGTTAAACACGTAAGTCATGTAGTGTGCCAAGCTAAAAAAGCACACTGCAACATACACCTTCTGGGGCTTCGAAGGTTGCAGGTATCCCCCAGATGCTGCTGCAGGGCCACAAAGAGTTCTACTCCTGCAGGCACCCAGAAGCACTCATCCTGGCCCCTGCAGCTGCTCACCTGGATGCTTCCCTTCCCATGAGGGGTTGAGAGTTGTGGGCTGAGTAAATGAGGCAACCCCTCTGCAAATCCCATGAAGGGGTCAAGGGAACTATCTTGTCTCACTAACATCATCCTAAATGGTGAAAAATTTTTTCACCATTGGAGAAAAGCTTTTTCTATAAGATCAGGAACAAGACAAGGATGCCCATTTTCACCATGTCTGTTCGACATAGTACTGAAGTCCTCACCAGAGCACTCAGGCATGAGAAAGAAACAAAAGGCATCCAAATAAGAAAGAAAGAAGTTAAATTGTTTCTGTGTGCAGATGACATGATCTTAAATATAGAAAATCCTAAAGACTCTACCAAAACTGTTAGATTAATACATTCTGTAAACTTGCAGGACACAAAAGTCAACATACAAAAATCAACTGACCAAAAAACAAATCAATAAAACAATCTCATTCACAATAATTAACAAAAGTACCCCCAAATCTATAAGCTAAAGGGAAAAGTCAAGCTGGGTACTGCTTAGGGCAAACCTTCCTCTCATTTTATTCAAAGTCATTCCTCTGAGGCTCACCTGAGACAAATGCATATCTGATTGCTCCCTCTCCCCTATTGTTTATGTAAAAATGCAGATTCACTGAGCCAGACTAAATTCAGTGAGAGGTTGGTCAAGGACTCAGAAGAATGCAACCTTTTGTCTCTTCTTCTAACCTAGAAGCCCCCACTTCAAGTTGTCCTGCCTCACTGGACCTAACCAGTGTACATCTCACACATGCTGATTGATGTCTCATGTCTCCCTAAAATGTATAGAAGCGAACTGTACCCCTGACCACCTTGGGCTTCCTGAGGCTGTCACAGACATATCCTCAATCTTGGCAAAATAAACTTTCTAAATTGACTGAGACCGTTCTCAGACATTTTGTTTTCACAGAACTCACTGGCTTCTGAGAGAAAATGGAGAACACACGCCAACACATCACTCCATGCTCTGCTGAAAATGATTCCAATCTGAGCAAAGTCCGTGGAGAGTTCCCTGGTCTATCAAAGTCAGCAAGAAAAATAATAGGAGCCAGATCAAATAGCCAGTGTATAATTACGATGCTTTTGGTGCAAATAATAAATTCAAACTCAATTTTAAAAGAGTTTGGGATTCATTTGCATGTGGAACTGGAATCCAGTAGTAAGGCAGACCTCAGGGATGCTTTGATTTGGCTGCTCCAAGAATCAAGAACCTGATTGCCTTCTGTGTGTTCACTCTGGCTTCCCTTCTGTCAGCTGTGTTCTCGGGAGAGAATGGCTATAGAAGTTCTGGACTTCACAGCTACTGAGCAAAGTATCTCCCAGATCAAGGAAGAGCATCTTCTTTGGAAGCCTCAGCAAATTCCCCTCCCTCCCAGGTGGGGCTGATCCTCATCCAAGATGGAGGCTTGTCAGTGGCTGGTGTGGGACCCTGCTGAGGACCAGTGGAAAGGCTGGTTGACAGCTACACTCGGCACTGTGCTGGAAAACCGTGACCCAAGTTCCTCCTCAGTAGGGGCTGTAGGAAGACCCACCACTGTGGGGTGTCTATGACAGACTCTAATCCTGGTAGGGGAGAGCCCATGCAGGCAAGGCTGGCTGGGTGGTGGTGTTAGCCACAGTGGCTGTGCCAGGCTCAGCTGCCTGCAGTTCTGCAGGGTGACAAGCAGTCCCAGGAACAGTGAGAAAAGGCTCCTAAAATAAGCCATGATCTTCTTTGAAGGAAGGGAAGAGGAGCTAGGAGCCAGTGCTGGTGTGAGGTCCTGTGGTGGGCTGTTTCTGGACCCCTGCTTGACCTTCCCAGTGCATGGTTGGTAGCCTGGTCCGTGGGCCCCATCCTCACTCCCCACTTGTGGTCATTAGCACAGCTTGGATGAAGACACTCCCCAACCCTGCCACCACCCTCTCCACGCTAAGGAGGAGCTGATTCCAATTCTGGGAGTGTCTCTCGGCCCTCCACAAAGGCCGATCCTCCAGGATGGGGCACTCCACTTTCCTTTCGATCACTCATCTCCACCAGAAAGGAACTTTTAGGGCACTTGTGATGACAGCCCATTTATTCATCTATAAAGTATGACCACAAGCCATGTACTCATAAGTTCTATACAGATATTGTAAAAGGTGAGATAAAAGTAAGTATAAATAAAAATTGTACTGTTTTCTTTCATCACTCCTGTGGACAACAGTGGTTGTGCAAGTGCCCAGATGAGCCTTGGTAACAATTGCCCAGAGCCACAAGACTTGGAGAGCCTTGAGATCAGGGACTGTGTTTTTCACTTACATATTCATTTTAAATTATTTTTAATTGTGACAAAATGCATATAACATACAATTTACTATTTTAACCATTTTTTGTGTACAGTTAGTGGCATCAAGTACATTCACGTTGTGGTGCAAACATTGCCTCTGTCCACCTCCAGAATTTTCCATCTTCCCAAATTGAGACTGTGTACCCATTAAACAATAACTCTCCATTTCTTCCCAACCCCAGCTCTGGCAACCCGCATTCAACTTTCTGTCTCTATGCATTTGACTGCTCTAGATACCTCATGTAAGTGGAATCATACAGTATTTGTCCTCTCGTGTCTGGCTTATTTCACTAATGTCTTCAAGGCTGATCCATGTTGCAGTGTGGGTCAGAATGTCCGTTCTTGTGAAGGCTGAATCCTGTCTCATTGTGTGTGTATGCCATATGCACATATATAATGTTCATCCATCAATAGACATTTAGGTTGCTTTCATCTTTTGGCTACTGTGAACAATATTGCTGTGAACATGGTGTACAAATGTCTGTTCAAGTTCTTGCTTTCAGTTTTGGGATATGTATATCAGAAGTGGAATTGCTGGATTATTAGGTAATTTCTATGTTCATGTGACTGGGGAACTGCCATGCTGTTTTCCACAGTGGCTGCAGCATTTTACATTCCCAGCAGCAGCGCACAATCGGGTCCTGTTGAAGTTAACCTTGCATCTCTGGTGCCCAGAGCTGTGGCTGGCATCTGGAGGGTGCTCAGAAAATGCCAGTGGAGTGAATACATGAGTGAGGAGTACTCAGGAGCTTCAGAAGCCTCTCTGAAGTTCTGGTGGGGTCAGGGAGTATACCGTGCTGGCCTCTGCAGGGATAATGCAGGGGGTGGGCCTGAGAGTTTGGACATGGATCAGCAGGAAGCTCCACTGAGGGCTTCCCTGGAGGCAGGGTGGGGGGTGTTGGGCACGAGACCTGGAATAATTCGTTTTCCAGCTAAAGTGCTAAAAGGGCCGCCCCCTTCTTCAGAGGACCCCAGCTGTAACTTTTATAAAACTACTTTAGTCCTTGCAAGTGGCGGACAGTATAGATTCTTCTTTACTTCTTAAAAAAAAATCTCAGACTTTCTATTTTCATCCTTTTAAAAAGGGCACTTGACTGGTCGGGCCCTGTATTCTTCATCTCATTTCAGTTCTCCTGCAGAAGGCTGTTTTCTTTGCTTAAAAATAGGGCTGTCATCCTATTTGAATTCTCACTGCAGGGTGAGGAACACACAGAAGCCCTCAGCCAAAGCAGATGGAGGACCTGGGAAAGAGAAGCTGGGACGAGAAAATGCCCTGGAAACCCAAGCCGGGTGTGCTTTGTGATTAGCCGGGTGGGGAGGAGAAATCGAATCTGAGGCCCAGTTCCCCTGCATGATGGGCTGGCTGGGAACACAGGCCGGGCAGTTCTGCTGAGAATGAAGAGCTAGATCGCCGGCGAGGGGGGCGGGGGGGGGGGGGGGCGCGGAACACATGAGAAGGGAGGGAGCAGAGTCACACAGTAAGGTGGCCTCGCCCCAAGCCCAGGGTGCCCAGGCGCAGGAAGTGGGGAAATGGGATAGTGTGCACTCCACACAGACACAGGACAGGCTTGTCCCTCAGGCCTCTCACTCCTGGCTGTTTGCAATGCTGCTGCAGTCTGTTTGTCCGCCTCTGTAGGTGGAGGCCTCCGAGACAGCTGTCAGAGGGGCTGGGGAGGCCGGTCTGCCAGGCAATCAAAAGCCGATCACTCACTCAGGCATCCTTCCTGGTTTCCAAGCAGGGCGCAAGATGAGCTCAAATCCAGCTCAGAAACAGAATCCTGCTCTGGAGAGACGTGCACTTTGCTAAATTATATCCAAACGGTAAAATAGAAGCCTATTGAACCAATGCAGGGAGAATCCAGTAATGGTGGAGCAGTGATCATTTCAACTAACGTTTCCTGCACCCCGCCTTGTGGCAGGATAGGGCTTGGGCAAAGGCTTAACATCCCCATGCTTGTGAGCTATAGAGAAGGGGCAGGAGAGAGGAGCTCATTGTTAAGGAGTCAGCAGCTTTTGCTCCTGCCCGCCCGCTAGAGCAAACGTAGCTTTGCCCTGTGTTTGGCTGCCCACTGTCCCTGCGTTTGAACACAATAGGAGATAGTCTCATACTCTTTTGGCACGTGTTTAAAAACCCCTCAGTGTTATTTCAGGCCTATATCCCCTTTGATGACAGCTTGGAATCAGAGGGGAGCCTATGGCATTGCATTCTCTGTGACCTGCCTCCATGCCTGAGTGCCTGAGTGTTGACCCTCCTGGGGAAGGAACTGACCCTCAGGACAAAAAGCAGATGGACCATGCCGAGTTCCTGGGCCACTGAGTCACACCAGGTCCTTTAAATGGTACTTAACTCAGTGTTCCATGATAAGGCTGATTCATGGACTCCAGCAGGATCCTTACACACAGGAACTGTTCCTTATTCAGAAATGTGGATAGATTCATGATTGTGAAATCACATTTAACAAATATTTATTGAGATTCTGTCATGAGCAAGACACGGAGCCAGCCACTTAGGAGGACCTGTGAAGATTCTGTTAGTCATTCCAAGAAAAGAGGAGGGTACCACCAAAGCCCCTGGGGAACTAGAATTCAAGGTCAGGAGTGGGACGGATCATTTGATGGGGGTGAGGTGGTAGGAGACATCATGGGGAAGCTGAAATTGGGCTCAGCCTGACTTCCCCTGACAGCAGAGCCTGAGAACACCCCTGCTGCTGCAGTTGACTGGGAAGTGTATCTAGGAGGAGGAATGAGTGAGGAACAGGAGCACCAAGCTGGGAAACTGGAAAGACCAAAGTGAGGAGTGCTGAACCCCTGGTGTAACCAGTCCTCCCTCCAAGGGCTCCTCAGATGAGCCGTAGGAAGAGTCTCTCAGGCGTACCCTCTGGGAATCTATCACACCCCATCCCCCAGTGGCCAAGGTGGCCCTGCTGGCAGCCCTTCACAAAGCTGACCAAAGCCCGCACAGAGTGAGCCAGAGATGGAGAGGAGGAGATTGGATGGGGCCATAAGAGACGTCCGTTCTGCATTGAAGGGCTAACCCAAACCCACTCATTTCCAGATATTGCTAAGGATGTTTAATCCCTGCAAGTCCTTCTTTTAGGGCCATAACCCCCTGCTCCAGTACCCATATTCTTAATACTCTGGTAGAAACCTGTTGTTCATTCATGTTTTAGGGGCTGAAATGTGGGGTGGAAAGGAGAGATGGAGAGAGAGAGCAAGAAAGGGAGGGAGGCAAGAGCAAATATGGAACACCACCACCATCTTGCATGAGACCATGTCCTGCTCTCTGAAGGTTTTCATCCTGGATTAAGGGAGAGAGCAGAGAAAACCAGAATCAATCCATATGTCAGGGTAAGAAGTAACATGAAACCAGATCAAGCAGCGTAGGGGAATCACAGGGGAAGCTTGGCCAGGAAAGGTCTTTGGGAAGATGACATCTGAGTTAGGAGCTGAGTGAAGGAGAGAGCCAAGCAGAGGTTCAGGGAAGGGAGACCAGGTAGGTGTGTGACTGGCAAGACCCAAGGGCAAGTTCAACACTCAATATTCCTGGAATTATCCAGGAAAGGCCCTGCCCTCCAACTCTTCTGGAATGTTCCATGAGGGCAGCATCATGCTGTCTCCTTCCTGGTCATAGTGCTGTCTTATCCTGGTGCCTAGAACATGGTAGTGCTTACTGAATGGGTGAATATGTGAATTCGCTCGTCTTTGTGCTGGGCACAGTTCCTTGAACAGGTGTCCTGCTCTCCTGGGCATACCAAATCCAAAATGTGTGCATTTTCTGGTTACATGCTAATGTTTGAGCCTTACTTTCCACTTTATTTGGGACTTTATAGGGTTGTAGCTCTTCAAGGTCATGGGGAGGGGTCAGGGCTGATGAAGAGGTTCTGCCCTTCAGTCTGAGCCCTTGGTTCTAGATTGACCAGCAGACACATCACAGGAACCTTACCTCCTCATCTGCAAAATGAGAATAATAATTGTATCTTTACACTAAACAAGGAAATGCACAGGGAAGATCTCAGAAAAGGGTGCAAAGTGAAGGAGAGGTGAGATGTGGCTATCAGAACTCCTGGGAGCCAACTAGCACTTCTTAAACCCGCCTGTTCCACCCACTCATCTGGAGATTCTGCTTCAGAGCCAGCGGGCCCTGGAAATGCAGCTTTTCAGAAGCACCAGGTGATTCTGTTGCATAAACCCTGGTAAACCAGGTTTGACCGCTCTGCTTTGGTCAAAGCTGATGGTCACTGTAGAGCCAACTCACCACCTCACCAGTTGGCCTCATTTCAGGGAGTGGCTAACTCTTTCTCTCAAGGGCTAAATAGTAAATATTTCAGGCTTGGGAGGCCATATGGTCTGTGTTGCGACTGTTCAACCCTGCCATCCTGTGAAAGTGAAGGCACCATTGACATGTACACAAAAGGGTGTGGTCATGTGCCAATAAAACTTTATGGACAAAAATGGGCCACATTTGGCCTACAGGCCATCATTTGCTGGCCCCTGGTCTCATTCATTGCTAGACAGCTGGGGTTGGTAGAAAATTTTTACTTATATTTATATGAAATATTCCAAAAGGTAAATTATACTGGGCCTATTTCATTTTCAGAAAACATATGGATTATTAGATATCTTTATGTACAGACGTGTTTGTATGTATGTGTCTGTGTATCTGTGTGTGTATATATATACACATGCATATATATATTTATGTGTATGTATATGTGTGTGTGGTGTGTATATATATTTTAACATATATTTTAGTTTTATTTCCCTTTATCTCCCTTCTCACCTCTCTAACAGGTTGTTAAGGACAGAATCGCCTGTGAGGAAGTGGTTTTATAATAATGCTTGGGAAATCAGGGTTCTGCTCACACTTGTTGTTGGTCTTGGTGTGTAGGAATGATCCAATTAGCCATGTGTGTCCCCCTCCCCACCATAATGCTGAAGATAGTCTCAGGGTTATCACCTTGGTATTAAGTAAGTGGGTCCTCTGGGACTCAAGACAAGCCCTGCCCTGATCAACACAGAATTGCCTGGCATGGGCCATGCAGGGTCAGGTGGACAGGTGGAGCTATGCAGCGTGTTTTCGTTCATTCCGCACCAGGAGAGGAGCCAGAGTGGCCTGGCATCTGGGCTTCCTCATGCAGGTGCCCACCTCACCACACTGTGGGTGAGGGTCTCGTTGCTACTTAAGGAGTTTGTCCCCACCTACTGTCCCCGTGGGAGGAACCAGGATTGGGGGAATCCAGGAGGCCGGTGGTGGCTGCATTGTCTGCTGCTGTTGGGGCTGCTGTTTCCCTTGGGGTTTGGGTATTTTGCAGACAAATATTGTATTTCAGAAATTTGCTCAGCACAACTCATTGAAAAATTAATTCATCCAAGCCAAAAATACCTGGCTGAGAGTGACAGTGAATATTTTCGTGCCAAGTAAAGTGGAAAAAGTGGCATGTCCACCCTCAGGCCACAGCAATAGGCGCCTGTTCTTTGCTCCCACAGCCTGGCCTGCAGAAAGGAACTGCCCTTTGTACGTTGACGGGAGAACACATGGCTGTCTTTCAAGGAAGGCAAGGACAGGTGCCAGGCACCCCAGGTTTTCCTTTTGGGTAAAATTGCCGCAGGACAAAAATAGCAAATTGCATGTAATGTTTTATTAAAACTTCAGCCATATCTTTGCCCCCACCTCCTGCTTGCAAATGTATATGCTTTAAAATCAAACATCATTTCTAACTAAGTCATTGGTTTTCTTTATTCAAAATCTATTGAGACACTGGAAGGAAAATATGACAATACCATTTGTTATTTTCAAATAGCTCACTCCTCCCAATGAGTTTAAAAGAGGGATATGTGATTTATCCCTAAGTGTGGTTGCTTTGGTTTTCAGTGGTGTTAGAAATGGCTTTGAATATTTAATTGAAGTAGTTGGCACAGAGCTGAACACCCTGTGGATGCTAAATAAATGATTATTGATTGCTTGCAGAAGCGGGAAGAAAATGAATATTGTGGATAAATGTGACAATATTGGTTGTGCTTCTGTTCCAGTTTTCTCCTGTGTTTTGCCACTTCCCCTTGGAAAGTTGGGAGGGAATATCAAATTATCACACGGCCCAAACATTGTTTAAAGAAGAAGAAAAAAGTTTTCCATTTACAGGAAAGAAAAACAAATGCGTATTGGATAATTGACACCTTTTCTTTTCACTCGCCCATTGAACAACTATTTAAGGAGCACCTGTAACTGATCACTGAAAGGATTACTCCTCTTCCATCATGTCAAAGTATAGCTGAAAAATTGAACAAGGGAGTGGAATTCATCAAGCAAACTTGCATCCTCTTCCTAATTTGATCAAAAGGTCCAGGATCCCTTGGTTGGCCATGTTATTCTCAGTCCCTTTGTTTTATTCTAGCACCCTGACGGGTGGTGACTAACAAGAGGAAAAATATATTGCATCAGTCCTATGTTAGACAGCCCTGTAAATTTCACACATCTGTTTTAAAAGGATGATTGTTTAGATGCGCTTGCAGCAAGCATTTTGCCTTGGAGAAAGGAGAAAAACTTCAGCACCCACCTGATGAGTGAAGGGCCCATAAATAAAAATGTCATTTCTCCCGTAGGGAAACTAAATTATGAATTCAGAAATTCGTAGTCATCTGTTTTTATTGTTGCCTAATGCTTTTTAGATCTGCACAGGCCCTGCAGAAAATCAGCTCTGAAATTCTGCATAATTAGGATATCTTTCATAGTCCTAAATGCTAATCCCATTGGAGAACAGATTAAGAATTCACAGGCATGATTTTTGGCATCAGGTACCTGCAGTTTCTTTTCTTTTTGAATAATTCATTATTTAAATACTTCAATGCATATTACATACAGCCCTGCATATTGTATCAGGGGCAAGGGAGAGGTAAGAGATTAATTTCTCATATAGTTCAACACTAAACACATTCAAGGCTCATTTATGTTGATTTGGTATCATTGGATTGCAATTGCTAGCAACGTTACAGTTTTAGTCAGTCACCCCAGGGACCAACTTAGGGAAATTAAATGGGATCTTCTGCAGGCCATTAATAAGGTCAGAGATCTAACTTTTATAGTAGTCGACTGAGTTATTTGCTTTAAGAAAAAAAAAACAGCAAAAGATTCAGGAAGTCATTTTCCATAAACAGTGATGATTATTTGCAGTAAATATGGCTTCAGTTAGTGCTTTCCCTTCTCAGCTGTGAATGCTTTATGACAAATCGGATAAATAGGAAGTAGAAAGTGATGTCCTACAGCTGACTTTTTTCCATGCAGTGCTAACCATGGGGGTTCAGCAGTGAAGCAGCCATCATTGAAGACTTGATGCCATACCCCTTCTCCCATGAAGGTTTCTTAGTGTCCCCACCACGTTGGTGCAGATGCTCTCATAGGAAGCATTCACTGTGCTTTGAGTAACTGCCTGTCAAGGCATCTGTCCCATTGCTGAACAGTGAACTCCCTTTCATCTCCGTATCACTGGTGCCTTGCACAGGGCCTAGCTCAGAAGTACTTCACCTCTGCTTGTTTAATAAATGAATGAATTTTCAAAGATTAACACACACTCTGTTGGTTGCAAGTAACAGGAACCTAAATCAAACAGCTTAAGCCTAAAAGGGAGAGTATTGTAAAGATACTATAGTCTTGTTGAATCCACACGCAGAATGTGGGCCGGGTAGAACTCAGGGTTCCAGAACTATCCAGATGCTCCCATTTCTGGCCTCTGCCTCTCTCTGTGACGGCTGCTTGCCAGAAGTGCTTGCAGTGTTCCAGCCCACAGCCTCAGCCACCCACTCTTGCTCAGTTCCAGGATCAAGGTTCTACAGAATAGACTGTTTCTGATTGGCCTCATGTGGGCCAAGTGCTTCTCCAAGAGTCTTAGCTCAGGCTGCCACGACCAAACACCATAGAATGGGAGGCTTAAACAGTGAACATGTATTATCTCACAGTTTTGCAAGCTAGAAATCTGAGATCAGGGTGTCAGCAGGGCTAGGTCCCCATGAGACCTCTCCTTCTGGCTTGCAATCAGCCACCTTCTCACTGTGTCCCTACGTGGCCTCCCCTCTGTGCTCATGAGGATGGGGTGGGGAAGAGAAAGACATCACTGTTCCTCTTCTCATAAGGCCACTAGTGTTATCATGAGGGCCTACCCTTATGACCTAATTTAACCCTAATCATTTTCCAAAGGCCCCATCATCAAGCACCATCACATTAGGAGTTAGGGCTTCTTCATATGAACTTGAGGATACTCAAAATTTAGATCATAACAAATGGCTCTGACTGGCTCTATTTGGGCCAGGTGCCCACCCCTGGGCCAGTCAGTGAGGTCAGAGGCATGGTGTTCTTGTAGGAAAGGCCAGCTTCCATGGGCACCATATGGGCAGTTTTGGGGTAGAGACAGGAGAAGAGTTCCCAGAAGAGCGGAGCTCTTGGCAAACCAAAAAGCATTGAGTGTCCTTGGCAACATGCATGAATGTGGTGGCATGGTGGTGCCTGATGCCACCATTATTTTGTGACCATAAATGTGACTGATATTCTCTCCTTTGGGAGAGGACTAGCTCAGTGTGTGCTTGTGTCTGGCACTTGTTTTTGCTGGCATCTAACATTAAAAATCTATATTTGTATAGTTTTAAAAACATATCATTTATAAAACAGTTTCACATACGCCAACAACCTAAAGCAATGCTCACAGCCATCTTCTTCGGGGATGCTAGCTCCATTTCCCATTTGAGAAGACCAAGGCTGGCCACCTGCCCCAGTTCTGGGCAGCATTACATGGTAGAGGGAGTCTTGGAGATAGGGTCTCAGGATGGCCAGTGCAGTTCCAGCTTCTCCTTAACAATCTTCCTTCTTTAATAAAATGATGTGTCTGGCAGTTTAGAGTCTTTGCCCTTTGGGAGTGATGACAGCTGGTGTCTGTCGAGCAGGTGCCCGATGCCAGGCTCTGTCCCAAGCTCTCTACTAGTGCCAGCTGCTTCAGTCTCCACAGCAGCCCATCAAAGAAGGTGCTATTGTTCTTTTTAAATGGATGAAGAAACTGAGGCCAGGGTAGTGTACAGTTAGCCCAAGCTTGCAAGGTAAGCACTGTGAACATCAGCAGGAATGGCGTCTTCTTACTTGGAGGCTGTGCTTCAGGAGGGCACAGTGGCTGGACTGTGGAGGTTGTGGCCCTGCTGGACATGAGGAGCAACAGATCCAAGGGCAAATGGAAGGACATGAGCTCATTCTTCTGCATGCAGTCATCCCTCAGTGACCCAGACAGGAAGGCCTGTCCCTGGGAGGGTGGAGCTGCTCTCTGCTGACCTATGTCTGCACATGGTCAGGATTGACACACTCTAGAACCCAGAGGTGACAAAGAAGCTAGTGGTTAAAGGGAACTTAAGCCAGAAGGGAGAAGGCTTGTTCACAATCACCTGCCAGTTTGTCTTAGGGCATAGGTGCAAACCCATCTGCAGTTGTCCATCCTGTGCCCTTTCCAGCCCTCTGACCTCTCAGCCAAGGTTCTCTGCCTCTGGGCCTCCATTTTCTCCTCCATAGCATGAGGAATTGGATTTGACAATCCCAAGGCTTCTCTCCAGCCTTATTGGCCACGAATTCTGGAGACCTGCCTAAGTCCACATTACTGCTTCCTCTTGTTGGCTATACTGGCCAGCTAAAATCCAGCCACCAGCTGTGGCCAAGGGAGAGAGAAAAATCACCCATAGCCCTAATGACCTGCCACTGCCGGTGACAAGTGCCCTCACTAGCAGTCAGCCAACCCTTAGCAAACCTCTCCATGCTGGTCTCAGAGCAGCTGATGGCCAGTCCTGCTGGCCTTAACATTGTCCAAGGCCCTTTAGTGTTTGTAGTGGTGGAAGAAAAGACATTATTATTTGTTACCTGCCTTGCAGCATCTGCTGGACAGGAGCAGATAGGCACCAGTGGGAGCTGGTTTAAATGGCATCTTTGGGGGCACAGGAATGACCTTCATAGCCCCCAAATATGCAAGCAGATCGCCTCTTCCCTTGATATCCCTGTTCAATTTTAATGTTTTTATTGCTCATATTTCTTCCTTGGCTTGCTTTATCACAGTACTTCCAAATCCAAGATGGCGCTCCATGGTGTAGCTCCCTGGGTGGTTTCCAGCCTGACTCTCAGGTTTGAGTCAGCCATGGATGCCATCAGTTGGGTCTTGACATTCTCATTGACATCCTTGGGAGATCCCCAGGCAGACCTGGGCTGTGTTCTGTTTAAGGAACCATGAACTCTACTTCGCTGTGTGATCTTAAGCCAGCATTTAGTCTCTGTAGGTCTTCTACTTTAACATTCAAACGAGAATGTTGGCCTAAATGATCTCTAAAATCTTTTCTATCTCCTCCTTCGTTTTAATTCCCATCTTTAATACTTCCATTGCCTCCGAAGGTGGAAGTTGAGTGTTTTAGCCCCCAAGTCCTAGCCCTGCTGAGTGTGACATGCAAACCTTTGACCTGCAGCAGGAAGGCTCCTGGTTCTGGGCTGGGACTGCAGCTCTGTTTTCAGAAAAGTTATCTGGAGGCCCTCCTTCCTTTAGCTCCTCCCATGGCTTTCAGCATGGGGCAGGTGAGTTAATTATTTCAGTGGGTGTCTCTGCCAAGAGAAAGTCACCTGTAGAGAGGAGTTCTGTGTCTGGACTTGGAACACAGCCATGATGCTGTCATCCGCTTTCTCCTGGCACACACCCTTGATCCAAGGCTTGCCATTTTCACTTCCAAATTACTAGGTTAATAGAAATGGCATCAAAACATGAAGTAAAGTGAGGCATATACCATGGATCTGCATTTCTAAATGATTTGAAATTCAGAATCTGATCATTGTCTTAATCTCCATTACCGTATATGTAGAGGACACTGCAAAATCATTTGGGCCGAGAACACGCAACTGTACTTTCCAAATGGTGCTTAATGTGAGTCTATCGCTTGCTGTTGTCTTCTCACTGTTTTACTCACCGGATCCTTACAACAACCCTGTGAGTGGCAGATGGGATATTTTCACCCCAGTTTTCCTCCTGGTAAACTGAGGCTCAGGGTGGTGGAGGAACTTCCTGAGGACCAGAGCCCCCGTATAGGCAAGTGGACTCCACCTCCCAGCCCCCACGTGACACGCTGTTTTTCTGATGCCCTCTTGCAGCCATTGCTGCTTCTGCGCTGGGAGTTCTCTTTTTCACTTGAATGTGTCTCTTCTCCAGGGCTGAGGACGCTCTTTGTGTCGGTAGGCAGCCTGCACTTATTCCTTTCAGTCCTGGCCAGTAAAAGCAGGAATTCTAAAAAGCAATGATTATTTCTCCTGGTTCCTTTGTATAGAGCCCTGTAAATAGTTTATTTGGATTTGAGGGGATAGAGACTGACAAACATATTGAATCTCTCAGTAACTTGGCGAATTCTGTGTTCAAAACTTCAATGCAATGGAAAGAGAAATGCTTCTTTGAAATCAGAGAAGACTTTGAGTGATCCGAGAGCTCAGGCGTGAGGCTGGAAACAGACCACAACAAGAAGGTTTTTTGTTTGTTTTTTTATGGCATGTAAAGGTTACCCTGGAGGTTCCCACATCCACATCCTTTACAAATGTAGCTGGGATATTGAGACAACTAGTTCTGGAGCTGGAAAACACTGGGACAGGTCCGAGCTGGGGCACTTCCCAAGTCCCTCCTGTCGCACTCAATACCTGTGTTAAACAAAGAAAATTGTGTTTGCCAGTCTCACTAGCTAAAGTCACAAGATTCCGAGTATCATGCAGCACTCTGGAATTCCTACAAAAACTCATCAGCAGGGGTACGCTGCCCGCTATGCAGAAACGGCTGTGCATCGGACCTTCCAGATAAAAACATTTAGTACAGAGCTGAAAAACCATGTGATGGTCATGGATTTTGTGAAGAGTAACTGGTTTCCCTCCCAGAGAAGAGCCAAAGTTTCTATCATCCATATGTGTCAAGGCTTGAAGACGGCTGAGCAGACAGCCAGCAGATATGAGGTACAGCTGAGCCTGGGTGGGTGCGTGGGTGCATACTTGACTCAGAGAGAGATGGAGCTGTTGCTCATCAGACAGTTGAGGTGTTTCATCTGGTCTAATAAATTAATCATATGTGTCTATAGACTTTCTTAAGGGATTTGGAAAAGTCTTCTTCATTTCTGAATTTGTTTTAGTGTTTAAAATATGGGGGAGGGGGAAAGCATATTGGTTGAAGGTAATTTTCAATGACACATGTCTGCATTTAAAAACATTTAATGGTGCTCCAAAGACTGCTGCGTTGGGCAATTTGTATCCATGTTTAGAAACTACAGCATGTTTCTGTGAGTTAAATATTCTTAGCTCTGTATGTTTGCAATCACCTGTCTTTAAAAGCAAATTCCTGTTTGTTTCCTGATGTGTTTTGCAGGAGAATATGTATGACATGCCTTCGTGGAATTAAAATAGAATGATTCAACTTAGGCCAGTAAGAATGGTCTCTTATTTTTGAGAGCAAGCTCTAATTTTCAAGCAGAGACAACTTTGTAAAAAAAAAAAGGAAAACTTTGGAGATTTAAAATGTCAACGTGAGATAAACACATTACTCTGGAACATAATTGTATTCTGCAACTCGTATCAGCCGCAAGCAGTTATCTTTTCATAAAGTAAACACACATGAAATCTGATCGGCTCTTTATTGTACATGGAATAAATTATGAACGACATTGTAATTGACTCCCATTTAGCTCCTTTACCCAGCTCTTTTGAGAGATGTAATATGCAAATCGCTAATGCCTTATGAAAAGGTAACCTTTCTGAATATCGATGCTGTGATTAGGAATGTCTTCCCATGAATGCTGGCAAATATGCCAGGTCTTTTGTTCCCTAGGCTGGGCAGAAGGAAGCCAGCACAATGTGAAAGGAACAGGTTTTGCAAGGTTCAAGCCTGGCTTCTTCCAGTTCCAGCCCTGGGAGTGTGAATTTCCATGTTCACAACAGAGACATAAAAGGCCACAGAAATAATGGTGCTAATTAAATTCAGTAATAGTTGTTCATTGCTTCATTGCCCAATCAACCAGAGCAAAAGGTGTGCAATTAGAATATAATTGAAAAAAATCAGAGATGTCATTATTCACAAGTAATTAATCAGATGGGGACAGAATTTTCTTATCGTATAATTTTCACTGAGGTTGTTTCCTGGTCCTCCAGAGAGAGAAAAACTTGTTGAATTACATTATCAGGCGTTTCACAAAAGTGTTCGTGGCTTCATTTTAAACCCTGTGTAGCAAACAGCAGATCTTGCATTCTCATTTTCTTCATGTATAAAACTTCATTCATTCCTATAGCCATGCTGAATAAAACAATGCGGAAAAAGTACATCTTTTTAGGAGGTTATAAAACCCTTCAACTGTGTGGCAGTCACAGCTACATTTTTTTCAGGTCCCAATCCCCTGCTACTATTGACAGCCAGCAGCTGAGCCACCAGTGTCGAAATGAATGCTAGATCTGAGCTCCCACACACAATCAATCTGATGGGCTGGATGGGCCTCACTGTGCCCATCAGTTCACAAGTTGTCCAGGAAGGGCGTGCCTCCTTGGCTCAAGGGCAGGCCAAGTTTCAAAACCATCAGATGTGATTTGCACCCCCTGTCCCTTTTAATTTCAAGCTCTGCTCTTGACTTTTGGTAGCAAACATTTCAAATTTTAAAATATTCCACCTCCATTCAACTATTCTTCATGTGATTCCTATAGGACATCTCAGCATTATTTAGATTACGAAATTTAGGAAGAAGGAAACATCCTTGCTCAATTTCCCAAGCTGAACTGATGAGAGACCCCAATTAGCAGCCTCTGGGTTCTGCCTTTGGACTTGGCCCAGTGACTGCTTCTCTTCTATCAGCTCCACAGCCATCAGTTAACCTGCCCTGGGCTTTGACCATAAAGTTCTCAATGCGCTGACAAATGAGTGAGGTCTCTGGGATGAACTCTCAATGAACAAAGGTGCTAGATTAAAGAAACTGGCTGGTTATCTGGCAAAAGTGAGTTTTGGAGATTTCGTTTCTGTAAAAACCTTACGGATTCCAAGTTCTTCTCATGAGGTCCTGCAAATCTTCTTGATTTTAATGTAAAACCTACCGACTCAAATTTTTCCAAAACCGTGGGCTTAGTCCTGAGCTTCCTTAATGATTGGAGAAGCCACCTCTCACCTGCTGTAACTCCAGCCGAAGGATGATCCAGCCTTGCGCAAACCCTTCCTTAGACTTCCTTTTGATAGGAACGAGGAGCAGAGCCTGCTGTGCTGAAAGTCACCAGGATTGGAAGCAGGCGGTGGTGAGGTGTGCTGAAGGTCCTGGGTTCATATTTTCAAAACCTTGATTTTTGTGCACTCTAAACATGCCCCAGACTCTGAGAAATACTGTGTGTTAAGGGCATGTCTCCCCCTGCGTATGTTTTTGATAAATTTCAGACATCAATGTAGCCATAACCGGGGGATAGGATGAGCCCATTATTGGAGCTCTGTCTTCTGTCCACGTGGCAAGCATGGACACTTTCTGAGACTCCCTATGCAGCAAAGCGTGAATGGTTTTGCCAACTTGGGAAGGGAGACCTCATAGAATTCAGTGATGTGCTCATATCCTATGGTGTGAATGTAAGTGAGCATCTCCTAATTGACTGTGGAGACCTTTCTGATGGTAGGTGCAGGCTGAGATGCATCAGCCAAGTCTCACCCATCTGTCCTCTGATAGATGACAGTCTCTAGTGCATTTAATCATTAGATGAGCCAGAGAAAGACTATTGGGAAATCACTATTTGGCCAGGCTTCCCAATATTTTTCAAAACCTCCATCATCATTTCCATCTCCCTTTTCTATTTATTCTTTTTAAAAATTGGGTTTAGCCAGTAGTGCTGAGTTCTGGCTGGGTAGAATCATAGTGAATTTTTTAAAGAACTGCATATGCCTGTGGTGTAGCCATGGCCATTGTGACTCAGTGGGCCCAGAGCAGCATGAAGGCATTGGCAATGCCAGGGAAGAACACTTACCTGGTGACTCCTATCACCCCCCATTTCCCTCCTCCTCATGTTTGTGCTTTCCTCCACCTTCTTGGGCTGTTTTGAGGTCCTTGTCTGCTCATTTTATCAACATCTGTTATTTCTGCATTATTTCTAGTGATCGATTTTCCTACTGATTATGGGTCATGCTTCTTTGCACACCAGGTAATTTTAAAATTGAATTTTAGATATCGTGAATTTTATATTGTTTGGTGTTTGATTCCACTGAGGTTATTTGAAAACAGCTTGACCCTTTTGAGGCTTACTTTTTAGATTTGTGTGGGCTTGTCTAAATATCCCTGGGGATATTTGGCAATGTCTGGAGAGGTGGTTGTGACAACCTTGGGGAAAATGCTACTGGTGTCTAATGGGTAGAGGCCAGAGATTCTGCTAATATTCTACAATGCACAGGACAGTGCCACCTTCTACCCCACAGCAAAGAAGTATCTAGCTGAAAAGTTCCATGGTGTTGAGACCAAGAAACCCTGATCTGGGCTAATTTAGTCCCAGTGTTACAACATGATCCTTCTTTGACCTTACCCGAGGTCTCATTTGTGACAAGGTGTTTGTACCTGGGCTGGCGGGAACCTTAATTGCTTCCAAGTAGGTCCTGAATGGTGTGACCTACCATTTTCTGAAAGCTCTTTTCTTGGTTTCAGGCATTTTGTTCTCGAGCAGGTGCAGATCCGTATTCAGGCAAAGACCTGGGAGGTCCCCTGCAGGCTGCTGGAATTCTCCTTGCAGTTCACATTGGCCTCTCGGATTTCTGTCTCTACCTCCTCCACTCAGCAGAGCTCCCAGGCTTGGTTGAGTTTTCTCTCCCAAGCTGCGACCTGGACACTGCCTCCAGGTGGGGACAATTGTAGGACTCGCCTCTCTTGTTTTCCTCCTCTCAGGGGTCATAGCACTGCACTGCTTGTTGCTTCATGTCTGGAAATCATTGTTTCCTAGCTGTTGTCTGGTTACTCTATCGTGGCTGAAGGAAGTCTCTCAGAGTGGTTTCAATGTCCCACCACAGTGTGGAAACTTAGCTCTGGGCTTTGATGAATGTTTTCAAGTGGTTGGAGTACACCATTAGGTCTTGTAAAATAAAAGCACTCAAGTTTTAAGTACTTGGGCTTCAAGAGAACTTGATTCAGGAAATAAAGAGGTCACCGAGACCAAACAGGAGGTAAAATGAACATTTCCTTTCTTCTCACAGTTATCAAAAGCTGCAAAACAATTTTCCCTATTTCCAAACCAAGTCGAAGAGCTTAGCCAGATCAAAGCCTTTGGATTCTCACCTTTCCTCCTGAGGTCCTGGCTCCAAGCAGTTTTTTGCTGGGATATGCTTGCAGCTCTGGCTGCAGTGAGAGACCACACCTCCAGCATGAGGAGGGCTGAGAAAAGGCTGCTTTACAAAGGACAATAAAGATTTCGATGAGCCCTGCCATGCCGAGAACAGGCTGGGAGCCCCTGCCTCATTCCTGTGCCTTATCTGCTGTCTGGTGGGTGCTTGGGTCTCCTCCTAGAAGCCTCAGCTCAGCCTCCACTGGCAATGACTGGTGGCCTCCATTCAAATGCAGGCATGAGAAGCCCAAGAACTGAGAGGGAAACGAAACGGCTGTACTTGGGTCTGATTGCTGTCCTCTCGCCGTATTCTTCCAGCCCTCCCTGCACCTTCCAGCTGGAGCTGCCTGTCAGAGGGCAAAGTCCTAGAGAGGTGAGGATTCAGAGGTCTGGAGTCAGTTTTGTTGCATCAGGAGACATATCTGGTGAGTGAGGTCTCTAGTCTCGCTACGGTGTACAGTATTTAATTAAAGGTCAAATGTGAGTTGACCCAGGGCATTTGCAGCTTAGGCTCATAAGATCTGTCTAACATCATTTTGGCCAATTTCCACCAGGGAATTGGGAATGTTTGGGGAAACCATATCCACATTTCAGCCAAACTGAGGGAGATAAGACATGACAGATGAAAGGTGGTAGTGTGGTTAAGAGAAAGAGCACTGGATTGAGCTGTCTGGGCTCTTGCTGGCTGAGCGACTTTGGCAAATTTCTTGTTCTCTTTGAGCCTAGTTTTCTCATCTGTGTTCATATGAACAATGATCATATCTGCCTTATAGCGTTGCTGGAGGGGAGTAAAAGAGAGAACCTATTTAAAGGATTAAGCCTTGGGGCTGGCATGGAGGCTGTACCCTATGAAAGTGAGTTGTTGTTGTTCAAGTTTCAACATAGATTTTCCCGCCATCTCCAACCCTGTCACAGTCATGGCACCAAGATGTGGCCCTTGGGGGCAGGCGAATTGGAACCAGTGCTGCTGCTTTGTAAGCGGTCTTGTTTAAATTGGGGTGAAACACTTCCCTTCCCTCCTTCCCCACATTCAGAGTGTCAGGTCACAGGGACTTGTGACCTTCTATATTCTTGGCTCAGGGTAATCCCCACCCCCCAAGCAATTCAGAAATTAGTCATCAAATTGGCCAGGAGCTGAATGTACAGTTTTCATTCAGAGCTCGCCCGCTCCTGGGCCAGCTACAAATTCTATCATGGACAAGAGACTCTTTAAATTGTGGGTTGATCCATGCCTGATTCCCTCACAATAAACCTAGGGGCTAAGGCAGAAAGCATTAATGAGGCATTTTTGATATAAAATGGATCTTCCTAGGGACAAGGATCTAAATGGGGTTTACCAACTCATGGACAATTACGTGACCCTCACACCTTAGTGTACTTTAGAATCTTTAGAACTATCTAAGAATGCAGACCCCTGGGTTCTGGGAGCAGTGGCGTTCAGAAATCTGTATTTTTAACTAGAATACTTGGTGGTTATGTTGCAGTTCTGAAACCATGATCTCGAAGTTCTAGACCAATATTTTCCAACTGCATGAACCCCAAAGAAAATAACAAAAAAAGCCAGTTGAATTGTCCTTGTTGAGAAAGCTGGTGTGTGGAAGGGCAGGGTGTGGGGGTAGATATGAGTCAGAGAGGGGAGTGTGGAAGCCAGGACCACTGTGTGCAAGGAGAGCTGAGAGATGGAGAGGGAACAATAGAGGCCGGTGTCAGCTGATTCCTGAATTGCCTCATTGAAGCTCACCACAGCTGTGTGAGACACATGAGCCCTATTTTTCCAAAGAGAAAATTCTGTGAGGCCAGAGAGATGTGCAGAGACTGCACAGTGACACAGTTAGGAGTGGCAGAAGGAGGATTCCATCTATGTTATGTCTTATCCTGCAGTTCGTATTTCTCTCGTCGTGCTGGGGGAGGCAGCAGATCTCTTGACGACAACAGCTGGAACCCAGGGAGATTCAGAGCTAACTACAGAGAAAGTCAACTACGCCAGAATCCAGTGGTTAGGGGCAGTTGTCATGCCCCTCTAAACTGAGTGCCCTTTCTCTCTCCTTCTGATTGAGACATTTGTCCATCCACAGCTATCTCACTGAGAACCTCCTTACAGTTCCGAGAACCACGTGTGTTCTTACCACCTTCCATATTTGCCGTCCTAGGTCCTCTTCCTCCTCTAGTGGAGTAGATGGATTAAAGAGAAAACACTTGGGCCTGCTCTTGTAACAAATGTGTATTAAGGATCTACTATGTGCCAGGAAGTAGGTGCTGGGGACACAGAGGTCAAAAAGGCTTATCATCTGATTGAGGAGGCACCCATCCCAGTGATGCTAGGTCAGGGTGTCTACACAGAGTTGTAGATACAGAGAACTCAGCAAGACTGCACAGAGGAGACCTTTGGGCACAGTCTTTATGGAAGAATGGGAGGTTTCCAGGTATGGGGGATGCAGAGAGAGTATAGGCAAATAGGGAAGGGGAGGACATTTCAGGCAGAAGGAATGGCAATTTCTGGATGGTGGCAAAGGAAAGGGAAACCTGAACAGAACCCAGTAGTCTCTCTGAGCTGAGGAGACAGGGTGTGACTGTAATTTGCAAAGCACACTTCTTGAGAGGAGGGAGGTAGAAAAAAAAAAAAAAAGAGCTTCAGAAGTTTGTTTCAGGTCCTCTTGAGTCTGCCTGAAAATTAGTCTGTGCTGTGTAGGGAGAAAGTCTCTATGACCAGAGATAGGAAACTGGCAAGGAAAGAACATCTCACTGGGGAGCTGTGAGATGAGCACTTCTCAGAACGACCTCAGAGCCACTAGTCATTCAGGTCCCTCACCACCTGGAATGTAGAGACCTCATCGAGCCCCAAGAAGGGTCATGTCTTATTAGTGTGGCTAAAGTAGCCTCAGTCAAGGCTGTTCTAGATCCATCCATAACAATTTTAAAACCAGTTGTTGAAATATCAAGCCATTCCTCAAATGGTTTAACGGGCTGGCAGACAAAGTTCAACTTTTTTTTTAACAAGACTACAACAAAATCCAGCAAGTAATAATAAAAAATCCACAATGTCTGGCATTCAATCAAAATTACTAGACATTCAAAGAATCTAGAACATATGACTCATAACCAAGATAATACTGGTTAATAAAAATAGATTCATTAATGATGCAAATGAGAGAATTAGCAAGCAATGATCTATTAAAAAGCTATTACAAATATTATATTGTTTTTCCTTTAAATTCACGGATTTAAGAAAAGACATCACCCATAATGGGGCAAGAAATGGATGATTTTTAAAAAAGAACTTTTCGATAAGAAAAATATGATACTATCTGAAATGGAAGTTTTACTGGATGGGATTAACAGCAGATTGGATACTGCAGAAGAAAAGATCAATGAACTTTCCAAAATGAAGACAAGAGAGAAAAAATTAAAGAGAGAGAGAGAGCAAGAGAGAAGGAGCATTGTAAGATCTATCTGACATCATTTTGGCCAATTTCCACCAGGGAATTGTGAACTTGTCGGGAGACCATAACCACATTTCAGCTAAACCAAGGGAGATAAGAGATGGCCAATGAAAGGTGGTGGTGTGGTTAAGAGAAAGAGCACTGGATTGAGCTGTCTGGGCTCTTGCTAGCTGAGTAACCTTGGCAAATTTCTTGTTCTCTCTGAGCCTAGTTTTCTCATCTGTGTTCATATGAACAATGATAATATCTACCTTATACGGTTGCTGGGGGCATTAAAAGAGAGAACCTATATAAAGCGTTGAACCTTGCCTTCCTCATGGGGTTGGCATGGAGGCTGTACCCCATGAAAATGAGTTGTTGTTGTCTAAGTTTCAACATACATTTTCCCACCATCTCCAACCCTGTCACAGAGCCATGGCACACAGATGTGGCCCCTGGGTGCAGGCAAATTGTAACCAGCACTTTATGGATGCTGCTCCTGTGACCTGGAGGATGATATCAAGAAGCCCAACACACATATGATTAGATACACAGAAAGAAATGAGGGGAGGAGTGAAGAGAAGAAAATTTGAAGAAATAATGGCTCAAAGTTTTCCAAGTTAATGACATTTGTGTCAAGCATATAATAGCAGAAGCCAGATTCTCAAGGTTGTCCCATGTCACATTAAGTGTTTCCAAAATGATGGTCTACAGAGCTATCAGTAGGGGTTCTCCAGTCCAAGGTAAATGTTTGTTTTCTTGTGATCACCATGCACAAATTAACTGAAGCAGCTAGCGGCTGTTCTTATGACTGAGATGATATCAGTTTAGCATAGGATCACTTATTGTGTCTATTCTGATTGGTGATTAGAAAAAGGAAAACATCTAGCAGACACAATCTGTGTTTATTTTTTATTTGCTGCCTAACAAACTATTACATATACAGCAGCTTAAAACGACACCATTGATTATTTGTAGATCAGAAGTTCTGGGTGTGGGTTAGGTGGCTTCTCTGATTAGGATCTCTTCAGGTTGAATCAAGATGTCACCTGAGACTGTGATCTCTGAGGCTTGGGAGTCCTCTTCCAATATCATTGGTTCTTGGCAGAATTCAGTTCTTTGTGGCTACAGGACTGAAGTCCCCATTTTCTTACTGGCTGTTAGCCAGAGATCATTCTCAGCTTTTAGAAGCCTGCCTCAGGTCACTGTCTGACGCTGTAACCATGGGCAGCTCATAGCATGTTTGCTTCTTCAAGGCCAGAAAGAGTATATCTGCTACTTTGAATCTCTCTGACTTCTATAAAAGGCTCACCTGATCAGGTCAGGTCCATCTGATATCATGTCCCTTTTGACTGACTCAATATCAACTGATTAGTAACCTTAATTACATATTCCCTTTTGATTGACTCAATGTCAACTGATTAGTAACCTTAATTACATCTGTAAAACCCAACCCTTTTGCCATATCACGTAACTTAATCATGGATGTGATAGCCCATTGTATTCTTAAGATCTTTTCACCATCAAAGAGAGGGGAACATATAGGGCATGTACACCAATGGGAATGAATTTTAAAAACTATCTGAGGCTGAGTGCAGTGGCTCATGCCTGTAATCCTAGCACTTTGGGAGGCTGAGGCTGGTGGATCACAAGATCATGAGATCGAGACCATCTTGGCTAACCTGGTGAAACTCCGTCTGTACTAAAATACAAAAAAATTAACAGGTGTGGTGGTGAGTGCCTGTTGTCCCAGCTACTCGGGAGGCTGAGGCAGGGCAATCGCTTGAACCCAGGAGGTGGAGATTGCAGTGAGCTTAGATTGCGCCACTGCAATCCAGCCTGGTGACAGAGCAAGACTCCATCTCAAAAAACAAAAAACAATCAAACAAACAAACAAAAATCTGAGTATTTGGCCTGCCACATTATATTTTAAATTTTTGCGTCTGTGGAGTAAAGGAAATAGAAGGAGCCCTTGGGATTGAGAGCACATAGGTTGGAGTCTCTGTCTGAGAGCTCCATGAGGCAAGGTGAACATAATCTGCTCTAGCTCACCATGTGCCCCTGACACCAGGTCAGCTTTCAGCAGACATTTGTGGGATGCATTATGAATGAAGAAATGAATAAACAGAAGTGCATGCAGTGTGTTTTAGATGAGCACCTGAGGCCAGGGTAAATGATGGTTGATTACTTAGTGCATGTAAGAGATCTTCCTTGATTCAACACTTACATTAGTCCCTATTACAGATTCACTCATTTTTCAGTGATCACAGGTAGACAGACAGATGGGCAAACAGGTAACAGCTCTGTTCTGTCCAAATGAAGCTAAAAATGAAGGTCACTTGCTTGATCAATCTTTTCATTAATCCAATTCCAAAAAGTGAAATTGTTTAATTTCCTCTCTGTGAGTCTAATTTATATCTCTTCTCCATCTAGAAAGGGCTTTCAGACAGCTCGAAAAATGGGTATCTTGGAAAATATCCCAAATTTAGGAAGAATAACGTATTAGAGAAACCAATAGGGCTGAAGATAAATGGGAGAAATATTTTCTCAAAGTAAACAGCACATTGCTTGCCATTTATGTTGACTGCAAGAAACCACTTCTCAGCAAAGAGGCCGGCAGCCAGAGGTGAGTGCGTTGGCAACCAAGGGCCTGTGTCAGAGCTCAGATGCCTCTGATTTAGCCCTCAATTTACAGAAAGTTCACAGATCCCTTTATTTTAGCTGCAAATGCGCTCGACTCCTCACTGATGCTTTCTGGACACTGCCAGCTTCTCAGTGCATGGCTCTAGGTCGGCTGCCTCATATTGCTCTAGTTTTTAAGGCAGCCTGTTTGGTGTGAAGTCCTGGGTCAGCTGTGTGACAGGGCTTGGCTATTGGATTCGCAGAGAGGCTCAAAAGTGAATGGGAGATGCCGTGTGCTTACAGCTTCACTGCTGATTGGAAATAGGGAAGATCTGTAGTTCCCAATGCATGCAGCCACTGTGCTAGCTGTCAGATATACAGGAAAGAAACCATGAAGACTCTCTGTGGAACAGATCCACAATAATGGCCATTTATTCAGGTTCAGCCTCTGCAATTTGGAGGAAGCTTGCAAAATGAAAATCTGATCCCCTTGTTTTAAAACTATGGAAATGGGTAGGAGCAATGGCTCACACTTACAATCCCACCATTTTGGGAGACTGAGGTGGGAGGGTCATTTGAGCCCATTCAAGACTAGCCTGGGCAACATAGCGAGACCCCATCTCAGTCAATCGATCAATCCATGAAAACCAAGGAAAACTGTCAGTAATGGTACGAAAATATGAATCATTCTCATTCTATTCTGTAGTCTTTCTCTTGACTTTTTCACAGTGTTTTTAATTTGCTATTTAATGTTGCTCTAAGTAAAAATTAAAATGTTAAATTATTATCACAGATTTTACTTTTCAGCTTTACATTGTGCAATGACCTTTTTAACACAAATGCAAAACCAATTAACTCACAAGTAGACTCACCAAAATGATACAATTCATGTTTTTTGTAGCGCATAGATGCATCTATGTATTTCATTCAAACCAGAGTAATGGAAGTGCTGCAAACATCAACTCAACTGTTTCTAATTTCATTGCTTGGTATAATTTTGCCAATACTCTCTGCCCTTTGACCTGCTGATGAGCGAGGAAAGACTGCAAGGAAAGGAGCTAGGGTTGCCCTGTCTTCCTCTTCCTTCTGCGTCAGCATTTCAGCATAAGTGACTGGCTATACAGGGAAGTAGCGTGAGTAAGAGAGATTTCGATAGGGCTGCTGGCCGCTCATGTTTTTCAGAACATCATTGCCTTCTTTCTGCCTTTGACATCAGTCTGGTTCCAATGGGAAGTGGGACATCATGGCTGTTGGCATTTCAACTTCCTTGATCTGGGACAGAATGTACCCACCTTGTATTCACTGTGCATCTTCCTGAACTCCCACACCCAGACTTTGTAGGTTCACCCAAAGTCTGTGAATGAGGGACACCTTATGTCAATGGGGTGGTAAGGAAGTCAGGGCACATGCCTCCTCTGTCCCCAGCATGCTCCATGGTCCTGTTGGATATCACCTACAAAACACAAGTTTAAAGACAAAAGTATTAACATTTTCAAGATGGTGATATCAAAAGCACAGGCCCACAAAAGAAAAAAAAATGATCGGTTGGACTTCATCCAAATTGAAAATTGGGTGCGTTAAAGGACACTCTCAACAGAGTGGAAAGGCAGCCATCTCCAGCACGGATGAACTGTGAGGATGTGATGCCAAATGAAACAAACCAACACAAAGGGACAGACATTGTTGGACTCTGCTTATGTGAAGAACCGGAACTGCCAAATTCACAGAAACAGAACGTGAAATAGAGGCTCTCAGGGGCTGGGAGGAGGAGGAATGGGGAATTATCATTTAATAGGTACAGAGATTCTGTTCAGGATGATAAAACAGTTCTGGAGATGGTTAGTGGCGATGGTTGTACGACATTGTGAATGTGTTTAATTGTGAACTTGAAAATGAGTTAAATGGTGAATTTTTTGTTGTGTATATTTTACTAAAATTTTTTAAAAAGCATCAAAAATAGTGACATTAAACTGAGCATGTGGCACTTCTGAGTACCAGCCCCCATGCAGATTCACAGGTCTCACACTCAATGAAGCTGGCTCTGCACTTACCTGTGTTTGTAGAACACGGAGTATGAATGCCTAGGACAGTTGTCAGTTGCAGGTTCTTTCCTTAGACAGATCCCTGAGATCAGGGTGCATGGGTTATTTCCCATACTAGTTACATGTTTGTTGAATTGAAATTCTAAGTTAAACTGAAGCTTATTCTCAATATATTTGTTAAAAATCAGCCTTATTAAGATACGCTTTACATACATGAGTACTCATATGTTTTGAAGTGTGTTGTGACAAATGAGTACTGTTGAACTTCAGTACCAAATTGTGACACAGGCCATTTCCACAAGCCAAAAAGTCTCTGGTGCCCTTCCCAGCCCAGTCCCTGGCAGCCACCTGTCTGCTTTCTACTGCTAGAGTGTTGCCTGTTCTGAAATGTCTTATAGCTGAAATCCTGAAGTATGTAGTACTGTTAGGTGGTGATAAATTTTGGTTACAACATCCAGCATCTTAATTAAAGGAGTGATGTTCTGTGGAGGCAGCAGAGGAGCCAGGGCTTGGCCTCAATCAGGTGAACTTGGATATTAATCCTGACTCTGCCATTCATTAACTCTCAGATTTTTCATGGACTCAGGTGCTCCAGCATCAGTTGCCCCATGTGTAAAATGGAGTTACTAAGAGTACCTTCCTCTTGTGCTGCTTTGAGGGTTGAGTAAGTTGTGTATGAGAAGCACTTAGGGAAGCCCTTGGCTCATAGTAAGAGCCCAGTAAGTTATTGATCACATTACTATTGATGTTATTATTAATAAGAATAACATTTCTTTGCCTTTAGAATGGGATTACAGTCATACTTTCCTTTGGGAGTTGCCATGGAGATTATGCAATGCCTGTGAAGCATTTAGAATGGTGCCTGGCTCTTGGTAAGCACTCCATGGTGTGGCTGCTATGATTTTTCTGTTATGAAGCCATTAAGGACCAAATTTTGCTAGTCTTCAATACGTAGAAGTTATCACTTCTCCTAATTCTGAGAAGGTATGAAAGTCAGTCACGAAAAGGACTCCTTTTACATTGCTTTCTGTTAGTCTGGGTAAAAAAAAAAAAAAATCACAGAAAGCAACCACCAGTGTAAAATATACAAAATCTGAAGGCCTTTCTTCCCCCAGGCCCGGGGGAGGCGTGTCATACAAACAGGTGAGCCAGGGATCTGGAAATGCCTTTGTTCTTGTTTTTCTTTCTTTCTTTCTTTTTTCTTTCTTTCTTTCTTTTTCTTTTTTTTTTTTTTTTTGTCTCTGTTGCTTTGAAAGAGAAAAACAACAATTAAGAGTTAAAGGGTCAAGCAGGCTATTGAATTCTCAGAACTTTCTGAGGTGTTCCAAAGTCAGAGTAACTTCAGTGTATTTGATTTCAAAGCATTTCAAACTGTTCAGGACTCTAATTGGGGGAAAGTAGGAAGTGGTGGTAAACAATTCCTGGGGAAGGACGTTTCCACATGGTATGAGAAATGGACTCAGTTCTGGAATCATCAGCTCACGTTGTAAAGCACAGCTCATTCTATTGAGCTCCACTTTATTGTACTTTGCAGATATCAAGTTGAAGGTTTGTGGCAATCCTGTTGGGCAAGTCTATCTGTGCTGTTTTTCCAATAGGATGTGCTCCCTGGGTGTCTCTGTGTCACATTTTAGGAATTCTTGCAATGTTTCAAACCTTTTCATTGTTATTATCTGTTATGGTCATCTGTGATCAACGATCTTTCATATTACTAATGTAATTGTCTTGAGGTGCCACAAATTGCACCCAGAAAAGATGCCAAACTTAATCAAGAAACTGTTTCAACAGCCAGTTGCTCTCTCATCTCTCCCTCTCTTAAGCCCTCCCTATTTCCTGAGATACAAAAGTATGAAAATTAGGCTAAGTAATAAGCCTACAGTGGCCTCTGAGTGTTCAAGTGAAAGAAAGAGTGTCACGTCTCTCTCTTTAAATCAAAAGCTAGAAATGATTATGCCTAGAAATGATTAGTTTGGAAATGATTAAGCTTAGCTTAGTGAGGAAGACATGTCAAAAGCCCAGTCAGGCTGAAAGCTGGGCATCTTGCACCGAACAGTTAGCCAAGTTGTGAATGCAAAGGAAAAATTCTTGAAGGAAATTAAAAGTGCTACTCCAGTGAACACACGAATGATAAGAAAGCAAAACAGCCTTATTGCTGATATGGAGAAAGTTTGAGTGGTCAAGATAGAAGATCAAACCAGCCACAACTTTTCCTTAAGCCAAAGCCTAATCCAGTCGTAATTCTATGAAGGCTGAGAGAGGCGAGGAAGCTGCAGAAAAAAAAGTTTGAAGCTAGCAGAGGCTGGTTCATGAGGTTTAAAGAAATAAGCCGTCTCTATAATATCGAAGTGCAAGGGGAAGCAGAAAGCGCTGATGTAGAAGCTGCTGCAGGTTATCCAGAAAATAACCGATGAAGGTGGCTAAACTAAACAACGGATTTTCAGTGGAGACGAAATAGCCTTCTATTAGAAGACGATGCCATCCAGGACTGTCATAGTTAGGAGGTAAGGTCAGCACCTGGCTTCACAGGACAGGCTGGCTCTCTTGTGAGGGATAATGAAGCTGGTGACTTAAGCGGAAGCCAGTGCTCACTTCCCATTCTGAAAATGCTGGGACCCCTAAGAATAAAGCTAAATCTACTCTGTGCTCTGTAAATGGAACAACAAAGCCTGGATCACAGCATATGTATTTGCAGGATGGTTTATTGACTATTTTAAGCCCACTGTTAAGACCTGCTACTTAGAAAAAAAAAGGATTTCTTTCAAAATATAACTGCTTATTGAAAATGAACCTGGTCACCCAAGAGCTCTGATGGAAATGTACAAGATTAATGTTGTTTTCATGCCTAACACAACATCCATTTTGCAGCCCGTAGATCAAGAAGTAATTTCAACAGTCGAGCCTTATTATTTCAGAAATATATTTCCTAAGGCTATAGCTGCCACAGAGAGAGATTCTGCTGATGAATCTGAGCAAAGCAAGTTGATAACCTTCCAGAAAGGATTCACCATTCTAGATGTCATTAGGAACATTCATGATCCATGAAAGGAGGTCAAAATAACACATTAACAGGAGTTTGGAAGAAGTTGATTCCAACCCTCATGGATGACTTCAAGGGGTTCGAGATGTCAGTGGATGAAGTAACTGAAAATGTTATAGAAATCGCAAGAAAGCTTGAATTAGAAGTGGAGCCTGAAGACGTGACTGAATTGCTATCATCTCGTGATAAAACTTGAATGGACGAGAAGTCACTTCTAATGAATGGGAACAAATTGTTTCTTGAGATGGAGCTACTCCTGGTGAAGATGCTGTGAACATTGTGGAAATGACAACAAAGGAATTAGAATGTTCTATAAACCTGTGGATAAAGCAGTGGCGAGGTTTGAGGGGATTGCCTCCAAAGTTGAAAGAAGTCGTACTGCGGAGAAATGCTACCAAACAGCGTCACGCGCTCCAGAGAACTGTTTTGTGAAAGGAAGAGTTAACTGATGCAGCAAACTTCATTGTTGTCTTATTTTAAGGAATCTCTACAGCCACTCCCACCTTCAGCAACCACCACCCTGATCAGCTGGCAGCTGTCAACACCAAGTAAGACCCTCCACCAGCCAAAAGATTGCAACTTGCTGAAGGCTCAGATGATCATTAGCATTTTTTAGCAATAAGGATTTTAAAATTAAGGTATGTATATTGTCTTTTTGACATAAAACACACTTAATAGAATACAATATAAATATATTGTTTACAATATAAATGTAAACAGCATTTCTATGTCCCAGGAAGCCAAAAGTTCCTGTGGTTTGCTTTATTGTGATATTGGCTTTATTGTGATATTGGCTTTATTGTGATATTGGCTTTATTGTGATATTTGCTTTATTGTGATATTGGTTTTATTGTGATATTGGCTTTATTGTGATATTTGTTTTATTGTGATATTTGCTTTATTGTGATATTGGCTTTATTGTGATATTTGCTTTATTGTGATATTGGTTTTATTGTGATATTGGCTTTATTGTGATATTTGCTTTATTGTGATATTGGTTTTATTGTGGTATTTGCTTTATTGTGATATTGGCTTTATTGTGATATTGGCTTTATTGTGGTATTTGCTTTATTGTGGTGGTCTGCACCAGAACCCCAATATCTCTGAGGTATACCTGTAAGGAGAAAATGTTACAAATAATAAGAAACATAATAGAATATGCTGAAAGAAATACTTAAGGAATCGAGGGAAATCTACCTCTTTCATATACAAAATAGCTCAGCTAAATTTGACTTTGTAACTGGATAATTAACATGCCTGTATTTTGGAGTCATTCTCCCCTTATGGCTGATGTTTGCATGGAAATCTCCAGCCAAGTGCTATGTCCTTGCTGCTCTCACTTATACCTGCAAACAGCCAGGGAGCTGAAGTCACCTGGTGGGAAAATGAAGAGTGAATGCTCTGCAGACCACATCTCATTAGACAGCCAGGGAGGCTGTCTTCCTCCATGTGCCTCCAAGAGCAGAAATGGTAGGAATAATGTATCCTCTTTACAACCTGATTCATCTCATTTTCAAATCAGAACCCCACCAGCTACCACCCTTGAAAACAAAAGTGAAGGAGAAACAAGGAGAGACAGATAGATTGAACTGCGACATCCTCATTCAGATCCTATCAAGGAAACAATCCTACCATTTGCAATCAGATAAGGGATATTATCTCAGTAACAAAAGGCAATTGAGAATCTAAATGAAAAATCTAATGCTTTTCATGCTGATTTATTTTAGATTAGAAAAAGTTAAACCAGATGTAAACATGAAGAGATGAAGCATGAAGAGGGAATTATGGAAGAGCGATAAATCTCAGTTTTGAGTTATTATAGGTGCAGGGTTGCATTAACCAGAAAATACACTGTTGATCCATAAACTGATCTGACATTAATTATTGTTGCAGAAGAGTTCAGAAGACTGAATAAAAACATGCAACACTGGCAGAGATCAATCTTGCATCTAGATTAGCAGCAGAGAGCGCATATCTATCATACCAACCCCAGGAGAGTCTGTGCTTGCCAACCGATCAGCAGTCCAACCTGGAACGATCCATCGCACATGCCGTCTGCCGTCTAGTGGAACCTCCTACATCCCTTGGAGGAGACATTCAGATGCTGAAAAGAGATAGTCCTCTTTCCTTTGGACTCTAATAATGTCTATCTTTATCTCAAAGAGAAGATGCGGTCAAAAATCCACCTTTGGTCTTTGTCTCCTTGGGATCCAGGTAGACTTGGGATGTCTCCTCTGTTTTCTCTGCAAACTATGCACGTGTCCAGAGAGGCAAAGTTAGTGAGTGGGGGAAGGTGCTGGCAGCAGGGTTCTGTGTAGACCCTGGGAAATTCTCAGCTGTTTTCTTTCCTCTCCTCTTTCCTGCTGTGTATAAAGTTTCTGTCCCTGTTTTGCTTGCTCAATGCTTTACAAAGCTAGGGAGCCATCTCTACCTACCCCAACCACCCCTACACACAGACACAGGCACACACAAACACATACATTGCATTCTAGTTGGAGAAGGAATGACCTAAGCACTTGGTGTAGGAGTTAAAAATGAGGCTGAATCATGGCTCTGGCGTTTAGTAGCTCAGTGACCTAGAGCAAATTACCTAATCTCTCCATACCTCAGTGTCCCTATTTATTAAATGCAGGAGAATGTCTGCTGTATGGGGGTTGAAATAAATTAGGACTGGATGAGGGGGTATATGGAAAACCCTAACTGAAGCTGATGATGAGGATTCATCAAATGTCCACAGTCCTGATTGACAGTCCTCCATCCCAAACTCTTGGGACCACATGTGATTCAGCAATAATTTTTTGGATTTTAAAAAGATAATATTGTACAACAACTCCATCAGGATCTGAGATAGAACTCTGTAATTAAGATCTAATTAATAAAATGTATGAATATTCATACTCAGTGGAATAAATTAATATCATAAATAGCCTTAGGTAGCACAGGTAAGGTTTTGCTATCAGAATAGTTTGCTACAAACCCCGGGAGAAAGACTCTTGGACTACAGAGCTTTATGCATGTTAGCATTACAGATTAGGGTCTATGGGTCCATGGTGAGTACTCAGATATCTTAAAGGGAGAGTCAGGAAACAACAAATACCGTACAATATTTGCTCATTTGAGCTCAGCTATGATGGCAGGATTTGGGAGAACAAGTGGGAGCATGCAGGAGTTGCTTTGCAAAGCATTTAGTCTTACATACACGGAAGGTTCTACTATTATTACACCTATAATGTTTAGTCAAACCTCATGGGAGCACTGCCACTGGCTGCAGATGGAATTCATGGATCAATGTGATGTTGATGTTACTACTGTCTTAGCAGATACCAGGCTTGACCACAGAATTTCTGCAGGGTGGGCCTGGCGGGATTGTGCCTGTGAAGTGGCAGGTGGTGTGGTGGGGTGGAAGGAAGGCTGGACCAGGGTCAGGAGGGCTGGTGTAGGTGACAGAGCCACCATTTTCTTGTTCTTGGCGCTCAGATTTCTCATCCTTTCTGGGCCTTAGTTTTGTTATATATATATTTTAAAAATCTGTGTGTCCTAGCCACCACCTTTTGGGGACTTTGGAGAATCAAAATGAAGTCATGTGAATATCAGAGCTTTGCAAACTGGGGCATTCCACTCTATCGAAGATCGTCCTCATTTTCTTATGGTACTTGAGCCTAATCATAGTTTTCTATTCCTTGGGACTGATTCTAATGGCATGGGTTCCAATTTGGGGTCCTTCATTCACTTACTAGGGTTGTGTGACTTGGGGCAAGTTACTTACCCTCTCTGCCTCACTTTCCAGGTCTGTAAAGTGGAAATAATAATAATCATGCCTCTGTCACAGAGTTGTTAGAAGATCCTGTGAGGATTAATTGTCCTCACAGAGTGATAGCTCCTCACGTGACCCCAAGCTTAAATCAGGCCCATGAGTCACTGGGAACGTAGGTGGAAGATGGTTCTGAAATCTGTTTCCCGTTGTGTGGTTTTGGTCAATCACTGTTTCCGTTCACTAAATAACACCCTAATGGCTTCAGAGATTTAAGGGCGACTTTAAAGGACTGAGTTAGGAGTCACTTAATGATCACTCACAAAATAGCGAAGGCTGATCAGGCTCTCCCTCAGAGAAGTCAATAGTAAAAATTGAAGTCAACCTTCTGTTTATTGGGGAAAATATATCCATGTGTAGAAAGAATGCCACATGAATCCCAGGCATTGCAGGCCAGAGGCCGGTGTCTCCTGTTACCTCCTAACCTTGATCAGGAACTCTGCCCTTTCCCTCCCTCTCTTCTCTCCTCCTCCTCCCCTGTGCCCCCACTCCCTCGGAGCTCCCTCTCTACGTTTTCCCTTACTGCTTCCTTCCTTGCATCTTTTCTCCTCTCCTTTATTCTGCAAACATCCACTGTGTTTCTCATTAACACCCACCCACCATGGTGCTGGACACCAGAGATGTTCAGGTCCTGCTCCCAGCAACCTCTGGGACTCAGGGGGAGGCAGACCTCATTGCGTGAGGAGGAATCCATTAGCAAGCGAGGTCAACAACTCTCTTCTCATAGAGGTTATGGTTGAGGGAAGATGCAGACATCAGTTGAAGATTCACATGCATTAGTGTGTATTTACAAACCGAGGCAAGTGCTCTGAAGGAAAAGGAATGCTTCTGCAGGAGCTTATAAATCAGAAACCTGACCTTGGTTTGAAGGTGATGTCAGGACAGACACTCATGTGGGCAGGTCATGTGAGCAGAGCTCCAGAAGGACGAGAGAGATGTGTTTTGCAAATAGGATGATACGTGCAAGGGTCCTGTGCTGGGTGTGCATGTACCTGATTGAGGGGATGAGGAGAGCTCACAGTGTGTGTGGCAGGAGAGAGGTGCCCAGTGAGTGATGCCACAGAGACAAGCGGGGGCACCACCAGGGCCCTCTTCATACTTTACCCTAATGGCAATGGGAAGTGTTGCTCTTCTGCGTGAAAGGATTACAGTGAGAAACCAGCAGAAAATAGAGTCCACACCAAGTCTTTCCAGGATGTTGTGATTGAACTAAGACCTGGAGTCCAGTTAATGAAAGAAGTTCCTGAATCACCCTGTCGTTGAAAATTCTTGAATCGATAGTGCCCTTATCCTGTGGAACATGGTTCTAGGTTTTGGAGAAGCCAGGTATTTGCAGAAGGCTGTGGATCTTAGTCAGTTTGTGATTTACTGTGAATTGCTGGGTCCTGAGAGAGAGAGAGAGAGAGAGAGAGATCATCTGTGATCCAAAACAAAGCACTTCAGTGTTTGCGTGGTGCATCAGGAGCTTGCCAAGTGAAAATTAATTCTGTGTTGTCATATCCCAGGTTAATTAACTTGCTAGACTTGATAGAGTTACATTAAAAAATATGCATAACAGTCTTTCTTAAAAGAACCACACAAGAAAACAACCCAGGAAAGAAAAAGCTTAAAATTTCCACTGTGCCAGTTTCTCCTTGCATCCCTCCACTTCCAAGACATCTTCCAGAACTACCTGATTGGTGTGAAGCAGTGGAGAGATAACTTGCTGCTTCTGACAGACTTAAGATTTAAATTATTTTCCAGCCCCACATACAATGTTGCAGCAGTTTTATTTCCTTCCCTGAAAATGTTTATGCATTATCCAGTATTTCCCATGATGCATCTATGCTAAGTCTGAGAAAAGGATATATAGAAGTATAATGGCTATATAAATATTGCCAGATATGGTCAAATAGCCAAATAATGATGGTTAGTGTCTTAGTCTTCTTTATGCTGCTCTAACAGACCATCTGAAACTGTAATTTATAAATTATAAAATTGTGAGAAATTTACTTCTCACAATTCTAGAGGCTGGGCAGTCCAAGATGAAGGTACTGGCATCTGGTAAGAGCCTTCTTGCTGTGTCCTTACATGGCAGAGGAGCAGAAGAGAGCAAGCCCACCCCTATAAGCCCTTTTAAAAACAGCAGCATTAATTCATTCATGAGCCAGAGCCTGGATGACTTAAACACCTCCCACTAGGTTTCATCCTCAACACTGTTGCTTTGGGGATGGAATTTCCAACACCTGAATTTTGGGGGACACATTTAGACCATAGCACTCAGTAACAACAACAACATTTGGAACACATTGGCTAAAAGCTAGCGTGTTGGGTCTAACTGGCCCGATCTGATTCCTGGCTCCATCACATCCAGCTGGGTGACCTTGGCCTGTTACTAAGGCCTCAGCTTTCTGAGCTTCCACAGTGGGGCTAAAAGAAGCATACCTTTCTGAGAGTTGGGAGAATCAATGAGAGGAGGTGTGTAAAGCACTGAGCATATATAACCAGTATATGTGAAGTCTCAATAATTTTCAGCACTTATTAGAATTAATAATCACACAGCTAATTGGTGGTGGCTGAGTTAGGCCAGGTTGGGAAGCTCAGGAAGAGGCAGCGATGGTGGCAAATAACTCCTATAAGCCATTTTAAAAACAGCAGCAGAAAACTTATCCCAGAAGCTGCCTGTAGTGAGAACGTACGTCCATGTCCCACCCCATGCTTTCTCTTCCACTATGGGGTTGCAGGGAGGCCAGACTTCTCCTGGGGACGAACAATTGCTTGACTACAGATTCCCCTCTGCAACCCCAGAACTGGTTGCCCAAATGCTGAGATGAGAAGGGGCCAATAATGGGAACTGAACACCAAAAAGTTTAACTCAGCTTCGGGACTGGGACATGAACTGAGGTTCACAATCAGAGCCCAGCTCGTGCCCCGTGAATGTGTTGCCCCTTCAGGTATGCCAAGATGATGACAGGACCATCAGGACTGTTGCTCTCCAGCATTGGGGTGAGGTCACAGGATTTTCCAAGGGATTTTGGGGATAGGGCAAACCCAGTATGGAGTGAGATGCTCTGGAGTCTCACTACAGCTAGAAATCAGAGCCCAAAGTCTCACCCACAGCAAACTGCTTTGAGAATAAAATTACAAAAAAAACCTTTACCTTTTGGCAGAAAAAGTCAGCAATATAATCATACCTACAGACAACAGAATAGTTTCCTATACATTCCACTTATTTTCATTGGGTCCTAATGGCAAATTCTTGAAATGGGATGACTCATAGTTAATCAATTTACCAATACTTACTGAATGTCCAGCTTCAGCCCAGCCAGCACCCACTCAGCACTGTGATAGGCTAGATGAGAAATATTAGATGTGGTTTCTTTATCTGCTAACAAAATCCACAGCAAAATCAACGTTGGCTGAATTTTTGTATTTTCCCTTCCTCCCTCCCTCCCTTTCTGTGCATTTTGAAATCCTCAAAAACCTACCTTTCATTCATTGGTAGAGGTAACCCAGAAGAAAATGGAAGCAAGTCCTCATTACAATCTGTAGCTGTTTCTTGGGAGAATGGAGAAATTCTGGGATGTTCCTGATTAAAAAAATAATCATAATGTACATTATTAAAGATTATATATCTGGCAAATCTAAATATGAAATTGGGAAATGTTTCTGTTTATTTTCTAGATCCACAATCGACTCTTCTCATCCCGCAAAGACCATTCTGCCTGGGAAAGAAACGAAAGTCTTTCGAATGCAGGTAAAGGACTGGGCTCTGCCCAGGCAGTTCCCTTTCAAGCCTTTATTTACTCTCTCTCTCCTCTCCTTTATTTTTATTAATAGTGGAATGTAGTTTTGAGCCTAGTTTTCCCCCAAACGTGAGATGATAGCTCACTCGCTCCGACCAGATTTGAAGCTAATTTGAATTTCTGAACAGCCAGGCCGTGAGGCTAAAGGATGCCACAGGCGCAGCGGTTGCTTCAGGGGCACCTTTGGAACCTGAGCTTCCTGCAGAGCGTGGAGCATGTGGGTCAGGCCAGCATGCGGAGGGCGCCGTCAGGGATGAGTAATGGGACAAACACGAATGTTCTCAGAACAAAGTGGATGCAATTTAAATATAGGCAGGATATGTGCGTTCATAAATCATTTTTATAAAGCTTCAATTCTTAGCCACTAAACTGTAAAAACACTAGGTGAGATGGTTATAGTTCGTAACTTTTATTAAGTTTGTTAACATAAATGATGTGAAAACCAGCTCCCCTCCCCCAGCCTTTGTGAGAGAAATCCTACGGATTTAGTCCAATGTTCTGATGGAACTGTAATAAGACTACTGGGTTAATAGACTATCTCAATTTAGAGACTAGCAACATTCAATTCTAAAAGAATGCTTTAATGTCACAATTTTATTTTTAATCCTCATTTTAATTTTAATTTATAAATGTGACAGATGAGCCGCTGTAGATGAAAAGTGCATGTGTATATGTGTGTGTTTGTATGTGTGTGTATGTGGATATATATGCATGTACGTATATGTGTACACACACATACCTACCACCTGCCTATATCAAAGATATCAGGGACCCGAATTCCTTTCCATAACTGACACAGTTAACCCAAGACAAAAACATTGCTTGAAACAAGCTTTCATATTTAATCCTTTCTGGAAGTCCCCAAACGTGGTTTATAGCTTGTTCTCCTTTTTGTTTTTTTAGACAGAGTTTCACTCTGTCACCCAGGCTGGAGTACAGTGGTTCTATCATGACTCACTGCAGCTTCGACCTCCTGGGCTTAAGCAGTCCTCCCACTTCAGCCTCTCAAGTAACTAGAACTACAGGCATGCACCACCATGCCCAGCTATTTTTTTTTTTTTTAGAAACGCGATCTTGCCATGTTTCCCAGGCTGGTGTCGAATTCCTGGGCTCAAGCAATCTGCTTTCCTCAGCCTCCCAATGTGCGGGGATTGCTGGCATGAGCCACCCCACCTGGCGTCCAGCTTTTTAGTAGTGGCAGACGTTTAGTTTGAACTCTTTGAAAACTTAGCCCAGAAGTTGCCTGTAGTGAGAATGTGAATCCATTTGCAGACACTTCTCATGGTCTGAACAGCAAAGGCAAACTCAGAAAACACGTCTGGCCACTTATATCCCACAGGGAGTTTGGGGACATTGAGAAGAGTGCCGTGTTTTCCTCAGAACACTCAGAGGTGGCCATGAGAACAATGAGAGCTGTTGACTAAAATGTGGACGACGTGGTCCTCTTTATCTTAGGACCGGGCATTTCCACAGTGGATGCCTACTGGGGAGGGGCTGAGAGCTTTACTGACTTAGGAACCAAGCCCATGCTGGCCCGAGGCTGGAGGTTAATGGTGCAGGCTGCAGGGAAATTGCTCAAGCAACCCTGGGTTGGGAGAGAGACAGAGCTCTCGGCGTTTTTTTGTTTGTTTGTTTGTTTTTAGTCTGCCAATATTGTCAAAGTGCTGATTATGGAAGAACACTTAAAGGGAGTGTTCAGACCTAAATGGGTTTCATGCTTCCCGGCAGGGCTGATTCTCCAAGGCACCCTCTCATGTTCTCTGGGTCTTCCTACAAGGTGATTTCCATCTGTTTAAGAGAAATTGCACTGGGCACTTGCTTAAAATGGCAAGACAGATTTTACTGGATTTCTGCAGCGAAGGAGAGAGCTTTCAGCGCAGGACTAAGCTAAGCTCTGAATACAGCAAGGGCAGCTGGAGGTTTACGGCCAATAGGCAGAGTGAGGAACTCAGCTGATGGAAAATTACAAAGAGGAAGGAACTTAGTGTCTAAGGTGGGGGAAGATGAACGTGATTAGTGATCAAGGGTCGGGGGTATTCTCCCTAAACCGGCGTAGCAGGATTCTCACTAATCCTGGACTCAGAAGGATTCTCACTAATCCTAAACCTGGGCTTAACAGGCCAAGGGTGAGGCCTAGTCAAGAAGAGGGCCCAGAGGAGCGTGGCTAAGGTTTGGTCAAGCAGGGAGTCGAGTTGCACCTTTTCTACAGAAGAAGGGCTAAGCAGCCACCCGTGCCCTCTGGGCTCTCCATGTCCAGCCTTTCTCCCTCAGGAAAGCACAGGGAGTTTAGCTCAGGTCTGGAGGCCTTGTTTCCAGGCTCATCAGAAGGGCCTGGGACAAGGATGAAGTCCTTCTTAGCCCTCTCAGTGGCTTTGGGAAACCCAGAGAACAGAGTTTTAGGTCAAACTCCAGGTTGCAAGGACCAGAAACCCACTATTGTAGACAAAGGGAAACTGTTGTAAGGAAGCCACTGAACCTCATGAGGGTGACGCACTGGGCTGCAGAAAGAAACGAACCAGGGGAGCTGTGTGGGCCTTGGCAGCAAGAGCGTGTGAACCCTCCCCTAGAACCGCTGGGTCAGGCACCACCCTGATCTGATCATCAGTCAGGAGGCAAGGTCAGGTGGCAGATGCACGACTTCCAGAGACCTAATCCTGTGGGTGATGGGCTGGTGGGCCGATGTTGAAGGACTCCATGGGCCAGGCGTATAAAAGGCGTAAGTAGACCCATAGAATCTCCAGCTTGGAAGGGGCCACAGAGGTCCTTCTGTCCAGCTTCTTTGAGATGTTCAGTGTTTTAAACCCCTCTTCATCATCCCCATGCAGGAATGGGGAAGCTGCTGCTGAGTGGGCTGGCCACATAGTAAACTCCAGGGACAGGGGACTCACTCTGTGTGAAGGTAGTCTGTGACATGCTCACACAGCAGGAATTGCTAGAAAGTCTTTAGATGGCATTAAGCCAAAATAAATAAGCCTTCTGACTTATTTTTAATCTGTATTTATTAAGTAGGCAAAGAGGAACAATGGAAGATTTTTAAGTTGCTGGAATACACTCTGATCCAAGTGCTAGGAGACAACCCTGGTGTGATATTCCAGGTGGCAGGTAATGTGTGTTTAGCTGGGGCAAGGGCTACAGTTGCTACAACTTTTGGAGCACTAGAAATTAGTCAAATTATTCACATGCTGTTGGGATAAGGGAAAAGTTAAAGCTGTTTCTGGACAGATAGTGCTGTCATTCATAAGGAAGGGAACTCAGAATCCAGGAGGCTTATGCGGTTAGGGGGTTGCTGATGGGAGAATCCTGAGTTTGTAGTGTTTGGAAACTGCGTGTGAGAGGTCAGTGTGACCTCATCTGCTCCAGATGCCCAGGAAGCAGCTGGCAGTGTGGCATAGAGATCAGGAGACAGGTCAGGGTTATAGATCTTTATATCATCATGGTGTACACGTGGGTGCTAAGAGAATCCATGAGAATGGCTGAGATTACAGTGGTAGAGAAGGTATGTACCACCACATATTTGGAAGAGGATGGGGCTGCAAGACCAGGAGGAACCACATGTGTGGGGTGGGAAGAGGAGCACTGGCCTGAAAACCGCAGAGTGGACATCAGGGTTTTGTCTTTTAAATTGAAGTACGCAGTGCCGATGTTGACTTTGCCATCAGTTAGCATTTCATCTTTGGAACAGTGCCTCCACTTCCTCATTTCTTACTTTGCTCTTGGACAAGGGGGCTTTTGGGTTCTGTGATCTTTATGAAGCTGCCCTAAACTTCAGCGGTGTGGGTGGTAGCCTCCAGCAGCAGCTCCATCAGTGGGGTATTTGTTCCAAACAGGGTGCATGGAGCCCAAGCAGGAAATCGGAATTGAATGTCGTCTCTGAATTTTCATTTTTGCATCCTTCATTTTCACAATGAAGCGATTCACCGCCTCAGTCACTGGAAATTCCAGGACTGGGAAGTGGGGGAGTTGATTTCTTATAGTTAAATTGTCCTCCTGGCAAGGCCTTTGAAATCTGTTGGCCTGTGTAAAAGGTTAGTTTACTATGATTAATAGGATCTGAACACGAAAGGAGAAAAATAATTGTAGGAAGGGTGACTATTCTGTCCAAACTCATATCTGCTTTTACAATCAGAGAGAGGTAGAAAGTCCCTTCAAATCCCCATTCTGCATGTTACAAAAAGAATTTGTAACATTTCCCCATCACTGTGCTACCTGTCTGCAGATGAGACTGCTTGGTCTATGGATTGAGGATGACTGGAAGTCAGGTGTCTGGTTCAGCCATTTCTGGGAAATGTAAGTAGGGAGGGAACTGATGAAGGTCACTTGGAACTTTTAATTACTAACTCAGTTGGTTTAGGGAAAAAGGTGTGTAGGGGAGTGCGAATGGAATTTTCTCTCTCCTGATCAATTTAACCTGGCCTTTACAACTGGCAGTTTTAAACTTTGATGAGTGGGGTAAAGTAATTACATTTCACTTAAAGCTTGAGGATGATTGTTCTTTTATTCCAGATTTTACAAAAGCAATGATTTGCTTCCTTCATAACAATAGTTTCTATTTCATTAGCACTGAATTAAACCATTAGTTGCCCCAATAAACCCCATACCCTTCGTCATGATTCAAGGAAGGGTTGTTCTAGGATCACTTAAAAATATCCCAGAACCTGGTGTGAATTATATTTATTTTCTCTTCCAGAAGAAGCCATTCGTAAATGCGGTTTCTCTGTGAATGAGGTACAGAAGGGACACCACTTTTATCTGTTTGCTCTTCCTGAAAAACCTGGTTCTTAGGAAGGTTCTAATTGTTGGAGTTTCAGTGTGTGGATTATTTTTTGATACAGAAACTGTTTGATTGTACCTCACTCCGCCTGCCTCCTTCTCACAGACTCCTCCCTGCCTGTGGGAGAATCCATGTATTCAGCAATTTATGAGTGTCTCCGATCAATGCAACTTCTCTCGTCAAAAATCACATCAGTCCCCAGAGGACAAAACATAAGCTCCTTGGCAGAGCATTCAGTGCCTTTCCCCCTCAGAGTCTGGTTTATCCTTCTGGGTTTTTCTCCAGGTCCATGGCCTTGCAAGGAGCTTGCACCCAGCTCTTGCCTATCTCTCTCCTTGCGCAGAGACGACTCTGTCTGAAAACCCTTCTATATGTTTCTGTTGCTAAAGCCCTTCCTTTTGACTGAAGCTTGATTCAACCTGCCCCATTCCACCCCATCTCTACAGGGCATTTTGTCAATTGCACGACCACAATCCTTTCACGTGACCTTGCTGACTCATCCTTTTTCCCTCCAGGCTGGCTCTGAGTGTAGGGACCTTATTTTCCTCATCTCTATGTTTCCAAGTTCAAGATCAGCAGGGAGAAGTGGTTCAATAGACTGTATGGCTTCATTTGCATGAAGGAGCTATTGGAGCCATTTCTCCTTTACGAGGGGCTCTCACTTTACGCTCCCAGGCAAGCTGGTGGAGCAGGCAGGGAATCAGCAAGTGACAGTGGCTGAGAACCCCATGGGGAAAACATCTGCCTTTCTGCTCTTCGAGATTTTTTCGAGTGCTTTGAGCAACAGGTTCCTGACCTGCTCCTCAGCTTCCCGTGTCGAGAGGGACAGAGGCTCCCCGAGAAGTGGCTCCGATGGGGTCTGCTTGGTGTTTACTCTGTCTAGCATCCACCCTGCCGTGCACAGCGGCGGTGGGAAAAGGCAGCATCACTTTTCTGATCACTGGAGAATAAAACGCATTTACTTCTGCTTCCTGTGGAGGACATCAGGAGACGCACTTGAGTCTATTGTGCCTGCTTGGGTGGGATGCTATTAGAAAGAAAATAGACCGACCGGTCCTTGCCACTGGGGCTGTGTGACACCTGTGTGCCCTCTCACAAAGACCCACGGTGCTCCTGTGCCAGCCTTGACTGTGCTTCATGGCCCCCTGGGCGCTGACCCCCAGTTTTGCTGCAATCACCCAAAAATAATGCCATAAGCAACTCTTTCCTCCCGTATGAATTTCTGCCTCTAATTTTCCCTTTGCCTATCACCTGATAACATCATCATGTTTAAAAATAATTAGTGAAATACTATACTATGAAAAGAGCTCAACTGCAGATTTCCCAGTCTATATAGCTTTGTGTCAGACAGAAACGCATCAGCCAGATTTTACAGCTTCCTCTCAAAGGCATGAATGCTCAGTTACTGCCTCTTGTGCACCAAGGCAGTTGGCAGCAGGACTTCATCCAGATGTGAGGAAATCAGACATTGGGGTGGACATGTGGGGGATGGTCCAGGAGGCCCCATGTCTCATTCTCAGAAGAGTGGAATGAGGAGACCTACCCATGATTTCAATGAGTTCGCCTCTGAAGTGTCTGAGCCCTTCCACCTCGCCATGGGTATCAGGGTGAACACTTTTGGGCATTGGTGTCCTGATCTGAATAAAAGGGCCAGGTCTGAGAGACAGGCGTCTGGCACTGGGTTTTGTTTTGGCTAGGAAGGAGCACCTCCTGGAGGAATACCATTAAAAGGCATGAGCATGATGGCTGAGCAGCAACCCCACACCATGCGCCGTGGAGACAGGATTTTCCTGAAACCACAGAGCAGGAAAAATGGCTTTGCGTTGGCAGCAGTTCTCAACTGAAGGGTTGCATCTGAATCGTGAATCAAGCCTAGAACAGAACTAGGTCTCCAGGTCTCACCAGGCCTGTAGCCTCAGAGCCGACAGGTGTGGAGCCCAAGAAGTTGTCATGAGCAGCCCTTGAAAACCACCACTCAGGGTCTTTCGGAGTTTGCTGGGGTTTTGAGAAATAAAAGTGTGATATTTGCTCATCCAAGTACTGTCATGCCTGCATGTCTAAGAGGCACTCAGCATAAAGTGACTTCATTAAAGGTTGTTTCAATGGCCTCCTCTTCACCCTGGTGGCGAGGGAGGGATTCCTGCTCTGGCGTGATGGGGATGCCCGCACATGGTACCCAGCACTGGACCATTGAGGTTGACGGCTGTTTATTAGTCACATATACTCATAGCTCAAGAGAGGAGGTCTCTGTCTGTCCTGCAGGGCTACATGAGGATGACGCTCAGGAACTGTGTGAACATGTTGGGTCTGTGGGAGGCAGGCTTTGTAGTAAAAAGAGAGCGGGTGACCCCGGGTCCCTGTGGTCCCACGATCACGAGGGCTGTTTGGCTGCGGGAGCTTATCTGAGGGAGCAACATGGGAGGGGGGCCGTGGTGGGCCATTCAAGGCCCTCATCATTTTCCCCAGATGTCAAGGTACACGTCATACTGGACTTCAATGTTAGGCCTTTCACCAGAAGGACCTGGCAGGGGGAAAGAGAAGATGTAAAGGAGTGGGCAGAATGAGACAGCTGGGACCTGGGGACCAGCACACCTGCTGGGGCAGGAAGACAGGAAGTTGAGACTTGGCGGGTAGGGGCGTGGTGAGAGGCACGTGTGGACACCAGCCAGGCAAGAGGCAGTGTCAGGGGTGCAGCAAGAGGACACAGAGTCCTCAGAGGAGGCACATTTGGGTGCCTGAGAACATAGGGTGGGGACACAGTGGAAAGAGGTGGTGGCCAGATCCCATACACGTCCTTGGCTCATGACCAGCCCCATCCGGAGCTCCTGAGGTTCCAGTATCAGGCAGAGGAATTAGATCCAAGTAATGAACTCACTTCCCAGAGCAACACAGAAATCTGAGTTCTAGACTGGGCCCAGGGAGGCAGGGGGGCCCAGTGAACCCCACCCTAAAGCCTGGAATCACTCTGAACTCAGGAGGCTGTTCAGTGTCAGCAGTGTCGGAAACCTGGAGTCTTCCTGCCCCACACTCCGGTGTCTAACCGTGACCAAGTCCCTCTGATTTCGCCTCCTCGTTTCTGGGGCCCAGCCTCTTCTCTCCAGCCGGCTGCTGTGCTGGCCTGGACTCCTGCAATAGCCCACCTGTGGCTTCCTCATTCTCCTCTCCACCCACAGCCAGAATGATGTGCTCAGGTCACACCACCGCTGCTTAAAACCCTTCCATGCCTTCCAGTTGTTCTTGGAATAAGGACCATTTTTATTGTTGTCCAAAAGGCCCCGAGGCCCTGGGCCTTGCACCCTGCACTCCAGCTCCTTCCCTCTGTCTCCCACCCTCCGCCACCATGTGCCTCCTGCTTCGGGATCCCTGCCCATGCCGGTGGATTCCATCCTGCTAAGTAGCCATGACCCTCACCCACTGACCTCTAGCCCCTTACCTGTATGTCCCCTGGAAGCCATCCCAATGTCATGACCAAGCGATGGTGTCTACCTTTCTGTCCCCTGCTGTACCCATTGCAGTCATGCTTTCAGGTTGATTTGGATACGATGAATACTTGCTCCTGCATCCAAACTATAAACTCCACAAGAGCAGGGGCTTGTCTGATTTTGCTTGCCAGTCTCAGGGCCATGCCCAAGCACTCAATAACCCCCAGGTGGGAGAATGGGCTGGCTGGTGGGAGGTAGGAGCTAAGACTAGGGTGACATCTGGGTGGGCATGGAGCTAGGGAATCAGGCCCATCTCTAAGGCAGACATCAACAGGACTTTGAGATGACACCGAGTGCGTGTGCCCTCGTGTCTGCTTTCTACTCTCCCACTCCGAATTGATCTGCCCTCCTCCTGCCGTCAGTCCCCTCATCTTCCTCTGACTCCATCAGCCTCTCTCATCCTGGTGTTGCTTGGCCCCAGTGCATAAGTCCAAGTTGGGCTTATGTATTATTTTTGGTGTGATTTTAGGCTCCTTTAAAGAAGGAGGTTTATTTGTTTCGACTTCCTTATTAATTGTTAGTTGTATATCAAGAGCGCCCCCAGCAAGAGAAAAATAACACTTACAAATAATCCCAGGAAGTCACACGCTCCTTCCGAGGGCTGTATGTTATCGGGAAAATGCTGCACGGAGAAGGCACGTTCCCTAACTCTTGCGGTCCCCGCTGCGCAGAATGCTGCTTGTGTTGGTGAAATATTGTTAATAAGGCGTACAGAGAATACACTTGGTTATGAGCTTAAGCGTTATTTTTTTTTTTAGTGGCTTTTGCTCAGTTGCTATCTGAGGAAAGAATTTCTAAAAGGGAAAAAGCATATAAACAAATGCAACAAACAAATTGAAAGCGACGCAAGGAATTAAATGTGTTTTTGAAGCTTATTGTGTTATTTAATATCACGGTCATGTTAATATCCAGCTTCCCAACAGAAAAGGATTATTTATCTGGCAGCTGGAATGTGGCAGAGCCAGAGGAGACCAGGACAGGCAGAGTGGAACAACTGCCAAAGAAAACACAATTATCTGTCCTCTCATTACACACCTACGACTTTTCATGGTTTATTTTATCTCTTGGTAAAAATGTCAGAGTGTTGGCCATGAGACCATTATCATAAGGCATTTTTTTTTTTTTTAACAAATTAATTCCTCCTAACCTGCTTGCTTCTCTCTTCTTTTTCAACGGTGGGTCTCTCTCTTTCTCTCTGTGTGTGGCTGCATGCTGATAACTTACCCTTAACTCCCCTTGGTGAAATGCGGTAGGCAGGAAGGCCCACGCCTGGCTGAGACACAGCTTTAATAAGTGTGAGAGGTCACTGTTATCAAAAACAGAAAATTAGGGCTAGTGACCCCTTTCCAGCTTCCAAGGGGGTACAAGGATGTCACGTCTTGCTGCAAATTGTAGCCCTGTGTTTGAGCAGAAGACAGGTAAGGTCTGGCTTCCTGTTCAAAGGTGCCATTGTTCTTGAAAGAGCCCAGGCTTCATGTCACATGCCTACCTTGGGCACCTGAGGAGACCTTATGATTATAAAACCTCCCGCAACATTCTCCCTTTAGGCTGGTACTTGACAATGCTGCCGTTTGACCTCTGCGCTGAGGGGAGAGCTCCTGAATAACACTGCAAGAGATTCAGCTGTGAAGGGTCTGTGTCTCTCAAACTACCTTGACCGTTTGGAGTGAGTACAGATCACAGAGGGCTAAGTTTCCCTAAAGCAGTTGATATTTTTAAATGGAAATCTTTCTGAAAAGAAAATCTTATGGGAGGCCAGTTTATAAAACAGATTAAAGCTCTGGCTGAAGGAGGGCGGAGAGCACCCCTGCCAGGTGGACCCGCTCCCCTGAGCAGTTAGAGACATCCATCCCCTAGTGTGCCAAGCGTGATTTGAAAAGCACTGTCTGCAGGCCTGGGAGGGGAGTGCAGACCATTTGAGTGACACTGATTGCTTTCCCATTGCATATTGAGATTTCACCTTGTTAATCGGGAGCCCTGTGGAAGGAGCAGGTTATCCCTGTGGTGGTCCATTTTAACCCAGAGACGGGCCCAGCTTCTGTATCGATCTGCCCTCCAGTTCCTAAGTCCTGAGCCCGGTCTATTTTACGGCCCTCATGAATGTGATTATCTTGGTGCCGTTAAGCCACAGCCGATATTTTGGGCTCTTTGAGGGTGGAGGGCTGGTTCCTGGCTTCTCTTCTCCCCGCCGCCCCGCTGCCATGCCTTGAATGGAGAAGAGGTGGTAGACTTGGATTTTAACTGGAAGAAGGGAAGAAGCAATAGTCTGTAAAAGCGCTGTGCTTTAGAATTTTCTTCCTTTTCTGGTATTAAATAGCTTTACTTCAATGACCCTCAGCTTATAGTTTCTTTTAGATCCTTCATACCAGCACTAGCAGGAGTCCAGCTACCAACTCACCTCTGAATGTGGTGTTCACTAACGCCTTGTGTGTGCTTAAGTCTGATTTGTTCTTTTTATGAGACTTAGGAAACAATCTATGAAGTGATTAAACATTGAGAACGGCAGCCTGCGGGGGGCGGGGTTGGCCAAGCCCTGTTCTTGGACAGCTTTGAAAACGGGCAACAGGGGTCAAGAACTTCCCTTCCAGAAAGCCGCACTCTGTGATGAAGTTTGGGAAACTGGATTCTTAGCATGGGGTGCCCAGAACTTGGAGTAAAATTTGTGTTCTTGGCTTAGAAGATAATGTTCTTGGCTTAGGACACAAGCTTGAGAGTCAGTGTCTGGGTGAAAACAGGAGGCTTTTGAAAATCCCAGCTCTTCCACGGTTCATGCTGTGACAGTGGACAACTTAATTTCTGAGACTTAGTTTTACAATTTGTAAGTGAAAATGATAGTATCTACCTTGCATTGTTCTTATGAGGAGTAGTTGTAATACACATAGGACACTCATTGTAATCTCTATTTTTTTTTTTTGAGATGGAGTCTCACTCTGTTGTCCAGGCTGGAGTGCAGTGGTGCAATCTCGTCTCACTGCAACCTCCGCTTCCCGGGTTCAAGTGATTATCCTGCCTCAGCCTCCCGAGCAGCTGAGACTACAGGCACACACCACCATGCCAAGCTAATTTTTATATTTTTAGTAGAAACAGGATTTTACCATGTTGGCCAAGATGGTCTTGAGCTCTTGACCTCATGATCCACCCACCTCAGCCTCTCAAAGTGCTGGGATTACAGGCGTGAGCCACCGTGCCCGGCCTGCAATCTCTTTTTTATTATTGTAGTAAGAATACTTAACATGAGATCTACCCTCTTAGTAGATTTTTTTAAGTATACAATACATTATTGTTAACTCTTGGTGCAATGTTGTACAGCAGATCTCTAGAGCTGATTCATCTTGCTGGACTGAAACTTTGTGCTCATTGATTAGGAAGTCCTCATGTTTCCCTGCCTCCCAGCTCTGGTAACCACCATTTTTTGATTGTATGAATTCTGCTACTTTAGATAGTTCATATCAGTGGAGTAATATAGTATTGGTCCTCTTGCGTCCGGCTTTTTTCACTTAGCATAATGTCCTCAAGGTTCATTCATGTTGTATTAAGATTTGCCTCTTTTTAGAAACTGAGTAGTATTGCATTGTGTCTATACACATCATTTTCTTTCTCCATCCCCCAATCGATGGACGCTCAGGTTAACTCCATATCTTGGATATTGTGAACAGTGCCACAGTCAATATGGGCGTGCAGATATTTGTTTGAGAATCTGATTTTAATCCTTTTGGATATATACCTAGAAGTGGGATTGCTGGATCATATGGTGGTTTTATTTTTAATTTTTTAAGGAAATTCCACATTGTCTTCCACAGTGGCTGCAACATTCTACGTTCCCACCAACATTGTGCAAAGGTTCCACTTTTTCTGCTTCTTCGCCAAAACTTATCTTTTGTTCTTTTTCGATAACAGCCTTCCTGACAGGTGCGAAGTGATATCTCATTGTAGTTCTGATTAGAATTTCCCTGATGACTAATCACTAATTCTAATCATTGATTTTTAAATTAGCGGTGCATGGTATCAACCTCCCCACCTGCCAGAAGATACAGATGCTTACAAATGTGTCCGTGTAATTATTTTCTTTTCTGAAGCATTATGTTTCCTGTATGTTGGGGGAAGCAGAGAGGTTGGGGAGAGGGAAACAGAGTGAGCACTGGGGTGGGTCCCACAGAGGGGAAGGACAACCTGTCAGGTGGCCTGGGAGCTCACTCTGAGTCTGCCGTCCCAGGAAGTCGGGCAGCTCCCTACCTGCTAGCGATGCACAGTCTGTCTCCATGCTCAGCCCATCCCCGTGCCTGCCTTCTTCTTCATTCCTGCAGCCTCCTCTCATAGGAGGGGCCACTCTTCTCCCAGCTTGCCGCAGAGCCTCTGCCCCAAATCTTTCTGGGCCAGAAGCCCTGCAATGGCCAACTTTGTCCTTGACTTTGGCCATGTTCTTCAGCCCACCCGCTAGGGCGTATCAGGCCTGTGTCCTGGCCTGTGCTTCACAGCGCTTCAGCAGGGGCTGGTGACCTCACTGCTCTTGTGTGCTGCTCCACCTCAGGCAGACACTGCCAGACGTCCTCCACGACACTGTGTGGTCCTGGAACGTCCTGTGCTTCCCCTTCCACATCATTTCTTGCCCATCAGAAAAATTCCTGCCTCATGGGTCTTTGGGCAGTTGATGGAGGGAGGATGGAAAATGCCTGCAGAACCCAGACATCACCCACTTCCAGGCAGTTTTATCACATGGTTGGCAGGGTTAGGGGGCATGTCTGGATGATGGCAGCAGGTGCCATGTAGATCCAGAAGTGCCATTTTCTCAGAGGAACTGGCATGGGCTTGGGTGTGAACAGCCATGGGATTCAGGTATCTGTTGCCACAATGCCAATAAACAAAGCATCTTCAAGACTCAGTGTCTTAGGGAACAATAAGCATCTCTTTCTCTCTCAGGTATGCAGGTCAGCAGTTTTGGTAGTGTTCTGCTCTCACTGGACCCACTCGTGTGTGTGGGGTTAGTGAGCTGTCAGCTGGGGCGATGGCTCTGCTCACTCAGGCTCATCTAAAAATGTTCACAAGGTGAAGGCTGGGGACGAGAGCAGAAAAGGAAATGTGTAAGTTCATGTTCAAAGCAAAACAAATATAGTGGCACAACTCTGACTCTAGAGGTGGAAAAACAGACCTTACTTCTTGATGGAAAGATCTAAAAGTTAATTGAAAAGAACAGGGTCCCTGGGGAGGGGGACGTAGAGAATTAGAGCCCCTATTGCCATGCTTCTACCACAAAATAGCAGCATATATTGTCTGGGACCAACTCCACACCCAGCAATTCACTGGGCATTGAAAAGGATTTGTGCTGTTTTCACAACCACTACATGAGAACGGTATATATAAATATTCCCATTTAATAGATGAGAATACTGAGATCTAGACAAGTACACTAACTTGTGGGGCCTCTGAATTGCTCATGCCTAAGATGGAGGTCCTATTTCTACCCCAAGGACTGCAGTGGGGGTAGATGCTCTGGGGTGTGCTAAGTACCCGGACAGTCAGTGCTGGATGCCTGCTGGTTTGGGAACCCGAGGCCCAGCAACCGCCTGTGCCACACTGCTCGCTGCAGCCCCAGCACCCAGCACAGCATTAGAACCCAATATACAACCGTGGACTGGATGCATGGTGACATTATAGCGGGGTGGAAAGGCCTCAAAGACAGGCAGACCTGGGCTGAAACTGACCATCATTTATGAACCGTGAGACTTCTGGTTTCTGGGCAACATGGTGTCTCTTTGAGGTCATTCTTGGAAATTTCCAGTCTCATCTCTTCCGTTATGAATTTTGCCAGTTTCTTTGTGTTGGGATTCTGGGGCTGCTCCCCAAGGCCACATGTCCCAGCTCTACTGGGACGTCTGTGGCTACACACGTGAGGACAGTGTCTGGTCCCCACTGACACCTGCCCCATCTGCTCTTGCCACTCCTACCGTGACCCAGTCCTTGGGCTGCAAAGGGTGTTCCACGTTGTAGCTCTTTCGTTCCATGCTGCTGCCTATGCATCCGCTTGCTGGGTCTTGGTGTTTATGCTGCCTGTCCTCAATTCCATCTGTTGACTGTTCAAGTCCCTGCCCCGGGGGTTGGCGTTGGTGGTGTTCTGGAATCTCAGAGGCCAGGGCGGTAGGGGGAGGGTAAATCAGAAGGGTGGTTCCCCTCTTACTGAATACTTCCTATGCGCCAGGAACTGTGCTGGGCACTGAACGTGCAATGCTGAGCAAGATGTCAAGGGAACTTGCTCTCCTGAAATCTGTTCTGGTGGTTCAGGTAAGACAAACATCAAGGGGGCAAACAAGCAAAATTATTGCAACAAAGAGATAAGAGAGCAAAAACCAAGGGGAATTCTGCATCAGGTATAGAGGATTGAATAGGAGTTTGCCATGCAAGCGGTGAGGCAAGGAGCAGCTGTCTCCAGGAGAGGAAGCAGGATCTGCAAAGGTTTTGAGGAAGGAATGGGCCTGGTGTATTCGAGCAGCCAAGAGAAAACTCACTGTGGCTTGACCGTACCAAGAAATAGGGTAAGTAGTAGGAAAACAAATTGGAGAGCTGGAAAGGAGGAGGACTGAGGAAACAGGTGAGTTTTCTGTTTGGTGCAGGAGAAGCTGCTAACGGGTTTGAAAGGAAGGAGTTACAGGATTTGTTTTGCTTTGTGAGAAGACTGCTGTGCATGCTGGAACAGGTCCTGGTGTTATAAGGCCTAACGCCTAGATAATCTGGTCAACCCTGTTTAAGAAATCGAAGACAAAATGACGTACACAACTGCGGTGCCCCCTTCTAGAGGCTTGGAAGGGCATCTGTGCGAGGGAGTGTCCGCTCCACACAGAGTCTCCCTTGACAGTATGAATGAAGAAGGGCAGGAGTGAATTCCGGAGACACCTCAGAGGCCTGCAGCAGCTGTTCTAACAGAAGAGGGTGATTCCTAGGGTGATGGCCACTCAGATGTTGGAAATAGAGCCCCAGGATTGGCTGGAGAATTGGATGTGGATGGCAAGGGAGTGCAGGGTAGAAGATGACGTCACGTTTCATCTCATCCTCTCCATAGGTCCAGGAGGTGCTGATTACTATTTTTGGTTTAGTTAGTAAAGAAACTGACACCCGGAGAGGTTAATAAATAACCTCTCGAAACCTGGAAAGGTTTAGTAACCTGCAGGGTTCTCGGGACTACTTACTGTCGGGCATAAATTTGAACCCTGGTCTGCCACTGGAGTACCAGTGCCATTGTCACCATGGTGCTTGTGGGGACTTCAGAGCCACAGACTGTACTGGGGGATCACTTATGGTCATTGCTGACTTTAGACCACACACACAGAGTGTCCATTAGATGGACTTGGCTTGAGTGAAGGTTCTGTCATTTCAAACTTCCTCGTCGCTGCCCCCACTCTGCACTCTTCCCACTCCCAGCCCCACCATCGCCAAGCCCAGGGTCCCTCTAAGCTTCTCAGAGCCCTGCCTGGGCCATCACACATTAGCTTGGTCACCTCTCCCTCCTCCTTCGCCTCTCCCAACCCCTAAGAACTCATCCACAGAGTGTCTACACTGGGGCCATGCCGGGCCCTCTTCATTCAGCATCTGCAGGACTCAGCACAGAGTAGGGGTCCAGGCAGGATTTGCTGAATGAAGGCCTCCAACATAAAGGCAGAGCAGCATGTTGGTGAAGTACGAGGACATCAGGGATTTAAGCTCTCCAGCCTCCATTGTCTTGTTATTAAAGTGGGACAGTTATAGTCTCCGCACCACAGGGACATCAGGAAGATGAAATACAGTCCTGTCGGCACCATGCCTTGCATGCAGTGCACACACAGGCAGCCGCTATTTTTATTATCTATATTTTAAGAGGAAAGAAATATGAACAGTGTCATATAGTTAATGCAGGATAAAACTCAGAGATATTTGCAAGCTAAAAGAGAAGTTGGTGAATGCAAAAGGGAGGCTTGTCTAGCGGTGAGGTTTACAGACGATCGCTGGGGTCTAGAGACCCCTCCCTCCCACCACGCTCACCTTTCCTTGCAGCTGGCATTCATCAAACCCTGCTCTGCCTGGCCCGTCCCTGGACAGTGCTTTAGCAGGGCTGGTGGCTCCTGCTTTCACTGAATACCAAGTATGTGGATTTACTAATGGAAAGGGATGTCGTATCTACCCGGAATACAAAACATTCATAGCCATATTATTTATAAGCCTATTTTCTACAAATGGCTACTCATCCCTTGTGAGCTTCAGTTTTCCTGGTTAGTTTAACTAAAATTTTAAATATATGGAATTTAAAACTACTTTGAAGACTTTCCCCCTTTCAAGTCATTGCATAAAGAATAGATCCCTTCAGATGTCTGCATCTGTTGGGCAGCTGGTAGCTCCATCTCCCGCTCTTGCTTTTAACACCTGCCTTTTGTCTCCGCACAGACATTTCTTGATAATTGAGATGTGTTGTGCATCAGGCAGGAGGCTTATCTGAGGGTGCTGAAGAGATGGTCTCTGGCCAGATGTTACCCCTTCATTAGAATGTGTCCATCAGACATTGCTCATGAGAACTCTTTGTTAGAGAGTGTCTGCCTCTTTCATCCTATTAGCTAGGATAAGCTGCGCTTCGAGTTCTCTCGCCAAAACGATGGAATTAGCATTTAAGAAGCTGTCATCATAAAAGTTTTTACCCTTCACAATTAATGCAGGAAGAGGTCAATGATGGTAAATGAATGCCGGAGAAATCAGCCTTCATCGTTCATGAGCAGTTAGGGCCCTAAATGCCACATTTGAAGGCTGCTTCTGTCTTCCAGTCCTGATGAGGATGTAATTGTATGGAACACTGGCTTGTGTTTGGAATCCTAATATGTGCATTGGCAGTGTCACAAAGAGTTCTATTGAGAGCCCCGATTCTTACAGAAGCACCATGCAGAGGTCTCTTTAAAGACCAGGGTGTGCCACGGGATAGAGTAAATGTCTCCGTGCACAGCGATGGGCACCCACGAGGGCCGCGTGTTTGGAAGGTGCAGAGCTGTCCCAGCCCAGCCCCTGCCCCTCTGTAATGAGCTGGGATCATCAGCTGCAGTCCTGCCGGTGAGGCACATAGAGAGTGAGTGGTGGGCAGGCTAGCCTGGCTTCTGCAGAAGCTGCAGGGACTGCATACAGGACAGGCAGGTGAGTGAGTGGCTGGGGAGACAGACACCCAGGTCACGAGTGCTTACTGCCAAGTGTTCAGAACTGTCCACTCTGCAAAACCATGCCCAAATTACTTATTGAACTGTTGTTACTGCTGAGAGGCAGGGCCAATAGAACTCGCCTTGCATCAGGGAGCCTGACCTCCAGCAAGATCAGCACGTCTCCCCCTGCGCTCCACTCAGTGTTCCCAGTGACCACCAGACCTCAAGCAGAGGGGCCATGTTGAGTCCTGGAATTCTCCACAAATAAAGAAGCTGTGAAACAGTGACAAACACAGCATCCAATCACCCAACTCCATCCTATTTTTTTCATCGGTCCATCCATCCATCCATCCATCCATCCATCCATCCATCCATGCATCCATTTAACCTTCCACCAGTGAATGGACTCCAACTTTGAGAAAGGCCTTGACAATATATAAATAAGACATAGGCCTTGGCATTTTAAATTCACTATAGAAAATGGAATTTGGAGATCCCAAGAATGTCAAAGCCGGAAATCCTTAGAGACTTCCTTGTCTCATTTGACCAATAAGAAAACTGAGCCACAGAACAGAGGAGTGACCCAGCCTGGTAGGGCTGGAATCCAGGCCTCTTCCCTGCAGGTTGAAGCTGTTTTCATGTGCTACATGGTCATGATAAAGACAAATCTATACTTTATAGATTGGGTATAATTTCATGCATTTTCTTCAATATGAGAAAACTGGCCCAGCATTTTGAGAAATCAACCAGCACTATTCATCTTAACATGAGAACAAGTTCTGCTTTATAGCCAGGCACAGAGGTGCGCGCCGATAGTCCCAGCTACACAGGAGGTTGAGGTGGGAGGATCGCTTGAACCCAGGATTTCAAGACCAACATGGATAACGTAGCTAGACTCTGCCTAAAAGATACAAGGGAGGAGGATTCTGCTGAGAACCTGAGAGCTGGGTTTTCTCTTTGCTGAGGGCGCAAGGGAAAAGAAATTATAGTGCATAGCTTTAAACTATTTGCTTCTTTTTTACCTTTAACTGCCGAAAGGTAGAAGCGAATTAGAAGTGAATATTCCAACAGTGAATCTTTCTTTAGCTCATGCTTCACCTCTTTTTTTTTTCCTTTTAACCTTGGAGCCACCAAACTTCTGGACTTTCAGCCATGATGTCCAGGCTAGAGGAAGGACCACATAGAGACAAGCAAGAAGTGTGCCCCCTTTCAGGGTTTCCCTGCAGGCCTTGCTCCTGGCAAATTTGATTCCATTACAGCTACATGGACTCAGTGAAGTTTTCCTAATCATTCATGAGACAGGAACCATTTCTTAAAAATGGAAATAACCAGTTATACTCATTATTTAAGAAAAAAAAAGGCTGGGTGCAGTGGCTCCTGCCTGTAATCCCAGAACTTTGGGAGGCCAAGGCAGGTAGATCACTTGAGGTCAGAAGCCTAGACCAGTCAGGCCAACATGGAGAAACCCCATCTCTACTAAAAATACAAAAAATTAGCCAGGTGTGTTGGCACGCACCTGTAATCCCAGCTAGTGGGGAGGCTGAGGAGAAGCACTCCAACCCAGGAGGTGGAGGTTGCAGTGAGCCAAGACTGCACCATTGCACTCCAGCCTGGGTGACAGAGCGAGACTATGTCTCAAAAGAAAGAAAAAATGAAATTACCACTTCTATGTGGTCAACCTGGTTTCACTGAGCCTTCTTTGAATTTAGCAACATGGCCTTTGTCATGGCAGCCAAGGCAGCTGCTGGATGGAAAAAAGTCCTCACAGACAGAGAAGAGTTGAGAAGTTTTGACAGCCGCAAGGACAGTTACACTTTCACTTAAAAATCAAGGTGACTGCTCCTGGTGAAGCAGTTTTAGAGTCAACTCTGTTTTTTTCATTGCCAGCACCGGCCTATCAGGAAACCTGCAGCCATTGCACCGATAGAGCTCAGTATATTGATCCCTGTGATTCAGTTTCTGCTCAAGGCACATTTTAGCACTTTTAACAGATCAGCACAATAGTTCAAAGATCAATCATTATTTCTCCTTACTGATCCATTTTAATTGTGATATCAAAGACGCAGTAATCCTTCCTTAAGTTGGAAGAACATATCTCAAGCCAGGGTAAGGTTTTATTATCATAGTAATAAGCCCTTCACATATGAGACAAGGCAGGGGGCTCTTTGGTTCTGGCACTGACCCCAAGCATCTGGCACCCCTGAGTTAATAGATATTGCTATACTCAGCATTCACCAGCCAGGTGACCTCTTTCTCTCACTCCTCATCAGGACAACTGTGAGTTCTGGGAGAGAAATGGTCCCCATAGGACAATACAGATGCAAGTCACAATGAAAGAAGGACCCCTCCCCCTCTGTTCCAGGATGCTCTTGTCCTGAGGGGGTGGACAGGGCAGTGGAAGCAACGGCCAGCCTTCCCTGGGGCCTTCTGTGATGCCCACCTTATGTTCAGAAAAGAGGCACTTATTTACAAGGAAATGGACCGTGCCTGGAGCCTTCCCACATTTTTTTTTTTTTTTTTTTTTTTTGAGATGGAGTCTTGCTCTGTTGCCCAGGGTTGAGTGCAGTGATGTGATCTAAGGTCACTGCAATCTCCACCTCCCAGGTTCAAGCAATTCTCCTGCCTCACCTCCCAAGTAGCTAGGATTACAGGCACCTGACACCATACCCAGCTAATTTTTTTGTATTTTTAGTAAAGATAGGGTTTCACTGTGTTGGCCAGGCTGGTTTCAAACTCCTGACCTAAAGTGATCTGCCTGCCTCATCCTCCCAAAGTGCTAGGATTACATGCGTGAGCCACTGTGCCCAGCACACCTTCCCACATTTGTGAAGGAATTCTGCATTCCATGGAAGGTCTCCAGTCTCAAAAACATCCACTCTAGAAATCGAAGATTACAATAAAAATTCCAATGAATGATGTAAAGGAATAAAGTTGAATTTCAATCCTCAAGCTAATTTCCACATTCTCACCTATTCATTTCATTTTGAGGCCTTGATACCTTTAGAAAAATGAAGGAGTCACCCAAACACAATTAGCAGACTCAGACAGAGCCTGCACTGCCTCCCCCATGCCCTGCACTCAGAGTTTCTCCCTTCAGGATGCACTGGAGCCAACCAGACAGGAGAAGGGTGGTAGAAGTGCACCCTGAAAGAACCCTCGACTCTGGATGGAGTGTCCCAAAGGGTGTCCCACAGGATACAGTTAAGCAGGATGCTAAACACCTGCTATAGTTTATAAATGCCCTGTGGTCCCATCAGTTTGGAAAGTAACACTGCGGTGAGCTGTGTTCTTTATTGAGGGGCCTCCTGGGGCCTCACTATGCTGATAGATGTATTTCTGCAGGTTCTGCAATCCTGCTTGGCCTCTGTGTGATGAGTGTCTTGCAGGATGTGTCAAGTGGGTAACATGTGAGGAAGTGCTGCTGAGGCTCAGGGGCTCCCAAGACACTTGTTGAAGATGGTCCAGCATGGGCCCTGAGGCTGGCGGGGGAAATGGCACATGAGTGTCTGCTTAGGTAAAATCGCTTGACTTCCAAGAAGGAAGACTGTTGGGGAGATGCGGGGGTCCCATCAGGCACTCTCTTCAGCACCCGCAGCTCCCTGCATCAGCATGGCTGGGAGACCCAGAACTGATGCCTCCTACAATTGGGATTTAGTAGGAGGTGATTTAACAATAGAGTTTAACATTTTAGTAGACCGCCCGCTCTCTGAGAGCAAGAGCTGAGTGGGTATTTGTCCATCTTTGGTTGCTGGGTGCATTTCCATTTTCTACCAGCTTGCCAGGTTCTTTGTAGGTCTTAATCTACTGCAGGCAACCTTACAGGGAATAAATATGTATGCCTGTCCCCCACTGTCGGGGCTGATGGGTCCTTAGGCAGATTTTCTGCCAGACCTTTCCTTTCCCTGCCCTGTACACTCAGCACAAATCCAAAAGATGACCCTTTGGGTGCTCTTTTCTGGGACTTCGACCCTGGGATAAGTGACATAAGGAGGAAATAAAACAATCTGAAGTTATTTGACTCAATGTTCTTATCCTGACAGTCTGTTCAGCTATGGAACCATTCCTAACTCTCTACTATTTCGTTCCCAGGAGCCCACTTAGTTCCTGCTAAGTTGCAAGTCTGGTTCTTAGCCTTTTTAGCAATTTTGTGAGCTCCCCAAATCCCACTGGCTTAGGTTAGCCACAGGCAGTTTCTGCTGAGAACTTCAAATGGAAAGCAACACACAAAAAGGCCATGTTGTACTAGTTCATCATCCTCTAATGCCAGCATTCGCAAAGACCCAGTGGGATCCCTTTTTCTTGAGACAAAGTCTCACTCTGTCACCCAGACTGGAGTACAGTGGCATGATCTTGGCTCACTGCAATCTCCACCTCCTGGGTTCAAGCAATTCTTCTGCCTCAGCCTCCCAAGCAATTGGTACTACAGGTGCCAACCACCATGCTCGGCTAATCTTTGCATTTTTAGTAGAGACAGGGTTTCATCATATTGGCCAGGCTGGTCTCAAACTCCTGACCTCTGATCCACCCAACTCAGCCTCCCAAAGTGCTGGGATTATAGGTGTGAGCCACTGCACCCAACCCCCAGTAGGATTCTAATACCTATTTGCTGAGTTGACCAGCCAAGTTCCTCGTGTCTTTGCATTAGCAGGGTGAACCCCAAAATGAGATGGTGGAGTCATTCATTCCACAAATATTTATTAAATATTCACTCTGTTCTAGAAGTTAAGGGCTTCTAGGGGCTGAGACTGTAGCCTTGAGCAAAGACTCTGTCACATGAAGCTCTCATTCTTTTTTTTTTTTTTTTGAGATGGAGTCTCTCTCTGTCACCCAGGCTGGAGTGCAGTGGCATGATCTCTGCTCACTGCAACCTCCACCTACTGGGTTCAAGCAATTCTCCTGCTTCAGCCTCCAGAGTAGCTGGAATTACAGGCACACACCACCACGCCCAGCAAAATTTTGTATTTTTAGTAGAGACAGGATTTCACCATGTTGGCCAGGCTGGTCTCAAATTCCTAACCTTAAATGATCCACCCATCTTGGCCTCCCAAAGTGCTGGGATTACAGGCATAAGCCAACATGCCCAGCCTCATGAAGCTCTCATTGCCCTTGGGGAGATGGGCATATGGAGATAGAAATCATCAGGTGTTGGTGAGTTCTACAAAGGAGAGTAAAACGAAGTGAGTGGGTAGAGACGAACGGGCTGTACTACCTTATATAGGTGGTTGAAGAAGGGCTTCCGATAAAGTAATGTTGAGAGACCAAAGGGATGGAAGGAAGTGAGATATGCCGAAATTTGGAGAAGACAAAACCCTAAGGCCTGGATGTGCATGGAGTGTTTGAGAACAGCTCTGAGCCCAGTCTGGAGCCAATGAACCAAAGAGTTAGTGGGGATGACGTCATGAGGGAGTCCCGTAGCCTTTTAGCTTATATTCAAGGTGAAGTCAGAAGCCCAGGAAAGGTTTTGAGCAGGGAAAGCCTTGCTCTGACTTGGTTTTGTAAAACACTCCTCTAAAGACTGCGGTGACATGCAGCTGTGAGCTCATCTGACAGTTCTTAGAGCCGCCGGCCAGGCAGGGTAGGGGCCTGAGGTTTTGGCTGTGCCGTTGTCTCCAACTTCTACATCTCCTGTGGGGGATGATTGCATCGAGCCTTTTGAAATTAGATGTTATTCTTTTTTTTTTATTGCATTTTAGGTTTTGGGGTACATGTGAAGAACATGCAAGATTGTTGCATAGGTACACACGTGGCAGTGTGATTTGATGCCTTCCTCCCCTTCACCTATATCTGGCATTTCTCCCCATGCTATCTCTCCCCAACTCCCCACCCACCGCTGTCCCTCCCCTATTTCCCCCCAACAGACCCCAGTGTGTAGTGCTCCCCTCCCTGTGTCCATGTGTTCTCATTGTTCAACACCCGCCTATGAGTGAGAACATGTGGTGTTTGATTTTGTGTTCTTGTGTCAGTTTGCTGAGAATGATGGTTTCCAGGTTCATTCATGTCCCTACAAAGGACACGAACTCATCGTTTTTGATGGCTGCATAATATTCCATGGTGTATATGTGCCACATTTTCCCTGTCCAGTCTATCATCGATGGGCATTTGGGTTGGTTCCAGGTCTTTGCTATTGTAAACTGTGCTGCAGTGAACATTCGTGTGCATGTGTCCTTATAGTAGAACGATTTATAATCCTTTGGATATATACCCAGTAATGGGATTGCTGGGTCAAATGGAATTCTATTTCTAGGTCCTTGAGGAATCGTCACACTGTCTTCCACAATGGTTGAACCAATTTATACTCCCACCAACAGTGTAAAAATGTTCCTATTTCTCCACATCCTCTCCAGCATCTGTTGTCTCCAGATTTTTTAATGATCGCCATTCTAACTGGCATGAGATGGTATCTCAATGTAGTTTTGATTTGCATTTCTCTAATGACCAGTGATGATGAGCATTTTTTCATATGTTTCTTGGCCTCATGTATGTCTTCTTTTGTAAAGTGTCTGTTTATATCCTTCGCCCACTTTTGAATGGGCTTGTTTGTTTTTTTTTCTTGTAAATCTGTTTTAGTTCTTTGTAAATTCTGGATATCAGCCCTTTGTCAGATGGGTAAACTGCAAAAATTTTTTCCCATTCTGTTGGTTGCTGAATCACTCTAATGACTGTTTCTTTTGCCGTGCAGAAGCTGTGGAGTTTGATTAGGTCCCATTTGTCTATTTTGGCTTTTGTTGCCAATGCTTTTGGTGTTTTGGTCATGAAGTCCTTGCCTATGCCTATGTCCTGAATGGTTTTGCCTAGATTTTCTTCTAGGGTTTTTATGCTGTTAGGTCTTATGTTTAAGTCTTTAATCCATCTGGAGTTAATTTTAGTGTAAGGTGTCAGGAAGGGGTCCAGTTTCTGCTTTCTGCACATGACTAGCCAGTTTTCCCAACACCATTTATTAAACAGGGAATCCTTTGTGAGGCTTTCCAGTATTGCTACTTAATCTGTAGCAATGAGGAGTCTGTATGAAAATGCATGCTTGCACATGTAAATTAAATAATTCTATGTCAAGTAGGAATCTGAAGGGTTGTTGAGGTTTCTTTGCATAATAGGAGTGTGGGTGCCTCTCTGACTACAGTATCATTGGCGCTGTCAGAGCCAGGGATCACGGCTGCATCACGCTGTCAGAGCCAGGGATCACGGCTCCATCAAAAACGATGAGTTCGTGTCCTTTTCACCTGGCTATGCCTGGTGAAAATCTCCATTATTCAGGTTTCAGGGAAAGGGAGACTGCTAAGTAGTGGGCAGAGGGGGCAAGAGGCTAGAGTCATGGGGAAGGGTTTCATGGAGGAGGGGTCCTCAGCCACAGCACTATTGACATTTGAGGCCGGAAACTTCATGGTGGCAGGGATCCTGAGCACTGTAGGATGTTAGCTGCACCCTCACCTCTCCCCATCAGATAGCAATAGCACCTCCTCCCTCCAGGGATAAAACCCAGAAATGCCTCTAGACATTGGCAATAAAACCCTGGAGGCTGTACATCACCTCTAGTTGAGAACCTGTGTCATGGAGTACCTAGGCTTGAAACCTGAGGTTTTTTCCTGGGTCACAGGAGAGAGAGATCAGAGTTCATCAGTGGGCAGGGGTGATGAAGACTGGAAAGCTGGGTCTGAGTCTCCTTCCTAAGCCTGACAATATTATTCATCAGCTGAGCTAGAGAAGGTTGGTGGATATGGAGTTTACTTCACTCATTTTAATTCACTCCACAATAAATCTTTGATTGCTACTATGTCCCAGGGACTGTGATAGATTCAGGAGTGAAGGGTGGGAGTCAGCATAAGCATGAACCAGACACGATCCCTGCAGACAATTCTCACACTGTATGTAAGCTGCTATGAAAAGGAACATATTCTGGGTGCTGGGAGAAAATACGGGAGGGGGACCCAACCAGCCCACGGGAGGGATAGGCCAGGACAAGGCTTGCTAACCTGGGAATCTGAAGGTACTGGGGGTAAGCAAGTTAGAGGGTGGGGATGGGGCAGGGATGGTAGAAGTGGTGGGGAGTAGCACGTTCAAAGACCATGAGACGAGAGTGCAGTGCATTCAGTATTGCTGAAATGCAAAATAATCGTCAAGCATGAATAGCTGTGTATTGATGAGTTAAAGCAAAGCCAGGGGAATTCTCTTTAAAGTTTCCATATTTATACTACATTAATCATACAGAGGAATTTTTATTAATATCAAGAATTAGTGGAATGGCCCCAGAAAAACAATCTATAAGATTGTCAGATTGAAATAACCAAATTGGAGATTCTTATTCATGTCAGATGCCACTAAAAATAAATATACCATATGTCATCATTATCATAATAAACAATCAACATTTATTAATTCTTTCCATGAACAAAGCACAGATGGTGGGAATATATGGGGAAAAATACTTGAAACAAACACAACTCCATCCACTCAGCAAAAACAGATTGAGCACACACTGTGTGCTAATCACGTGTCAGCCACCAATGATATGAATATAAATTCCACATTGTTCCTGACATGAAGGGTCACAAGGTCTAATAAAAAGCAAATAACTGTTTTTGTCATTAAATAAGTGTCATACAAATTGATAAAAAAAATGTTAAGACCCTGTTGTATCAATGTACAAAGTACAAAAAAGGAGATGTAACTAGAAAACACATTGGGAAATATCCAAACTCATTAAAATGTAAAGTAATTCACACTTTGTATGTAAAATCTAAGTTTATATGTTGAAACTGAATATTTCCAGTGGTTATGTAAACTAGTAAAGCCCACTGGGAAGACAGAGTTCAACAGAGACAAAACAACTATATACTTGAAGATGTTCATAGCAGTATTAACTATTCTAAGAAAAATCAAAAGTAACCTAAAAGTTTAATAGTAGGGAAGAGATGATATAAATTTTGCTAAAATGCTTAATAAAATATTATATTCACTTAAAATGGAAGTTATAAAGAGGTTGCAATAATGTAAAACATGCTATAATTCTTATGTCAAATTTAAAAGCAGTGGCCAAGTATACGTGTGAAATAAAGACTAGGAAGAAATACATAAAAATTCATAATTGTTGAGCTAGTTGGAACTGTAGATCATCCTCCCTTTCATCTAATGAAATTTATGAAGTGTTTTTTTTATGGCTTCCATAAATTTAAAACCAAACAAAACAAAAACAAATGAATAGCAGCACATCTTTCTAACCTTTTTTTCTAGCCCCCACTAACCAGTAAAAATGATTCTGGATTTGCTGACATTTCCTCCTCTCTCCCACCCTCCAAGGACTGTCTTCTATTTTTTTCTGGCTTCTAAGATGGAAAATAAGAGAGTGGAGTAAAGGGGAAGGTGCCAAGAAATAATGTTCAAAAAATGCAAATAAAATTGTCCCATTATTTTGAAATTCCTTTAGCTTTGATGAATGATATTCTTTTAAACAAGACTATGTCCTAAGGATTAATCACATGAGTGATAATTGATCATGTGAATTTTAATATTTTTAAAAATTAATGAAGGCCAAAAAAGCCAGAGTAATTGAGACAGTGTGGAATTAGTGTAAAGAGAGACTGGAGAGCCCAGACACAGACATGCACATGTGGTCACCTGGTGCGTGGCACAGGGACCACAGCAGTGACACAGGGGGAAATGGTCCTGACTCAGTTGGAAATTTATATAAAAGTTGGCTTCCAGATGGATTACTTAAATGTAAAAGCTAAAACAATAAGGTTTTAGAAGATGGTATGGAAAAATATTTTCATGATTGCGGAATGAGAGAAACATAAGACACCATAAGGGAAAAGGTTGATGAGTTGAATTGTTGTAAAATGTAAATAAAATTGAGGACTCTTGCTCACAAAACACAGCATGTAAAAGAATAAAAATACAATCCAGAGAGTGTTAGAAGATAATTTATATCTATGATATATATTAGATAATAGATCACTGACTTATCTAAAACAAAGGATTTGTATCCAGCATCCAGAATATATCAGGAATTTCTAAAAGTCAAGAAGAAAAAATGACCAGGTGCCGTGGTTCACACCTGTAATCTCAGCACTTTGGGATGCTGAGCCAGGCAGATCCCAGGAGCTCGAGCCCAGCCTGGGCAACATGGCAAAACTCCATCTCTACAGAAAAATATAAAGGTTAGCCAGGCATGGTGGTGTGCACCTGTCGTTCCAGCTACTTAGAATGCTAAGTTGGGAGGGTTGCTTGAGCCCGGGAGGTTGAGGCTGTAGTGAGCCATGATCACACCTCTGTGCTCCAACCTAAGTGACAGAACAAGACTCTATCTCAAAAATAAAACAAAAATGAAAAAGAAAAAAAAAATCCAGTTTTTAAAAGGGCCAAACACTTGAACAGATTCTTAATTAAGGAGGATATCTGATGACCAACAAATTTATGACAAGGTTCCCAAGATCATTAATTACCAAGGAGATAAAAATTAAAACTATGATGAGTTATCACCCACCAGAAGGTAAAATGAAGTAGACATTGTCAAGAGTTGATAAAGATTTGAAGCCGTTGACAATGCTTATGCATTGCTTGAAGGAATAAGAACTGGCATAACTACTTTGGAAAACTGTTGAGCAGTCAGTGCTAAAGCTGAGCTGACGCTCTGTGCCAAATGATTCAACCCCTGTGTGTATTCCCAACAGGAATGCATGACTGTGTGCCCTGCAGGGCATGCCTAAGATGATCCATGACAGTTATGCTAAATAAGCATTAATGAGAAACAACCCAAATGTCCATAAAAAGTGAAATGGATAGATGTATTGTTACAATGAAAAGAAACAAAATACCACCACTGCAAGATAGTGTGCATGATATTATGTAAAGGAAACCAGTGCAAAAAAGTATAAGGATAATGGCCATTGTGCTTGCTCAGGATAATGCCTTTCATCTCCATCCATGTCCCTACAAAGGACATGATCCGATTCTTTGTTATGGCTGCATAGTATTTCATCCTGTGTATATACCACATTTTATTTATCCAGTCTACATTGATGGGCTTTTAGGTTGATTCTGTGTCTTTGCTATGGTGAATAGTGGCTGTATGCTGTATGCTTTTGAAACTGTATGCTTTCCTTTATACACAGTTTGAAACAGGCAAAATGCAGATCTGGTTTTGATTGAAGTCAGAATGATTAATTTGAGGATGGGAATGAGGAGTGGAAGTCCCAAGAGAGTCTCATGCTTCTTAAAAATTGTGGTGATCCCCCAATGTGCTAACTTTGTAAAAGTTCCAAGCTATCCCTTTGTGATTCGTTCTTTTTCTATATATGAATCATACTTCAACAAAAGGAACTGAAGTTGTTTGATTTATGGGAGAAGAGTCTGGGGTGCTTACTTACTGTCTTTAAGCAAATACAGGATTTTATTTAAAATAAGGAGGGAAAAGTTTAGCCTATTGCCAGTTAAGTGGGAGATCAAACAAGTGTAAATTAAAGTAATAGAGAATTTGGCCAGGCAGGAAAAGGGGTATTCTTGAGAATAAGGATGCCTCAAATATAATGGTATGTGGGGAGGGGAGAGGCCCCTGTCTTAGAAGCTTCAGTAAGGACACAGTGTCCCAGCATTAATGGTTGAGTTTCCATGTCAATGTCAGGGGCAAAGCCAGATAAAAATAGCGTAGTTTGTTGATTCTAAGATGCACATTTTGTCACATTTTAACATCTCTGAAATCGAGATGCATCATGTGAGTCATAGCACTTGATAATTGATAGCAGTGTCTCTCTTTCTTAGATCCAAAATATAATGGTGCCTCAATATAAGATTGTAAGATCAAAGGCACCTTCAATTTGATGAAATATGGTAATACAATTCCTTCCAGCTTGAAGATTCTCTTCCGAGCCTCATGGTGAGGGAGGCTTATTCCCTTAGGAAAGCATTTTCTATCTCTCCTGAGGGTTTGTTCCACAAGAGGGTCAGAAGGGGCCTCGTCCATTATGGGCACTCAATAAATATTAAGCATCAGCCATGGCCCACAGCCAGCTCCGGATAAAAATTGGCATACGTTAACATTTATTGCTCATGGATCTTGTGACTGATGATCTCTCCTCCTCTCTCTCTCTGACTGTATAATCCATTCTCATAATGGCAAACACAAGGTAGGACAGAGGGAGAGCCCATGGGAGAGGCTTTTTACTGTAGAGATAAACAGTGGGATGAGGTAGCAGATCGGCCTGGCAAATGTGATCTGAGAGAGGAGACCAGGACACAGACAAGGACGCAGCTTTGGTGTCAGAGCTCCTTGCCCTGGCAAAGACCTTAGAAGTCATTCCAGCAAATGAGACACAGAGGTAGAGAATGTTTCTCTTGCAGAGAATGAATTAAGGGACATCTTGTGTCTGTGTGTGTCCACAGCCAAAGACTGAACATTCACCTGTGATATGTACCCCTGCTGAGAGGATTTGCTGTGTCAGAGAAGCTGAGGATCCCAAGCCATAATGGCTCAACCCAGTGGTTTGGAAGAATCCCAGCCAGTCATTATGAGTGGGAAGGCACAGTATCTCTGTACAGGTATTTAGGTCAGTGGTGTCATCTTGCTGTGGAACACGTGACACGCTGTGGTGTTTATTCTTGCCAAGCTGCAAGCAGAACATTCTTTTCATTGGCCCCTGGGGAAGAAACTGGAGATCAAGCGCTGGTCTTATCATACTCTGGTTCAGACCAAATTGGACCAAACTCCTGAAATGTTCTCTATTGTGGTGGGATGTGGATAGGTAGAGTCGTTTGGGAAAGCTAAAGGAAAAAAAAAAAAGCACCCAGCTACACAGAGAAATGTGTATATTTAATTATCCCCAATGTGTTTTTTGCTCTACTTCTCTTTGGGTTGTAAGAAACAGGAGGAATTTTGTCTAGGTAGGAATTAAGTCAGTTTCATTTTCTGACTGCAAATGATGTCCAAGAGATTTAGCAGAAACACAGTCTAGGAATTTTAGTCTCCCGTTTTCTTTCAACCTAGATGACATAGCCCTGGTTAGGAGGGGTGCTGTAGGAAGCAGGAAGGCAGGTCACATATCAGTGTTGTGGCCCTGCTTTGCCGGGGCACTGAAGGTCATAGGATCCAGGAGGGAAGACTTACTGTTATTTTTCTTTCTGCCTGAGATTCAGTTAGGAGGAGACAAGCAAAGAGCAAAGATTAAAAGGCTGTGCTCTTCAACTGGCATGAATTGCCACAAGCTTGGCTTTAATGGTGAACAGCCATTAATTAAGGAGATGGATTGTATAGACCAGAAAGATGAGACTCAAATATCCAAAACCCTGCCTCTGACCTCCAGAGTTGTTAGTGGACAAAGAGCCACCATGTTCCTGACCAACCTGCTCATGTCACATGGCTTTCCTCTGTGCTCATGTCCACATCTATTAGGTGTTTCTGCCTCTCGAAGTCTTCCCCCGGCCCGGCTCACATCCCCCTGCCTACTGAAACAAGCAAGTGTCAGCTGGAGCTATTTGGTAGCAAGGCTCTCTAGTAGATTCAATGGAGTATGTAGAATCGTATTTTAGATGATTAACTGCTGTACTTCTCTCTTACCTTCTACCTTTATGCTCATCAAATCCTCCGGTGAGTCCTGAAAATCTTTCTCCTAAAACAGCTAGACAGGCTCACCCACTGCTTGTTGAAAGAGGACCACTGCAAAGAGGAAAGCATGGATGGTGGAACAGGCTTGATTATTAAGTTCAATCAGTAAAAGGCAGATGGATGTGGAGGCACATTTGCAGAACCAGTTTATTCTGCACCTACAACAGATGAAAAACTCACATGCTCGGAAGGAAGAGCACCCACGCCGACAAGCAGTGTTGGGGTCTTGGGTGGTGGGGGGCTGTGTATCTCTGGTCAATTGTCCAGCAGAAATGATGCTCATTTGTACCTCAAGACAGTGCTCAGCTCCACATCCAGCCATTGCAGGGGATACCCACCTGGTCAATAGCACAAGCCACTCGGAAGCCTCCTAGACCTTGGACACCAGTGAAGGTGGTGTTGGCCTGATGGGAAGGGCCCAGTAAGTGGCCAAATTGGAAATAGATGGAAACTGCTTGGGGAGTCCTTGAAGCTACAGCAGTGAGGAATCATAGGATATATTCGGAGCCTGCTCTTGAGTCAGTTTGGACTTTTCTGTGTCTCTCTACTCCCGTAATTCCTTTTCCCCTCTCTTATGATAAGTATCACCATAATCTGAGCATAGACTTTACCTCTCCTAGCTAGGTAGAGATGGCATCTCTTACTGATTCTTGGTTCCTACAATGCCTTACACATTGTAGATCCTGAAAAAATGATTTTTGCTGAATAGCTGAAAGAATTAAGGGGGTAAAACAACCACTTTACTAGAGAATAAAATATAAGAAAATTAAAAGTATGAGCTGAATGCGATCATTGTGTTAGGATTTTGTATTTTTATAGCCTTGTTTCAAAGGCATCTTTTTCATAGACAATGGCTACTGAAGTCATATTATGAAATATTACTAATAAGTAAAATAACTAGGCTTAAGGTGCCTTTTCAGTGTTCGCTACATCCCATTCAACAGAGGAGATGTCCTTTGCTGGTTTAGGGTACCCAGGACCTGACATATGGGATAACTTGGGGTATTCCTTTGTAGATATAGCCTCCAGTGAATTGCACCTCCCTCTAGCCACACGTTTGGGTAGTTCCTCCCAGCTGACCCTGAACTGGGTCATGTGACTTGCTTTAGGCCAAAGGATCTTAACAAATATGATGCAGGCAGAGGCTTGGCAAGTCTGGTGAAGTAGAGCACATCCTCTCTCATTTCTGGAAACCTTTGAGCCTCCATCTGAATAACCTCGGACTAGCCTCTTTGGAGGATGAGAAAACACTGAGAGAGCTCCAGCATCCCAGCTGAGGACCCAGACATGGCAGCAAGGCCACCTGGTTCCATCTAGCCTCGGTCAAGCCAGCTAGAGCAGAAGCAGCAGCCAGCTAATGCACAAAATCATGAGAAATAATAAATATATGTCATTTCAGGACACACATTCTTGAAGAACTTTGTTATGCTGTAAGTTCTAATTGATATACAACTGAGCCCAATAGCTGGTGTAGGGAAAAGGGTATTTCCACTGCTATATTTCACAGATAATCTCAGATACTATCCAAATATGTTATTGAACAGATATTAATACCACATCTCTGTCTGGTTCTCTGTCATGCCTTCTAAAGGGATGCTGTCCAATGAAGTCATCTTAGTTTCTTTCTAACCCCAATGACCTTGAGTGAGTCATTTGATTTCTGTGGTTTTCTCTGTAAAGTGAAGATAAGACTTTACTTCCTTGGGAAAGTGGGCAGGGGGAGTCCCAGGGGCTCAGTGCAATGACCTCTATGGTTTCACTCAGCTCTCTCTGTTCCTGAAAGACCTCAGATTGTTCCCACCCTTGAACCTGCTTGGCAATTACATTAACTTTTTCTGATAACCTGTTGCTGTTTTGGGGACCCACAACACAAGGAGATGAGATGTGTGATGAGGACATGTAACCCACCCATATTATCCATGAGGAATGTAACAGGCCGTTAAGGAAGGAGAGTGTCATTAGCTTAATGGAGCCTCAGTTTCCTGGCTTCCTTTGGAAGGGGGCTAGGTGGCCTATCCCCATTTCCTAAGCATGGGGTGATTGTCAGGCCATCACAACCAGCCACTTCTTCCAGATTATGGTTCACTTCTTCCAGATTGAACCATTTTTGGTTCAGATATGAAACACTGAGAGCCTTGGCTCATGCATAAGCTAGAGGCTCGAATCCAGAGAGAAGGGTTTCTCTCGCCCTTCAGTCTTGACTTGAAGGTCACATGCTTGTGAATTTGGTTTATCCTAATTGAGAAGTTACTGGTTGCGTCTTTAAAACAAGAACTGGCAAGTGCTTGTTTGTCTGCAGTGATTGAAGGGGCATAAAGTCTCTGAGGAGGACTTGACTTTTCAGTTGCTTCATATAGTTTTTCAGATTTGAATTGGTAATTTCGCAGTTTTGCATCAATGGATTAAAATGGTCATCTGAGGCTGGGCGTGGTGATTCATTCCGGTAATCCCACCACTTTGGAAGGCCCAGGTGGGAGGATTTCTTGAGGCCAGGAGTTTGAGACAAGCCTTGGCAATATAGTAAAATCCTGTCTCTACAGAAAAAAATAAAAAAAGAAAACTGGGTAAGGTGGCACTTGTCTGTAGTCCCAACTAGTCAGGAGACTAAGGTGGGAGGATTGCTTAACTCCAGAAAGTCAAGCCTTCAGTGAGCCAAGATCTTACCATTGCACTCCAACCTAGGTGGAGAGAGGAGACAGAGGAGATCCTGTCTCAAAAAACCAAAAACAGAATAAAAATAAAAGAAAATGGTCATCTGTAGCTTTGGTCTTTGGTTACCATTTAACTTGTGGCAAAATACGGTATTATAATTTTAGAGATAAGCCTAGAGCCCTTTAATATCACATACAAATAGTAAGAGGTATTTGCCTCCCTTTCAAGGTATAAATGAATATACTGCTTGAATATTAATAATAATTATATTCAAAGGTGTGTAAAATCCAACATTAGTTATGTCTCACAAGATACCAGCCCCCAGAATTCAAGGCCAATTCTGCTTTAGTATGTAACGCACTATTGGAGCCATGAGGGCAAGCATTTTTCCTATAAATGACTTGCATAACATTTCTGACATGCTGGAAGCTGAAAAGTATTAATTGACTGCTAATTATTAATAGCACATATGCAGCAACTTCTTTTTTTAGAAACACGTAAATGTTGGCAATCCTTCACAGAAGAGTTTTCAGAAATGACCATTTTAGATATTTAATATTTCTCATCTGAGACATCAAGGTTTGGGTAGTTGGACCCTGAGGAGTGAAAATAATGGCTTAAATGTTCTTGAACTGATTGGAAAACACGATAGTCCACCTGAGAGAGCTTGAGGTCTAACTTTGTGCTTTTCTACGTAAAAAAGGTACCCTTTTATCTGGCATCCTTAAGAATTCTGAATCTCTTCGGATGGCTGGCAAAATGGGCCATGGGTGACGGGTACCTCAGCGGAGGGGGTCTGGAGACAAAGCCACTCCGATTAGCACCTCTCACAGGGTGGCGACGTGCAGGGCCTTTTATCTTTCCCCCTTTCATGCCATCCAATAGAACTTTCTACAATGATGGAAATGTGTTATGTCTGCACTGACCAATATGGTAGCCACTAGCTGCATGTGACTCTTGAGCACTTGATCATTATTATTTGCTTTTAAAGACACAGTCTCACTCTGTCACCCAGGCTGGAGTGTGGTGGCGCAATCTCGGCTCTCTGCAACCTCTGCCTCCCAGGTTCAAGAAATTCTCCTGCCTCAGCCACCCAAGTAGCTGGGATTACAGGTGCGTGCCACCATGCCTGGCTACTTTTTGTATTTTTAGTAGAGGTGGGGTTTCACTATGTTGGCCAGGCTGGTCTTGAACCCCTTCAAGTGATCTGCCTGCCACAGCCTCTCAAAGTGCTGGGATTGTAGGTGTTTGCCACCGCTCCCGGCCGACTCTTGGGCACTTGAACTGTGACTAATGTGACTGAGCCACTGAATGCTGAATTTCGTTTTAATTAATTGAAAATGTTATAGCCACATATGGTTAGTGGTTACCGTATTGGACAGGATAGGTCTAGAGCAAGTAGGATTTGTGCTGTTGTGAATTCGTTCATACTCCCTATGCATCACTTGGGGCCTCAACTGCTGTGTGCCCTTGGAACCCAGGGAGAACCCCAGAAATGGTGAGAGGCTGAGGAAGCAGTTCTAGAGCCCCTTAAATAGTGGCCACTGCAGTAAAGAGTTTAGATAGCTGACTGAAGCCACCTGCAACAAAATCCCCTCTTCTGGGAAATTTAAGAATGAGTGTGGAACCAAAATAAAAACAAGAATATTTGCTGACAAGAGTGTGAAGAAACTGAAATCCTCGTGCACCGCTGGTGGGAATGTGAAATAGTGCAGCTGCTTTGGAAAATAATCTGGCAGCTCCTGAAAAGGTTAAATCTAGAGTTACCATGTGACCAGGCAATCCCATCCAAGAGAAATGAAAACATATGTTCACATAAAGCTTGAACACAAATGTTCATAGCAGCATTATTCACAATAGCCAAAAAGTGGAAGCAACTCAAATGTCTGTCAACTGATAAAGGGATCAATAAAATGTGGTCCATCTATACAACAGAATATTATCGGGCAATAAAAAGGAATGAAATACTGACACATATTACTACATGGATGAATCTTGAATACATTATGCTAAGGGAAAGAAGCCAGATGCTAGAGACTATCCAGTTTGTAACCCATTTATATGAAGTGTCCAGAATAGGGAAAGCCCTGGAGCCAGGAAGTAGATGAGTGGCGGCTTAGGGTAGGGTGGTTGAGGGGGATAGGGAGGCAGTGACTGCCAGTAGGGACAGGATTTCTTTTTGGGGTGATAAAAATGTTCTACAACTAGGTATTAGTGATGATGGTTGAACAATTCCATGAATGTACTAAAAACCATTCATTTATACACTTCAAATGGGTGAATTGTATTGCATGACAAGTACATCTCAATCAAGCTGTCATGTTAAAAAACATAAATAAAATTAAAAGACAAAAAAAAAAGAAAGAAAAATAGAATACAGGGACTCCTGCCCCACCTCCAGTTACAAGAATTTGTGTCTGGGGAGTGTGGTATGTAGGTGAGATTTTCAGATGGGGCTTCATTTGAGCTCTGCTCTCTGCTAACTTGTTATGTGTCTGTTTTTCAATTATTAACTCTGAGTGGGTGGAGGTTTGATGATAGCTATAGATAAAAATAATGACTAAGGGAGGCAATTAATTCCCATTCTAAAGTGTTTTGAAGCATTTGATTTAATATGTAGAGAGAATGATAATGAATATACATTTATCATTCATTCATCCAATGAATATTTAATAAATGCCTACTGTGTGCCCAGAATCCTTCCCAATCCTGGATGATGGCAGAGCGCAGGAGAGAGGTGGTCCCAGATACCACCTTCCCAGATGACCTTCCCAGAGGGTCATCTACATCTGAGGCATTGGATCTGTGGGAGTCCATTAGTTGGAGGCCTGGAAGGAGACAGAGAACACACTCCAATTGGGTAATTTTAGGAGTATTTGCAAATGGAATGAGATGTGGACAGGGAATAGTGCAGAGCCCTAGGGCTCCTGTCTGAGCCCTTTGCAGTTCTGCTGGAGGTGGAGAGGGGAGGCCAGGTTACAGAGGGTAGAGGGTGAGGAGTTGCCTGTAGGCATTGGACTCAGCCAGTCCATAAAGGGCCCACCAGGTGGAGCCAGGGGACTAAATACCCCAACTGCCCTTTGTCCTATATCCTACTGTGGCCCCCTAGGGTGAACCCACCCAGAAGTCAGAGGCCAGGGGGCCCTGTAGACATGGTCCATGCAAGTCAGCCTGTGAAGGGTGAAGTGGATCTGGAGAGGTGAGAGGAGACAGAGAACAGGGGTCCAAGGGAGAGGGATGCATGGCTAACCCAGACACTCATGCTCCTGAGGGCCCCTGGAGAAGCAGAGAGAGGGGTGATGTATTCTGCCTGGAGGCTTCTGGGAAAGCTCCAGGTACAGGTCCGATGTGAGCAGGCTGCTCAGGCAAGAAGAGCAATTCTGGGGAGGTGTACATTCTCCTGATCTCATTACACTGGGAGTCAGATCACATCACACCCTTGCTCAGCATCTCCCATGCCTCTCGGCTCTCTCAGAACAAATGCACAGTCCCCCTGCCCAGGCAGAGCCACAGGGGCCATTGCTGGCATCCTGTGCAGCATCTGGCTGGCTCCCTTCTTCACCTCTCATGTCACTCACAGGCTCCTTCTTCCTGCTCTAAGCCACTGTTCCTAAGGCCTTCGTGTCCCGCTCCTCCCACAGTGCTCAGCCCCACCATGCACACTTGCCAGCTTACTCCTTCCTGTGGTTCACTGTCTGCTGCCCTTGGCAGAACCTGAGCACTGTGACTTGTCTGTTTTGCTTTATTTCCCAAGTACCTATTAATAGATCAGCACTGGCAATTGGATGCTCAGCAAACAGGGACTGAGAAAGCAGTGATAGCCAACATCATTGAGGGTTTACTAGGGGCCAGGCGCTGCATGAAATGATTCACATCTTTTATTTTTTTTTGAGATGGAGTTTCACTCTTGTCACCCAGGCTGGAGTACCATGGTGCGATCTCGGCTTACTGCAACCTCCACTTCCCAGGTTCAAGTGATTCTCCTGCCTCAGCCTCCTGAGTAGCTGGGATTACAGATGCCCACCACCATGCCCGGCTAATTTTGGTATTTTTAATAGAGATGGGGTTTCACCATGTTGACCAGGCTGGTCTTGAACTCCTGATCACAGGTGATCCACCTGCCATGGCCTCCCAAAGTGTTGGGATTACAGGCCACCACACCCAGCCTGATTCACATACCTTATTTCATATTACCTCCTTTTACAACTGGGGAAACTGAGGCAGGAAAGGATGAACTCTCTTGCCCAAGGCTATGTAGCTTGTAAGTGGCAGGGACAGAATTTTTAACCCAGCGGTTTTCTAAGTTTTTGATCAGAACTCCTATATGCTCTTTAAAATTATTGGGGGCCCCAAAGAGTTTTGTTTATATAGGCTATATCTACCTATATTTTCTGAACTACAAATTAAAACTGGGAAAAAAATCAAAGTATTACTTTGCTGACTCATTTAAAATAACAGTAATAAATCCATTAAATGTTAACATAAATAAGATTATTTTTATTTAAAAATAACTATGATTTTCAAACAAAAAGTATGAGAAACCTGGTATTGTTTTAGGTTTCTATACATCTCTTTGATGTCTGAATTAGTAAAAACAGCTGGATTTCATACTGCTTATGCATATAATCCATTGTGATATGTTGTCTGGATTGACACATATGAAGAAAATCAGACATCACTCAGGTATGTAGCTGGAAAAGGAGAAATAGTTTAATAGCTTTTTCAGATAATTGTGGATATTGTTCCTTAATACTACACCAAAACTTGATAAGTAGAATTTTCTTTTTTCAATTTAATTTTGTGGTTAAGTGCATATAACATAAAATATAACATGTTAACCATTTTTACGTGAACAGTTCAGTGATATTAAATACATTCAGGCTAGGCATGTTGGCTCATGCCTGTAATCTCAGCGCTTTGGGAGGCCAAGAGGGGAAGATCTCTTGAGTTCAGGAATTCGAGACCAGCCTGGGCTATATAATGAGACCTCTTCTCTACAAAAAATAAACAGACTTACCCAGGCATGGTAGTGTGTGCCGGTAGTCCTAGCTGTTTGGGAGGCTGAGGCTGGAGGTCGAGGCTGCAGTGAACCCTGACAGCACCACTGCATTCCAGGCTGGGCAACAGAGCAAGACCCTGTGTCAAAATAAAAATAAGTAAATACATAAATAAGTTGATAATGCTGTGCAACCTTGACCACCATCCATCCGCAGAACTGAACTTGTTTTGTCTTGGAAAAACTATAACTCTACATCCATTAAACAACAATTCCCCATTCCCTCTTTCCCCTGACCTCTGGCAACCACCATTCCACTTTCTATCTCTATAATTCTGACTATTCTAAATACTTCATGTAAGTGGAATCATACGGTATTTGTCCTTCTGTGACTGACTTGTTTCATGTCACATAATAGACATGTCATATTTTCTTAAAAGTTATAAGGTAAATATGAAACCGTATCAGCAAACTCCTACTTTATTACCTTAAAATTCATTGATTGATCTGACGTTTTGGATGGATCTTTTATCCATGTATGATTTTGTAACACCCTGCACTGGTTATTTGGAAAATATTGATTCTTCAAGTTATACAGATCTTATATATTTTGGCACATTTTATTTTACAATATGGAAAGAGTTCATTGATATTACCACTAAACTCATCAGAAAAGTCTCTAATTATAGAGAATCTGTCAGGACAAAGGAGGCATGCAGAAGTTTTCAAAATTTAATTTGACTTGAAAGTTCCAATTTGATCACTGACAACTCATATTATCAGTTGTTTTCCTTAAAGTGACAGGCTCACTGTGTTCATCATGAAAACCGTGTGCCAAATGCTCATGTTCGAGAAACCATAGTTTGTCTGTTAGTATTTCTTTCAAGTTGAAACGGTGTTTCATGAAAGCAGTGGCTAGTTACGTTTGCAACGACAATGAGTGACAATTGCACAGATGATTTCAACACAGCCAACACATCACAGCTAATGTGAACCTCCCATTTTGTCATGCAGGGTATTAAAATGATGAGTACTCAATGGTAGCTATATAATAAAATACTTTCCCTGGCTTCATCTGGAACATTGGTGTTTTAGTGTGCAAGTAATGTGGTGGTGAAGAGTGTGATGACTGATAGCAGAGTTGGCGCCCCTGCCTTCCTTCATGTTACGGAGCCAGCTGCTTCCCCCATCACGACTTCCGCACCCATCTGTGAAAATGGTAACTCCGTGGAGAACGCAAATCACATCTTGTTAATATTACAGAAATAATTTTTGTTCTTAAGGATTACAGAAATCCCCATCTTTTGGGAATGACAATTTTAAGAGATTCCTTCTTTTAACAGTTTTCTTTTTAAGCCTTATGGGTCATTGCCATGACTCTTCTGATGGCTACTGTCTGATGTCATGGGGATCATCAGTTAGATCTAATGACGGGTTCCTGGTTATGTTTCTCGTCTTCTATAATTGAATGTGGGCTTTCGATAAAATCCAGGAGCTACAGTGCTTCCCTCATATCCAGCAATGCAGGAATAATCCACAGTGTTTGTGTGAATAGTCCAACATACCCCAACACAAGCAGCTATGTTATGGAAATGATTGAACTTCATTCAATCAAGAGCCAAACAAGTTGTAGTTTTACTTTCATCCAGGGTCCTACTCTCCAATTCTAAAAGGATTGAATGCTGCAAATCCTAATCCGAGCAGCAAATCATCAGTGCTGCTCAAAGTTCCTCGGAGGTAAGACTCTAGCAGGTGAAATGCCCGGACCTTTTCTGTTCGTCCGCAGTGAGCTCACTATTTGATTTTCCATGAAAGTCAGTGTTGGAGAGCCCACACCAGAATAACTTTGAAAAATGGCATAGACAACAGACGACTTGTATCTTCATTCGTATTCAAAGGGAATGATAATTCAGATGTTCATGGGCCACATAGCCAACATGCAGGAGCCCAACAGCCCCTGATAAGAACTGGAACTGACCAAAGGCCGATGGTGTCAGGGCAATGAGCCATAATTGTTTTTTCTGCCACATGTTTTGAAACTCAAAGCATTTATCACACTGATTATAGCCTACAAGGGTGACATTATTCATATTTTTAATATTATTTCACATCTTCAAGGACATAATCATTCTTTTAATTAACGCATCGCTACAATTCCTGAGGGCATTCTGTCTTGGAAGTTGCTTCATGTACTGTGGGCAGAGCTCTTGAGAATGCCTGGGTTCCCAGGGTGCGGTGGGACAGTCTTCGCATGCTGTAACACAAAACTGCATTGCCGCTCTGTGGTTGAGCTATTTCTTTTATTTAATTTCAAGGCTACTAATTTGAATCTCAAAAGCAGTCTCCTTCAATTCACAGATGCAATTGTTAAATTTAAGGACCACATTCCAGTTAGACAGTCTTTTGTTTTTTTAGTGCTGCAATAGAATGTCTATTTCTTTCTTTCTTTCTTAGGTTTTCCATTGTATCTTCCAGCAGTTCCGTGTCGTGACACGCCTTTTCCGGGTCTCTGGTTGTTTCTCCACTCTTGGGCTCTTGGGTTCCCTAATCCCAAGCTCTAGTCGTTGCTGGAGTCCAGGTGGGTTCTGGAGGCAGCAACGCCACACCTAGCAGGCAGCCCAGCAGGTTCCAGCTCTAAGTGCAGTTATCTTCACAGCACCAGCAGACTTTGGAGCCTCCCTTTCTCCTTGGCTGCAAAGGCTGGATCCACATTCTCTCCAGAGCTAGGAGCTGGGAGCTGGGGGGCATTCAGCCCATCTTTCCCCCTCTCCTGGATGACTTGCCAAGACCACTTTCATAGGCTGTTCCCATGCAGGGGCCCAGGGGTCTCCAAGGAGCCAGTATCCTGCAGGAGTAGTGGGACCTCTCCAGCTCCTCCACAACAAGCCCCAGAGGGAAACAGAGGCAGGGCTTTGGGCTCTGCCTGCTTCCCACAGGCCTGCGGCTGTGCATCTCAGAAGAGGGTCCTGTGCTTGCATTGGGGTCGGGAGAGGAGAGCACTGGAGTGAAAGAAATCTCTTCCTGCTTCCATCTTTCTTTTGGCGTGGCGCACCAAAGCACATGCTCCTCTGAGGTCATTTATGGTCATTCATATTCATGACTCACTGGCCCAAATTCTGGCTCTACTTAGAATAAATATGAAGCCATTTTTCAGAATAAAGTTTTTATTTCTTAGTGGTAAAGATAAAATGGCCATTAAGTGATTAGCGTGACTGAAGACATGAAGAAACATTCATTTGAAAATCGAGTTCTTTTAATGCGTGCGATCCATTTCATTATGTATCTTCTGCAGCTAGTTTTAGCTTTTTTTCCTGAGCTTTCCTGGGGTGGCAGCAGATCAAAAGAGCACAGTGGAGTGAAGTGTCTACATTTTATGCAGGGACTACGTGACCAAATCCCAAGATCCATTAATGGAAAAATATGCATACCTCTTGTGCCGTATTATGAAAATGGGCCTTATCTTACCTGATTAAACTGTCAGCTCTTATTAAAATGGATCCATGTAACTAAAGAAATTCAAGCTTGGTGGAACTTGCAGAGAAGTGTAGCTAAATTGTTACCTTGGTGGAATCTGTGTCTCTTATTAGAATCTCAGCCTTTCTGACCCTGTGGATGTGGAGAGATGTGGTAAAAACCAATTGTCTCACGCTATGGCTCCTGAGGGGAAAAGGATCCCCAAATTAACTTTACTGGGGGTCTGGGGAAGAGACTACGTACATTTGCATTTCTGCGTTTTAGAGATGGTCTTTCCTGTCTTGAATAGCAGAGCTGAGCTTCTCCCTGAAGGCCAAGGACTTTTTGCTCAAGCAATTTCTCTCTACCTTTTAAAAAAGCACATACATATGAGTTTATATATTTTTTCTTTCAACTAAGGATCAAGTCTGAGAAAGGAAATGAGGACTCGAGATAGCCAAACAATTCAGGCAAAATAAATTACCTGCAGGCCTCTTTTGGTGGTGGTGGTTGCTTTGTGAGGGCTCCTGGGTGATGCCCAGGTGACACTGGTGTCCCCCGCGCTTGGCTTCATTTAGGGACTGAGAATGAGTCAGGCAGAAGGCCAGGCTAGGCTGCCACCAGAGCAAGGCTGAGAGGTCAGATGGCTCCTCTGAATCTGTGATTCTGGACGGAGCCCAGCCTTGCTGCAGGAGCCATGCTGTCAAGGTGGGTGGAAGGGAAGGCTCCGGGAAGGAACTGCATGCAGGAAAAGCCACGCTTTGGGTTTTGTGAATGCAAGCGTCCCTTCCGCTCAAGCTTGTCCCACCTAATTTCAGCTCCTGGCTTCGAGCTCAGCCACTTTTGACAAGCTTGAGTACCTCTTTGCCATCTTTGAATCGAAGGAGAGGGCCTCCAGATTTGAGGTGAAGAAATCTCCAATGTCAAGCTAGCCTCGATGGGGTCCTCCCTCTATATGTGGCTCCTCTTGTCACACAGCAAAGGCTTCCCCCATTCTAACGTTTGTATCGATTCAGCCACACCACTGTGAGGCCTTTTCAGCCTAGGAGGTGTATAAGCCCTTTCATAGACAGAGGTTCCATACCACCTAAGAACTGAAGGCCAGGAGCTGTTTTCACCACCTTCTGTTAACTATCACACTTCACCTTCACATCAACCTGGGAGGCAGGCACAACTCTTAGGCCCCTTTTACAGATTAGGAAACGGAGGCATAGAGGGCTTCAGCAGCTCACCTAAGGTCACACAGCTAGCAATTGGGGTAGCCGGGGTGAAACCCAGGTATATTGTTTTATCCATGACATCGGGTGACATGAATGATGATATGGTTTGGGTGTGTCCCCACCAAATCTCATCTCAAATTATAGCTCCCATAATCCTCATGTGTTGTGGGAGGGACCTGGTGGTAGGTAATTGAATCATGGGGGCAGTTATCCCCATGCTGCTGTTCTCGTGATAGTGAGTGAGTTCTCACGAGATCTGATGGTTTTATAAGGGACTTTTCCCACTTTGTCTGGCACTTCTCCTTGATGCCGCCATATGAAGAAGGACATGTTTGCTTCCCCTTCCACCATGATAGTAAGTTTCCTGAGGCCTCCCCAGCCCCTTGGAACTGTGAGTCAATTAAACCTCTTAGTATAAAGTACCTAGTCTCAGGTATGTCTTTATTAGCAGCATGAGAATGAACTAATACAGATGACTTCCAGCACCACCTCCAGACTGGAACTCTCCCTGACGTCCAAATGTGACTGATGCAAGGCATCATCCCTCTCCCACCCCACCTGTCCGCTCCCTCTCTCCTCCCTCCTTCCCTTTGCTTCTCTCTGTCTCTCTCTCTCTCTTTCTCTCTCCCTTCTCCCCTAGTCTGTCCCTCTGTCCCAGTTGCCGATCTGTGGGTGCCGCGTTACCCATATTCTGATTTTTGAAAAGTGCCCTTTTGGAATGTATTTCAAGAAGAGGATGACTAGACATGGCCACATTTCATCAAATCCGAGACCCACTGATTGTGAGAGTCTCCATTATTTTATGTAGAGCACAGAAAGATCAAAAAAGAAAACCAAACCCTGCCAATGACACTATGACACACCGTCCCTGGTAAGACCCACCTTGCTTTTTGAGGGGTTAAATTGCCTCTACTAACAGGGCAAATGAGCTTCCAAATCATATTGCAAGCACTCATGTGCATATGGGCTCTGTCCAAACCAGGAAAATGGCCCTGCTCTGAGTGTAAACACGTGCTGCTCCCACCTGTTTATGCTCCTGGGCCCCTGCTGGGCTGTGTGCTTCTGGGCCCCTGCTGTGTGTCCAGCAGGGAATATCTAGGGGCAGGGGTTCCACAGTGGGACCACTCTGTTGAGATTAAGGCCAAGCCCCTTCACACCTAGGTGACCTTGGGGGGTTTCTTACCCTTGTTATGTCTCAGCAAGTCCCTACCTCCCTGCCGGGGCATGAGATATGATATTCCAAGCAAGGCAGAAGGCCAGGTCAGAGCAACTGCTGGCTAAACAGCAGCTTTCATTACTATTATCATGATTTTACTTATAGCTTCTTGTTTGTCAGAGTGGGTGTTCAGTGCATCCAGCAACCCCACTGTAGCTCAAAGCCTAGGAAGAGGTAAGTAGGATTATAGCATAATACTTCTGCTTAGAGATGTGATTCATCAGAAGGGCTTGTCCTGAAATACCAGCAATTGAGGGGACAGTTTTCCCGGAGCTGGATCTGTGGGCCTCATTGGGAGGAACACACTACGCTCTCGGGTCAGAGGGGCCAGCTTTGAAACAAATATTTACATAGCAGCGTGAAAGATGGCTGCTGGACTATCCCTGCATTCCTAACATAGGGTACTTGCATGCTGTTTATTCATCTTTAGGATAGTCGCAGCATTTAGAGCTGAGACTAGCTATACATGAGAGCGAGGTTAGGGTATAAGAACGTCTTAGGGGGTTTTCCTGCTCCCTGATCGCGAGTGGGGAAGCACAGATAGGCCACACACCTGGGCAGTGACTGGCAAGCCTCCCCCTCCCTCCACTGGCATCCAGGCCCCGGTGGCCCTGGCGGTATCGCCGCCATTCCTTAGGAGGGCCACTTGCTGGTTATTTGGGGTCCAGGAAAGAGAGTCTGTGTGGTAGGAACCTTGGAACACGGAACTTTATTCCGTCTCTGAATTCTAGAGTATAACTAGAAAAATCACCTTATACTATTTAAATATTTGAAAAGCTGTATCAATCAAATGAGGTAATTGGCATACATAAATGCACCAAAATGGCAAAAAACTACAAATATTCGTTGTTTGAGGTCAAGTTCATATAAGATGCTTTGGGGAAAGTGAAGGTAAGTAAAATATAGTCCCTGTGTCTTCTTTTTATTTTATTTTTCCAAGACAGAGTTTAGCTTTGTCACCCAGCCTGACTACAGTGGCTCGATCTTGGCTCACTGCAACCTCCACCTCCCGGGTTCAGCCGATTCTCCTGCCTCAGCCTCCCAAGTAGCTGAGATTACAGGTGCCTGCCACCACACCCAGCTAATTTTTGTATTTTTCGTAGAGACTGGGTTTCACCATGTTGGTCAGGCTGGTCTCGAACTCCTGACCTCGTGATCCACCCACCTCAATCTCTCAAAGTGCTGGGATTACAAGCGTGAGCCACCGCACCAGGCCAAACATAGACCCTGTGTCACCTTTTTAAAAACGTAATTTTTTGTGTGTATATTTGAGGTTTATAACATGATGTCATGGAAGACATACAGATACTACGATGGCTACTATAGTTAAGTAAATTAGCATATTTACCATGTCACATAGTTACTTTTTGGGGAAAACAGCCATTACAACCCACTTATTTAATAACAATTTCAAATACATTTGATTACCTGGAGTCCTCATGTTGTGTGTTTCATCTCCGGCCTTGTTCATCCCACACGTCTGCTGGTTTGTATCCTTTCACCTACATCTCCCCACCCCCAGTCCCTGCCCCTGGTGACGGGGACTTTCTGCTCTGTCTCTGTACATTTGACCTCTAAAAAAATTCCACATCTAAGTGAGATCAAGCAGTATTTTTCTTTCTGTGTGGGTTTTATTTTACTTAGCATGATGTCCCCCAAGTCTGTCTGTGTCGTAGCAAATGGCACAATCTCCTTCTTTTTAAAGGCTGGATAATATTCTATTGTATACACAGTACAGATGCCATAGTTTCTTTATCCATTCAATGTACACTTAGGCTGTTTCCATATCTTGGCTATTGTAAATAGTGCTGCCATGGACGTGAGAGTGTGGATATCTTTACAAGGTGGTGATTTCATCCCCTTTGGGTAGAACCCAGAAGAGAGATTCCTGGGTCCTCAATCGCCCTCAGTGAAAGTAAGATACTGCATTTAAACAGATGCATGAAGAAACACACACACATACACACACACACACACACACACATACCCAAGAAACACACACATTCAGTCTTTTATGTGTAGCCGGGCCTGTAATACAGTGTATGAATTTTCTGGTTTGAGCACAGAGGAGGACTGAGATATCTTCTGTTTACTTTTAAATTCAGAGCATTAATGAGATGGATTTTCCTGAGATGGGGTGAGGGGGTTTCTCCTCTCTGCTCCGTGTCTCCTGACTCTCCACAGGCAGTTGGTTTTGTTCATTTGCATCTGATCGGCTTCGGTTGCCATGTGTGCGCCCATGAGGTCCTCAGCACATCTGGGTTTTGTTTCCCATATCTCCTCCCTGCACATGGCAGGCACAGGTTCCTGCACACAACAGGGCTCAGTGACTGTTTTCATCCGGTGGCCACAAGAGAAGATGATAATACTGCCCTGGAGATTTTCTGTAGCGTCTTCCAGGGCCAGCCCAACCTGCACAGCTTGGACAGTCTGCACTCGGCATGCCAACGCCGGTGAGCTGGCGTCCTGATGGCTCTCTGGACTGTAAGGAAAGTCACCTGCCTGGACACATGTGCGCACACACGCATGCTTGTACACACACACTGTGGAAACCTGCTTCTCATTAACTGAGCCCTCCCTGCTTTAATCTAAATAATTGGACTACAGTGGCCAATAAGAAAACTGTTGGGGGAAAAGATAGACATTTACATCTTAACATTTAAATGCTGTTTGACTGATTAATTGGTGAAAAGCAAAAGATATTCTCTTCTTCCTTTTTGTGTTTCACATGTATCACAGTTTATGCTCTAGGAGTGAAAACACACACAGTGTTTTCCTGGATGGGAAAAGTAATCCAGACATTATCCTACCAAACTATGTTCTCTCTTTCCTCTTTTTAATGAAGTAGTTAGTGTTTGTTGCATAATGAGAGAAAAAAGCACTTTAATTAATATCAACAATTGGAAGGGGATTAATGCCCAAATCCCCTATTACCAGTTTTCTAATCCACCTTTAATTGTGTAAGCAGCTATCAGTAAACAGCTAAAACTCTACAGAGCTTAGGGGCAGCCAGAGGGTGGCGGTCCTCCTTCACGTCTCTGAGGATGCATGGGACCCCATCCAGCCTCTGTCTTTGATCCTTTCCAATGGTCCGCCTTTCCATCAATTGAATGGCTCCACAAGCTGATTCCAGCCTGTCTTTAAGAATGGGACCCAATGAGGCCTGGCATTCTTTTCTCTGTAGTGCAGAGAGGTCCACTTCGTGTGCAGGGGAGGCCCTTGCCTGAAAAAGCCAATCAGGGAAGTGTCAGACAGGCTTATGCTGAGGCCTGGTGTCTCCAACAGAAGCGTCTTCAAGTTTCTCCGTTATTGTCAGCAAAATAGCTGTGAGAAGTTTGCAACATGTCCATGTGAAGATTTGATTTGAATATAGAGCAAAGGTGAATTATAGATAATCAAGGAGCTGCTAAGCCTTCATTATTTAACTGGAAGGTAGGGAAGAAGGATGAAAAAAGGAAAGATAAAAGCACAGTAGTTTTCATCCATTCCCTTCCCCTCCTTGCCCCAGTTTCAGAGATGGGAATAATCCCTAGCAAACTCATTAATTTCCTTCCGTTTTGACAGCCTGCTTACATCAGCTTAGAAATGCCACCACTGAATAAGCTTACCCGTGAGTTGATGATTGTTTCCTTCCTAAAGAGCAGCTCACGCACCAACTGCAAGTGAAACAGTGCACTCAAAGGGTAGCTTAATTACAGGTCTGGTAGAAGAAGTCACCGAAAATGCGTAAGCGCTGAGGGGACCGCAGGCAAGAGGCATGAAGCCATATTGGTGTGATGGATGCTTACGTCATAACCTGAGAGATGGCATAGCTGGAAGGCAAGGCAGATTTTGTTCCAGACATCTACCTCCTGTGGATATGGTGTTCAAGACATTCATTCTCATATGGGCATCATATAGGATGTTCAAAAAAAAAAAAAAGGATGTCAAGAGGGTATTTGCTGTTTCTCTCTGCCACAAAAGCCTGCCAGACATAATTATTCACCTGAGTTCGTGACACATTGCATAGAAGGCAGAAGGATAGCTCTGCTAGACCTGTTACCCAGCCCTACAGCTGCTGGAGAAGGGGCAGGAGTGGATGGTACGCAGCATCCTGTGTGTGGGACAAGCTCTGCCACTGGTGGGCGGCAATGAGCAAGGACCACAAGGGAGGCTTTGGGGATCTCTAGGACGGTTCACAGAAGGGTGGGTCATATTAGCCTTCTTCCTTTTCTGATGTGCTTACCAGAGCAGCAGTTCAGAGGAGTGCCATGGAAATACGGTATCTGGATGTCCACAGGCATTTGGCCAGGTCTTCTGATCTCCTTGTGGGGAGGGTGGAAAAATATGGGCTGGGTGTATTCAGAGCTGATAGAGTGAAAAGCATTGCTCCAAGTCAACCTGGAAGCAGGTAGGGAAGCCTCTTGTCCCCCAATGCACATTACCTTGTTTCAACATTTGTAGCAATGGCTCGGATGACACACATAGATGCTGATCATATTTGTAAGGAATTGCTTATGGCCTGAGTGACAGAATCCAAAATGAAGGGTAAAAACTAAGAAGATGAAATTTTTTTTTTTTTTTTTATTGCATTTTAGGTTTTGGGGTACATGTGAAAAACATGCAAGGTTGTTGCATAGGTGCATACGTGGCAGTGTGATTTGCTGCCTTCCTCCCCTTCACCTATATCTGGCATTTCTCCCCATGCTATCCCTCCCCAACTCCCCACCCTCCCTCTGTCCCCCCTCTCCCCCCCAACAGACCCCAGTGTATAGTGCTCCCCTCCCTGTGTCCATGTGTTCTCATTGTTCAACACCCACCTATGAGTGAGAACATGTGGTGTTTGATTTTCTGTTCTTGTGTCAGTTTGCTGAGAATGATGGTTTCCAGGTTCATCCACGTCCCTACAAAGGACGCAAACTCATCGTTTTTGATGGCTGCATAATATTCCATGGTGTATATGTGCCACATTTTTCCTGTCCAGTCTATCATCAATGGGCATTTGGGTTGGTTCCAGGTCTTTGCTATTGTAAACTGTGCTGCAATGAACATTCGTGTGCATGTGTCCTTATAGTAGAACGATTTATAATCCTTCGGATATATACCCAGTAATGGGATTGCTGGGTCAAATGGAATTTCTATTTCTAGGTCCTTGAGGAATCGCCACACTGTTTTCCACAATGGTTGAACTAATTTACACTCCCACCAACAGTGTAAAAGTGTTCCTATTTCTCCACATCCTCTCCAGCATCTGTTGTCTCCAGATTTTTTAATGATCGCCATTCTAACTGGCGTGAGATGGTATCTCAACGTAGTTTTGATTTGCATTTCCCTAATGACCAGTGATGATGAGCATTTTTTCATATGTTTGTTGGCCTCATGTATGTCAAGAAGATGAAATTTAAAAGGGATGACTAGAATAACTTCTCCAAATGTAGTCATTCGTGAAGGTCTGTGGATGTAACCTCTTAAAGCTCTGCCCGACATCACCGTCCCGGCCTCAGCTATGACCATCCCTTCTTGGTCTCCCAGTTGGTCTCTAAGCGTCTACTCTTGTCCTTTTCCAGTTTATTCTATTGCCAGCATCCAATTGTCTTTTTAAAATGCAAAGCTGATCAAGTTTATCTGCTGCATCAGTTTTTCTTGCCCTTGGAACAAAGCCAGGCTCATTAGCATGATTCACAGGGCTGTGTGGCATCTGGTGCCAGCCTCCTCTCCACTTGCCCTGCCCCAACCACACAGCTTCTCAAGCACACCATGTGCTAGCTCACCTCCAGCCTGATGAACACATGTCCCCTCTGCCTGGAATGTCCATTCATTCCTTTCTATTGCTGAATACTATTCTCTGTTAAATAAATGTACCACCATTGTGATTCATGAAGTTATGAACATTCTCATACGAGTCTTTGTGTGGACATAGGCTTTCATCTTTGGCGGGGTAGAAATCTATAGGAGTGGGATTGTTGGGTTGTGTGTAAACATATGTTTGACCTTATAAGAAATTACCAGGCCGGGGGAGGCAGTTCATTCCTGTAATCCCAGCACTTTGGGAGGCTGAGACAGGCAGATCACAAGGTCAGGCGTTTGAGAGCAGTCTGACCAACATGGTGAAACTCTGTCTCTACAAAAAAAAAAAAAACAAAAATTAGCCAGGTGTGGTGGCATGCACCCGTAATCCCAGCTACTCAGGAGGCTGAGGCAGGAGAACTGCTTGAACCTAAGAGGTGGAGGTTGCAGTGAGTCTAGATTGCACCACTGCACTCCAGCCTGGGCAACAGAGTGAGACTCTGTCTCAAAAATAAATGCATAAATAAATTTTTAAAATGCCAAATTGTATTCCAAAGTGAACTGTATTACTTCATATTCCCAACAGCAACGTACAAAAGTTGAGATTTCTCCATATTCTCAGCAACACTTGATATTGTCAGCATTTTTAGTATGAGCCATTATAATAGGCGACTAATGATACCTCGTTGTGGTTGTAATTTGCATTTCCTTGATGGCTGAAGATGTTGAACATCTTTTTGTGAGCCTATTTGTCATTTGTATGTCTTTCTTTCTGAAGTGTCTATTTAAATCTTTACCTCATTTCTCAAAATTGAGTTGTTTGTTATATTGAGTTATGATTTATTTATATACAGACAGTCCCCAACTTATGATGGTTCAACCTGTGATTTTTTTCAACTTTACAATGGTGTCAAAGTGACGCACATTCAATAAAACTATACCTTGAGTAGCCATGCAACCTTCTGTTGTTCACTTTTACTACAGCAGTCAATGAATTACCTGCGATATTCACCACTTTACTATAAAACAATCTTTGTGTCCAATGATTCTGCACAACTATAGACTAATTTAAGTGCTCTGAGTACATTGAAAGTGGGCCAGGCTAAGCTTTGATGTTTGCTTGGTTGAGTGCATTAAATGCATTTTTGATTTAGAATATTTTCAACTTACAATAGGTTTATCAGGATGTAACCCCACTGTAAGTAAAGAAGTGTATGTAACAGCTACAAGTCTTTTGCTAGACATATTTAATGCAAATATTTGCTTCTGGTCTGTGGCTTTTCTTTTCATTTTTTAATGGTGTCCTTCAAAGAGCAGAAGATTTTAATTTTGGCAAAGTCCAATTATTTGTTCTTCTACTTTTTTTGGAGACAAGGATTTGCTTTGTCACCCAGGCTGGAGTGCAGTGGCGCAATCACAGCTCACTGTAGCCTTGACCTTCAGGGCTCAAGAGCTCCTCTGACCTCAGCCTCCTGAGTAGCTGAGGCTATAGGTGTCTACCACTATGCCTGGCTTTTTTTTTTTTTTTCCCCCCCGGAGATAAGATCTCAATATGTAGCCCAGGCTGATTTTCTTTTTTCTTTCATGGTTAGTATTTTTGGCATTCTGACAAAGAAATCAGTGCCCACCCTGAGGTACAAAGAGTTTCTCTTGTGTTTTATTCTGTAAGTTTTAGAGTTGTAACTTTAACATTCAAGTCTGTGACCCATTTCAAGTTAATTTTTGTGTGTGGTGTGAGGTACAGGCTGAGGTTTATTTTCTTCTAAATGGCGTAGTCCCCTGAACTTGAGGACTCACAGGCACCCAAGATGAGGCACTCAGCTGGGGTATGTGTGGGGATGTAGGGTACTGAGCTAGAGATGTGGACCCCAGCTCCTCCCCAACCCCAGTCAGGGCTCCTCCACTGCTGTATTTGCCTTTATTGGTCTTTAGATAAAGTTTCATTTGAATACAGGGTTTCACATCTAACAATGTTGGAATCTTGTCTAATCCCTGAGTTATAAGAAGGGGGAACTGGGCCCAGGGAAGGTTATGGTTTTGCAGGTGAGAACTGGACCCGCAGGCCAGGTCTCCTCTTATAGTACCACACCTTCCTCTGCTCCACCTCCACACGGCCTCCGGTTCCACAAAATCCCTTATTTGCAATTTGCCTTTTCAGCATTTTAAACATCGAAAATGAGTAACCCTTAAAGCTAAATAATTTAGATCCTCTTTTTCTGATGCTGTCACTTGCAGCGGAGATAAAAGATGAGTTTGTAAGGAGGGGTGGCAGTCATCCAAAGGCTCTGCAAGCACATTCTGCATCTCAGTGGAAGAGCCCAACCTATCAATCAGTGTGGAGCAGAGGTCAGCTTCATGAGTATCAATTAGAATTTCTTTCCCCCACTTTCTGAAATGTGGCCTGACATCCTAATGATCTGCTTGGGTTTCCAAAGACTCTGGATTCTTGCAAACTAGCTAATAACTGTTAAGTTCAAGAAGATGCACTGTAAGAGTTGGAATCCAGAGTTTGAGAACGAGGCCAAAGAGTTCTGGGAATCCTTAGAATGGGCTCTGAGATGGGAGAGGACTTTGGTGCCACTGTTTCCTGCACGACATTTTGCTCCTTTGGAAAACTTAAATTCTGTTTAAAAACCTTTTAAAGTACACAAATAGAACATGAATACATTCTCTTCTCAGTCCACTCTGATCCAGGTTCATCTCCCTCTCACCAGAAACCATGTTGGTCAAGGTCATCAGTGGTGGCCAGGTGGTCTTATCTGTATCTTACCAGGAACCATCATCTGAGACAGGGGATCATTTTCTTCTTCTGGAACCATTTTCCGTTCCAGCCTTGAAGATCACCCAGTTACCCACTGTATTTTTTCCACCTTTGTTTTTCTTGGTGACCTCTCCTTCCCCAGGTTCTAAACGTTGGTGTGGCCCAAGTTCCATCCTCTTACCTGCTTGCTTATTGCTTTAGGTGACACCATCTTGCCCCCAGTGTTAAGCTCCACCTTCTCCACCTTCCTCACAGTTTCAGTCTGAACATTCTTCAATGTTCCACACCTGTCTATATGACTGCCCACTGGTATCTCCTCTTAAACGGTAACTCAGACTGATACCACTGTCAATTTTCCCTCCAAATCTTGCCCAAACTCTCTACCCCTCCTCAGTCGAACCAGTTTCAATAATAAAACTATCTTCCAGCAAGTTTCTTAGGATGTCACCCAAGAGTTATAATGGATTCTTCTCTTTTGCCACATCCCACATTGAATTTCATCTGTACATCCTGCCAAATCTTCCTTCAAAAGCTGATCCTGAGAATGACCACTTGATAACATTTCTATGACTACTTCCCTTGTCTAACCGCATCACCCCTGCCTGGGCTCCTGGAATCCTCCTCACAGGTCTCCCTGCCTCTGCAGCAGTCAGAGTGGCATTTCTTGACGTGAACTTGATCATGTCTCTCTTCCACCTTAAAACCCTCCAGGGCCTTCCCATTTCACTGAGGACACAGTCCAGACCCACGAGCATGCCAATAAGTCTCCCACCTGCCTCTTGATGGCCTTCTCTTCTCACCTCCTCTCCCTTCACTACTTGCTGGGCATATCCCTTGTCTTTCTGTCTCTGGAACACAGCAAGCCCTTCCTGTCTCAGGACCTCTGCCCTGGCTGATCCTTTGCCTGGAATGCTTACTCTGAATCTGCTGTAGTTTCGTCCTCACCATCATCAGCTACTCAGAGAGGACTTCACCAGCTCCACGAGCCATTCCCGATCATGTTACTCTCTAATTCTCTCCATAGCATTGATCCATACCTGAATTACGTATTTATATGTTTATTTGTTCCATCCTCCCATCTGAATAGAGTCACCAGGAGGGTGCTGCCTCACGGGCTGGTTCGCCCTGGACGTAGCATCTAGAATAGAATTTGGTGCAGGTGAGTGTTCAGAAATATTTGCTGACTGCTACAAGTGAGTCACATACCTCAGGAGAATGTTCCCTGTCCACCCTCATCTTCCCAATCCAAACTCCCTCCTCAGAGATGATCATTGTTAACATTTTCATGTCGTAATTTTCTTCTAGTCCTATCTCTGAGTTTTTACATATATATCACACAATCATATATGGACACACACACACACACACACACACACACACTTTGTCTCCATTTTTCCTCTTTTTTTGTTTTTTTTTGGCAAATGAGATCTTATCACTTAGGAATGTGCCTAGAGGGAATTTTTCACTTCACTTTAGCACATAGAGATTGGCTGCATTTTAGTTTAGCTTTTTTTTTTTAAAGTGTAGTCTTCTACAATTAGGTAATATGTCATTATCAGGGACACATGGGCCATTTTCACTCCTGTAGCTGTAGAACTTCACCAGTGGTTCCCCCTGGGCTGATCCTGCTAGGTGTTCATTTTCTCTTTCCCTTGTGGAGGCTCCTTCACAGTGTGGCCATCTGCAGTCTTTCCTGCCTCTCCATGCAGGATTATGGCAGATGATATCCTGCCCGGAAGACCTGGGATACTGTTTCTGGAGCATGAATATGATACACCTTCACCAAATGTGATATTTGGAAACAACAATAATGACAACAAAACTTTTTAAAGCTGCAAGGTAACAGAGAACACAATATATGGTGGGAAATAATTTTTTTCTCATTTTTTTCCTTCAACTTTAAGTTCTGAGGCACATGTACAGGTAAAGTTACATAGGTAAACGTGTGCCATGGTGGTTTGCTGCACAGATCAACCCATCACCTAGGTATTAAGCCTGGCATCCATTAGCTATCCTTCCTGATGTTCTCCCTCCCCCATGCCTCTTTGAAAGGCCCCAATGTATGTTGTTCCCCTCTCCACATGTCCATGTGGTCTCATCATACCCCACCTAATAAGTGAGAACATGGGCTATTTGGTTTTCTGTCCCTGTGTTAGTTTGCTCAGGATAATGGCTTCCAGCTCCATCCATGTCCCTGCAAAGTACATGATCTTGTTTCTTTTTATGGCTGCATACTATTCCATGGTGTATATGCACCACATTTTCTTTATGAAGTCTATCACTGATGGGTATTTGGGTTGATTGCATGTCTTTGCTATTGCAGATAGTGCTGCAGTGAACATACGCACGCATGTATCTTTATAATAGAATGATTTATATTTCTTTGGGTATATACTCAGGAATGAGATTGCTGGGTCAAATGGTATTTCTACTTCTAGATCTTTGAGAAATTACCACATTGTCTTCTACAACGGTTGAATTGATTTACATTGTCACCAAGAGTGTAAAGGTTTCCATTTTCTCTGCAACCTTGCTAGCATCTGTTGTTTCCTGACTTCATCATCGCCATTCTGACTGGCATGACATGGTATCTCATTGTGGTTTTGATGTGCATTTCTCTAATGATCAGTGAAGTTGAGATTTTTTTTAATGTGTTTGTTGGCTGCATGAATGTCTTCTTTTGAGAAATGTCTATTCACATCCTTTGCTCACTTTTAATGGGGTTGTTTTTTTTTCTTGTAAATACAAGTTCCTTGTAGACTCTGGATATTCGACCTTTGTCAGATGGATAGATTGCAAAATTTTCTCCCATTGTGCACATTGTCTGTTCACTCTGATGATAGTTTCTTTAGCTGTGTAGAAGCTCTTTAGTTTAATCAGATCTCGCTTGTCAATTTTTCCTTTGGTCCAATAGCTTTTGGCATTTTCATCATGAAATCTTTACTCTTGACTATGTCCTGAATGGTATTGCTTAGGTTTTCTTCTAGGGTTTTTATAGTTTAGGATTTTACATTTAAGCCTTGAATGCATCTTGAGTTAATTTTTATGTAAGGCATAAGGAAGGAATTCAGTTTCGATTTTCTGCATATGGCTAGGCAGTTCTCCCAGGACCATTTGTTAAATAGGGAATCCTTTCCCCATCACTCGTTTTTGCCAGGATTTTCAAAAATCAGATGGTTGTAGGTGTGTGATCTTATTCCTGAGTTCTTCTATTCTGTTTCATTGGCCTATATCTCTGATTTTTAAAATAGTTTTTTTCTAATTCTGGGAAGAACGTCAATGGTAGTTTAATGAGAATAGCACTGAATTTATAGATTACTTTGGGCAGTATGGCTATTTTCATGATACTGATTCTTCCTATTCATGAGTATGGAATGTTTTTCCATTTGTTTATGTCCTCTCTAATTTCCTTGAGCAAGAGTTTGTAGTTCTCCTAGAGGAGGTCCTTCACTTTCCTTCTTAGTTGTATTCCTAGGTATTTTGTTCTCTTTTGGCAATTGTGATTTTTGCACATTGATATTGTATCCTGAGACTTTGCTGAAGTTGCTTATCAACTTAAGCTTTTGGGCTGTTATGACTTAGTAAGGAGTTCCTTCTTTTCAATTGGTTGGAATAGTTTTAGTAGAAATGGGACTAGCTCTTCTTTATACCACTGGTAGAATTCAGTGGTAAATTCATCTGGTCCTGGGCTGTATTTTTGGTTGATAGGCTATTGATTACTGCTTCAACTTCAGAAATAATTATTGGTCTATTTAGGTATTCAATCTCTTCCTGGTTCAGTCTTGGGAGGGTGTATGTGCCCAGGAATGCATCCATTTCTTCTAAGTTTTCTAGTTGATGTGCATATAGATGTTTATGGTATTCTCTGATGGTTGTATTTCTGTGGGGTCAGTGGTGATGTTCTGATTGTGTCTATTTGATTCTTCTCTCTTTTCTTATTAGTCTAGCTAGTGGTCTATTTTAATTTTTTTAAAAACCAGCTCCTGGATTTGTTGATTTTTTGAAGGTGTTTTTGTATGTGTGCATCTTTATCTCCTTCAGTTCCACTCTGATCTTGGCTGTTTCTTGTCTTCTGCCAGCTATGGGGTTTGTTTGCTTTTGGTTCTCTAATTCTTTTAGTTGTAATGTTAGATTGTTGATTTGAAATCTTTGTAGCTTTTTGATGTGAGCACTTAGTGCTATAAATTTCTGTCTTAACACTGCTTTGCTGTGTCCAGCATTCTGGTATATTGTCTCTTTGTTCTCATTAGTTTCTAAGAATTTCTTTGATTTCTGCCTTAATTTTAGTATTTACCCAGGAGTCATTCAGGAGCACATTGTTCTATTTTTATGTAGTTGTGTGGTTTTGAGTGAGATTCTTAATATTAAGTTCCAATTTTGTTGTTCTGTGGTGTGAGAAACTGTTATGATTTCAGTTCTTTTGCATTTGCTGAAAAGTGTTTTACTTCCAATTAAGTGATCAGTTTTACAGTAAGTGCCATGCGATGATGAGAAGAATGTCTATTCTGTTGTTTTGGGGTGGAGAATTCTGTAGATATCTATCAGATCTGCTTGATCCAGAGCTGAGTTCAGGTCCTGAATATTTTTGCTAAGTTTCTTTCTCCATGATCTGTCTAATATTGTCAGTGGGGTGTTAAAGTCTCCCACCATTATTGGGTCTTTTTTGATCTTTGTTGGTTTGAAGTCTGTTTTGTCAGAAACTAAGATTGCAACCCTGCTTTTTTCTGTTTTCCATTTGCTTGGTAAATTTTCCTTCATCTTTTTATTTTGAGCTTATGTGTGCTTTTGCACATGAGGTGAGTCTCTTGAAGACAGCAGATGGATTATGACTCTTTATCAATCTTGCCATTCTGTGTCTTTTAATTGGAGCATTTTGCCCATTTACATTTAAGGTTAATATTGTTATATGTGAATTTGATACTTTCGGCATGAGGCTAGCTGGTTATTTTGCAGACTTGTTTATGTGGTTGCTTTATGTCCTTTATGTCACCGGTCTGTGTTCTTCAGTGTGTTTTTGTAGTGGCTGGTAATGGTTTTTCCTTTCCATATTTAGTGCTTCCTTCAGGAGCTCTTGCAAGGTAGGCCTGGTAATGATGAATTTCCTCAGCATTTGCTTGTCTGAAAAGTATCTTACTTCTCCTTTGCTTATGAATCTTCATTTGGCTGGATATGACATTCTGGGTTGGAAATTCTTTTAAGAGTGTTGAATATTGACCCCCAATCTCTTCTGGCTTGTAGGGTTTTTGCTGAGAGGTCTGCTATTAGTCTGATAGGCTTCTCTTTGTAGGTGACCTGGCCTTTCTGTCTGGCTGCCTTTAACATTATTTCTTTCATTTTGACCTTGGAGAATCTGATGATTATGTGGTTTGGGGCTGATCTTCTCATGGAGCATCTTACTGGGGTTCTCTGGATTTCCTGAATTTGAATGTGGGCCTGTCTTGCTGGGTTGGGGACGTTCTCCTGGATGATATCCTGAAGTATATTTTCTAACTTGATTCTCTTCTCCCCATCTCTTTCAGGTACCCTAATCAGTCTTAATCCCATATTTCTCAGAGGGATTGTTCATTCCTTTTCATTCTTTTCTTTGCTATTCTTGTGTGCCTGTCTTATTTCCCAAAGATAGTCTTCAAGCTCTGAGATTCTTTCCTCCACTTGGTCTATTCTGCTATTGATACTTGTGATTACATTGTGAATTTCTTATGTTGTGTTTTTCAGCTCCATCAGGTCAGTTATGCTCCTCTCTAAACTGGCTATTCTGGTTATCAGCTCCTGTATTGTTTTATCATGATTCTTAGCTTCTTTGTATTTGGGTTGAACCATGCTCCTTTAGTTCAGTGAAATTCATTATTATCCACCTTCTGAAGCCTAATTCTGTCAATTCAGCCATCTCAGCTTCAGCCCAGTTCTGTGCCCTTGCTAGAGAGATGCTGCAGTCATTTGAAGGAGAAGAAGCACTCTGGCATTTTGAATTTTCAGTGTTTTTGCAGTGATTCTTTCTCATCTTTGTGGGCTTATCTACCTTCCATCTTTGAGGTTGCTGACCTTTGAATGGGGCTTTTGTGGTGTCTTTGTTGTTGATGTGTTGTTGCTTTCTGGTTTTTTTTTTTTTTTTTTTTTTTTTTTTCCCTAATAGGCCACTCTTTTGTAAGGCTGCTGTGGTTTGTTGGGAGTCCACTTCAGACCCTACTTGCCTCTGTCCCTCCCACACCTGGAGGTATCACCAGGGAAGGCAGAGAAACATCAAAAATGGCAGCCTGCTCTTTCCTCTGGGAGCTCCTTCCTGGGGGGCGCTGATCTGATGCTGGTGGGAACACTCCTGTAGGAGGTTTCCGGAGAACCCTGTTGGGAGGTCTCACCCAGTCAGGGGGAATGGGATCAGGGAACTGCTTAAAGAAGCAGTCTGGCTGCCCTTCGGCAGAGTGGGTGCCGCCCTTCGGCAGAGTGGGTGCCGCCCTTCGGCAGAGTGGAGGCACCATGCTGGGAGAACCCCCTCATCCAGACTGCCAGCAGGGTAGAAAGACTAAGTCATCTTAACCACAGATACTGCAGCCACCCTGCCCCTTGGGGCTCTGTCCCAGGGAGAGATTAGAGTTCTGGTTCTGACTGCCTGGACTCCTCAGAGCCAGCAGGCTAGGACAGCCAACTGGAACACAGATATGGCAGCCACCCCTCTCCCCGGGAACTTGGTCCATCTCGGGCAGTCTCTAGCCTGCTGCTGCTGGCCCATTGGAATTCCAAGACAGTGGGTTTTAACCTGTGAGGTACCATAGGATTGGGACCCACAGAACAGGGCCACTTGGCTCCCTGGATTCAGCCCCCTTCCTAGGGGAATGCATGGATGGATCTCCTGCCTTGCCAGAATTCTTGGGGCTGCAGTACACAAAATTCCTTGATTTCTACATGTGCCTGTTTCCCAGAGGCTCTGTACAGCTCTGTGCTTTGGACCTAAGGCCCTGGCAGCATGGGCTCATGAGGGGATCTCCTGATCCAACCTGGTTGCAAAGATCTCTGGAAAGCTGATGCAGCCACACAATCACTCACCACTTCCCTTGGCTGGGATTGGGGACTCCCAGATGGACCATTGCCCCACCCTGCTTGTCCTCACTCTTCATGGGTCAAGCCATTCACCTAATCAGTCACAGTGCAAGAACCTGGACACCTCAGTTGAAGGTACAGAATTCACTTGCCATTTTCATTTCTCTCCATGAGAGCCATGGACCACGGCTGCGTCTAATTGGCCATCTTGGCCCGCCCTCCCCAAAATAATTTTTTTTTTTTTGAGACAGAATCTTACTCTGTCACCCAGGCTGAAATGCAGTGGTGAGATCTCGGCTCACTACAACCTCTGCCTCCTGGGTTTGAGCAGTCCTCCTGCCTCAACCTCCCAAGTAGCTGGGAGCATAGGTGTGAGTCACCACACTCAGCTAATATTTTGTATTTTTAGTAGAGACAGCGTTTTGCCATGTTGGCCAGGCTGGTCTCGAACTCCTGACCTCAGGTGATCCACCTGCCTCGGCCTCTCAAAGTGCTGGGATTAAAGGCATGAGCCACTGTGCCCAACCCAAAGTAATTTTCAAATGACATACATCTTAGAAGAAAACCACAGTCCTGACAATTTTAAGGTATCCTTATTCTGTGATTCCTCCCTCATGCTTCCAGTGCCTGTGGATGATAAGCACACATCTCTTTCTCTCGTCATCTCTTGCTCCCCTGGAACCCTCAGCAGTGTCCTCTTGGCTTCTCATTTCACTATGTAGACTAGGGAGTGGGGTGTATAGTGCATGCCTCACAGTTGCAATTCAATGAGGGCCTTGTTATATTGGGTTCTGTAGGCACAGTGGCTGCCTGCTTTTCAAAGATCTACAAAAATGGTCAAGTACTTAAAAAATCACTTTGCTGCCTCCATAATGTGGAAATAAAAAGTGCAAGTTATTATTACTAAATGTTTAATAAGTGTCTACACAATATTACATTATGTCAACTAATCAACCACATCTCACTTCTGTTGAGATTTACTCAGGGTGGTTGGCAAAATATTAAGGGAAATATTAGGAAAAGTTGTAAAATTATAGTCTCAAATTTTTTTGGAAGGCTAAAAGGTTTTATTGAGGCAGGCTGAAGGCAGCCGGTCCTTATCTTAAAGCATTAGGTCATAGGGTGAAGATCAGGAATAATAGAAGCTTCCCTAGTTAAGTCTGTTTACCCCACATTCCTGTCTCTACTCTGTTTGTTCCTCATGTAGACTTTGCGCCGATGGCCCTCTCGGTGGGAGGTGGAAGGAGGATTACCCATTAACGGTGTTTGTTCTGGGCCCCAGAACCAAAAGCTTTTATCATTTATAGAACTGCTCTTTTAACCATGTTAATTATCCACAAGCGTGTTGACTTAGAACCTCTGTTATTAAATCCGTACTGAATAAATGCGACGGAGAACAGTGAGTCGGGGTCAGGTAGCTGCAGTCGCCCTCTGAGAGCAGCTGACAACCTCCCTAGCCCACACAGTTCACTGTACTTTGTGTGTGAGTGTATTTTATTCATCCGTCGTGGAGTCAGGGTCTGCAGGACTGACCTCCACAGGTGGTGATTAATGTCTCAGGTGGTGGTGACCCCAGTGCGATCAATGCTACACACCTCTAAGGCTCTAGCAGAGCATTGCTATGGGCTGAATTGTGCCACCTCAAACACATATATGGAAGGCGTAACCCTCAATATGATGACATTGGGAGATGAGGTCTTTGGGAGGTAATTAGGTTCAGATGAGGTCACGAGGGTGAGGCCCTCAGGATGAGATTAGTGTCCTTATGAAAACAGACACCAGACAGCCTGCTGGCCTTGCCTCTGACATATGAGGATCCAGTGAGAAGACAGCCATTGGCAAGTCAGGAAGAGGGCCCTCACCAGAAACCAAGCACGTGGGCACCCTGACCTCAGACTGCCAGTCTCCAGAACTGTGAGAAATACATTTCTGTTGTTAAAGGCAGCCAGTTTGTGGTATTTTGTTATGGCAGCCCAAGCTGACTGATAGAGGAATTTTAATACATTTCATAGGATGTGGCAAGGTCGAAGATCTTTAAATGTCCCAGATCCCATGCATGCTTTAAAACATAAGTTATCTAGTTAAATGTAAGAATGACTGGGAACAGTGAGGCTTCTGGATGTCCCTTGTTGTGATATCATGGGACTATGCCTTCACCGATGGTCACAGATTGGTGGATTCCAGCATACACAAATATGAAACCTCAGAGCTAGCCCCTCTTCAGCTATTACAATGATGTGACTAAAAATGGAGGATCACATCACTTGTAGATGGATTTGTTCTGACGCTATTCTATATGGGTCACCTCCTTTCCTGATGGAGAGAAGACCGTTGAGGGCCCTTTGCATTCCTTGCCTCTGAGAACCTCATTATCTTGGGCTATTTTCATCCACTGAGTCAGATCCCCAAGGCTGGGGGGTTGTAGAGAGCAGCAGAGAGTCATAGAGGAGTAGCGCCTATGGCAGATAGGATAAAGCACATATTTTGAGATCGAAGAGCCTCCTCGTTAAACCAAAGCTTTGTCTCCCTCTGGCTGGTCCCCACACCTGCTTTCATACAGCAACATAGGAAGTCTCCAGAGCCCCTTGCCCTCCAAGTCTGACACTTCTTTCTCTTAACTTTTGGGGATTAAGGGACCCAATTAAGAAAATGTTCTGTAGGCATATTCTGAGCAGCTGTATGAAAGTTAAGACCTTCCAGAAAGAAAAAGATGTAAATGGCCATTTCGAAGGTGCCGGACCAGCAATTACTGACCTGGTTTCCAGTCTGTTATTTTGAGAACAGCCACACAAACCTTGAATTCACTCATGAAGGGGCGCTCTGTTTACTCAGAATATGTGCCGATTTTTCTTTGCCTGACCTCTGTGTCAGTGGCTTGGGGCCACCTCCGTCTTGATGTAGCAAAGGCTCTTTTGCTTAATTAAAGCCATGGATTTCCAGGCCACAGCCACTGGGGAGCTCAAGCATGAGGCCGGCTCAAGGCTCCGGTTTCAAGACAGCATCCTCACGTCTCTTTCTCCTTGAACAGATTTCCTGTGGTTCTTACTGGTTCCACCTGATATTGGTCCGTGACGATCGCTTCTACACTGTAAATATGGTAGCATAACTGTTCCTGAATAATTAAGCCTATCAGAAAATACACTAAAGCCAAACTCGTGGAATTAGGACATGAAACAACTTAAATTCTATATTTACCATTTATCTTTTGAGAGACTGGAAAGAAAATGGGTTGCCTTGGTTTTTATAGTAGGGTTAAATCGCTTCTCTGTTCAGTAATCTTCAATGATTCCCTGTTGTTTACAGTAGCAGGTCTTAAACTTTAGCAAGTATCTGAATTCCCTGGAATGCTTCTTATTCTATAGGGTGGGGGCCAGGGTCACTTGAGAATCTGCATTTCTATGTAGTTCCTGGGTAATGATGCTGAAGTTGATGCTGTGGTCTGGGAACCCCACTTGGAGAACCAGTGGTTTATAGCATAAGGCCCAAGCACCTTAACCCAGGACTGAAAGTGCTGTTATCTGGCCCTAACAGGCTTTCCAATTTGGTCTTCAATTCATAAATCCTTTGCTTTTGTCCAGTGGATTGCTCTCTGTTCTTTACTCTTGCCTCATACACGTTGAATCAGACCTACCCTTCCTCACTCCCCACTCCCTTTCTCCCATCCCGCCTTCTTTCCTTTATTTTTCTTTCCTTCATTTTTTCCTTCCTTCCTCTTTTTCTCCTGCTTTCCCACCCTTTCTGCCTCTTTTTCTCTCCTTCTCCTCTTCCTGCTCTTTTTTCTTTTCTACCTTTTCTCCTTTCTTCTTCCCTCCTTTCCTTCCTTCCTCCTTCATTTCCTTCTTTCCTTTTTCCTCCCTCCCTTCCTTCCTTCTTTCCTTTCTTTTCTTCCTTCCCCACTCTCTCCCTGTCTCCCTCTCTCTCCTTCTTCCTCCCCTTCCCCCCTCTGCTTCCTTCTTTTCCTCCCGTCCTCCCTCTGTTTCTCCCTTTTTTCCTAACTTCCTTCTATTTTTTCATGCTTTCCTTCTAACTTTCTTCCAATGCCCAAATCCTACCTTTAAGGATTCAGACATTACCTTTATTCATAGTTTCATTATCTTTGCCATGAACAGTTGGAATTCCCAGCAGGAATACCTGTCTCCAGCAGGGACCCCTCCGTCCAATCTCCATACTGCTGGGGAGGTATCTCCCAGATGGAAATCTGATATCATGGAGGCTCTTCTGCTTAGACTCCTGCAGGGGCTGTGCATTGGCCACAGCTAACATTTGCCAGCCTGGTGGGGGTAGTGCATGTGTGTGTGCGCATGTGTACTTTTAGGGATGAGAGGGGGATGGGAGGGCTTGTCAACCACACCTAGAGAGCTCTACCAACACACATACAAACGTCAGATAGTGTCACTCGGGGATCAAAGTAGACAGGCATCAGAATTGTGAGAAATTCTTAAAAACTAATATTCTAAAATTTTAAAGAGAAATAATATCTCAGCCCCCAACTTCAAGTTCCAGACATCAGCCTCTCTTCAATCAGTGGGATTCTGAGAGGGGATTGGGCCCCCTGGTCTCTTGTGCTGTTAGCACAGGGACAGGGGCAAAACATGGGCACACACAAGCGAAGTCCGTCTCCCCGAAATGGGAAGGCCAGGCTGGCTTTTTTTGGTATTTCCCACATGCCAGGGCCACATGTGCTCTGTTCATGCTCCCAGTCCCCACAGTGCAAATGGAGATGCTCACTGGGCTTGGACAGCTCTATAGCTGGACAGATGGACAGGTGAACAGGTGGATAGGCAGGCAGGTAGACGGATGGACAAGCAGACAGGCAGACAGATGGGCAGGTAGACAGGCAGATAGGCAGACAGATGGACAGGCAGGCAGGTAGACGGATGGACAAGCAGACAGGCAGACAGATGGGCAGGTAGACAGGCAGATAGGCAGACAGATGGACAGGCAGGCAGGTAGACGGATGGACAAGCAGACAGGCAGACGGATAGGCAGGTAGACAGGCAGATAGGCAGACAGATGGACAGGCAGGCAGGTAGGTGGATGGACAAGCAGACAGGCAGATGGATGGGCAAGTAGACAGGCAGATGGATGGACAGGTAGACAGGCAGATAGGCAGACAGATGGCCAGGCAGGCAGGTGGACAGGTGAACAGGTAGACAGATGGACAGGTGGACAGATGGACAGGCAGACAGGCCAATGCATCAGCTGTTGTTGCTGCTGCTGAGGGTTGCCCCTTCAAAGCACTCATATTTTTTCTGAGATAGGGTCTCACTCTGCCACCCAGGCTGGAGAGCAGTGGCACCATCACAGCTCACTGCAGTCCTGGTTTCCTTGGCTCAGATGGTTTTTCCACCTCAGTCTTCCTGGTAGCTGGGACTACAGGTGTGTGTCACCATGCCCTGCTAACTTTTTTATATTTTTTAAAGTAGAGATGAGGTCTCTCTACATTGCCAAGGCTGGTCTCAGACTCCTGGGCTCAAGCAATCCTCCTGGCACAGCCTCCCAAAGTATTGAGATTACAGGCATGAGCCACTGTGCTCAGCAAGAGCACTGAATTTTTATCCAGCTGTGCCTATCATTTCAGCTAGGCTGTTTGGCACTGGGAATGGCAGCTGCTGGACGGCCTTCCTGGGAAAGCATTACTAGAGGCCCCTGGACCTTGGAAGAGCTGGAGAGCTAAGCAGAGAAACTCGGGACAGCTGTGGCAAGGTGGGGGGCAGAGCCAGCTTTGGCTGGAAGGTCCCATGATCCCAGGCTCCTTCCAAATGGTAAGAGAAACTATTCACCATGCCAGGCTGAAGTCTGAACAGAAAAATGCCTTAAAAGAATGGATAGTGTTCACCCTCATAAATATGAAATTTAAGAATATAAATTCAGAGCTTTTATTTATTTATTTTGAGACAGAGTTTTGCTCTTGTTACCCAGACTGGAGTGCAATTGCACAATCTTGGCTCACCGCAACCTCTGCCTCCTGGGTTCAGGCAATTCTCCTGCCTCAGCCTCCTGAATAGCTGGGATTACAGGCACGCGCCACTGTGCCCAGCTAATTTTTTGTATTTTTAGTAAAGACGGGGTTTCACCATGTTGACCAGGATGGTCTTGATCTCTTGACCTCGTGATGCACCTGTCTCGGCCTCCCAAAGTGCTAGCATTACAGGCGTGAGCCACCGCACCTGGCTTCAGAGCTTTTAAACTGAAATATAACGTTGAATAAGGAATCTGTCAGACAACCTAGGATCTGTGTTCAATGTAAAATCCCAAATACAGGAAGATGACTTTTGAGAATGAGAGATTTTGAGCTCTTCATATGAGACTTTGTGACCATTTTTTTCCTCCAATTTTCTCGATAAAAAATTATTAAATTGAGATTTAATGAACAACTTTTGACCAAAGCGTTTCCTGCAGTTTGTTTTGGCAAAGTGGTCTATTGTTTCTATCATTAAAGCAGCGTTTCTTGGACACTTTTCACAAGATGTCATCGCAAGCGAAGAAGGAGGCTGCTGCCCCTCCTAAAGCGAAGCCAAAGCGAAGGCTTTGAAGGCCAAGAAGGCAGGGTTGAAAGGTGTCCACGGCCACAAAAAAAAGAGGATCCGCACGTTCCCCACCTCCTGGTGGCCCAAGACACTGCAACTCCAGAGGCAGCCCAGTTATTCCTGGAAGAGCGCCCCCAGGAGGAACAAGCTTGACCACTGTGCCGTCATCAAGTTTCCGCTGACCACTGAGTCTCCCATGAGAAGACAGAAGACAGCAACACTCTTGTGTTCACTGTGGATGTTAAAGCCAACAAGCACCAGCTCAAACAGGCTGTGAGGAAGCTCTATGACACTGATGTGGCCAAGGTCAGCACCCTGATTCGGCTGGATGGACAGAAGAAGGCGTATGTTCGACTGGCTCCTGATTACGATGCTTTGGAAGTGCCACCGAAACTGGGATCACCTAAACTGAGTCCAGCTGACTAATTCTAAATATATGTATATCTTTTCATCATTAAAAAAACTAGTGTCTATTGACTGTGGTTTTGTCCCCCAGGCACATGTGACAATAATACCTGGAGCCATCTTGGGTTGTCATTACTATGGAGTGAGGTTGATTGGTGTGTAGACAGTAGAAGTTAGGGATGCTGCAAAGCATCCTAAAATGCACATCACAGCCACCCCGCCTCCAACTAAGAATGATCCGGAACCAAATAGCAATAGTGCCAACCAAGTTTGAGAAGCCCTCCTGCAGAATGGCTTTGAACAATTTGCAGGAACAGTGTCTTGGTGTGTCATTTTGTGGCACCACCCACTTCTTCCTAAGACTGGTGAAAGGTATATATTTTCAAGTTGTGATTCAACACACTTTAATTTCAAGGCTTTTATCTGAGTCCTTGATACTATTGGAGGTAATGTGGGCTATGGCTTGCATGTCTGGATTGCATCACTTTTGTGATGTTTAGAAAACTGGAAAGATGTATAATCAGGAGAGAAAAATAAAGAGGCCCAAATGGAAAGATGCAATCTCTTCATCCGTTTTCATATTTGCATTGCTATATATTTGCCCCCATCTCTCTCATATAAATTGAGGATCTTTGCCTCCCTTTTAAACACGGAAATTACAATGGAATGTGGAAACGCCAGCTCCTTCTAGCTGTTCCCCAAGATCACAGCGGACATTTCACATGGAAGCTGGTATCTCAGCAGGTTGCCTATGGGCACGTCCACTCCCCTTCATTTACGCACATTCATGCAGGCTTCATAAGTGTCCTTAGGTTTCAGTTGTGGAAGAGGATAAAGGAAACCACATAGATCCACCAGGGAAGCGGAGTAAGAAGGCAACTGCACACTTCGGATTCGAAGTGGAGAAGATGTGGAGAAGGAGGTGAGAGCCGGGGAGATGCGTGCAATCCTGTGCTTTAAAGGTGCCCTGAGCACGCTCTCAGCAGAGGTGTCGTACTACCCAGTGCTCTTTGTTACAGACCATAAAGTCCCCCGCTGCTAGTTTGGGCGACTTACTAAGGACAACATTGGAGGGGCCATGGCAGCAGATTACAGGCTTACTCCGGGAGCAAGTCCCAAAGCAGCTGCAGGATGACCTGGGAGAGGAGATGCTGCTGATGCCAGGAATATGCTGTTCCCGTCATGGTCAGGAAACGGCTCTGTCCCCTTGCTCTTTCCCAGGTGGGAGCCCACTGTCCCTGCTAGCATCAGAAATTGTCACCACAGCTGCCAACCACCGAATCACATTACCTTTCTGCAACAGAGATGCCGCCACCATGGGGCAGTAAGGTGTCCCCAGGTCTCTCCTCATAGCTCCTGTCTGAATTGGTCCACAGGCGCCTGTCTGACTGGTGGCATCTGAGTCACATGTCTGCATTCTGGCAGCAAAGTCTGCTGGGAAATATAGTTGTTGTTTTTTTTCTGTTCTTAGAGTGTAGGAGTCACCATGTGGGGAATTGTCTAAATATAGAGGTGTTCAGCATATTTTACAGGGATATGTAAAATATTTCCCCGTGTTAAACATAGACACAGCACTCACATAGGATACCTGGGTGCTGTGTCTAAGTTTAACACTGGCAAATGTGACCTACCGTTCAGCTTGGCTCCAGACATCAGTTTCATGCCTGTGAGGAAGATGACCAACCTGCAAAAAGGTGAAAGGCAAGGGTCTGTGCCCTAAGAAAGGAGAAGAGAAGAAACATGACTGACCTGAGAATGGAGCACTTGTGGAGTGCCTGGGACTGTCTTTAGGGTGCAGACTGCAGCATCCCTGAAGAAGGCATGATGACAGGACCAGCCAGCATGCAGTCTATGTCACTGAGCAGTTCCTGAACCGGTCTCTTCTGACTATTCCAGATCAGTTATGTGTTCCTAGGAAAATGGCCAGAGAGTCAGACTGTCCGCTCTCCCCTGGTGCAACACTACTGGTCAAATAAATTCTGGGGCTTGAATTCCCACTGTAATGTGACTTTTTTCTTCCAATTCGTTTGAGATTTTCAGAACAAAATACCCTGCTTGAATATCTCTGTTTCTCCCATTTTGCAGAGAGGCTACATGAAACAGAGGAATGAGAAAGCGGATCTAGCTAAGGTCCAAGCTAAGCAAGGAGGAGACACAGTGTGTGTTCCTGGGATTTCCTCTCTGCAAGGCGCACAGTCTAAGTGAGTTGTTGCTCAGACAAGCTGGGAATGCCTTCTCTGCTTGGACACTTGTAGTTCTGCCCGATAAATGTAAATCTATGCCTCCTGCAACAACTGTAAATGTCAGCCATGACTTATGGAAAAACAGGGCCAAGAACACAGGAGAGAACTGACAATGTGTCTAGCTACTTCTGGGTGGAGGGAGAGAGGATGGTAGTTTGTCCAGAAAACACACAAGCACAGACACACACTCATACACATGAACATACACACACATATATACACTCACGTACACACACACCAACACACAATCTACTCACACACATGTTCACACACCATACGTGCATGCATGCACACACACAAACACAATACACACATGCACACTTCTTGCTTGTGCTGTGGAGAAGTAGAGGATAAGCATCTTAGTGTCTTTTTAAATTTTTTTGGGTGAGAGAAACCAACTCAAAGTACCTGTTGGGAAAATGGATTTGTTAGAAAAGATCCAGATCTCCTAAGACCCAAGACGAGTTGACTATCTAGGTCTCAGAAGAGAGAGAGCCAGGGCGTGGCAGGAGCACAGCGATGACCATCCATGTGCTCCCCTCCCTCAGGTACTTTCCCTTACCACACCACATGCCCCGCTCACTTGGTAGTGTTTAGATAAGTTCAGGACGCTGACCAGAGAGTGGTGCAATTCCCACTGATAAGGTGTCTACCCTTAGGAAATGTACCATGGCCCAGGAGAGGTGAGTTCACCTGACACCAAGACCCATAGCTCACTTTGTGGGTGAAAATCATTCCCAGGTAGAATTCTGAGCACAGGAACCAGGTAGCCTGGGTTGTGTCCCATCAACTTCATACAAAAGATCGGTGATTTTGAACAAATGCTAACCCACTCAGCATCCTCATCTCTGAAATGGGAATAATAATAATCCTTGCCACATGGGGTTGTCCTAAGTATGAATACTGCTTAATACATGAAAAGCACCTTCATCAAAGCCTGGCATTTAGTGCTCGGTAAGAATCAGCTCTTTTTTTTTTCATTACTCTACAAACATATGTGAGATATTTTGCAATACAATTCAAGAAAGTGATGGTAGATTTCAGTAAGAGATCACTTCTGAAAAGCTTCTGTTGTTTTTTGTCTTTTCTCTAGCCATGAATAATATACATGCTAAACTTTTTACAAGTTTCAAATGGTCTGTGAACAGAGTTCAACAAAATTTGTTCAGTGTAAGCTTCATCAAGAAATATAGATTTGGTTGGGCGTAGTGGCTCATGTCTGTAAGCCCAGCATTCTGGGAGGCCGGGGTGGTGGATCACTGGAGGTCAGGAGTTCAAGACCAGTCTGGCCAACATGATGAAACCACATCTCTACTAAAAATACAAAAATTAGCCGAGCGTGGTGGTGGGTGCCTATAAGCCCAGCTACTCGGGAGGTTGAGGCATGAGAATCGCTTGAACCCGAGAGGCAGAGGTTGCAGTGAGCTGAAATCACACCACTGCACTCCAGCCTGGGTGACAGAGTGAGTCTTTGTCTCAAAAAAAGAAAGGAAGAAAGAAGGAAGGAAGGAAGGAAGGAAGGAAAGAAGGAGGGAGGGAGGGAGGGAAAAGAAAGACAGAAAGAAAGAAAGAAAAGAAAGAAAGAAGAAAGAAAGAAGGAAAGAAAGAAAAGAGAAAGAAAGAGAGAGAGAAGAGAAGAGGAGAAGAGAAGAAACAGATTGATTTGTGAAATGCTTGCAGAAGAAAATCTTGCTGAAATACCTGCATGTGAGTGATTGATAAGGCTGACCTGGTGGCCTCTGCTTCTGTAGAGAAAAGGATATGGCGTGTGCCATTGCTACCTTGGCAAGTGGCACTAAACGCCTACCTGTAAGAGCAGAGCTGATGGGTTTTCTTTATACTTTTGATTAAAGTGTCTATCTATATAGAAAATGCACATTTTATAAGTGTACAGTCTCATGAATTTTCCCAAAATGACCTCACCTATGTAACTGGGAGCCAGACCAAAAAACAGAACATGAAGTTCTCCCATGTCTTTTTTTAGGCACTCTCTTCTGAAATTGGCGTACTGGCCAGATTGTTGGCCTATGTTTGTATTTTGTGTCAATGAAATCATGCAATATGTGTTTCTTTGTGTTTGACCTTCTTCACACATCATTATATTTGTGCAATTGTTCTGTGGTTGTGTTCATCTATTCTCATTGTTAAGTGAAATTTCTCTGTGCAAACATACAATTTAGTTACCCATTCTGGGCATTTGAATAATTTCTAGTTTTGGGCTATAATGAACAGAGCTGTGATGTACATTCTTATATGTGTCTTTGGGTAAACATACATAAGCATTTTTGTGTTATATATACCCAAGAGTGATCTGCTGGGTCGTAGGACATGCCAAATAATTTTACAGAGTGATGTCACTAATATTCACCACAGCAGCACTACTCGAGAATTCTAGTTGCTCCATATCCTTGCTAACACTTGGCATTTTCTAACTGTTTCATTGTAGCCATTCTGATGGGTGTGTGGTGGTTTCTCATGGTGGTTTCAGTTAGCTTTGCCCTGATGATTAACGTGGTTGAGCACACTTTCCTTTGCTTATCAGCTATTAGAATATTTCCTTTTGTGAAAAGTCTAAGTTCTTTGCTCATTTAAAATTGGGTTTGTCCTTTGATGACTGATTTGCAAGAGTTCTTTATGTATTCTGGATACAAACTGTTTATTAGATATATGTAATATAAATATTTTCCCCTTTGTATGAATTATATTTTCACTCTCTTAATGGTGTCTTTTCATGAAGAGTTCTTAATTTAATAAGGCCCAATTTATTAATGTTTTATGCATTATGAATAAAGCAATTATTTTCTGTTCATGACATTTTGGCCTACTACAAAGATGTGATGATGTTACTGTTTAATTTTTCTTCTGAAAGCTTTATTTACTGATTGTTACATTTTACATGGAGATATTATTAATCTGGAATTGTTTCATGTGTATGATGAAAACAGGGCCTCAGATACATTTTTTCTCTTATATAAATATCTATTTCACTCAATCCCTTTTTTTGAAAGACCATCCTTTCCTCACTACATTACAGTATTGCATTTGTCATAAATCAGGAGAGGATCTGTTTCTGTACTCTCTATTCATTTCTACTGGTTAGTTTGCCCATTCTTTCATTAGTATTACACTGTCTTAATTTTTGAACTTTAGTATGAGTTAATATCTGGTAACATAAATCCTCCAGCTTTGTTCTTCAAGATTACCTGAAATTTCCACGTGAATTTTAAAACCAGTTCATCAATTTTGACAAAAAATCCTGTTTGAATTTTGCTGGAATATTGTTAAATTTAATCAATCAATTCAGGAAAGAATGAACATCTTTACAAACTCAGGTCTTCTAATCCATGAACATGGTATATTCCTCCATTTATTTGTGTTTTGTCTATTTCAATAATATTTTAAAAAATCAGCCCAGAGGTCTTACACAACTTTGTAAGGTTTATTCCTAGGATTTTGATTCCTAAATGTTATTATTATAATATATATATTTTTGTTTTCTATTCATTTCTTGCCAGTAAATAGAAATACAATTAAATTTTGTGTTCTGGTCTTTTACATCCAGAAATCTTGCTAGTTTCACTCATTAATTTTAAATTTTTTCTTGTTAATATTCTCTTTTAATTGACAAGTAATACTTGTACATATTCATGGGGTACATAGTAATGTTTCAATATACACAATGTGTAGGAATCAGAGCAAGGTAATTAGCATATCCATTATCTCAAACATTTACCATTTCTTTGTATTGGGAACATTCAGTATCCTCCTTCTAGCTGTTTGAAGTGATATAACATATTACTGTTAACTATAGTCATCTTATAGTGCTATAGAACACTAGGACTTATTCTTCCTACCTAGCTGTAATTTTGTATCCTTTGGCAAATATCTCCCTCTCTTCCCCCTACACTTCTTGGCCTCTAGTATCCTCTGTTCTACTTTTTACTACTTTTTTTTTTTTTTTTTTTTTAGCTTCCACACATGAGTAAGAACATGTGGTATTTAACTTTCTGTTCCTGGCTTATTTCACTTAACATAATGTCCTTCAGTTCCATCTATGTTGCTACAAATGACAAGATTTTATTCTTTTTATGGCTGAATAGTATTCCATTGACTATATATATATATATGTGTGTGTGTGTGTGTGTGTGTGTGTGTAGTGTGTGTGTGTATATATATAGTCAATGGAATATATATATATATACACACATATATATATCCAATTTTCTTTATCCATTCATTCATTGTTGGATGCCAGGTTGATTCCATACCTAAGCTATAGTAAATAATACTGCAACAAACACGTGGGTGTAGATGTCTTTTCAATATGCTGTTTCCCTTCCCTTTGGCCAAATGCCCAGTAGTGGGATTTCTAAATCATAGAGTAGTTCTATTTGTAGTTTTCTGAGAAACCTCCATACTGCTCTCCAGAGTGGTTGTATTTGTTTACATTCCCACCAACAGTGTATAAAGAGTTTCTTTTTCTCTACATCCTCATCAGCATTTTTTTTGTTGTTGTTGATAGTAGCCATTTTAACTAGAGTGAGGTGATATCTCTTTCTGGTTTTGATTTGCATTTCCCTGAGGATTATTGATGTTGAAGATTTTTTAATACATTTCTTGGCCATTTTTTATGTCTCCTTTTGAGAGATGTTGGTTCAGATCATTTGCCCATTTTTAAATCTTTTTTTTTTTTTGCTGTTGAATTGTTCAAGTTTCTTTGTATTTTGGATATTAATCTCTTGGATGAATAGCTTGCAAATATTTTCTCCCATTCTATAGGTTGTCTTTTCACTCTGTTGGTTGTTTCCTTTGCTGTGCAAAAGCTTTTCAGTTTGCTATATAATTCCATTTATTTATTGTTGCTTTTGTTGCCTGTACCTTTGAGGTCTTATTTATTAAATCTTTTCCCATACCAATCTCCTGAAGCATTTCCTCTATGTTTTCTTCTAGTAGTTTTATTGTTTGAGGTCTTACATTTAGGTATTTCATCTATTTTTAATTAAATTTTATACAGGCTGAGAGGTTGGAACATAGTTTCATTCTTCTGCATATAGAGATTCAGTTTTTCCAGCACTATATATCAAAGAGATCATCCTTTCTCCAATGAGTGTTCTTGGTACCTTTGTCAAAAATCAGTTGGCTGAAGATATGTGGATTAATTTCTGGGTTCTCTATTCTGTTTCATGGGCCTGTGCATCTGTTTTTATGCCAGTGCTATGCTGTTTGGGTTACTATAGTTTTGTAGTATATTTTAAAGTATGATAGTCTGATACCTCCAGCTTAGTTCTTTTTGATCAGGATTGCTTTGTCTATTCAGAATCTTTTGTGGTTCTATACAAATTTTAGAATTTTTTTTAAAATGTCTGTAAAAAATGTTATTGGTATTTTGATAGGAATTTTATTGAATCTGTGAATGACTGTGGGTAATGTTATCATTTTAACGATGTTAATTCTTCTGATCCATGAGCATGGGGTGTCTTTCCATTTGTTGTAGCCTCTTCAGTTTCTTTCATTAGAGTTTTATAGTTTTCCTTGCAGAGGTCATTCACTTCCTTGATTAAATTTATTCCTAGGTATTTTATTTTATTTTTGGTAGCTATTGTAAGTGGGATTACCTTCTAGATTTCTTTTTCATCTCAATTCTAAGTTTTTAGGTAGAGTATTTAGGTTTTTCTGTGTAAGACAATACTGCGTTCAAACAGGGAAAATTTAACTTCCCCTTTTCCAATCTAAATGTCCTTTATTTATTTTTCTTGCTAAGTGCTCTGGCTAGGACTTTCTTCACCTGTTCTAATAGTTTTTAGGTTCCCTTGGGTTTTCTACATGCATAATCATGTTATCTATAAATAACAAATATTTCATTTTTTCCTTTCTAATGCTTCTGTTCTTTATTTCTTTTTCTTGTATTACTAGGCCAGGCCTTGAGTAGCATGTTGAATAAAAGTGGCTGTGCTGGGCATGGTGGTGAGTGCCTATAGTCCAAGCTACTTGAGAGGCTGAGGTGGGAGGATCGCTTGAGCCCAGGAGTTCTGGGCTGTAGTGGGCTATACTGATCAGGTGTCTGTACTAAGTTTGGCATTAATACAGTGACCTTCCAGGAGTAGGGGACCGCTAGGTCGCCTAAGGAGGGGTGAACCATCCCAGGTCGGAAATGGAGTAGGTCGAAACTCTTGTGCTGATCAGTAGTGGTATCATGCCCATGAATAGCCACTGCACTCTGGCCTGGACAACGTAGCAAGACCCTGTCTCTTAAAAAAAAGTAGTTGTAAAAGCATTTTATATTGTCCCTGAAGCTCAGAGGGAAAGCTGTCAATATTTTACCATGAGAATTGAAATTTGCTGTTGATTATTTTTCCTCTCCCAAATACTAACCAGGCCTATTCCCGCCTAGTTTCTGAGATTAGGCACATTCAGAGTGGTATGGCCATAGATTGCTGCGGATTTCCTCATACCCCGTCTCACATTAAGGAAATTCCCTCCTATTTTTAGTTTAATAAGACTTTGTTTGTAAAAAGTTATAAATGGGTACTGGATATTGTTAATTTACATTATTAGTTTTACACCTTTCAAGACATTTGTGTTATTTTCCTCTTTTCTCTCATTACTGTTGTATGTTGTATTGATTGATCTATTGTTAAGCCATCCTTGCATCCCTGCAATAAACCCCCCTTGATTTTAATATATATTATTATTTTTACATATTACTTGATTTGATTTGCTGATATTTTGTTTAAAACTTTTACATTATGTTAGGAGACTGATCTCTAATTTTTCTGTCCTGTAATATTATTTTTGGGTTGCAATGCTTTGTATTTTCTTCTTTATAGTTAGATTAAACATACTTTCATGTTTAAGAAAATTCTAAATTTTTTTCTTCTGTGAACTATCCATTTGCATTCTTTGCCCATTTTTCCTTTGTTCTTCCTTCTTGTCTATTTTAGAAAGTTTTACACATTAAGAAAATTTATCTTTTGTCTCACATATGCATGCTCAATATATTTCTGCCAATTTTAAATTTATCTTTTGATTTTGTTTACGGTATATTTTTGTGACTATGCACAACATTCAAATTTTTTATGTACTCCAGGATTTCAGTTTTTCACGACTTCTGTGTTTGAAGTCTTGCCTTGAATAATCATAAAATTATTTTTATGCTTCTATGGCTTTATTTCTTAATGTTTAAATATTTGACTACCAGCATTTGTTTTAGAGCAAAGAACACAATACATTTTTGTTAGGCCAAAGTGAACTACCATAAACTTCTATTTGTCAAACTAAAAACTAAGTCCCCAAGAGCAGGACTGGGCCTGTTTTCAGGCTCTCATCCTCACCCAATCTGCATGAGGTAGAATTTGAACAAATAGTAGCCCCTGTTTGTGCAGGGTTAAAAAAGCAAAGTTAGAGCTCTTTCTCCACTTTTGAAATACTTTCTGAGTTCCCTCATGTCAGACCTTGTGTTGGGTGCTGAGGAGCAGGCAGGGAAACAGCAGAGCTCACTGGGCTGAGCCTTGGGTTCTGTGAAGGTTGGGGACACTCTGCATGAAGACATCCCAGAGGTGAGGGAGTGTGTGCGGCATTCAAGGCAGGGGCAAAGCACAGAAGTGTGGGGGCTGTGGAAAGTCCCGGGGCTTTCAGGGCACCCCTGTGTGAATGTGTTACAGGACAGGGGTCCTGATCCAGATCCCAAGAAAGGGTTCTTGGGTCTTGTGGAAGAACGAATTCAAGGCGAGTCTGTAAAGTGAAAGCAAGTTTATTAGGAAAGTAAAGGCATAGACAGAGTTGACCATTTTTATGGTCGTTTCTTGATGATGTGCTAAACAAGGAGTGGACTATCCATGCCTTCCCTTTTTAGACCATATAGGGTAACTTCCTGACATTGCCATGGCATTTGTGAACTGTCATGGCACTGGTGGGAGTGTCAGAGGCATGTGAACCAGAGCAACTCCATCTTGCATAGGAGCTGGGTAAAATGAGGCTGAAACCTACTGAGCTGCATTCCCTGACAGTTAAGGCTATTCTGCTGTGGTTCAAACACCTCTGACAGGCCAGGCACGGTGGCTCACACCTGTGATCCCAGCACTCTGGGAGGCAGAGGTGGGTGGATCACGAGGTCAGGAGATCAAGACCATCCTGGCTAACACAGCAAAACCCCGTCTTTACTAAAAATACGAAAAAATTAGCCGGGCGTGGTGGTGTGCACCTGTAGTTCCAGCCACTCAGGAGGCTGAGGCAGGAGAATTGCTTGAACCCGGGAGGCGGAGGTTGCAGTGAGCCGAGATGGGTCCACTGCACTCTAGCCTGGGTGACAGAGTGAGACTGTTTAAAAAAAACAACAAAAAAGGCTCTGACAAATGTTCTAAGCATAGATGCCAAATGAGGGCATCAGAAGGCCTTTTGAGGTTTTCCTTTGTCACCACCTCTAACAGGAACTTCCTCGAGAGGACAGGGATTCCAGGTGCTGGCTGTCCTGCCGGGGAGTATATACGGCCTGACTGCCTGCACTGTTAGGTGTGATTGGTGCCCCCTGGGGTTTGGTAGCCAGTGGCCTGAGGTCTTGGGTTTATTGATGCCTGGAGTCCCAGGTTCCATTCCCTGACAATGTTATTTCTAGTCCTGGTGGTGAACTGTCACCTTGCTGAAGGGTGGGTGGAAGGTCAACCCCAGTGGGTGGTCTGCCCTCCCCCACAACCCACCCAGTGTTCCAGATTCCGCTTGCTTATTCCCAGAGACACTTATCCTTTCATGCCAGGAGGAGAAATGAATGCCTCATTTGCGTGCTTTGAATAGAATGCTAATGATGGGAGGTGAGGGTGTATTCATTATTCATGTGCCATCTCCTCCCTCCACCTCCTCCCAGGGCACAGGGACGCCTGGAGGCTTCTCAGTGGTGGAACAACAGGTAGTCAGCCTGTCCCTGGCTGTCCTGGCTGCTAGGAGCCTCCACTGCAGGAGCAGCCCTGATGCCCCAGGTTCCCGACGGCACTGGTCCTGGGTGGCTTAGGTCACCGGGCTCAGGGCCAGTCCTGCTGAGACAAATCATCATTGCCTTGGTGAGTCTCACCTGCCCCTTGGCCTGGATGAGGTGGTGGGAGCCTCCTGTCGGGTCAAGAATGAATGATTCTTGTCTTTGAAAAGTGATTGCATTACCCTCACTTCTAAAAGAAGTCTCTGTGTCCCCAGGAGGACGTTGCGGGTCAGGAGCTGGGTACATTGCGCTCACTGGCTGAATCTTCTCATTGCCTTTACGTTTCCAGTTGCAGCTTCTTTAAAAGGAACTGGTGCCAAACCTAACATTTATTTGCACGGCAATCTCCTGCCGGCAAGCACACCTACTTAATGGAAGTAGATGAAGCTGGGGGCTGAGCGCGGGTTTGTGAAGGGATGGGATGGAGATGGCCTTGGAGACTGCTGTCTGTGGAGATGCTGCGGCAGGGAGCACCGAGAAAACGTGTTTCTGGGATCTTGATAAGGATTCTATTATGACTCAAATAGTTTCACTTTTCTTTTAAATGAGATCATATTATTTTGAAAGACTGCATTGGAAGGATGAGAAAGCGCATGGCTATGGCCTAGTTTCATGAAACATAAGAGGTACTTAGCGACCTCCCCAAAGAATACAGAAGCGGGACAGTAATATGGGATTTGCTTCTCATAGAAGTGGTGGCATTCTTGTTTGGTCTCATTTATTTTCAGCAAAATGCCTTGAGTGAGGCTAAGAAATAGTTCTCTTGAGAATGATTTTACAATGGCTCAGAAAACCCTTTGTGAGATTCCCATGTGACAAATCTCAGGAATTTCAGTGCATTGTTCCAAAGTTTTAAAAAACTCATTATGAACCCTGTATAGTCTAAATTTTCCTAATTAAGTTTTAAAGTCACTCCTTTTATTGCTTAAAAATCATTGAGCATTACATTATAGTACTGTGAAATAAAACTGTGCTCACTGGGTAATAATATATTAACTTCTTGGGGTTCATGTAAATGCATTTGACTCCTGAAACAGAACACACTGGCATGGTGGGAAGTTAAGGGAAGAAGGTAAGGCAGTGCATAAAGTCCATTTGTGCCAGTGCTGTTGAAAATGCACATAACTCTTTATTGATTGACACGAACCTTAATGAAGTCCCTGCCCCAGGGAGTTTCTGAGTCGCAGGCATAAAGCATACTGTGCAATGGAATCAAAGGGAGAGGGATAGATAGTACAGCATAAACCGGGGGCCGCAGCAACGTGGGAGGACAGGGTTAGTGCAGAGCTCAGCATGCAGCGTAACGCCAGCACCCACGGAGAATTTTTGCTTTATTTAATTTTTAAGGAGACATTTTTTTTAAATGCATGCCGCTGCCTCTGGTTCATAAGGATTGCAATGAATCATTTAGTATAGCCACCACGGAATGCACTAGGTCACCAGCTAAAAAGATGCATCGTTTTTCTTTTCATGTTTTTGAAGCATGAAAGCGACACATAACTTGCTTTCTCCACGGTTCAGAAACACTTTAGGAGTTTTGGGGTCCCTTGTAAACTTGGTTACCCTGTGCCTTGGGTTGATTTTACTAGGGACAATCAGAAGAGCTGTTTTCCCTGTTTTGGTTGGCTATGCTTTTATAACACTCAGAGCCATTAGCATAGATTGGCCACAGACACCCAACAGGTTGTGCTGAGAGATAAGACTCCACACCTCCAGTAAATCCCCTGTCTTGTTCTTCTCCCAAGACACACCCTCTCTCTGCTCATCTTGGCCTCTGCTTCTAATTTGTTAATCTCCTGTCTCTTTATAAAAATGTATTGCCAAGATACTTACTTGGTTTACACCCCAACTGTGGCCTGCCTGGGTTTGATGTATGTGATGATTATTTATGGGTTCACATCAGACTGTAGAACTCTCAAAGGCGGGTCCAGTCTCTCTTGGTCCCTCTCTGCTTAGCACAAAGTGTTGGGGTGAGTTGAGCCTTACAGGTTATAAGGAAGAGAGACTCAGTCAAGCTCCTTCCCATAAAGACAGTTTATTGTAAAAATGTGTGCTGCAGTAAAGGAGGTAGGAATCTCATGGGCCCCCAGAAAGAGCTGCATTTTTGGTATTAAATGTGGCACTAAGGAGAGGTTCTCTTGGGACTCCAGAGCCTTGGGGAATGATACACGAGTTCCTTCTCAAAGTGGTTACCCTGTGGCTACCCTCGCTTGGCAGCAACACTTGGAATTAGAGGAGGTGTCCCTGGTTCCCTGAGACCCCCCACTGCTGCTCCCAGACTCTCTTTCCCTCCCTTCTTGAAGAGCTCGACTTGCATGCCCTCCTGCCAACTGACGTCACCTCGTACCCTGCCCCCGGGTTGCTACCCTGGCTTTTGCCCCAGCCCTGCCCTCTAACCCAGCAGGGCTCTGGTACCCATCTTCCTCTCCAGCCCTCCTCTTGCCGGCCTGGCCTCTCCCCCTAGCTGAGGAGGTGCCCTAACCTCTTTGTCTTCATTCCCCAGCCCTCCTGGAGATCCTCATGGCCTAACCTCTTTGTCTTCATTCCCCAGCCCTCCTGGAGATCCTCATGGCCTAACCTCCTTGTCTTCATTCCCCAGCCCTCCTGGAGATCCTCATGGCCTAACCTCTTTGTCTTCATTCCTCAGCCCTCCTGGAGATCCTCATGGCCTAACCTCCTTGTCTTCATTCCCCAGCCCTCCTGGAGATCCTCATGGCCTAACCTCTTTGTCTTCATTCCCCAGCCCTCCTGGAGATCCTCATGGCCTAACCTCCTTGTCTTCATTCCCCAGCCCTCCTGGAGATCCTCATGGCCTAAGCTCCTTGTCTTCATTCCTCAGCCCTCCTGGAGATCCTCATGGCCTAACCTCTTTGTCTTCATTACCCAGCCCTCCTGGAGATCCTCATGGCCTAACCTCCTTGTCTTCATTCCCCAGCCCTCCTGGAGATCCTCATGGCCTAACCTCTTTGTCTTCATTCCTCAGCCCTCCTGGAGATCCTCATGGCCGAACCTCTTTGTCTTCCCTCTTCAGCCCTCCCGGAGATCCTCCTGCCTTCTCCGCAGGTGAACTCCTCTCCAGCTGCACTGGGAAACAGCACCGTGAGCTGTGAGCCCCTTGGCTTCCCCACTCTGAGCCTCCTAAAGCACTTCTGCCTGGCAGTCTTTCTCCTCTGTCTGGCATAGGCAGAATGCTCAGATTGCGATCCCCGGGTACAAGCCCTACACAATTCCCATGCCTTAAGTGTGGGTAGAACCCATGAATAAGTGATGGAATATCACTCCCATGATTAGGTTGCTTGTCATTTGAGGTTGAGTTAATTGAAAGAGATTATCAGGGTGTGTCAGACTTAACCAGTGAGCCCACGAAGAGGTCTTGCCCTTCCTGAAGTCAGGGATGTTCAGGGTGAGGGATTCTGTGCTGGCTTTGAAGACGAAGGCACCATATGGTAAGGACCTGAGGGAGACCCCTAGGAGCAACAGCATTCTCTGGCCAGCAATGGAGTAAGGAAATGAGCATGTTGGACCTAGAACCACAAGGAATTGAGTTCTGCCAGCAGAAAGAGCTGGGAGGAGGAACCCACGTTTCAGATGAGAGCCAGCCTTGTGAGCCCCTGGACACAGAGCCTGGGTGGGCCAGTCTGACTTGTGAGCTAGGGATCAATAAGATCATAAATGTCTGCTGCTCTGAGGGGCTCCGTTGGTGGTTTTTTTGTTAGGCAGCAGCAGACAACTACTGCCTCCTCCCTCTGGCTGTGGAGATTCGCACACCTCCTGGTCTGTGGCCTGAGCGTCCGCGCTGCTTCTATTCCATTCCTTCTCCTTGTCAAGAGGTTTTCTCCTTCTCTTTTCCCGTTTCTTCTCCTGGATTATTTCCATCAGCGGACAAACCTGCCCCATCTTAAAAAGATCTTTCCCTGGCCACTCGTCCCTCTCAAGGTGCCACTCCAGGCCTCTGCTTCCCCCTTGGGCACACTTCTGAGGCGTGAGTGCCGTCCCTTGTCCCCCGTTCTCCACAAGCTCTAGTCTGGTGCTCTCTCTAACAAGGTCCACGGTGACAACACCTGGCTGTCCTCACCTCGCTTGGCTTCCTAGCAGCACAGACTGCAGTCGAGCCTCGGTCTTCTTCTGGCTCAAGGACACCCCTTACTGTGGTTTCCCCCAGGTCACCTGCCAGGGCTTCTGACTCTGCTGGTTACCCTCCTTCGGCCAACCCAGCAGCTGTGGGTTTGCTCCTCTCCAAGCACATCTCCCGGGGGTGTGAAAAGAGGGTCTCATGCCTCCTGATACGCTTTGGATCTGTGTCACTGCCCAAACCTCACGTTAAATTGTCGTCTCCAGTGTTGGAGGAGGGGCCTGGTGGTGAAGCAGGAGCCACCGCAAGAAAGAGACCACTCAGACACCGAACTAGGAAGGAAGAGGTAGTCCATCTCGGCCGGGAGCCAGGCGACATGTTCGTCTAACAGCCAAGCTCATCTAACAAAGGGAAGCTCTGCCTTTATATAGGCTCACAACTCGATATCACACTTGAAAGGGTCTTGGGTTTACAGTCTTAGAAATTACATGTGAAAGGGTCTTGGTCGATGGAGAGGAGTGGGGTGGGGGTTTGATCTTGTTTAAGTAAAAACAATGCCTTCCGGAGAGATTCCCCCCACACTATGCCTGCTATCTGTAGGAAGGTGATTTAGGAGGCTCCAGTTGGCCAGCCTTTTCTTCTATTAAAATGCAGTGTGGAAGTCAAGGGGGACGTGATCTTAGATGCTTGGGTCTTCTCCCTCAGTGGGAGGTGATTGGATCACGGAGGTGGATATCTCCCTTGCTGTTCTCATGACACTGAGTGAGTTCCCACGAGATCTGGTTGTATAAAAGCGTGTAGCACCCTCCCCTTCATCCTCTTCCTCCTGCTGCGGCCAAGTGAAGACATGCCTGCTTTTCCTTCGCCTTTCACTGCGATGGAAAGTTTCCTGAGGCTTCCCCAGCCATGCTACCCATCCAGCCTGTAGAACCGTGAGCCAGTTAAACCTCTTTTCTTTAGAATTTACCCAGTCTCAGGTATTTCTTAATAGAACAGACTAATACAATCCCCATGGCTGTAACTACTTCTTTATGACCAGGGCACCCAGGTGTGGCTCCCCACAGGGTCCCCTCTGAGCTACATGTTCGCAGCCAGTGTCCCACCCAGTGCCACCCTGGGTGGGTAATACATATCTCAGTCTGTGTGTGTCCAAAGGGAAATTTCCACTTCCTCCCGTCCTGCCCTCAAATCTTCTCCCTGGGCTTCCTGCCTCAGTAGGAAATCTACAGGTCATTTTAAAGTACCTTCTCCGCCTGCCATCCCCACGTGTGCTCCATCATCAAGTCCTGTGCCTCCTGCTTTCCAGGTGAATCCTCTTAACTGGTCTCTCTGCCTCTGCTCTTGCCCCTCCCTGGCCCATCCTCCACTCAACAGCAAAAGTGCTCTTCCTAAAAGGTTGGCACCTGTGGTCCTCCATGCCACTGCCCCACAGGCACCAGCTCCAGTCTCACTGTTCTCTTTCCGGTCCTCAACCTCACCAACGTCCTTCCTGCTTCAAGGAGCCTGCCCAGGCAATTGCTCCGGCTTGGAACACCCTTTGCGTTCTCTTGGCCGGTGGCTTCCTTCCTTCTTGCCTTTCAGGTGGCTCTTCAGGGAGCCTGGTCTCGTTGCACTCCAGCAGAGCTGCCCCGCTATCCCTCATGGCAGCCCTTGGGTTTCCACTGTGGAACTCACAAATTAGAAGGTAATTCTTTATGCTTTTCTTTCTTGTTCCTTGAAGGCCTGTACTCTTCTTCTGGGTAAAGATTCAGTCCACTTTCTTCACTGTTTATCTCCAGGACTTAGCACAGCGCCTGACACGTAGGGGGCCCTTGATGAATATTAGCTTACTTTGAAAAACAATGAACAACATTAGGTGTTGGCTTGCTGCTTTCAAGCACGGCTACTTCCATTTGATCCATTCCATAACCCTATCTGGAAGACTCGTGATCATGAATGTTTAGCAGGTGAGGAGATCAAATTGGAATCAGGTGAAATAATTTATCCAACGTTATCCCTGCATAAATGCCAGGCTTTCTGGCTGCAGAGCCTGCCTGTCGGTCCTACACGGGGCTGGGCAACGAGCCCACTCACAGGACTATTGAAATTTGTAACTAATGCAATAGGGTAGCGGGAAAATACGCAGAGCTGCACACGGGGAAATGGTCTTCTTTGTGAATATGGAAATGCTAAGGAGACACAGAGGAGCGATATTTGGGTTGACAATCATGTCTTCAGTGGCCGGTAACATGGTGTTAGGTGTAGTTGCTTGCATGAGCAGCAGAGCGCCTGAGAGGTTGTTTGCTCAGTCTCAAAACAGCGGGTGGAGGATGCTGTGACCGGTATCTGGAGTTTTGAGAGAGGAATGTGGCCACTGGGCCACATCAAGGGCTGATGAGACTCCGTTCCCCTGCTGGATGGAGAGTGCTTGCACGGGGATGGCCTCTTTTCCATCCCTTTGTTTTTTGTTTCCAATTTGTTCAAACAACAAGGAGCTTTGAAGTTCCTTAAGCTGCCACAAGTGCAGAGCCTGGACCGCTGAGTGCGAAGTTTCTCGTTTCACTGGAAACATGCCAATTTTCCAGATGCTAATAATGAAGGGCATTTTTAAAAAGCAGAGCTCGGTGTTCCTACAAATGCCTTGTTTTTAGGGACAGTGACAGCAAATTGACTGATGTACAAGTTTATATATAAATAAATAAACATATACAGGGAGAGAGACAGAGAGAGCACACGTGTGTCGTATTCCTAAACTTGTAATCGAGTCATGCAAAGAGGTTTTCATTTCAGTGTTTAATTGGATGCCTTGAGGAGGGTGGGGGTGAGTGAAAGACACTCAGTAGGCCACACACATGTAGGAGGCAGAGAGAAGGAAGCCCAAAGTCGGTGGTGTGCCTGAGTGGCTGTGGAGCAAGGCTGGCCACTTCCATGGGAGATGGAGGAGGTTGCTATGGTTTCAATCAGGGAACTTCTCCAGGCTGCAAAAGGCGGGCCCTTTCTTTGCTGTTAAAGGCAAGGTTCACACTGGGTGGGCGCCAGGACAAAAACGCACTGGGACTCGGGCTACGCGCTGCTCGGATGAGACCGTGGCCACCTCCTTTGAGAGCCAAGCTGTTTGTTCCTTGAAGGTTTGCAGGCTTGGCTGTTGGTTTGTGTTTGCAGTGGAAGGAGGATGGCACCCATGGCGGGACTTTGCTGCCACTGCCTCTGGAACCAGGTCGGAGTCACCACTTCTAGAGCCTCTTCTGTGCTCACCACAACCTGGTGGGCTGGGTCTCCATTCTTGCTGTTGATCTGGTTGGTTACAAAGCCCACGGAGACAAAATCTTCAGCACAGAGAGGAGATTTGCTGCTGACACTTTGGTGTATGCTTTTCCAGATTTCTTCTGAGTCTGCAGATCTACAGGACCTGTGGTCTAGAGCCTGTTTCTGGCCCATGTCTCCTCAAGCAGACAGATAGCAAGTGGGATCCATTGGCAATGTCTGGAGACATTTGTGGTTTCCATGACTAGGGTGGGATGGGGACTACTGGAATCCAGGGGGTGGAGGCCAGGGATGCTGCTAACATCCCACAAGGCACAGGATAGCCCCCATGCAGAGGCTGCTCTGGCCCCAGGGGTCAGCAGTGCTGAGGTTGAGAACACTTGTTCTCAGCTTCTCTGCTCATGGCCATTACTCATCTGGCCCTGCATGGGACTGTGAGCCACTTGAAGCAGGGCTGCTGCTGGCTGATCCTCGGTGGGTGTCAGTCAATAAGTGCAGGATGCCCGTCAGCTGCTGCAGCCGATTCCTCTGGCCTCAGGACCAAATAGTTTCATGGGGGACAAATAAGCAAACTCAGGATGCTGTGGGTTGTGTTCCTTTGTTTAGGGCTCACAGATTCCTCTGCTGAGCAGGCAGATGGGATATTTGCTTATCACAGATACCTCTATCACAGTCATCAATGTGGTCCACACAGTTTCACACAAATAATCCCATTGAATCCTCACACCAATTCTCTAAGGATTCAACTGTGATGGTCCTTCTGTTATAGATAGAAAAATAGGCTTCAGAGGTCAAAGCCCTTCTTTCCCATGCTGCACACCCAGTGAGCACAGGAGCTTGCACGTGGCCATTTACGGCTCCAGTTAAACCCTGATAAAGCTAAGGCAGGGCTCCACCAGGGCCGCCGGGATCTATTTCACTGCACCTTGGGGGCAAAAGCTAGGGTCTCAAGGCCCATTCTGCCACATGGCAGATGCAGTGCGAGGGTGGGGGTAGCAGGCGTGCAGTGGACAAGTGGCCCCTCTGTGGCTTCACGCTGCTGCGTTGCCAAGGAGCTCCCCTCTCAGAGCCCACGGCAGTGAGTGGATGAGCCTAGCGTGTGCTGGTCAATTTTGACAACAACCAGCTGGGATGAGGGTGGGGAATTTTGCTCTGAGTTGTAGTATTTGCCACTTTCTGTGGTGTAGACACTCCCACCGTGGCTGGTTTCACGTCGTCAATGTGACACCATTGTGCACAGCCATGGAAAGCAATGTACACAGGTGTCTCCACCCAGCCCACGAGAGCATGCGGCAGCACACCACTGCCTGTGGCCGGGAGCAGTGAGCTCAGCCAGACGCCCTTCCCCTGGGAATCTCAGTCTCTGCAGTATGTGAAAGTGCAGCCTCGGGTTGGCAGATGGGGTTATGTGCATTTGGTAAATTGTGAAAGAAGGGCCCCTCCTGATGGTTTTAACTGTCCTGGTTGGGAGCTCTGGCAGGCTTTGTTCCCTGGATATTGCTGACTGTCAGGTGGGTTATAGGCCTCTTAGCAGCAGGCTGTAGGAGAAGTGTCTGTAACCACACAATTGGTGCCCATTAAAACTGATTGTGCCTTCAGAATCCAAACTAGTCCTGTCCCAGGGAAGGGAGAGGAACAGCTCACTGAGCCTCTGCAGATTGCTTTGTGCTCCTTCGACAGGTGGGACGATCTGCATATCAGCAAGGTAACTTGGGCCACCCAGGGTGCCACAGGTAGCAGTGAACAGAGTGTGGATTTCCACCTGGCTTGTCCGGGACAGAGACGAGGGATTCTGTTAAGAAGAATGTCTCATTGCCTGTGTGGTGAGTGGGCCCCATTCCTTAGGTCTTGGTGAGGGAAGAACGCAGAGTGTTGGTTGTAGATGTCCATTCTAGGCAGAGGCCCAGCCTATGGACTCGGCTTCCATATAGTCTAGGGGAGGGCAGGCGGTGGCCAGGCAAATCCGACTGGATGTGGGGAGTTGGCAGATGCTAGCATGGGCGTGCAGCAGGGAGATGAGGGCAGCCTTCTCCCTCCATCGGGACCCCTCTGGGCCGTGCTCTTAGAGGTTTTAGATAAACTAATGCTGACAGGAAGCTGCTGGGGCCTGCAGTGTCCTGTGGGCAGCCTGTCCCCGCTCGGGCAGAGGGGAGAGAAGGCAGTGAGCGCTTCAGCAGGAGGGTGGCCCCCAAGCCTCTCCAGCTGCGGTGCTGAAGCCGGGAATGAAGCCTTCGTGGCAGGCCCGAGCTGTTTCCTCAGTTTTCTAATTAGGAGGACCTTCCTGGTCACAGCTTTTACTTCTCTCTAATTCATCTCTCAGTGGGGGGTTCTTTCTCACTTAACTTCTAAATTTACACCTTTTGTCTCTCCCTGCACACCTATCTGGAGGTGTTGACGGGTGCTCGGCAGGCCGCCCAGGCCCAGGGAGAGGGGCCTGCTCCCTCCGTGCAAGGCGTGCATCTGCTCACTGTTTGCCTGGCCTCTCTGTTCCCCGATTCTCTCTGCTTGGAACACAGTCATTGTTTCTGTGAGAGTCCCCTTGTTTAATTTGCAGCTGCAGTTCCAGGAGCTGACATTTCTCAGTCACATCCAAGCCTCATTGCACTGAGGACGTTCTGCGGCTCCCTGCAGCACGGAGAGTGAAAATCTGCTTTCATTTCTGTCTTCGGGACCGCCGAAATTCCACAGTCCTCCAACCCGATTCTGGGAGCAAATTTTAATGAATTCAGCAGAAACTTGTGTAGCAGTGATAAAATGTAATTGCCTACAATTTCACACCCACACTCTCCTCTGTGAGCTGCAGAATTTCAGCCAGCTTGCTGCTTTGCAATTTCATCTCCATGGAATCACTCTCTTCTAATGTATTCAAGCCTCACGTGTGCTTGAATAAAATGTGTGGTGAATTTTCATCATGATACCAAGAGCAGAAGCAGTCAGCAGTGCCATTAAGATTAATTAGAGGTTGAGGGATCACACTTTGGAAATAGCAGCAGGCTATGAATTATATTCTCGGTATACTTTTTAAAGATTCTTTCTTCCACAACGTCTCCTGATTTTTTTCCAGCTGTTACAGTATCTTTGACGGCACATGGTGACTCAATTGTTTGTCCACTCTGACTACTTCTTTGAGAGCCGATGGTAAAAAGCAGTGACGGGAAGTGGAGGGTTGCATCGTGCTTCTGTCTTAAATTACCTGCGAGAGTTTAGTTTCATCTAAACAGCTAGAGGGATGCACTCCCACGTAGGCTTTGTAGGGCTGATAGATACTCTCCTAGAAGATCAGGTTGCCTGTTTCTGTAAGATCTCTGAGCTAAGAATGTTTTCTACATTTTATTTTATTTCAATTTATTAATGTTTTGAGACAGAGTTTTGCTCTTGTTGCCCAGGCTAGAGTGTAGTGGCACAATCTTGGCTCACCACAACCTCTGCCTCCCGGGTTCAAGCGATTCTCCTGCCTCAGCCTCCCGAGTGGCTGGGATTATAGGCATGCGCTACCACGCTCAGCTAATTTTGTATTTTTAGTAGAGACGGGGTTTCTCCATGTTGGTCAGGCTGGTCTCGAACTCCCGACATCAGGTGATCTGCCTGCCTTGGCCTCCCAAGGTGCTGGGATTACAGGCATGAGCCACCGCACCAGGCTGTTTTCTGTATTTTAAAATGGATTAAAAGAAACAATCTTTTATGACATGCAAAAATGATACACAATCCACATTTCAATGTCCAGAGATAAAATTCTGTTGGAACACATCCACGCCCATTGATTGACATATCGTCCAGGGAAGGTCTCACGCCACTGTGCAGAGTTGGGTAGCAGCAACAGAGACGCCATGACCTGCAAAGCCTATGATACTGACTCTCTGGCCCTTTCAGAAGATGTTTGCTGACCTCAAAGAGCAGGCGTATCCACGGGGATGGCTTTGGGTCTTCTACTGGTGTCTTTTAGTAGAGTTACACTTTTGATGATACTCATGGGGTCGCTCTGGTTTGAGACCTATGCCCTCCAGTGGTCTTTGAAGTCCATTGTGAGTCAGGACAGGACATGGTGACAAGGCTTCCTGGCGGCGGGACAGGACTGCCTATTAAGATGAAGTCTCGGGGCCTCCAACCGTGCACCGTGTGTGCTGGCAGCTTATTATTCACCATTTATCACCGTGCCTTGAACGTTCAGCAAAGTGAAAAATAGTTTGCCAATGAAGTAAAGTGGAAAATTAATTTGGTTTTCCTCCTATTGGGAGTGAATGCTGAAATTAAAAACGAAGGCTCCGGTCACTGGTGTGTTTTCATCTTAGTCTGAGTTTTACCCACTTAGAAATCGTCGAGGTTGTGAGGATTATTTCCTTCTGAAAGTAATTCTTGCTGGCCAATGGGAACTGTCTAGTGAGATTTGTTGGGGGGAACAATGGAGCGGTTGTATAGGAAGATGATATTTATTGTTAAGAGCAGATATTAGAAACTGAAAATGTCCAACCTTCAGGCAGCCTAACTTCACATCAACTGGCTGTTGGGAGAGGAAATGAAAAAGGCCTAGAACTTGAAAGCGCCAAATATGCAGCCCTCTGAGGTATCTAATTTCACATTATGTATCATTTATAATGTAATGCTGCATTTTCTCTGAAACTCTTGAGGGTCTAATTTCAGTAGAATTTCCAGCAAGTATTCTGAGCACGACTAGGAGCTGTTAGTAAACGCTAGGAAAAAATATTCCTGACTTGCTTGCTGAAGGAAACCCTCTGAATGAAGCTGTTATATAAACTATCCTGACATGGCCAGTTCTTATCATATGAGGACAGGTGAGGTTTCTTAGTTGGTTTCTTGCTTGTTTTTTTAAACCACTGGGCTTCTGCTTAGATATGGCAGAGATGACCCAACTTCTCTGGTACCTATCTTCAGATCAATTCCACCAGCACTGACCTGCAGCAACCAGGCAGAGGCAGAGGTGGAAGGAGAGCGGGGAGGGTCAGGGGTTGGTGGGGATGGATGGATGCATAGCTGCGCTGAGGGGGTGGCTTTTCCTGGCTGCCTTGAGTCCTGCTCTCAGTGACAATTCTGAATATCACTGCAAGAGATACTCACTGCTGCAAACACAGGACTTGCCCTTGTCAACTGAGAAATGACAGATGAGAGCAAATGTTATTGACAGAAGGGATATCAGGTGTCCGTATAAAAGCTGAGCCATATGGGGCCCGTTGATGTAAGGATAAACCCTTGTCTGGATTTTACTGTGTAAGAATGGGTTCTCATTATAGCAGCGCATGCATGGAAACATGGAAATGCTGGAAACATCTTGACTGTTTACTTTAAACATTCAAGGCAGCAAACAATAAGGAGTGACACTGAAAATACTTAACAACTCCAGGGCATAGGCATTGGCCTGTGAAGATAAATGTGGCCGTAAACAATACATCCAGGTATATCAGAGAATATTGGCCAAATAGCAGCTGGCATAGAATGGTTTTAGAAAATTTTCTCTACGAATTACTAACTACAAGTATTTCTGGCACAAAGAGATGGACTTCAGTGATGTGGGAAAGCCACATTCACGGTACTGGTTTCTCGATAATTCCAGTGATGAGATCATTCCCCATTAGCATTTCTAATGGCATGTGACCCCCACACTCCCCAGGCAGCCTGATTCAGTCCATCCAGCATTTACCCAATGCTGCCAGGAATGGGCACTCAGCTGGGCCCTGGGGATACAAAGCATAAGGCACAGCCCTTGCTCTCTGGGAGCCCACTTTTGGGTAGGGAAGAAGACAGATGCGTTTCTAGTAGGTTAGATCATGACCCTCGTTTCTTCATCCATAGCAGTAACGTAGAACTGTTCCGGTGTGAGTTCAGCATGGGAGCTGCAAATGCGAGGGGCGCTGAGCCACAGAGCTGGGGTCCCACTCAGATGGGTGGAGGCTCAGGAAAGTCCTCCCGAGGCTGCTCAGCTCAGCTGTGTCTTGAAGGACTTTGGTGTGAGTTCAACATGGGGGCCACAAACACGAGGGGTGCTGAGCCACAGAGCTGGGGCCCCACTCAGATGGGTGGAGGCTCAGGGAAGTCCTCCCGAGGCTGCTCAGCTCAGCTGTGTCTTGAAGGACTTTGGTGTGAGTTCAACATGGGGGCCACAAACACGAGGGGTGCTGAGCCACAGAGCTGGGGCCCCACTCAGGTGGGTGGAGGCTCAGGAAAGTCCTCCTGAGGCTGCTCAGCTCAGTTGTGTCTTGAAGGACCAGCATTGTCCAGGCAAGGAAGGCAGAGCGAGCACATGCAGAGAAAACCATGTGCAAGCCGAGGGGGTGCACAGCCAGTCTGAAGAATTTCAGCAGCTCGTTAGTGCTACAGTCTTAGGAGATGAGGCTGGCCAGATGGGCAGGGATCAGATCACAAGGAGTCTTGTATGTCATGCTTTGGGGTTTGGATTTCATCCTGAAGACAATGAGAACTCACTGATGGATTTTTAAAGTGGAGGGGAGGGGATTTGATCAGGTACAAGTTTCTTTTTTAGGAAAATCTTCTGGCAACGAGGCTGGAGGCTGGTCTGGTTTTACCAGCAATGAGGCTGGCAAAGAAATACAAGCATGAGATGATGGTAGCCTGGCCTGGGATATTAGCAGTTGGGATGAATGAAGGAGAACTTGGACTGGAGCAAGACAAAGAGAAGGCAGGGCAAGCACAGCTCCGCAATACAGGCAAGAAAGATGGGCTCCTGCTGTGAGGCTGGGGAGCAGAGACGATGCTGGAGAGTCTGAGGGGCATTAGGAGGGGCTGCCAGCAGGACTGCATCATTGGCCCGGAGAGGAGCGGGGACCAGCAGTTGCTTCCAGGTTCCTAACTCAACACAATCACTCCCTGAGAGAGAATTTAGGAGGAGTGGGGAGGAGGCATGCGGAGGATGTTTCTTCCTTACCCAACTCATCTGATGGTCAAAGTAAAACCAGCCTCATGGAGGTCATTGGAAATTGAAAAACAAAAAGGAGGAGGAGAAAGAATAATAATGTGGCCTACTCACATTGTACAGGAGTACAGAGGAACCGACTGGAGCTGACTGGGTGAATCTCATTTAAAATATTGAGCAGAAGGACAGAGTTCCAGCAGGGTGTGGAAAGTACAGTATTATTTCTAGACGTTTCCCAGCATGCAAAACGGTGCCACAGATTGCTAAAGAAATTGTATGTGTGCATCAAAGGACACCGAGGAAAGGGCAAACATCAAATTCTGGGCAGTGTTTACCTGAGGAGGGATGTTATGGGGAAGAGGTATAGGGGACTTTGGTAACATTTATTTCTTAATCTGAATGGTGAGTATGGACAATCTGCTATTCATTATACATCCATATGTCTTCACTATTTCATGACTTTACAAAAGTCATCAGAGACTCATCACCTGAGACCATCATTCTCACATACTTCCTATCAGGTTGGTGCAAAAGTAATCACGGTTTTTGCCATTTAAAAAAAATTGGTTAATTGCAAAAACCACGATTACTTTTGCACCAACCTAATAGAAACAGCTTTCTTCTCTCCTCTTATCCAGAGCCTTCAGGGAGAAACCCCAGAGCCCACAGGACTGCCTGCCCCTCGGGCTCCGGGTTTCTGGCTTCCCCACAGGTCACAGCTTGGAGTACACACCTGTGGTCATGGTGTTTGACCTTCATGACATCTACAGGAACCCTCTCCTGCCCCTTCTTGTCAGAGACCACAAAACAGATAAAAGGAATAGGGTGTCTGGGTGGCTGCTATGGATTAAGAATCCAAGGTCATGATTTGACCCACTAGAAATGAACTTGAACATCGCCTTACCCCTAAAGGGTGATTTGTTCTCCCGTGGGGACCTGGTCCCACAGCCAACAATACGCTGCTGGCGTATTGCACTCTGCTGGAGTTCCATGGGCTGGTTCATCAATTGAATCTCATTTTCAGAACCAGGTGGAAATGAAGAAATAATCAGAAATACTGATTCACATACTATACATTTATTGAAATTATATCAAAATAAGCAGTGAAGGAAAATTTCTCTGGTAATATAATTTCAAGGATCATTTCATGAGTTTGTAGCTAGAACAGCATTTGAAAATATCTGGGTTTGGTAAGCACAGGGAGAAACTGCCCAGGTTCTATTTTGAGCACGAAGGGAGAAGAGAGCAGCGTCCTTTGCAGAGTCCCCACTCGGTGGCTCTCCTCCTGTCCTTGCTTCTTGCATCCTTGTCCCTCTGTAGTACTCGCTGTTGACATTTTGCAATCGTGCATATCCTGATTTAGATACCATTTCTTTATCTTGATAGAGGGCCTGAAATTATAGGACGCAGCACTCAATCCTGGCCATTTTGGTTCCCACATTGGCGTAACTTGACCACATGCCAGACAACCAGCTGGTTTTGATACTATCAGAAAGTGGAGACTCATTTATGATCTGATGCAGGCTAGGCCAGACATTTTTCACCAATTTTGGTTAATGTGAGGTTGACTCACTTCACAAATTCACAGGTGTTCACCAAAATTATATCATTTTATTTTAGGAAATTTATGGCAGGTTAAAATGTGAAATTCACTGTGGCATCAACAGAGTGATGTCTTTGTGGAATATAATCATTTCTATTTCTATAGAAATAGAAACTTCTGAAGTGAACTAACCATTCGTATAGAGAGAGGGACTTCCCTCTACCAATTCTATCAGCATTTCTATCTGATGCTGATTCCACTTGCATTGACCCAAGTGTGAATTTGGAGGATTTGATTAGCTATTTTATTTTTTAAATTTTTATTTATTTATTTACTTATTTATTGAGATGGAGTCTCCGTCTGTTGCCCAGGCTAGAACGCAGTGGTGCGATCTCAGCTCACTGCAACCTCTGCCTCCCAGGTTCAAGTGATTCTCCTGCCTCGACCTCCTGAGTAGCTGGGATTACAAACACATGCCACCATGCCTGACTAATTTTTGTATTTTTTTTAGTAGACACGGGGTTTCACCATGTTGGCCAGGCTAGTCTCAAACTCCTGACCTCAAGTGATCCTGCCCACCTCAGCCTCCCAAAGTTCTGGGATTACAGACGTGAGTCACCGAACCTGGCCTGATTAGCTTATTTTAAATAATGTATAATGAGACATATAAATTAATGTATCAACCTCTTCCAGTTTCTTTTGTATCCAGAAGCTAGCACTTGGATATTGCTGTATTTTGTTTCATTTCCTGCTCCTCACCCCTCTGCCACCACAGCCCAATCCATTTATCCTGTACACATTCAAGGTTAACCCAAAGTCAAGTTGTGAATTATTAAGGAATGAAATGCTGATGAGTCAGGTGGGACCAGCTACATAACCACCCCACCTTCCTTATTGAACTTGCTGATTGTAAGGTGGAGTCCTACTGATAATGTGCAGATGCCACATCTCTGGAGAAGTGACTCCTTTTGTGTGAACTGCAATCAGATTGTCTTCCCTGAATAAAAGGGAAATTTAGGAGACATTTTCCAGTTTTTGAAAAGACTCCTGAGGAAGGCAAGTGCCATGAGATTAAAGCCAGCAGCAAGTACTTCTGCAATGCCCAGGTTGCTCCACGCGTCTGATAATCAGCTCTCCTCTCTGCATTTCTTTCTCTCTTTTTTGATGCTGGCTTGATTGTGCTGTACATTTGCTATCTTGCCCAGGTGTAATCAGCAGGAGTAGTCATTTGAAATAAAAGTGTCTTTGACTTTCATACACATTTTCTGAGACAAAAGAAAAAACCAGAAGTCATTTTTAGCTTTAGAAATATTGTACTGCCTCTACAGTGTTTCCAGAGAAAGCTGGTAGCAGGGAATGGAGTTGAAGAGGAATCTATCACTGTGAGAGTAAAATTAACAAAAATGGTAGAGTGCTAACTTTCTGAGTGATTGCTATGTACCTTGCATTGTGCTTAATGGATTTCGTTATGTTTAATGAGATAGCACGTAAGTGCAGCAAAATACACAAATGTGGCTTATAGCTTGATGCATTTTACAAATGTATGTACTTCTGTAACTACCACCCAAATCAAAATAGAATGTGTCCAGTAATTCAGAAGGCTCCTACCTTTTGAATTCAGAAGGCTTTCCCCATTCATAACTACTACCTCCAGATGCCTCACCAAGGTAACTACTATTCCGACTTCTATGCAATCTATTATTTTTGCCCCTTGAACTTGATGGAAATGGTCATGTAATATATGCTCTGGGGTCTGGCTTCTTTTGCTTGACATTACATTTCAGATTTATCCATGTTCCAGTGTTTTTCTATGCCAAGTATTCTTTTTCATAGCTGCATAATATTCCCTTGCATTAATATGTCACTATCTGTTCCACTGGTGGGGATATTTGAGTTGTTTCCATGTGTGGCTGTTATGAACAAAGCTGCCACAAATACTCTTGTGTGTGTGTGTCTTTTGCAGGCACATTAATCCATTTCTCTAGAATGGCCACATCAGAGGGTAGGTATAGGGTTTTTTAGTTTTGGGAGTAAGATTCAGCAGTTTTCCAAAGTGGCTGTGCCACTTTAGCTTCACACTAGCAATGTATGGGCATTGTGGTTTTTCTACATCTTCTCTAAAACTTGATACTGTCAAACATTTTAATTTAAGCTTCTCCTCTGTATTACAGTCATATATCACCTAACAATGGAGATACATTCTGAGAAACGTGCCATAGGTGATTTCATCATTGTGGAACTATCATAGAGTATATGTACAGAAACCTAGATAATGTAGCCTACTACGCACCTTGGCTGGATGATGCAGCCTATTGCTCCTAGGTTACAAACCTGTACGGCATGACTGTATTGAATACTATAGGCCATTGTAATACACGGGTAAGATATTTGTGTATGTAAACGTGTCTATACATAGAAAAGGTAATGCATTGTGCTATGATGTCCATAACATCGCTAGGCAATAGGAATTTTTCAGCATCATTATGATCTTATGAGACCACCATTATCTATGTGGTCTGTCATTAACTGAAGTGTTATTATGTGGTAATGTATTTTGAGGATTAATGGTGTTGAGCACCTATTCATATCCTTATTTGACACTAGATATCCTCACTTATGAAATGCCTTTTTAAGTCCTGTGCCTAGTTTTTAAATTGTGTTTTCCATATTTTTCTTATTGACTTGTAGGAGTTCTTAACAGAACATAAGATATATGTATTGTAGATGTCCTTTCTTCATCTATGGTTTGATTTTCATTCTCTTAATGGTATCTTTTGATGAATATAAGTTCTTGATTTTTCTTATCTGATTTATCCTTTTTTTTCTTTTAAAATCAGAGCTTTTCTGTATGCTTTTAAAAAAATCTTTGCCCCAAGATCATGAAGATATTCTCCTGTGTTTTCTTTTAGAACATTTTGGTTTGACCTTTCTGAGTTAGGTCTATTATTTATGTGAAAATGATTTGTGTTTATGGTGGGAAACAGGAGTTGAGCTTCATTTTTTTCCCCCGACAGATGTCTACTAGACCCTGAACCGTTTGTTGAAAATGTTTTCTTCCTCCAAGCGCATTGCAGTGGCATTCTGGGTGTTTTCCATTCATTAATTCTCACAGCCCTAAGATATAGGTATTGGTTTGATCCCTAATATACATGTGAGAAAACTGAGGCTCAGAGAGGTTATGTAACGTATCCTGCCACGCGGCAAGAGCTCAAGGTCTTGCTACTTCATCCTCTGCCTTTGCACGGCTGCTGCTGCTGCTGCGTTTTCTTTCTCCTGGGTAAATTATATGGCAAAGCAGAAAGGAAATGCCCACTGAGCCACACGATCGAACTGGAGGTGGTGGGGATGGCATAGCATCTTGGGTGAGATAAAACAGCGTCTTATCCTTGATAAGACAGCGTCTCCTGGCAGGGCTCAGTCTGACCTTTGCAGCGAGAACGCCCGGATGGCGGACATCCTGTCCAGTTCTTCTCTGTTTGGCAGGAGGACCCTCTTGCATGCCCACGCCCGTTTCCATTGCAGCTGTGTTTCCTCCGGTGTTGTGGAGGGAGGTTCTGGACCAGTGTGGGGACTTCCGTTCTGGGACTGGATTTAACTAAGACAAACGCAAATTTGTGCTGCGGTTTAGTGCTACATTTAGTGCTACAGTCGGTACCCTGAAGCACTTGAAGATAACAAAGGCAAACTGTTCTGTCGATTCCTTCAACAAATATTTATTGAGTGTATACTATGTGGTTCCAGGCACTGGAAAAATGCCAGTGAGCTAAACGGAGGAGGACCCCTGCCCTCAAGGAACTAACATTCAAAGAAGGATCTTTTATAAAGGCTCTTTCACACTGATGACCCTGAAGCTCTGTCGATTAAAGATGAACTGAACTTGACCAATCTCTTCTCCTTTCCCCAAGCTTCTCCACCCCCACTGGCATTTTGACAACCTAGTTCTTCTAGGTATGAACGCTAGACAATATCCCAATTTCTTAACCATTTTACAGTAATTCTTGCTTTATCTCCAAAAACTGGAAAATGGGAAGAGTAACTTGAAAGCCCTGGAAAGGCAATGAGTCCTATCTGGCTCTAGCAAATGAATTCATTTGTAGGCTATGCTTCCCGTGGTTTTACCAACAAACTGATGCATAGCTGCCACTTCGTTATTCTGCAGGTCTTTTCAAGATTATGTTCAGCAAGTGTGCAAGGCCCTTATCAATAAGGAAACTGATTTTTTATTTAATCCTGCAAACCACTGGTTTCTCTTCTATGCCTTTGAGGCATTATATTAAATGTCCTCAGATGCAGCCTGTGGTCTCACACGTAAATATGGAGTAATCGTGCCAGGCATAGGAATCTTATGCTTCTTGGATCTGCTGCGATTCAGCAGGTTGCATTTGAGAGAGTTGTTTTCATTTCTTTATTAATCTTCAGTTTTTCTGCCTCAATTTTCTTTTGCTCATACCCTACCCCCACCCATATAATGTTTAACCATTCAGGAGTTCAATCCGACATCTACTGCATGAAAGAGCATAATGTGTACTTGGGGAAAAGCAAATGAATAGGACCCAGTACATTGCTCAAGGACTTTCCAGTCTAGTGGGGGAGGAACTCATATTCCATCTATTATTGCACCAGGCAAAATGGACCAAGTCCACACAGAGGTGTTGGTAGTGGTAGAAACAGTTACCAGTTACTAAGCATTTATTATTTGCCAGTGCATTATTGCAAATGTTCTCTCTCATCTGAAGACAATCCTTCAAAGTAGATTGAATTATCCCTTGCTTAGAGAACTGAGGCTTGGAGGGGATGGATGTCCTCTTCAAGGTTTTACAGCTTGTATGTGAAAGCCAAGGACTTAAATCCAGGATCACCAGCTCTAAGGCTGGCTCTGCCTTGGAGTATTTGTGTGTTTAGAACATTTACATTTAATGTAATGATTGATATGTTAGGGCATAAGTCAACCATTTTATTTATTGTTTTCTCCTCTCTCTCTCTTCTGTCACCACTCTGTCATCCTAAGAGGGAGAAAACACAGAGGAGAGGCAGATTCATCTTGGTTTAGAGAAAGGCAGTGGCACCGTAATTGTTTTTAATTAAACTTGTTAAATATGGTGACAATTATAAGTTCATTTGCAGTTTTAAGAAATAATACAGAAAGAGGTCAGGCACAGTGTCTCATGCCTGTAATCCCAGTACTTTTTGAGGCCGGAGCAGGCAAATAAGCTGAGGTCAGGAGTTCAAGACCAGCCTGGCCAACATTGTGAAACCCCAAAAATTAGCTGGGTATAGTGGTGCACGCCTGTAATCCCAGCTACTAGGGAGGCTGAGAAGGGAAGATTGCTTGAACCCAGGAGGTGGAGGTTGCAGTGAGCCGAGATTGCATCACTGCACTCCAGCCTGGGCAACAGAGTGAGAGCCTGCCTCAAAAAAAAAAAAAAAAAAAAAAGAATACAGAATATTTCATATACCCTTTGTTCTATTTCCTCCTATTGGCAACATCTTACAAAACTACAGCACAATATCACAAAGGATACTGCCATTGGTAGAGTCAAGACAGAACGTTTCCGCGATTACACGGTTCCCTCCTGTTGACCTTCAATAGCCACACCCACTTCCCTTTTGGACCTCCCTCTTTCTAACCTCCGGCAACCACTTCTCTGTGCTCCTTTTTTGTAATTTTGTCATGACAAGAATGCCGTATAGGGGTCGGACGTGGTGGCTCACGCCTGTAATCCCAGCACTTTCAGAGGCTGAGGCGGGCAGATCACCTGAGGTCAGGAGTTTCATAAATATGGTATAATCATGCCTGGCATAGGAATCTTATGCTCCTTGGATCTGCTGCATTCAGCAGGTTGCATTTGACAGAGTTGTTTTCATTCCTTTATTAATCTTCAGTTTTTCTGCCTGGCCAACATGGTGAAACCCTGTCTCTACTAAAAAATACAAAAAATTAGCCAGACGTGGTGGCGGGTGCCTGTAATCCCAAATACTTGGGAGGCTGAGGCAGGAGAATCGCTTAAACCTGAGAGGTGAAGGTTGTAGCGAGCTGAGATCGCGCCACTGCACTTTAGCTTGGGCAATAGAGAGAGACTCTGTCTCAAAAAAAAAAAAAAAAAAAAAACCACTAGGCATTATTCTAGGTTCATTCAGGTTGTTGCGTTTGTAAATAGTCTATTCCTTTTTGTTGTTGAGTGTCCATGATATGCATGCACCAGTTTGTTTAGCCATTTGTCCACTGAAGGACATCTGGGTTGTTCCTAGTTTTTTTTTGTTGTGTTGTTGTTTTGTTTTGTTTTGCTATTATGAATAAAGATGTTATAAACATTCAGATGCAGGTTTTTGTCTGAACACACTCTTCATTTCTCTGGGAGACGTGTCCATGAGTGAAATTGTTGAATCATAGAGTAGTTACATACTTAGTTTTTTAAGAAATTGCCAAATTATTTTCCAGAGCAGCTGTACCATTTTAAATTCTCACCAGCAGTGTAGGAGTAATCCTGTTTTTCTGTGTCCTTGACAGACTTCGGTGTTGTCACTATTTTTTAATCCTAGCCATTCTGAAAGGTATGTGGTGGTATCTCATTGTGGTATTAATTTGCATTTCCCTAATGGCTAATGAGGCTGGACATCTTTTCATATGCTTATTTCCCATCTGTGTTTCCTCTTCAGTGAAATGTATCTTTATGTCTTTTGCCCATTTTCTAATTGGGCTGTTTGTTTTTCTCACTATTGAGTTTTGAGAACTCTTTAAATATTCTAGATATTAGTCCTTCTTTGTCAGCTATGTGGCTTGCAAATATTTTCTCTCACTCTGTGACTTGTCTTTTCGTCTTCTGAACAAGGTCTTTCACAGAGCAAAAGTTTTACACTTTGATTAAGTACAATTTGTCAATTTTTTGTGGATTATTCTTTTTGTGTCACGTCCAAGAACTCTTTGCCTAGCCTTAGATTCTGAAGATTTCCTTTAATCTTTTTTCTCTAAAATATTTATAGTTTTATGTTTAAGTTCATAATCCCATTTGAGTTATTTTTGTATAAGATGTGAGATTTAGGTCAAGGATGATTTTTTGGCCTTTGAGTGTCCAGCTGTTTCCATTTGCTGAAAAGGCTCGCTTTCCTCCATTGAATTGCTTTTGCACCTTTGTCAAAAATCACTTGGTCCTATTTCTGTGGATCTATTTCTGGATTTTCTGTTCTATTGTATTAATATTTAGGTCTGTCCCTCTGCCAGCGCCACACAGCCTTGATTACAGAAGCTACATAATATATTTTGCAAACAGGTAGAATGTTTTCCCCCACTTTATTATTTTTTTAATAGAAAAATTTTTTTACAAAGATCGGGTCTTGCTATGTCGCCCAGGTTGGTCTCAAACTCCTGGCCTCAAGTGATTCTTCAGCCTCAGCATTCCAAAGTTCTGGGATTACAGGTGTGAGCCACTGTGCCTGGCCCCCACTTGTATTTTTACGAAATATTTTGGTTATTCTAGTTACATTGAATTTCAATACAAATTTTTGAAGCACCTTGTCTATATCACCAAAAATCTTGTTGAGATTTTGATAGAAATTATGTTAAACCTATATATAGGTTTGCCTTTGGCTTTCAGGAGTTTCGTTATGATGTATCTTAGTGTGGATTTTTTTTCTGTTTGTTTATCTTTGGTGTTTACTGAATTTTAAAATTTGTACGTTTTGGTCTCTTTTCAAATTTCAAAAGTTTTTTAACCATGTTTTCTCAAGTACTTTTTCAGCATAACCTTTTTTCTCTTCTCCTCTGGGACTCCAAGGACATACAGTCAGATCTTTTATTATAGTCTGACAGGTTCTTACCGAGGCTCTGTTCAATTTTCTTTTTCAGTCTATTTTCTCTCTGTTGTTCAGTTTGGGTAATGTTAATTGTTCCGTCTTTTAGCTCGTTGATTCTTTCCTACGCACCTTCCATTCTTCTGCTGAGCTCCTTTACTGAGCTTTTTTATTTCATTAGTTTTTAAAATTCGAATATTTTCATTTGACCCTCTCACAGTTTCCATTTCTTTGATGACAGTTTCCATTTTATTTGCTGAGGATTTTTATTTCATTTGTTTCAAGTGAGTTTATAATTGCTTGTTGAAGCATTTTTATTGTGACTGCTTTAATCTCGCTCTCTGATAACTCCAATGTGTTTGTCCTCTCAGTGTTGGCCTCTATCATCTTTTTTTCCATTCAGTTAAAGATGTTTCTGGTTCTTGTTGTGATGAACGAATGATTTTCTTTTTGTTGTTTTTGTTGTTGTTATTGATGATGGAGTCTTGGTCTGTTGCCCAGGCTGGGGTGCAGTGGTGCAATCTCAGCTCATTGCAACCTCCACCTACTGTACCTCAGCCTCCTGAGTAGCTGGGATTACAGGCATGCACAACCATGCCTGACTAGTGTTTTGTAGTATTAGTAGAGACGTGATTTTGCCATGATGGGCAGGCTGGTCTGGAACGCCTGACATTAAATGATCCACCCACCTCGGCCTCCCAAAGTGCTGGGATTACAGGCGTGAACCATGCCTGGCTGTGATGACTGGTTTTCAGTGAAAACCTGGATACTCATGTTATAAAACTCTGGATCTTATTTAAATCTTCTATTTTAATTGGCTTTTTCTGACACTACTTTGGCTGGGAGTGCCACATTGTTACTGCCAGGTGGAGGTAAAAGTCCAGATTTCTCACTAGGCTTCAGTTGACACCCGAGAGGGGAGAAATCCTCATTGCTGCTGGGCAGTGACGAGAGTTCTGCTCCCTACTCAGCCTCCACTGACATCTGCCTGGGTTCGGGGAGGGTCAGGAGTGCCTCCTTACTGCTCCCCACGTGGCTTCCCCTGAACTGTGGTGGAGGTGGTCTTGTTATCACTGGTGGCTGGTAAGAGTCCAAAATCTCCAGAAGGCCTCCCCCGGCACCATCCTGGTGGGGAGGGGAAGGGATACCTCCTTACCGCTGGGTGTGGGTGCAAGTCTAGGCTCCCCAACTGATCTGTGCTGACACTGGGGGCAGGCATGGGTGAGAATTCTGGCTCCCTGCTCAGCCTGGCTTCCTCTGACCCCACCCTGCCAGTTAGGTTAGGGTGCCCCTTTTAGCCTCACAAGTGTGGAGGCGTGCTGGCCTTTGCTGGCATGTGGGCATGAGGGTACAGTTTTGTTCTGTGGGGTTTGGCTGCAGTAGAGTAGTTATTGTCTAAAAGTTTTCTGTCTGGCTACGTCATGTCTTTCTTGGCTTTTGTTTTTGCACAGAGAGCAGGCTTTGCTTGGGTTTTTTTTGTCTTTGCCCCCTGATATTTTCAGATTCTGCTTCCTGCAGCTTCAACTCTGAGATGCATGAGACAAAAAGAAAACCCAGGAAATTCATCACCATGTCATTATTTGGATCTCAAGGTCCATAGCTAGTCTTCCTCCTTCTCTCCACTTTTCAGAGTCTTCTTATGCTTGTTTTATACACAATATATAGCTCTTATATATTTTTTATACATAGCATCCAGTACAACATTAGTTGTATTTAGTGGAAGAAATAAGTCAGAAATAAGTCACTGCCCTCCCCGAGAAGAACCACCGTCCCGATTTCCAACACCTAAACTGGGTTGTTAAAAGTTAAGAAACGATTAACTGGGAGAGAAGAAGGGGAGGGGCATTCCATGTTGACGGTGTGAAAACAAGAGGTACATGCTCAGGAAAGTGCTATATAGTGAGAATACGTCATTCTCACACTTGCCTTCAGGAATTCCAGTAAATGGGTTTGCCAAAGAGAAGAGAGAGAGTCCTATTTAAATATCATGAGAGGTTGCTACCTCCAGGTTCTGCAACCACCTTGGGATGGTAGGCAGTGGATAGAGTAAGCCTGAAGTAGCCAACACATATTGGTAAGAATACTTTTAAAGGTTTTTTTTTTTCACCAGTGACTAAAAAAAGTAAAAGATTTATATCATTCACTGGGCCAGGCAGTGCAGGTCAAGATGCTTTCCTTAGCATTATAAAAGGGGAAGAACAAGGAATTAATTAAGGCTGCAGGGACACCTTGACCAAGAAGGGTTAGGATATTGGAAAACCAATCATGGCTTGTACATTGTGTACACTGAACTGTAGTTTATGGGAGATCTTTACTACACTCAGTTTCACCTCCTGTCACATGGGTCCCTGGGGTCAGAGACCTGGCTCCGGAGGATGAGAGAGATGAGAGGAGGGCTGGGTGTGATTAGGAAACAGAGACGGAACAAGGGTCTTAGGAGGGCATGGGGAGGGGGTGCACAATGCATGACCTGCATGACCTTGGCTGCGCCGGAAGATGCTTATTTTCAGGCACAGGCTAACATGGCACCACATCTTTTAAATAATAGGTCAACATTTATCTCTTCCGAAAACAACAGTGGTGTTTAAAAATCATTTTGTCCACATCAAGGATGGGAAAATCTAGTCTAGGAACTGGCTTCAACCTTTGTCACCTTACTGGTGCCAATCAACACAAAGGGGGATAATACTGAAAATCTCCAGGCAATCAAAGTCCCCCCACCCCTTTTGGTGGTGCAGATGGGCAGGATCGATAGGGCAAGGCAGGGGCATTACATCATCAGGGAAGAACAGACTTCAGAGGACCTCTCCCAGGCCACGAATTATGCAATTATTCACTCACCACACTTAAGAAAAATCAATTCTGCAGCATTGCCCGGTGGCTTGGTAGTTTCTTTCCTCTAAATCCATCATTCCTCTTTATAGTCATTCAACATCATCTTTTTAAAATCTCCACTGACGAAGCAGAGATGCCAAATGTCACAAATTCTGTTAACTTTCAATGAAAAGCAAAATAAAATTCTCACATGTGTTTTCTTGCCTGAGAATGTGTCTTATGGTTTATTTTTCTGAAGGGAGTTGTGTGGATAGCTCTGTACAGTTACAAGTGTTATTTCATGTGATGGCCCCCAGCAGGGGCACTGTGGCCCATGAGTGCCTTGTGGAGGGGAGGATGAGCCAAGTTCTAGAGGTGGATGATTGGCAGGCTGGTGATGGGAAGCCACCTCCCATGTAATGCTGGGCTTGGTGGGACCCAGAGAACATAGCAGATTATTTTCCTATGATATCTACAGTCATGGTCTATGAGCAGATGCTGTTTCAAATCTGTAAGGACAAATGTATGTCCCAGAAGTCGCCAACTGGGACCCCTGGGCCAGGTCCATCCCAAAAAGTCTTTGGTTGGCCCCAAGGAGTTTTTGTCATTTACTTTGAGTTAGTTGACAATATTAAACAATTGTAAGATTTCACGTAAAAATTCAAGCATGGAGTTTTTCTTTAAAAATGAGAAGATTTGGCAATACCAGATCTGTGCTTCCATCAGCTGACTTGAGAGTCACCCACCCCTGGGGCACAGGGCTTGCCAGCTTGCCCCAGTCCCACCTGGCTTCCTTCCACTTCTGCTGACATGTCCCTGGTATGTGGCTGAGGTGCAGTGATAGCCTTGGGGCTCGAGTCAGCAGCTCACCGAGGCCTTCAGGGGAGGCCACATTGATACCAGCTTTCTGAATGTCCTTTGCCCTTTTATTTGAGAAAGGATTTTCTTGAAAGTAATGGCACTGCTAATGAAAATTGATCTTTCTTCCTGACAGTTTATTTTCCAGAGAACAAACACAGCACACTCTTAAGCATATGTGCTAATGGTAGAAAGCACAGGCGTGGAGAAGTGACATCTGTGACCATCAGAGGCCAAGCATATTAGCTGTCTGTCTCCACTGTGAGCCATTGGCCTGGTCTCAGGGAATGAGGTGACCTGCAATTTCCATGGTATTGAGTGGTGATAGGAAGGTCCGAAATTCCTATGTTAGCCCATACCTATGCTGCCGTAGTTCTCACCACCTTGAATTATAGAAAAATTGTCTGAATTATCGACCTCTCCTTTCCAAATGTGAACCCTTGAGTGCCCAATAATATCCCACACTTACTGTGTGTTTAAGATGTGCTAGACATAATGCTAAGCACTTGAGCCGAATTAACTTCATTGCATCCTCTCAATAACCTTTTGAGGCAGGAATGTTTTTCATCCCCACTTTTCAGATGAAAAAATGAGGTGCACAGATAGTTGGTGATTGACAGGCAAGCAGAGCTGGCAGGCTTGAATATTTACAAATTTGTTGAACTGTGTCTAAGCAGCATAGCACTTGAGTGATTTCATTTTATTGCAGCCACTTTATGAAACTATATATATATATATGTATATATATATACTGTAAATTAATACATTTATACATTTTTATTGCTGTACGGAGTTCACACAAATTACATATATGTAATTTATGGGTGATAAAAGAATTTTCAAGGGAAATTAGAGACCAATTGGTTGTTCACGTTCTTCTTTGAGGCTCTTGACAAAACCAACGACACATATTTGACAGTTTTTTAAAAGTTTTAAATGTTTCATTTTGTAACCAAACAAAACATCAGTGAACAGAATATATACATATATACACATGTCTTGAGGCACATGTGGAATTGAATCCTGTAAGTGAAATAGATGGGTCACAAGATACGTACATTGTATATTTCAAGAGATACCGCCAAGTTTTCCTCCTGTAAATGTTCTACCAGTCTACGTTTCAGCCCTTAGTTTGGAAAGAGTCCACTTTCCCACACCCCGATGCTGGATTTTTACAGGGGCGCATGTGTGTATTTTCCGCTGTAAGGAAAGGACAAGGTACTTCCTTGTTGCTTTTTTAATTGAGGTAAAATTCATATAATGCAAAAATATTTTAAAGTAAACAAGTGGTATTTAGTGCATTCGCAATGCTAAGCACAGGCACTTTTATGTAGTTCCTAAACTTTTTTTTTTTTTTTTAATTTATTTATTTTTGAGACAGAATCTTGCTCTGTCACCCAGGATGGAGTGCAGTGGCGTGATCTTGGCTCGCTGCAACCTCCGCCTCCCGGACTCAAGCAATCCTGCCTGAGCCTCCCAAGTAGCTGGGATTATAGGTGCCTGCTACGACACCCAGCTAATTTTTGTATTTTTAGTAGAGACAGGGTTTCACCATGTTGATCAGGCCGGTCTCAAACTCCTGACCTCAAGTGATCCACCTGCCTTGGCTTCCCAAAGTGCTGGGATTACCGGCATGAGCCACCATGCCCAGCCTAGTTCCCAAACCTTTTCATTGCCTCCAAAGAAACCTCATACTCGTTAAGCAGTCATTTCCTATTCCGCAGTCCCTACTGCCTGTCCCCCACAACCCTGTACTTAAAAACTGCTAATCTGCTTTCCGTCTTTGTAAATTTACCTACTCTGGAGATTTCATATAAAGGGAATTGTACAACATACGACCTTTTGTGTCTGTATTCTTTCACGTAGCATAATGTTTTCAAGGTTCATCCGTGTAATACATGTGTCACGACTTCATTCCTTTTTGTTTGAATAACATTCCATTGAATGTATGTACAACAATTTGTTTATTCATTTGTTGATGGACATTTGGGTTGATTCCACTTTTTGGCTATTGTAAGTAGTGCTGATGTGAACATTTTGTAGAAGTATGTAACTGAGTACCTGTTTTCAATTATTTGGGGTTTGTGTGCATGAGCATATGATCTTATGGTAATTCTTTCTTTCCCTTCTTGGGAAACTGCCACGGCAGCTGCGGCATTTTACGTTCCCATTGGAATGGCTGAGACTTTCCATTTTTCTGCATCCTCACCAACACTTGTTATTTTCTGTTTTAATCGTAGCCGTCTTAGTAGGTGTGAAGTGGTATCTCATTGCAGTTCTGATTTGCATTCTTTAATGATTAATAATGTTAAGCATCTCTTCAAGTGCTTGTTGGCCATTCATATATATGCTTCAGGGAATGTCTATTGAAGTTATTTGTCCAAACTTAAATTGGATTGCTTGTCTTTTGTGGCTGAGTTGTAGAGTTCTTGATGTGTTCTGGATATTAAACCTTTATTTGATCTATGATTTACAAATATTTTCTCCCATTCTGTTATCTTTTCACTTGCTTGATGATGTCCTTTGATGTGCATTGTTATTTTATTTTCTTTAAATATTGTTTTAAATTTTATTTATTCAATTGCTAAAGAACTCTAGCATCTTTTTAGCATATATGATCGCATTGTATTTATTTTTCAGTATCATCCATGTTCAAATCTTTTACTCCCTTTTCTAAAGTGTTTCCTTCTAATACAATCATAGGGGTTACTTTCATAGCCTGAATATTAGTATTTTCTTCCAGTCTGTTAAGCATCTTATGACTTTTTATGTAATAATATTTGTCATGTAACAGTTACTTGTTATAGTTCAGCTGTTCATCTTTCATGGCTTCTAGATATTTTGTCTTCTTTAGAAAGATTTCCAATATTATCAAAATATCCTTCAATTATTTTTGAAAATTCTACTTTTTAATGTTTATACCTTTAATTCATTTTAAATTTAGTTTGGTGTAAGGCTTTAAATATGGACCATAACAATATTTTATCCCTAAACGAATTACTATTATACACAAATACTCCTTTTGTTTTAAAATAGTCCTTTTATAAACTAAATTCCCAAATATTCATCGATGTCTTACTGTTTTCTTCCATGAATCTATCCATCTCTTCCTGTGTTGAGACCACAGTGTTCTATTTAATACTGCTTTAACGTAGGTTTTGATATGCAGTATGGCAATATTCCTCTCTCATTGTATGTTCTCACTTACCTAGACCAGCTTGGCCATAGAGACCCCCACCCAGGCAGCGCTGAAGGCATTAAGAAGCAGATACCCAGATAGAACAGCAAAGTGGGACTATCGGGGGCCAACAGCCTTCCGAGCTGAGAGCCTGAGGGGGCTGATAGCATTCTGGGCTGAAGGCCTCTAGCAAATTCTGACCCACGTATTTATTCTCTGACACCACGTATTGATCAGTGGTGTCTGCTTACCACTGATCAAGGACTAACCAGAAAGTATTCTCCATGAGGGAGCCATGGGGGAGGGTCACATGTCCCATGCTTAAAGAAGTGTTTTAACTGGTGTATGTTATACATATGCTGTCTTGCTACTTTAGAATGTCCCAAGTAGTTTTCCACATAGCGTGGCTGGCTAGGTTTTCTCTGCCATCATTCTTCCTAGCAAACAATGTAATTTTATCATACACTCAGCATTTCTCAACACTCACTAATTATCTTGAATTCTTCTATTTTCTTTTTCTTTTTTCTTTCTTTCTTTTGTTTTTTTTGAGACAAGTTCTCACTTTGTCACACTGTCTCTCAGGTTGGAGTATAGTGGCATGATCTTGGCTCACTGCACCATCTGCCTTCCAGGCTCAAGTGATTCTTTCACCTTATCCTTCTGAGTAGCTGGGACTGTAGGCACATGGCATCATGCTTGACCAACTTTTTAACTTTTTGTAGAAATGGGGTCTCACTATGTTGCCCAAGCTGGTCTCAGACTTCCAGGCTCAAATGATCCTCCTGCCTTGGTCACCCAGAGTGCTGGGATTACAGGCATGAGCCACTGCACCCAGCCTTTGCTTATTCTTATGCATTCTATCTCCCATGTCAACTTATAAATCAAATTGTCAAGTTTTTGATTAAATACGGAATTTTATCAATAAACTTGGGCAGAGCTGACTTTACAGTTTTTACTTTTTCATCTAGAAACATGTTAAGCCTTCCCATTCATTAAGTTCTCCTTTTATTTCCTCCAGTATAATTTTATGATACTCTTGATATAGGTCTTACATATTTCATGTTAGGCGTCTTCCTGCAGGTCTTATAATTTTGTTGCCATTGTTAATTTTTTCTCCTGATATTTTCTAATTGATTATTACTGCTCTTTATGAAAGTTATTTCTTCTTGGAGGCTGCTCTGATTCTGGTTAAACTATTCAACACTCCTACTAGTTCTGATTGCCTTTCAGTTTAAACCCTTGGATTTGCAGATAGCTAATCATATCGCCTGAAATAGTGATCTTCCCCTCCAGCTTCATGCCTCTTTCTTTGCAGTATTTCTGTGTTAGCAGCAGCCCCAGCAAGCCTGGGAATGACTGGCTTGTTCCTAGTTTCTAAAGTTTTATTTAGCATTTCATGGTTCGTCACAATAAATTTCATTGTTTATATGAAATTTAAAAATTCAAAAGTCATGTAACGTATTTAATAACTATTTGTTGGAAAAAATTAATTTACAAATGTTCCCAAATATGTTAGTTAGAAGTTTGCCCATTTTGTAGAAATTACAAAATAAGCATTATATTTCTTTTGCTTTATTAAATTTTTTTCCCCAGGTTTTAAAACTTGATAATCTCATTCATACTATATTTATGAAATGAATTCATTCCTACAGCAGTTTGGCTGAAGGTCAGTGTCAGTAGAAGAATCACTAAGATGCATTTATTTATATGGCCTCTCATTTTAACTAACATAGAACGTGGCAGTAGTTTATTTGATATGAAAGCTTCACTCCTGCCATAAAATGCTACTGCAAAGACTCCCATTAACAATCAAGAATCCTTTCACACACATCTTCCCCTCATGTATTTAGTTTTATAAACACAGTGACCTTGTTTGCAGTGTAAATTCACCTTCACCTGTCTGTGATAATTTTAGTCTCTCTGCTATGGAGCAGAACCCTAGCATGGATTCCACTTACAGTTTTGCTTTTCCTGCTAAATGTGCTAATTCAAATGGGTTGCTGAGCATTCCAAAAGGGAAAATTCCTTCTGAAGTGCCCTGATCTGTCACTGGGGTAGAAAGGTCCCTGCTTGCTGCCTTGCTCTGAGCTGGGACTGCCAGGGCTGCCTCCAGGCTCTTTCTCCCCATGGCCCTGCAGCTGGGGATGTTTAATCAACTTCAAAGCTAATTTCGCTCCAGCCCCAGCTTTCTGCAGCAGAAATCTCTTGCCCATCAGCCAAGGACCAGTTCCTGGCTCCAGCTCAGCTGGCATGCCTCACTTCAGCATATTAAATATTTCATCGTGCCTTGGCATTGGGGTTTCCCTGGCCTGATTAGCAATTAGCTGTGCTTTTAGCTACTTTTGGAGGAAACCCATCATGATCAGGTGATGGGAGCCATATCTAGAATAAGCAGAGGTAGAATGGCACATAGGGTTAAGCATGGGCTTCCAAGGCATCCAACTTCGGTTTGAATTCTAGCTCCTTCGCTTTGGAGCTGTGGGATGTCGAACAAGTTACTCCGTCCTCTGAGCCACAGCTTCCCTCTGTGTTAAATATGCTTAAACATGGATTTGCTGGAAGGGTTGTAAGAGAAGGGGAAGGGATACATCTATTAACAATGCATGGCAACTGGTAAACCTTTGTGTTAGTTTCATAGGACTGCCGTAGCAAAGCACCATACACTTGGTGGCTTAAGCAGCAGACATTGATGCACAGTTCTGGAGGTTAGGAGTCTGAGATTAAGATGTTGGTCCCTTCTGAGGGCCATGCAGAAGAATCTGTTCCATATCTCTTTCCTAGTTTCTTGTGGTCTGCTGGCAATCCTTGGTGGCTTGTAAAAGCATCACTGATATGGTTCGGCTGTGTCCCCACCCATATCTCACTTGAATTGTAGCTACCATACTCTCTACATGTTATGGGAGGTAATTGAATCATGGGGCAGGTCTTTCCTGTGCTGTTCTCATGATAGTTAATAAGTCTCATGAGATCTGACGGTTTTATAAAGGGGAGTTTCCCTACATACACTGTCTTGCCTGCCGCCACGTGGAATGTGTCTTTCTCCTTCTTTGCCTTCCACCATTCTTGTGAGGCCTTCCCAGCCATGTGGAACTGTGAGTCCATTAAACCTCTTTCGTTCGTAAATTACCCAGTCTTGGATATATCTTAATAAGCAGTGTAAGAACTAATACAATCACACCAATCCCTGCCTTCGTTTCTACATGACTTTCTCCCAGTGTGTCTGTCTCTGAATGTTCCCTTTTGTGTATAATAGTTGTATTGAGTTAGGGCCTACTCTCATGACCTCATTTTAACTTTATTACCCCTGTAACAACCCTCTTTTAAATAAGATCACATTCTGAGGTAGTGGGTGTTAGGATTTCAATGGAGGAATTTTGAGGGGACACAATTCAACCCATAACAGCATTCAATAAATATTACCAATTAAAAAATTGTAATAGTAAGGTTGAAACCTGGGAATTACCTTCAGATGAAAGAGCAATATCTCTCTTGGGCTGTAGAATTTCTTGGGATCCAGAGAACTCTTTAGACAGAGAAGAGTACATTTCTGTCAAGCTGAGCTATAGGAGAGCTTAAAAATGGGGAGAAACCCAAAGATTCTAATATTGGAGGAAAACAACCTTCGAAGCTCAGACCCAAGGCTTTTGCACTGGTCAAAGACCCAAGTCGGGAAGAGGGGCCTCCCTGTGCGGCTCTTTACTTTGGTAGCTGCAGGCAGTAGCTACCTGTTAAAGATTTCCCATTTCAACAAGATTCAGGTAACCAGCAGGAGTTCTGGGGGTCTAGGTTGCTAGGCAATAGCTTTCTCATGTTCCGGGAAGGCGGTAAACTGTCTCCTTCCCCCTGATCAAACATCTCTTCTTAAGTAAAGGCTACATTTAGAGAACTGATGATAATTTAAAGCTTCTTTTTGCAGGAGGAAGGGGAATTTATATGTGTCATCAGTCACATAAACCCTCCTGTTGGAAATGACATGGTAGCCATTTCCTTTGTTGCTCCTGGGCTGTTTTTCTCACTGAATTGTGTAGGGGCATCAGGGTGATTTGACTGCTGGGCCTTAGCAGGAGAACGGGAAGTTAAGGATCTGTGGACTGCAAAGTTTATGTGTGATATCAAGCCTGGCTTTCTTTACTTTCAAATTTCAAGTGGTAGTGATAAAAAAGCAATTACCTGTTATCTTTTGTTGGAAAAGAAGATAAGCACCAAACCCACTTACAGTCCTCTTTATTTTTGCTTTCCTGTGTTTGTTTAATCTCAGGTGTTCCTATGGCAGGTTCCACAGAGCTGGCAGGGTGGTGGTTGACTTGGCCAATCCAGCCCTCAGAAGCTTCATGTTTCAGGGGAAGTGCAAAGTCCATGTGATCAAGCAGCCCTGAGCCCCCTTGCCTGGTCAGGCCTCCCACTGTGAGATTTTCAGGGCTGCCTTTGAATGGGAGACATTTTTATCAGACTCGGGAGGGCTCCAAATGAATTCAAGAGCAATTTTGTCTGTAGAAACACAAATGCAGCTTTTCTCACTGGTTCATGGTAGACAGTCTTGGTGTGGAGAGCACATGGCTAAAACATTTCCTTTCCTTGATGCCGATGTAACTTGGGGACAGCGTGGGTCAGGAGTCAGACAGTCTGGGTCGAAATCCCTGTCTCTTAGCTGGTCGCTAAGCTGCTCTGACTCGGTGCTTCTCTTTCTTTAAAATGGGGACCTTTCTTCCAAGGAATTAGGCAACTGTGAGGCCTGGGATGATCTATCTGAGGTCCTCTCACAGATAGTAGGCAGTCAGCAAAGGACAGTAGTCTTACCATTTCCTGAAATCTTGGACAGCGCCAAGATCTGGTTATTCGCTGAGGCAGCAGTGCGGGGAGAGTCTTTGGTGTTTTACTTTGACAGGGAGATGCCTCCCTGCCCTCCTCTGCAACCTGCTGCCACCATCCTAAAAGGCCCTTCCTCAAGTTCAAAATAGTATCGAAAGCCCACATCCACAGACCGGGGACATCCTGCATCCAGCGGTGGAGCTAATTGTCCCAGTCCAAGGACACCCACTGTTCCTGTGCAGTGCACTGTGGCCACAGAGGACCCCTGGGAGATGCGCGTCTTGCAGATGGTGGGTGTGTCCTGCCTTAGCCATGTCCCTTTTGATGGCCCTTTATGAGAGCTGAGGCTTTGCTCCAAACCAGTGGAAAACACTTGAGTGCACATCTAGATTCTCCTCCACTTGCTCTGTAATGATGGATTCTCTGTAGTGATGTCAGATGGTTCTTGGAGAAGAGAAAGCCTGGGCGGGGATTCCAGCTCTCATCCTAGCATGGGCCTGAGCTGGAAATGCAAGGGCAGCTCTGCTTCATGGGGGTTTTTATAGCTCATTGTTATTCACACCAGGCTCCCTAATGAGGGTGTTCAGAGGGGAAAAGCCTGGCTGGCTAAGGCAGAGGAGAGCACTTCACTGTCGCCTGTGGAAGAAATGGCCATTTTTCGTCACATTTATTTCCACTGGGGAGATCTAAGACAAATTAAAAACGAGAAAAATTACAATTTTGTGTGAATCTCTCTCTCTCTCTCTAAACATACATATGTGTGTGTGTGTGTGTGTGTGAATGTTTATGCATATATGTATTTATCAGAATCCCTGCTCCCAGGGGTTTACATTGTGAATACTTCTCTCACAATCTCCTTTGCATCCAGGAATTTCAAACAATGTGCTTGATTTATAAAGGTCTGAGCACAACTCACTTCACGCTTTACAATTTTGAAGCAGCAGTCTATTGAGAATACAGCAATATATTCAAGGATCTGTTTTAAAATTTCCTGGGGCTGAAGTGATATGAGGCGCTTTCATGAGTGCGGTCTCAGAAGCTCTGAGCAAACCACCTCGGTCTCAGCCCCTGAAGGAGTGAGGTGGGAAGTGGCCCGCCGCTGCCAGGAGGAGAGCGCTAATGGGAGAGTGACCTCCATGGAGGCCACCACGGGAAACAAATGCGAGTGCAGAGCTTGAAGTTCTATTGAAAGGCAGCGCCATCTTCCCACTATGCGGAAGCGAGAGATTCCAAAGCCACCACATGCTCCCCAGTTCTTCAGTTTGCTGAGCGGGTAGGGAAAGCAGAAGAAACATGCAAACCCAGAGACCACTTCTAGGATTCTGACATACTGAGGAGTAAAATGAAGGTGGCACGGACCCAACGCTGATATCATCTTCTCTTCCTTTGGAAGTGGAAGAAGGCTGTGGGAGGGCTTTTTCTGCAGGCATCGTGGAAGTGGTGGATGTGCTTCTTGGATCTTGTTCTATGACATCACTGATACTCCAATGAAAGGAGAGACCAGGCCACCCAAACACTGCAGAGGCCTCTTTTGGAAAAAATATCTTTCAGACAGATCCTAAGGACTAACAGAATTGGAGAGAGAGATGTCCGCTTACAACTCTAAGAGCAGAGGCAGATGGTGTGTATGCTGTCTTAGCCACGTCAGCACTGACACCAGAGAAACAAATGGCAGAGAAGAGGTGACCAGAAATTCTTAAGAGGCAAAGCCAGAGAAGTAATTTGGACACAGAGTGTAGGAGTTCTGAGGCCCATATTGGAAGCACAGAGTACGAGCAGTCAAGGAACCTGAGTTTGGCACAAGCAGGTAAGCTCTGTAGCCTCACCATTGAAGGTGAGTTCTGCACCCTGGCTGTGCAATGCAGAGGGTTCTTGAAGGAAGCTGATCTCATTGGGGCAAGATGAAATCCTCAGCTGAGGGTGCATGCAGGGCAGTTTGAAGGGAGAATAGGAGGACAGGGAAGAGCAGATGTCTCCCTCTCATAATGGATCCTGGATCTCCTCCTCCCTCTGTGTGTGTGCAGCAATCCTGGAGGCTCTGGTCTAATGTGGCCCCTGCTTGCACTGGGTTCCTCATCTCAATGGCAAGGCGCCACTTGAACACTCTGGATTGGGTCCACCCTTGAAGATCCAGCATTTGTAATCCAGCCCAGTTCAGCAAACATTTAATTAGCTTTCACACCTATTGGCAGCTGCCACTTCTTAGCTTCTGCAATGCGCCAGGCACTTGTGCTAAGAGCTTTTCATGCATTAAACAATTCCCTAAAGTGAGTGTGACATGTATTCTCATTTTGCAGACCAGAAACAGGCTCTGAGGGGTTAACTTGACTGGAGTCAAAGCTGGCCTCGGTCCTTTACTCTCTCAGCTCGCATCTCGTTATTTCCCCACCTGCAGAATTGGGCAGTGAGGACTGGAAGGTGGGGGCTCCTGTGTCCAAGAGGGCTACAGTCCATCCAGAGGAATGACCACCCAATCACCCCATCACTATAATACAGCATGCCCTGAAAACAGGACTGGTTTGTTTTGTCTAGGGGAAGAAAGTTCTGAAGGGAAACAATTTGAGCTGGTTTTTAGATGATTAGACAGATTTCCTTGAATTTAAAGAGACTGGACTCACTTCTATGTTCAAGGGACTTAGGAATGCTATCACCTTCATCTTAAGTTTTCAGGGCTAAGTATGTATGATGTGGCTGGGAAGAGACTTAAGCACCAGCATATTATCTATGAAACCAAGAGAGAAACCCGCAAATGTACTGTTGAAAGTCCCACTGGATTGATATGAGGACGAGGGTTAACAATACAGTACAAGCTTTTATTTCATTTAAAATTTTTGAAATCACTTGTTTTGTGCCCACTCTTCATGAACCCAAACCTTACTTATTGGGGGTTCTTTTGAGGGTGATGCCACTTTGATCAAGCTCCATAAAACCCAATGGCTGAAGCTCAGACCATGAGGGGGCTGTCTTCTCTGAAGTTTCTGGGACCAAGAAATGGGATAGGGAATGGGAGAAAGATGCAGTTGTGATGCCAGCCACTGGAATCAGGGCCTCAGACCCCAGGCTCGGTTGCCTCTTAGAAGGTCACATTTACAATAAGGAGACAGTTTATACACTGAACATTTGAGATCACCCAAGATGATCATCATAAAGTTACCCACCATCTGAAAGACAGAGACACAAGTCAAGTTGGGGACATGGCAGGCTGAGATGCAATGAGTTGGAAGGAAACCAGACTTAGCCCTGGCAGCCTGGAGGTCTATTCTAACTCCAGAGCTAAGTTGTATATGACCAAGGAGTTAATTGCCCTGGATGTGGGGGGCAACTGCCTGAGTTTATATGTTACACGCCGCTACCCAGAAACTAGGCAAATGTGTGTGATTTTCAACCCAGTGAGGGTAAATATTCGGTAACTCCATTTTATATTGGGGTGGTTGTCTTTTCATTATTACATTGTAGGGGTTCGTTACATATCTTGGATATCTGTTCTTTGTCAGAAATATGGTTTGCAAATATTTTATCCAGGTCCGTGGCTTGCCTTTTTATTTTCTTAACAGTTTCTCCTTATGAATAGAAGTTTTAAACTTTGCTGCAGTCCAATTTACCTTCTTTTTCTTTTATAGTTGTTACTTTTGAGTGCTGCTTAATAAAACTTAGCCTCCTCCTAGTTCACAAAGATATTTTGCTCTATTTTCTTCTAAAAGCCTTATAGTTTTAATGTCAGAGTTAGGTCTGTGATTTTTTTCAAATTGTTGTGAAGCATTTGAGGTAAGAGTTGAGGTATATTATTTTTCAGTGGAATGTCCAGTTGTTCCAGCGCCATTCCTGGGATAAACTACTTGGTTAGGATACACTGATCTTGTTTATACATTGCTGAATTCTATTTGACGATCTTTTGTTAAGGTTTTTCGTGTCTATGTCAGGGTTTCTCACCCTCACAAGTGCTGACACTTTGGGCCTGACAATCCTTTGTCATGGGGCTGTCCTGGGCACCCTCTGGTATTTGGCAGCACCCCTGGCCTCTACTCACCGATGCCAGCTGCATTCTCCCACAAAGGGTGACAATCAGAAATGTCTCCAAACATTTCCCCGGGCAGCAAAATCAACCCCAACTGAGAACCGTTGGTTATGTTCATGAGAGATATTTGCTCTGTAATATTCTTTTCTTTTCTTTTCTTTTCTTTTCTTTTCTTTTCTTTTCTTTTTTTTTTTTTTTTGAGATGGAGTCTTGCTCTGTTGCCTAGGCTGTAGTGCAGTGGCACAATCTCAGCTGACTAAAACCTCTGTCTCCCGGGTTCAAGCAATTCTCCTGCCTCAGTCTCCCGAGTAGCTGGGATGACAGGTGCTTACCACCACACCGGGCTAATTTTTTAGTAGAGACAGGTTTCACCATGTTGGCCAGGCTGGTATTGAACTCCTGGCCTCAAGTGATCACCCATCTCAGCCTCCCAAATGCTGGGATTACAGGCATGAGCCACTGCACCCGACCTGATCTGTAATTTTTATTATTTATTTCTCCCTCTCTCTCTTTTTTTCTTTTCTTGTTTTGTTTTTGGTAATCTCTTTGTCAGTTTTTGCAGTTAGGCTTTTGCTAGCCACCTCTATTTTCTTATGTTTTCTAGGGTTGGGTTGTTTTTTTCCTTCAGTGCTTGGTAGAATTCATCTTTCCCACATGTGCCTGCAGGCTGCCTGGGCTAGCTTTGGTTTTCATCTTTCTCATTCTATCCCTTTCATTTTCCTGTCTCCAGTGAAGCTACCTGGACCTGGCATGTTCTTTATGGGAAGATTTTTGATAATGGGTCAATTCTTTAATAGATATAGGGATAGGGGTTTTAATACTTTCTGTTTCATATTGTGTCATTTTGGTAAGGTATATTTTTTCAAGCAATTTGTATATTTTTTTCTAAGTTGAATTTATTCACATGAAAGTTATTCATCATATTCTCTTATTATCCTTTTCATGTCTGTAGTCTCTGCAGTGATAATATCTGTCTTATTCCTGACAATACAAATTTCTGTGTATTTTAAATTTTTTCCTTGACTGATTTGTTGGCTTTAAGACTACCTTTTAACTTTGTTTTCTCTCATTTCTTTTCTGTTTCACTGATTTATTATTTTCTGTTTCCACTCTTATTTTGGTTTGCCTTTTCTCATCCATGTTAATATGCATACCTATAGTTTATTCATTTTCACTGCTAGCTAGTTGAATATCTCACCATTTATTTATAAATTCTCTTGTCAAACATCATTTCTGTTGTTATCGGGGCTTTTTTTAACACCATTGAAAACTGATGCTATAAACAGTCTTATATATCCCAGTACAAATGTACAAGAGGTTTTTTAATGTACATACTATATTTAGTTTAAGATGTACTTTTTTACATTTTAATATCTCTGAAATCAGAATATGTATTAAAATTAATGACATATAATTAACAGCTTTTTATTCCTTGATGATACATTTTTAAATGGCACATCTTATAATCAATGAAGTGTTAGATTTTGATGAAATATTATAAATAAGAGCAGAACTGCCAGCTGTTAGGTATTTTCATCTTTCTGTTTACCAGGTTACTTTTTATAGTGATTGTATTAGTTGTTGCTCCCTGATCACGCGTGGAGCCTCATGTTGTCTGACATCCTCACCAATATTTAATATCATTGATTTTTTGCCAATATGGGTAGATGCAAAATGGTCCTTATTGTCATTTTATTTTGCCTTTCTCTCTTCACTAATGAAGTTGAATATCTTTTCAATTGCTTAGGGAAAAAATATTATTCTATTGAGAAATGCCTGTTTCGTCTTTGCCTATTTTTCCACTGGGTTGCTGGTCTTTCTCAAATTAATTTACGGGGGTTTTTAAAACCAGTTTTAAATAGCCATAATAACCCTTTGTCTGGGTTACAAATATCTTTTTCTAATTTGTGGCTTGCCTCCTCTCTTTATGGAATTTTTCGATGATCAGAAATTATTACATTAAAAATAATTGAAATTATCAAACTTTTATTTAATAGTGCTTGTCTTTGGGAATATTGTAAAGATATCCTTTCCCATGCAGCATCATGCAAATATCAACTATTTCATCTTTAAAGATTGTTTTAAAGTTTTACCTTTTGCATTTAAGTTTTTAGATCATCTAGAGCTGATTTGTAGGTATGATAAGGAAAAGGTATCCAATTTTGGTTTTAAAAATAATGGTAACTAATTGTCCCAGCATGGTTTATTGCAGTTTGTAAAATTGTGTGTTTTTTGTGTATGTCCACTGACAGACAGTCTCACCTCACTGTTTTTCACATCTCCCTATATGTGAGGGTCTCTTTTTGGGTTTCTTATTCTTTTCCGCTAGTCCATTTTTGTTTATTTCTGCAGCAGTGACCTGCCTTTCTTCTAGCTTTGATGATAAGTATTGATATCTGATAGGGCAGATCCCTGGCTACATTGACCTTTGTAGATCTTCTTTTCTCCAAATGGCAGTCTCACTGATACTGCCGTCTACCTGGGTTTGACATATCCTCTCCCCCTCACATACACAAAGAGGCTGCTGTTGTCTGGCAGGCAGAGAACCCCACGGTGAGCTGAGAATCAGCATTGCAGGCTGTGGGAATGTCCTCTAAGAAGGACCTGAGACTCCACCCTTAGGTCCAGATGGGATCAGGGTTGTTGAGCCCATTTTGCAGATGAGGAAACTAAGAGGAGGTAAGTGACTAGCTCGGTTCTCAGTGCTGGGCCGTGGTGGAGCTGGTCTTGAGCACGGGTCGGCTGCGTGTTTCCACTGCTGAACTGCTGACCTTTAAATAGAACGGTGTTTCTCATGATCTCAGGACTTCATTTACTCAAATGAGTTTCGCCACCACGCTTCAGACAAGTTTTTTTAGCTTAGGCTGTCAGTTTCACTGTTAATCAGTCTCATGCTCAGCCCTACCCAGCCCTGTTGGACCCGTTTTTCAAGCATCGAGAGCTTCGTTCCTTGCTCTTTCTTCCCAAGTAACTTCTCATTTTTTTCACCTTAAAAAATTATTTTTATGCTTCTAAAACTCCCCAAGATTAGTAAGTATATTTATTGGTCAGTATTATCTCTCTTTGTCTAGATGTCTGGAAATGCTAAATCTGGTGTTTGCTCCTTTTTTTCCCGCTCCTAAGACCTGGTTAACTGCGGCCTGTGGCTTCTCAGACACCTCTCCTTCCCTGTCTCTCTACAAGCAGAGAAGAAGGAAAGGCCACACTAGGACCTGGCAGGAGAGCTGCAATTACTGAAGCTAATGCTCTGTCTCTCTCTAAAGTTCAAGTTCATTAGTGAAACTTCCTTTATCTTGTCTTCCTAGTTTCTGGTTTCTGATGAGCTGGTACTTATTTCGCAATCAAGAGTAAAAATGTTAAATTATAATAGTAACTAGCATCATTAACTTTTTAAAGAAAGCTAACAGCACGTAAGCTCCATGAGGCAGAGACTTTTCTGGCTGTTTTTCTCATTGCCATGACTTTGATGTCTAGACCAATACCTGGCCCGTGGTCAATGCTATATAAATATTTGGTGGATAAATAAAAAATAAACTGTATTAGGTGATTCCTACATGCCAGGGAATGTGCTAAGGGCTTTCTATGTGTCTTCTTTCTTAGCTCTCATGATAATCTGATGCAGTAGACATTGCAATCCCTGTTTTGCAGATAAGGAAACTGAGGTTAGAGAAGTTGGTGACTTATCTAAGTCACAGACTTTATAAGTGATCAAGCTAAATTCGAACCCATGTCTGTGGGATGCCAAGGAACATTCTCTTAGCCCCCATGTCAGAAATGACAGAAATGCCTCTGTCATTGAAGGTACATAGATACGAGATGCTGCCTTATGCGAGTCTGAGAATCATCACTGCTTCTTTCACTCATTGGCAGGGGTAGGGAGGTGTCATTAAGTATCTTCCCCGGAACTCCTAAGAAAAGGCAAACAACCCAGTTATAAAATGAGCAAAGGATCCAGATAGACATTTTTCCAAAGAAAAAACATAAATGGCCAATAAGCACATAAAAAGATGCTCAACATTGTTAGCCATTAGAGAAATGCAAATCAAAAGCACAATGAGATACTGCTACTTCACACCCACTAGAATGGCTGTAATCCAAAAGACGGACAATAACAACTCTTAGCAAGGCTGCGGAAAATGAAACCCTCATACGTTGCTAGTGGGAATGTAAAATGGTGCATTCAATTTGGGAAACGGTTTGGCAGTTCCTCAAATTTAAACCTGATGTGATCATACAACCCAGCAATTCCACTCCTAGGTATACATGAGAATAGGACACATATATCCACGCATGAATATATGTGCATGAATTGTGCGTGAATTTTCATCGAATTATTATGAATAATACTACTACCAAAATGGGAAGAGCTCAGATGTCCATCAGTTGTTGAAGACATGCAACATATGTGGTCTACCTATGCCATGGAAGATTATTCAGCCTCAAGAAGCAAGGATGTTCCGATGTGTGTTACTGCATAGATAAACCTCGAAAGCATTATGATAAGCAAAAGAAGCCAGAAACAAAAGGCCACATGTCACGCGATTCAATTTATAGGAAATGTCCACAATGGATAAATCCAGAGAAAGAAAGCAGATGAGTGGGTGGCAGGAGCCAGGTTGAAGGGATGCACGAGGAGTGTGACTAACAGGTGTGGGACTTCTTTTAGGGGTGATGAAAATGTTCTGGAATTTGGTGATAGTTGCACAATTTGGTGAATATACAAAAACCACTGAATTGTGCACTTTAAAAGGGTAAAGCGTATGGTAGGTAAATTGTATCTCAATAAAGCTGTGATTTAAAAAATTAGTCAATTGCAGAGAGAGGAGAGAGAATCTCAGCCTAGCAGGAAGGGCTGCGGTTAGAAGAGAATGGGACTAAAAGGTCAGAGACCTGAGGCCTCTTTTAGACTCGACTGAGGGAGCCCGACTCTCTGACTCTCTGGAGAGCCCTGCCCCTCTTCACCTCTGTTTCCTTTTTTGCATTGTGGCAGGTGTGGACAAGCTGTTTAGGCAGCTTTGGATTCTCATGTGCCTACCCATTTAAGAGGACAGTGTCACTGCTCTTGCCTAAACGTAAGGTCTGCTATACAGCAGGGAACAACAGAAGACAGGGAATGCAAGGCTCCTCGCTCCATTAAACAACAACAACAGCAAAAACAAAGAGCCAAAGAACCCCAAACAAAATCGACACCAGCGAGAACAACCTTGATCTAATTGCCTGGCGTCGCTGATGAGCTGCTGGAGACTTCTGTAGAGAGGCCACTTTGGTTTTCTAAGTAAGAACACAGGATAATGGCAGTGGTGTGCACATCTTCAGCCTGGGTTTTCCCTTTAATGCTGGACTCTCAGACCAGGTCCGGTGACAGTGGCTCTCCAGACCCCTGATGTGCAGCGTGTGGCTAATGGCTCTTCTAATGAGAGATTTACAACCTGGGCTTTCGGATGCTGCACCAACCTCATTTGTCCAGCTCACGGTGGAGCCTGTAATCATCTCTGTGGGCTCCAGCTCCAGGCTCCAGACATTCTGCTCTGGCCAATTCAGCTGAACAGACGAGAAACAAGCCCCACAGTCCCACAAACAAGAGTCACGTTGCTGCTGGGGAAGGAGAGAAAATCCATCCTGACATTTTATGAAAATATTTTTGTGTCTTGTTTACATAATGAATCTGTTAACAGAAGAACCTGAGTTGACAAGTTCTTTGGTCTCATCGGAGTGTGTGGCAAAGTGGGCCGAGTGCGCCTCCAGGTCCTCTTTTGCAGGAAGTTTAAAAGACGTCCTATTTTTCCTCCTGGTGGGTTGCTTGTTCATCAGTCCTGAACTAAAAGCAAATAATTCATCCTTGCTCATCCTACAGAAAGTTGCCTGGCTAATGAGTCTGGTAATTGGGACCCTGTTGCAGCATGGATCTCCCTTAGGGGGAAGCTGGGATGGTGGTTGGGGGTGGTGCCTCTTTCTGGCCACTGTTGTCCACAGAAGTGTCCCAATTTTCTACCACCCACCTGCAAAGGCAGAAATGGTCTCCTCTGAAATCAAACCACACTATGACTTTCAAGACTATGTAATAACGATTCTTATTTGGTGAGCTTGACAAAGGAGGGAGTACATAGTGATGAAAATGATGGGGTTTTCCACTTAATGAGAGAAGCAAGCTAAAGTGGAGACTGCCTCCCTCTCACACGCACCCTCCCTCAATGTCCCCCAGCTCTTGTAGGACAAGCCCTCTTGACAGAGCTAGACTGTGCCCTGAGGGGCCATACAGGTCCATGCTCGCCTTGCCTTGCAGATGAGGAAGCTGGGCCCAGAGGAGGGGCTGGCATGGCTGAGCATCCAGGAGGGATCCAGAGCCCAGTGTGCTTGCTGTGTCCTATTAAGGCCCCCAAAATGGGGACAAAATTGTCATCTTTCAACTTCTCCCAGTGCTCCTTCTTGCTGTCCAAGCCCTGACTCTCTGCTTAGGTGAGGCTCTGCATTCCCTGGTCTTCCCAGCAGGAATCCTGTCCCCTCTACCCAGGCTTCAGTTCTCCCTGACCTGGGCTGCCTCCCAGCTCAGGAATCTTTTGAGAGGAGAGTGCCTTGTCTTCCTGTCACTCTGATGTCCACATTGAAGGCATTTGGGTTGCACAACAGAGGCTACCTGTGTCTAACTGCTTGCATCCATCAAGGTCTGAAAACAAGACCCTCATTCCTTTCTCCTCCTTCTGTGCATGCAGTCATGAAGGGAGGAAGGAATGTGTTTTTAAAGATGGTTTTAAGTACTACCAAAGTTATCTGTCCATATATCTATCTCTTTGCCACCCCCACCCACCTCTCAAAACAAAAACTAGTTTGTGGTAAGAAAATACTATGTAATAAGATCAAGACAGAACTATAGAATGAAAGGCTAAAGACAGTTCTTAAGAAGGAATTGAAATCAGGGACTTGGATACACGTTTGTACAACCCATCCGTTGCAGCATTATTTGCAATAGATAAGAAGGGACTAGTGTCCACTGATGGATGTATGGATATGGACATTGTAGTATATACATTCAATGGCATATCATTTATCCTTGAAGGAAATTCTGACACATGCTGCAACATGGTTGAATCTTGAAGACATACTAAGTGAAATAAGCCACAAAATGGCAAATACTGTATGATTCCATTTGTATGAGGTTCCTAGAATAGGCAAATTTGTAGGAATAGAAAGTAGAATGGTGGTTTTTAGGGACTGGGGGAAGGTCGGAATGGGGAGTTGGCGTTTAATGGGGAGAGAGTTTCCATTTTGCAAGTTAGAGTTCTGGAGATGGATGACGGTAACGCTTGCACCTTAGGAAAGTACCTAATACTGCACACTTAGAAATGATGAACATGGTACATTTTATGTGTATTTCACCACGCGTTTTAAAAAGTGAGACAATTCATGAGAGGTGGTCGATCCACATTGCATGGAAGAATACCTTCATGTGTCTCATTTCCTCATTAGGCTGTGGGTTCTTCCAAGACAGGGATTCCTGTGTTCCCTTCATCTTTGCTATCTCAGCACCCAACTCAGGCCCTCAAATGTGCTATCTTCCCTGTCAATGTTTGCAGCCCCGAGAGACTGGCATGATGACATTGATTCGGCACCCATGAGCGGGGTGCTTTCACAAGTATTATTGTATTCAGTTGTCGTCGTCATCCTTGAGGCTGGTGCCCTGATCCGTCACCAGGAGAGACCCACACTGCAGCCACAGGGAAAGATAAGCTGGAGCACCTCACCCTGGCTGCCAAGGGCCAGAGGACCGTGCTTCAGACTCCAGGGGTCTTCAGATTCAGCTAGAGCCCAAGTGACTGCAACATTCAGTAGAATAGACTTTTTAAATGTCTTTATTATAAACCATAATTTACTGAGAAATGAAAATTATGTGTAAAACTATGGCCAATAACACATTCTATTTTTCAAGGGCCCATTCTGTGACAGCACTGTGCAGAGCCCATGAAAACCTTTCTTTGCCTCATTTAATAATTCCCAGCCTGACAAAGCCTGTACCAGCCTGTCTCTCACAGAGGAACAGACAGAGGCCAGGAGGTTACTTGGCTCATCCAAGGTTAGCCAGCATTAAAATGTGGCGGCACCAAGCGTCAAGCTGGACTAGACATCAAAACTCAAGCTGTTCCACTTTTACCTTTTCCTAATCATGTACAGTGATTATTCATATTGCAAACTCTCAGCTTCCGGCTTATTGGAGGGGTGACACCTGGCAAGAGACTTAAATGAAACTCAATCTTCTCATCTGTAAAATGAGAGTAGTCATAGCGTCCTCCTCACGGGTCATTTCTTCCATTAAAGGAGATAACACCTGTACAGCACTTAGCAGGTATGTGGCTCACAACACACCTGCAATGCATTTAGCCATTACGATGTGACAGAGACACTGACCAGACGAAAAGGTCTTGGGATTGTCCAGTGAAATTTACATTGGCCTTGTGTTTGTAAAACTGCTTACAAAGCCACTGTGCATGTATATAATGACTCAGGCATTATCCCAGGAGATAAAAGTGGTCTCCTTATAAAATGGTGTATTTCATTGGAAATGCAACAAGTTATGCAATTTCTCACATCTCTCCTTTCATTTTGACTGTGGGAAACTTACCCTGAAGTTATGATTCATCTGTGCCAGTGCCATCTTTTTTTTATTTTGAGATGGAGTTTCACTCTTTTGCCCAGGCTGGAGTGCAATGGCGCGATCTTGGCTCACCGCAAACTCTGCCTCCTGGGTTCAAGTGATTCTCCTGTCTCAGCCTCCTGAGTAGCTGGAATTACAGGCATGTGTCACCACACCTGGCTAATTTTGTATTTTTAGTAGAGACGGGGTTTCTTCATGTTGGTCAAGCTGGTCGAGAACTCCCGACCTCAGGTGATCTGCCCACCTCAGCTTCCCAAAGTGCTGGGATAACAGGTGTGAGCCACCGTGCCTGCCCGCTGGTGCCATCTTTAGCTCAGGCTTTTGAGTTTGATTCAATAACTTCTCCTACTCATTATCTACTTCTCTTAAAAAATCAGTGTTACTGTTTTTAAACTGCATTATTAACTATAAGCCACCTTAAATTTGGTTGGGTATATATTATTTTAAAAATGCTCATTATAATTTAGTGTCAAAGATATTTCACTAAATTGTCTGAAAACCAATCATTCTTATAAGAACTTGCATGGTAAACTGTTATATTGCTCAATTTTCTATATAAACTGTTTATAAAAATAAAAAAAGGTAGCAAGTAGATTAATCACTAGTGTGATGTTACCTGGATATATTTTAATAAGAAAATTTTTAAATAATTCTCATGCAAACCTGTTTCATTCATCAAAGAAGCCTCAGATGTAAACATTGAAGAGATAATTGCTTCTAACAAGCAATGTCACAGATGGACTTGCATGCCCTTCCCCTGGTTGCCCTGTAAACATTCCGGTGACTTCATCACACACAGAGTTTTGAGGTTTTTGGCCAAGGCTGGAAGGTGGAAGCCTGACTCATTCTGAGCATAGTTAACAGAGGTAAACCATGGCCATTTTTTCTTTCGTTTAGCCAAATACATCCTTGTCATTAAAAGACCTTTGAAACTGAGTAAAATGGCCTTGAAACCTGAGTGGAATATGCTCAGACTTCCTGGGAAAGGTATGTTCTAATTTTTTTCCCACAGATATATTAAGATATAAAGTAATCTGTTCATTCACTCCACACTCAGTGTCTTCTGGGCCCAGTACTGTGCGAGGCCCCAGGGAAAGGAGATGAATCAGGTGTCTCTAAATACCTGGGCCAACTTGGGGAGATACTCACAAAGAGATAATTCCACAAAGCCATAAAAAGGATGCACAGCAACACCTGTCGAGGGGGCACTGGTGTGGGCTGGCTGAATTGTGTTCCATGAAAGATGTGTTCCAGGCCTAACCCCTGATGCCTGTGAATGTGAACTTATTGGAATGAGGGCCATTTGGATAAGGACCTTTGCAGATGACATTGAGTTAAGATGAGGTCACACTGGAGTAGGGTGGGCCTTACATTCCAATGACTGGTGTCTTTATAAAGGGGAGAGATTTGGAGGTACATCCAGGGAATATGGCCATGTGCAGGTGGAGGCAGAGATTAGAGAGGGGCTGCCCCAAGCCAAGGGACACAGAGGATGCCAGCAACCAGGGGACACTGGGAGGAGTAAGGAAGTGTCCTCCCCTGGAGCCTTCAGAGGGAGCCCGGTCCTGACAACTGGATTTCTGGCCTCCAGAACTAGGAGGGAGTAAATCCCTGGTGTATCCAGCTGCTCCCTTTGTGGTCACTTTTCATGGCAGCCCTGGGAATGAATGCAGGCACCAATCCAGCTTAAGGGTCATGTTGGGTAGTGGCAAATTAGGAAGTCCTTCTGAGAGAAGCGATCTTGAGTCACATCACAGGTCAGGAGTTTCCCAGTGGGAAAAAAGCGAAGACAGCACTCATGGTCATCCAAGCCAGCTGCCCGTGGGAAGCAGGCTGGCTTTAAGGATTTCTAACCTGAGTCTCTTGAACTCCCAGGGTCCCCCTACATGTGTGCTTTGATTTTGTACCTTTTCTCGGGCCCTTTTCTTGGGGAGAAATGTGTCCCTTGCGTTTGAGTTTTCGAAGGAGCAGGTGGCCTTTATGGTCACAAACTAGCAACATCAAGAAGGTTTGGCAGGACTGGCTGGGAGATGAGGCTGGTTAGGTCACCAGCCTGATTGTGACCTTGCTGACATCAGCAGAGCAGGGAGGTGAATTGATGCGATGGAGGAAAGCCTTTGTCTCAGGAAAAAACCGGCCTTGGCTTTCAGTTGGATGTTGGAGGTGAAGATGAGGCGGTGGTGCGGAGTGGGAGCCTTTGTTTCCAGTGAGGGCAATGGGAAGGGGGAGGATGTTGTCTCAGATGAGGTCAGACCTTTGGTTTTTGCTTGGCCACTGGCCAAGGTGATGACACAGGAGGAAGAAGGGAGGGAGAGCTATGGGGGGCGGGGGTTGGTTTCCTTTTGCAAAAGCTATTTGAGGTGAATTGGAGGCAGCTGGCTCTGAGGTGGTGCTCACAGAGGAGATATGGCCTTTCCTTGGTTGGTTTGGTTCATCAGGTTTGGGAAGAGGGCACAATGGCAGGACAGAGAACTGTCAAGGAGAAAACCCACAAAAGTAAGACACAGTAGCCAAAATGAAAAAGACAGTAAGGAGATGAGAAGACTTCCCAGAGAATGGGTAGTCAGCAGTGTCAAGTCTCACCGAATGATGAGCTGAATGTAAATCTGGAGTGATTCTCTCTAAGGAACATCTGCTTTAAAATATTAACAAAGGGTATTGTTAAAAGGCTGGTGAAAATTCAGACTAAACCTTGACTTCCGTAAGTCTAGAAATAAGATAAGGCATTTAAAAATCCAAGAAGTGAGAATTTGAGTGCCCCTTCCCCACCTCTGCTGCTAATGATGTAGGCAGGAGAATAATAAGTATAATCACCAGAGAGACTGAAGGCCTGGGCATTGGTCATTTGCACATTTCTTGGATGGATTGATTGACGAGACAATACGTGATGGTGCTTATCTGCTACTTTTGTAGAGATAAGTCAAGCAGTATCAGCCAACAGATGGGAATTGGACATGATTTTTTATATTCTGTGCTTCACCCAATATTCTACTTGCTATTTGCCAGAGGCTGGATTGTTCTACTTTTATACTTTATCTTAAGCTATTCCTGCCTTTCCCTTTGACTGCAACTTGGGCTGTGCCCCCGTCCCTCTCCACTCTGTTCACCTTTGCCTAAATCCACCCCCTCTGACAAGGCCATGTCAAGTGTCCCCTCCCTCCCACCAACTTTTCCTGGTTCCCTCTGCTGGAAGGGCTCTGTCTGTGGCTTATGAAGGCCTGGGATAGCAAAGCCGTGACTCTCTCTTAGAGTACCTAGAAAAAGAGAGCATCTCTCCCACCTTATCTCTCCGCTCAGGGCCTCACACACCCTGAGCACTGCATAAATTCCTGCTCGGTTGAATTCCGTTGCTGAAGCACAGACCGTCCTCCAGGGAGGAAACATGGATTCTGGAAGGCCTTGGCTCAGGGCCTCGTGGTGTGCTCACTCACGGGGGTTGTGGCCTCTGGAAGGGGCTCAAATCGGGGAATGGTTTTGGACATGTGGTTCAGGCTGATGGAGACAGCAGTGGGTACAGTGCTTCCAATCATCTTAGGAGAGAAGAGCTCTTGACACGTACTAGTGAGTGCACACATTCCCTGGGCACAGAGGGCCGGCGTGCCAGGCAGCTAACACAGTGAGTCATAGACCAGCAATGATTTTGGGTGGTTGATTAGGCTGGTTTTTAATTACTTTCAAAATAAAAGCATGCTGATTCTCATGACCTTTTTTATTTTTCATTTTTCTATGATGGTTTTATTCAAACTGAAGCTACTGGCGAGAAGCCTCATTGAGATTCCCATGCCCACAGACTAGGTGTATTTTCCTAAAAGTCATGGAGTGGTTTTCGAATCGAAGCATTATGGTCCTCTTCTGGTGCTTCAGACTCACCACCTTAAGTTGTCTTAGTACTCCTCCACAAGTACTCCACAAGTACTCCTGCTTGAGCTATGCCAAATGTCCTGGAATGCTTGCTAAAGCACAGGGCTGAGCCTCCTCAAACCTCCTCATTTGCTAGGTCTGCGGGTCAGTAGGTGAGACACAAGAATGTGAATTTCTAACTAGTGCCCTCATCTTGTGGATGCTGCTGGTCTGGGGGCCACATTTTGGGAGCCCTTGCTGTTGAACAGCAATGCAAGGTAGGGCCCTGTCTTGGGTCAGGTTTCCAAGAGGCAGAGCCTGAGGCAGGGGTTGAGGACCTACATAAATTTTATAAATGTTGCTGTCATATGGTTCATAGGCTTTTTTCTTCTTCTTTTTTTTTTTTTTTTTAACAAATCTTATTTTATTCAGCTAGCAGTCTGATCACACATGGGCCAACAACACTCAAATAATAAACATAATTAGATGTGAAAGACTGGTCTTCAAATATGACAGCCAATGATGCCGTGCTTGCCTATGATCTCGCCGACGTAAAACCACGTCCACACCTCAGTGGCCGCCAAACCATTCAGCACAGCTTTCTTAACTGTGAGCTGTTAGAAGCTGTGAGTCTGAGCACTATTGACTATCTCTGTTCAGGCTCTGAATAGCTCTAGGAATCTCAGCAGGGGTGGGAGGAACCAGCTCAGCCTTGGGGTGGTACCAAAATGTGGCCGATTGAGGCTTTGATTAAGTCACAGCAGTGTTTACCAGCACTGGGGTCTTCTCCACAGGTTATGGACAAATTGGGCCATGGTTCTGGGATGGAAAGTCTGTTGCCCCAGCTTTTTCCTTTTGATAAACATAGCATTGTAAGCACATTCTCATGTTGCTATATAGACTTTATATTCATTATTTTAAAGGCCCTACACTATATCTAATACATCTACCTCCATCTCCCCAACTAGTCTATGGTAGGCAGAATAATACCCCCGCTACAAAGATGTTCATGTCTTAATCCCTGGAACTTGTAAATATGTTACCTTACTTGGCCAAAGGAACTTGGCAAATGAGATTAAGTTAATAACCTTGAGATGGGGAGAGTAGCCTCGATTCTCCAGGTGGGCTCAATCTAATCCAAGGGTCCTTACAAGAGAGAGGAAGAAGGGTCAGAGTCAGATAAGGAGATGTGATATTGGAAGCAGAAGTTTGAGTGATTCAGGGCTGTGAGCTAAGGAATGCACGTAGCCTCTACAAGCTCAAAACGGCAAGGAAGAGAATTCTCCCCTACAGCTTTCAGAAAGGAACCCAGCCCTGCCACCACCTTGATTTTAGCCCAGTGAGGCCAGGTTGGACCTTTGACCTCTAGACCTGGAGAATAACACACTTGTGTTATGTAAGCCCTGAATTTGTGGTCATTTGTTGCAGCAGCCACAGGCAGCTCGTGCTCAGCCTTTGCGTATCTGATCATGGCAGTCCCTCCACCTCCCTGATAGAGATGAGGCACCTCCCCAAAGCTAGTGTTTTCTGTATGTTGTTATATTCTGAGCATTGCACTAAGGAATGGTTATGTTACTTAATTTCTTTCAGTAACCCTCTGAAGTAGGTACCCTCATTGTCTACATGTCATGGTGGGAAACCAAAGGATGCTGAGGAACTTGCTCAAAGCCACATGAGTAACCAGAACTGGGATTCAGGTGCTGGGACTCTGTGGTGTGACTCCAGTGACTTCCTGACCACTGACGCCACAGTGATGGCAACCAGTTGGGTCTCGGGGAGGGCCGCCTTGATCCTACTCATTACCGATCATAACTGGTGTCATTTATCAAACATGAACTCCACACCCCACTCTGCCCAAGTGCTTTCCATACTGTACTCTCATTGCACTGATGACAAGGCAGCATTTTTGCAGGAGGTGTTATTGCCTGCCTTTAATGAAAGAAGAAACTCAGAGTATGCAGCCCATCCACTGTAGGTCAGCCTGAGGGTGCAGGATGCAGGCCCAGACCTGTCTGACCTCAGCCTGTGCTGACTCCAAAGTTCTTAACCACACCTGGAGCCACATGACCAGAGCAGGTGATTTCTGTCTTCATCAGCTTTATTGTCAGTTCATCACGATGCATCATCCTGCACAGGAATCCATGAGACCTTTCAGGCCTTATATTCGTACTTCACGAAAAGTAATCTGTGCACATCATCTTGGATAACTGTCTCTGTCACTCAATAGCAGTCATAGATGGAGGCACGGCCCCACATCTGAATTAGAGCTGATGGGGCTCACCGTCGCCCAAGGACAAGATGAGACATAGCCAGGCTTTGAACAGGTCAATGGTAGCCCTCGAAATTCCCTCGAGCCATGTCCTGACCCCTTTGCAAATCTGCCAGATTTGAAAAAATTAAAGCACATTATTTCCTCATAAAATATTTTCAGTTACATTCATGCAGTGCTTGAGGATAGGGATATGTTCTGAGAAATGCAGTTGGGGGTTTTGTTGGTGTGTGAACCTTGTAGAATGTACAAACCCAGATGGTACAGCCGCTTACACACCTAGGCCGTATGGTATGGCCTCTTGTTCCCAGGCTCCAAACGTGTATAGCGTGTGGCTGTGCTGAAGACTGTGGGTAATTGTAACACAATGGTAAGTATTTGTGCGTCTGAACATACCTGAACATAAACAGGGTACAGTAAAAATACAGGCCAAAAGATAGAAAATGGTGCACCTGTACAGGACGATTACTATGAATGGAGCTTGCAGGCCTGGAAGTTGCTCTGGGTGAGTGGGATGAGTGAGTGGTGAGTGAATATGGAGGCCTAGGACAGTATTGTCTACTACTGTAAACTACAAGCATTGCACACTTAGGCTACACTACACTTATTTAAATAGTTACACTGACGTTCTGATGGCTACAGCGTCACTAGGTGAAAGAATTTTTCAGCTCCATTATAATCTTATTGGACCACTCTCATATATGCAGTCCTTCACTGACTGAAAGGTTGTATGCAGTACGTGACTGTATATCTAAAATTTTCATAAACCTTTTTGATGAGTTGATAAAGGCAGGACTTTAGGGAACTGCTTTCATAAATCCCTTCTTTCTCATCACCTGCACTAGCAGTTGGGGGGCCATTTATTACAGCCCCTTGAAAAATCACCTTCCCTAGAGTATTTCCATTGCAGAGGCAGAGTGGTCACCCTGGGCTGCAGAAACTGGGCCTCTTCCTGGGCTTGCTTTCTACTTCCATGCTCATACTGTCTCCCTGGGTTTGGTTCATGTTTCTACATTAGCAACCTGACAAAGGTCACTGTTAGAGACAGTGGGGGCTGTGTCTGCGTGAGGCCCTGGCAAACTCTGCAGTGCTCCTGACTTGCCTCTAAGAGAAAGCTTCTGTGCAGGGCTCCATGAGGCACTCAGGGCAGGTGTGGTGGATGAGGAATTCAGGTGAAGTGTGGATCTGTAGATGTGACCGCTGTTATTAAGCCAGTGATTGGGGGATCCAGGACTAGAACCCCAGTTCTCCAGTGTTTAGTCTACTGCTCTGTGTGGTTGGACCTGACGATATCCTTAGCTATCTCTGGCAGACACTCACAGAAAGGCACATGTGGGGGATTTTACATAAAGCGTCTCATGATGTTATCACTAAATTATCCTCAGAGGGTCTAAAACAGTTTTATATCAGTTTCTGAGTCATCCATGACCCTTCCAGTAATGGTTGCATTAAGAGGCTGAATGAAGGAAGGTCAGTTTTGTATTTCAGCCATTCTTACCTCTAGTGATGCTGGGAAATCTATAGATGGGAAATCTCTTCTGCTGAGCATAAACTTGGGACACTGGCAAATATGATAGGGCTAAAATTATGCAATTACGACTGAGTCTAAGGAACATAAGGGATTGTATGGAAGAAGAAATCTCGCAGCTGAATAAACTAAGTAATAAAGAACCCAGAGAGGATAAATGGAGGGAATGGAATAAATGAGAGAAAAGTGTAAGATTTTTGTCATGGTTAGACTATCTGGATTTACTATTGGCTGATAGAATATGTGAGTAGGTGACATTAAATTTTATATAGAGTTATATATTTCATTTTATCCTTTTTATACTGAAAAATAGCAATATTATCTCCTTTTGCCTAGGATTACGGGACAACTGCCACAGTACAAGAGATCAAATTGCCCTTAAAAATCTCCAGTCTGATGTTACAGAGGCGAAATTTGACTTCACCAAGGTAACACACATTTCTAATTTCTAAAACAATCAGCAAAATGCACCCATCCATAAAACATAATCACTGACCTACTTGTGACGTGATTACATTTTATTTTATTTAGTCAAAAATTGAATTAATGCAGCAAACAATCTAACCATCAATGACTAAGACTTGTTACGAGAAAGCATACACTGTAGCTTTAATTATTCTTTTATATCTTCAAAAACAATTTGCAAGTTTGCAGTCTCTTCAAATATGTCAATTCCTCTCAATTTTCAACTAAAATTTGTCTGCTGGAGAGAGAGAAAGAGAGGGAGAGAGAGAGGGAGAATCATGCCATACAGCATTTTCAAGATGCAAATGAGGTTCTCTGAAATCTAACAAGCCGGTATCTAGGTTGTTAGAACTGCAAAAAGTGTCAGTGGTCTGAAATAGGGAAGGAAATTAGAGGTCATATTTATAAAATGAAATAGTTCAGATTCTAGGAACAAAAGAGCTTGGTACACAGTGGTTAATATTGTCAGCGTGTCATACACCAGGCTCTGACTAATGACTGATTCAGTTAATCCTTCCCATAGCCCCATGAGACAGGTACTGCTCTTATATTAATACCTAGAAATGAGAAAACTACAGCTTTAGTAGGTGACTTGCCCCAAATCTCACAGCTCGTACAACCTGCCTGGCTCTGAAGCTTTTGTTCTTAGCTTACTCTAAAGGACTGTCGTGGTGGAAGGCTCTTTTGAATTAACAAGATTTACAGTATGGACTTTCTCACCTTAAAAAACTGTCTAAGATGTTACAGTTTACAAGGCATCTGCTGTCTGTCACAGATGGAGATTTCACTGCCCATTTTTGTAGTTCTAAGGGAGAGTGGAATTATAAGAATCGATCTCTCATAAAGATTAAAGTAGCAAAGATATCTGTTAAAATATTTTTTTTACCCAAAATGCTTGTGTTAGGTATTACTTTGATTTAGGTCTGCGTTTAATAAAGCTCTACATTTCCTGCAGAGACTCGGTGCCTGAAATCCCACAAGAGGGAGAAAGGATGTTATTTGGGGTCCTGAGATTTAGTCATCAATATTTAAAGCCCTTTCTATGTGAAAGCACCAAGCTCACTGTCTGAAGATGTAAAGATGCATGGCTATAATTAATCTATTCCCTGGAAGCAGGAGCCGGAGCCCTGGGTTTGGGAAGGAAAAGGAGTGGAAAGAGCAGTGCGTCATTCAGAGCTGTCCTTGGGTGGACATGCCAGTTAGGAGGAGAGAGATTGAGTCAGGGAAGGGTGTGGGGATGAAACTGCTGCACTCCACCGCTACTCTGTTTTAAGAAAGATGTCAACCGAGGATCTTTGTCACCTGTTTTTCCCATTGAGCTGGCAAATATCAGCATTTTCCTGTTGATTTCAAAAATTAATCACAGTTTCGTCACTAATGTTGATGTTGATGTTTGTGGTTAAACATTAGTCACTAATGTTGAATGTTGATGAGATGGCATTCACTCATTCCCAGCAACACACCTCTTGTGGCTATGTGGCTGTATCCTTGTAATACACACACACACACACACACACACACACACACACTCTCTCTCTCTCTCTCTCTCTCTGTCTCTCTCTCTCTCTCTCTCGGTCATTATCTGTGACTGAGTTCAATGTCTCTGGAAATTATACCTCCTGACCACCTGCTCTGGAATCATCTGGATCATCTAATTTGGTCAGAAGGTGACTCAAATTTCCCCCCTAACTTGGAACGTTTAGAGCCTGTCCCTGGGCATGCGCTAGAAGGCTGCCATAAGAGGATGAAACACGCCAGTGACTGCCCTGCTGTCCTGCCACCGTGGCTGCCGTAAGTCACTGTCTCTCCTCCAGGGCCCACACGAGATTGATCACTTGTCCTTCCAAAATGCATTCAAGCTGTAGCAGTGATAGGAAGTCACCTTTTCTGGCAAATGATTATCTAAAAGGAGTAAATATGGAACAGAGTTATCTTCTTTAAAAATTTTTTTGAAATTTTCCTCTTAATAAAAGTAATAGCGACCCTATGCAGAAACAGGAAAATACAGAAATGTATAAATAAGAAAATATTTATCTGTACATTTTCCCCATGGATTTTAACATAGGACTGTGATGCATATTAACTTTGATGGCTCTCTTGTATTCTTCTCTTATAATATCCCATCACAAGCAATTCCTCATTTCATTTAAATTATTTGTAATTTGTATTTTTAATTTCTGCAGAATATAAGATGCAGTTGTGCAACCATGATTTCCTTACCCACTCCACCTTAAAAGAAAAAACAGTGATTCTTGGTGGTTGTCAGAGAATGAGGAAAAGGGGCTGGGAAGTTAGTTTTTAATGGGTATAGAGTTTCAGTTTTACAAGATGAAAAGAGTTCTTGAAATAAATCGTGGTGATGGTCGCTCAACATTATGAATGCATTTTATACACTAAGTTGTAGACTTAAAATGGCTAAGATAGTAAATTTTATTTAATGTCTATTTCACCACAATTTAAAAATTGGGGGAAAAATAAATTCTTTCTGGCTTTTCACTGCTCTCTGTCAGGAGGCATGGAGTTCTTCGTTTTTAGTAACTGTATGGAAAGGCAAAAGTTTCCCAATGGAGAGTGAGAAAAGCTCAGATTTTTCCATTTGCCTTAAAACTCTCTTCCCCTGTTGCTACATACCAGAGTGAGTTCATACACTGGAAAATGTCCTTCCATTCAGGATGAAATGCCACTAGGCCAACAGATTACCTAGTGATGATGGCTCCAGATCAACTCAATGGAGGAAGGCAGGTTTGCAGCAAATGCAGAGGACTGCAGAGTCTTCTGTGGGAAGCTGCAGCCAAAGAATCCTTGGGCAAATACAGCGTAAAGTTTGCAGAGCAGCAATGGGGAAAAATACGTTTCAAGGTAGAGATCGACGGAGAGGCTTATTCTTTGGAGAAATAAATTGCTACAGGGATGGAGGCATCCTCACTCCGGTGGCTTAAGAGCTGATTCCTCTGATCATCTGCCACTTGGCTCCTTCTGACTTCAATTTATGGAATTATGCCCTTCTTAGAAATACCTCTTAAGGCATAAATATGAAGTTAAAAACAGTCAATAAAAGCACAAAACTATGAAAGCAGTTACCAGCACTACAAAATCATCTTTGAAACATTTAAGAGCTATCAATATCTTAAAGCAGCATCTATGAGACAGAAAGTGTTAAAAATGTGTTGTGTGTGATGGTCAGGAAAGGGACAGTTTACTCCCAAAGCAGGACACAAAACCCAGCTACACATCTGACCTCTCTCCCACTCGAACATTCTACTGTAAATGTGAGATGATTTTCTTCTTCCTTTTAAATCAAATCTTAGTTAATTTTGTTTCAGATGAAAGAAATCTCTTTGTAAAGACATGTTTAGTTAATCCAGTAGAAAGAAAGATGGAATGTCACTATGAAACAGCTTAATTTGAGAAGATATTTGGTTTAAAAGATGTAATTACTTTCTAAAGAAAACTTGCCCAGTTTTAAAAGTAGTAGACAGACTGAGGAACATTAAATAACCCCCACCTCATCCCCTTCTTGGTTTCCCAGGCCCAGAAGAGGGATGGAACACAAAGTGATGTGTTAGGGGCTGAATCACATCTGCCCAACCCCCACTAAATTGATATGGTGAAGTCCTGTCCTCTACTTTCTCAGACTGTGCCGGCATTTGGAGGTAGGACCTTTAAAGGAGTGATTAAGGTTAAGCGAGGTCATTAGGGTGGGTCCTAATCCAGTGGGACTGGTGTCCTTATAAGAAGAAAAGATTAGGACCCACACATGGGGCAGAGGACAGACGGAAGACTGTGAAGATGTAGGAAGGTGGCCGTCTACAAGCCAAGGAGTGGCCTCAGAAGAAACCAGCCCTGTGACACTTTCATCTCAGACTTCCAGCTCCTAGAACTGAGAAAATTAGTTCAGTTATGCAGTGTATGGTACTTTGGTGCTATGGTAGTCCTGGCAAACCCATACAGATTTTGAGGAGGTTAGACCTTATCTTCAATCATTGAATAGGTCTCACTGAGAGAAGGGGTTTGATACACAGGAGAATGTGCTGTATTGGAAAGAGCAAAGGGCCCTCCAGTGTTTCCTTTTCCATTTCTCCCAGTTTTGGGGACTCTTGTCAAAGCTGAGACTACACACTGGAAAAATGCAGCCTTTGGCACATAGTAGGTGCCCAAATAAATATGTGGGATGCACAGTTAAACAAAGAGTTTGACCGTGACTATGTGTTATTAGTAATAGAATTGCACCTAAAAAAATTACATGACTTCTACATTTCTATCAGCAACATTTCAATGTATTGGATATACAATGAGTCATTTCTATTTGTGTAATTCAGGCAAACTGAAATGTATTCCATTGTAAATTCCACTGAAATATGGTATCCTTTTGATGTGAACACCCCTCACTCCTTTGTAGATTGGATTATGTGAGATATCCACTCATTTCTGCTGGGTCATGGGAAAAGTATGTACCCTAGAATTACGTCACACATTGTATTTTGAGACGGCAAATCGATTTTTCTTTGGAACTGGGCATTCATCAGCATTTGTCCCTCAGGAGCAGTGTCACCTTGACATCCTGAGTGATTCCAGGGCTTCAGAAATAAGTTCAAGTTCATGCTGTTCATTAGTCGTCTTCCCTCATCCATTCACATCTGATAGAGTATAAAATCGTGGCTACACTTGCCAGGGCCCACTTAATGAAACGGTGACTAGTTCCTTTGTTTTTTTAAGTACTTTAAGTTCTGAGGCACATGTGCAGGCCTTGCAGGATTGTTACATAGGTACATACATGCCATGGTGCTTTGCTGCTTCCATCCCCCCATCACCTACATCAGGCATTTCTCCCAATGTTATTCCTCCCCAATCTCCCCACCCCCTGCTATCCCTCCCCTAGCCCCCCAACCCCCAACAGATCCCAATGTGTGATGTTCCCCTCCCTGTGTCCATGTGTTCTCATTTTTCAACACCCACCTATGAGTGAGAACATGCAGTGTTTGGTTTTCTGTTCTTGTGTCAGTTTGCTGATGATGATGGTTTCCAGATTCATCTATGTCCCTGTAAAGGACATGAACTCATCCTTTTTTATGGCTGCTTAGTATTCCATGGTGTATATGTGCCACATTTTCTTTATCCAGTCTATCATTGATGGGCATTTGGGTTGGTTCTAGGTCTTTGCTATTGTAAGTAAACAGTGTCACAATGAACATACATGTGCATGTGTATTTATAATAGAATGATTATAATCCTTTGGGTATATACCCAGTAATGGAATTGCTGGGTCAAATTGTATTTCTATTTCTAGATCCTTGAGGAATCGCCACACTGTCTTCCACAATGGTTGAACTAATTTACACTCCCCATGGTGGCTAATTCCTTATCCCATCCTCTGGGCCTCTAGGTTCTTCTGGAGGGACACACAAGCCTGCAGCCCCTCAGCACAGCCTGGAGGCATCCCTCAGCATGCCGGGCCCTGGGCTCTGGCTGTGGCTTCATCCTTGTTGAAGGATGTATTTGCCATCCTTGTTGTTCCAGGGTGAGATGGCATTCACTCATTCCCAGCAACATACCCCTTGTGGATACCAAGCTCAAGGCTGTCACGGTGTCCTGAGCCTGGAGAAGAGGTACTCTCTTGATACTGACCACAGTATGAGGAAGCCTGGAGGCCCCATAAGAACCACCCCTGTTTTCTCCTTGCTCAGCAGCTGTGGAAGCCAAGGCCCTGTCCAAGGTCCTGTAGCCAGTATGGGAGTCCTGGCTCACGCTAGACCCCAGGTGGCCTGAGTCCGAGGCTGGCATCCTTCCCACCATATCCATGCAGAAGAATCACCTGGGAGCTGGTGACAGATACAAATTCTAGGTTTTATCCTTATAGATCCTGATGCATCAGGGTCCAAGGAAGGAGAGGTCTAGAAATCTGCATTTTTAACATGTGCTCCCCACCAACACACACACACACACAGACACACACACACTCTCTCTCTCTCTCTCTCACTTTCTCTCTCTCTCTCTCTGTCACTTTCTCTCTCTCTCTCTCTCTCTCTCTCTCTCTCTCTCTCTCTCTCTCTCTCTGTGGTTTCTCTGCAGAAGTCCCTGGTGCAAACTTTGGGAAACATGGCCCTATAAAATAAATCTGATACTGCAGTTTCCAAAGTGGGTCTTTTTTTTTTTCTTTCAAGAGCAGTGTCAAAGAGTTTCTACTGGGTATGATTGCACTCCTTGTAGGGTAGACAGGAACACTTATGATCAGAACTAAATTTAACTCTAATAGGAGGGACTGTGTACCAAGTGAAATAGGCACCAGGTGCACTTCAGCTTTCTCGTATGTAAACTACATCCATAAAAAGTGCTACAGGGGGAAGGGATCCAGGATGCCGCAGAAGCATTGGGGCTTCAGGCTGGAGTCACACTGGAAGCTCTATGAACACCGATGCCTGGGCCTCCCTGCCCAGAAATTCTAATGTAATTGTTTGGGAATGAGGCCTGGCCATTGGGGTTTGGACGAGTTCCCAGGTGACTGATGTAGCCTGGGCTGACAACTGCTGGAAAGGAAGCCCTACCTACCAGGACTTCCAGCAGAGCTAGCCTCAAGGAAGCAATGTATGATATGAACTGGAAGTCCGAGGGACCCACTGGGCTAAAGCGAGGGCTGCATGTCCCCTTTCGTGACTCACTGCTACTGCATGCCAGTGACCTTTTTTTATTTTAAATAAAGCCAGAGATATTTTGGTTTTTTTTCATTTTAAAGTATTAATTTTTAATATGCTTGGCATTGTAATTAGCACAGGTTATACTATCATGAACAAAACAGGAGCTTGCCGTTCTAATGGATATGATGGGTTAGGGGGATGGGCAGAGAAATGACAAATTAAAACATGAGATTTTAGCACAAGGAAATAACATAGAATAATGTAAAATATGGCGTACAATGAAAGAGGATAACTTGAAAAGGATACCAGTTACTTGGAATTTCTTAGGGAATGCTTTGCTGCATTGATTTTTTTTTTTTTTAATGAAGTATAAATTTTAAAATGACTCTCCTATCTATTTCTTCTTTTTCACTCATCTCTGGGTATGTTTTGAATGTACAACTTTCCATATATCTTTAAAAAAACTCACATATAACGTGATGGAGGTTGTCATGCAAAATAAGCGAACCACCTTCCCATGCCTGACTGTAAGGGCAGAAAGCCCCTCAGGTGGCTACGATCACTCACACTGGTCCTCCCGCAGCCACGTGGACTTGCAATGCCCAGTGTCCAGCTTGTGGGGAACATGCAATTATTTGAGTCAGCAAATATTAGTCCTGCCCTGAAGAAAATAAAAATGCTACCGTGCTGGCTGTCACATCGTGGAATAAGCAAATACCCTGCTCCCAACATACACAGGCCCTTTCCTTCCAAAATGTGTTGTCTTGAGAAGACCAGCAGCCTCACGACTTGTCTGTGTTTCTCAAAGTATGTGACCCAGATCACCTACATCAGAATCACAGCGATGTCAGTTGAAATGCAGGTGCCTGGGTGCCACCCACAACCTACAGAATCAGTCTCTGGGGCCTGGGGAACTTGTAGTTGTAGCATCTCAGGCCATTCTCTGCGTGTTGGGATTTGAGAGTTGCTGTGGCAAGTGCTGGGCATCCAGTTCTGCCCTCAGGCCCCCGGAGCAAAGATTCTCTGCAAGCAGTGGGAGCTTAGTGGTTACATATATTATTCCAGATCCTGTGCAGCTCTATGCAAGGATTCATTTTAAGCATGTACCATAATGAACGTCTAAACGGGGGCCAGGACCCTGTTAGCATTCACCGAGTGCCGGGGTATAATCCATCTTCCGTGTCGTATTTTGTGGTGCTTCATACGTAACCGCAATAAAAACAAAATAAGGACAGAGGAGATTCTTCTTTCCAGTCTTGACCTGGTTAGATGCTTTGTTAAAAATCATGGCACACTCTTTCGGACACACAAGCAGTGTACTGTTAGGACAAACAATCTGCTGATCAGGAAAAATGAAACGCCTCGATCATTTACAAACACCGGACAAAAACTCATGCTCATGCAGCTGATCGTGGAAGTGCAGCAAAGCTACATGTGTCTTGGTCCAATGTCCCCTGCTCCCTAATTCTGATAAGTGAAATCAACTGATTGTCATAGTGTTGGTCTGGGCAAACGTGGGCATTTGCTTTCTATTATTTTGCTCTCTGGACTTTGACTTCCGTGATGCCAAGCAGCAGGGAGCAACTGAATTAGAATCTAAGCCAGCCAATGTAGAGGACTGCAAAGGACCGAGGTAGTGAGGGGGCTCCTGGTAACCACCGTTGCTATTTCCTTTCAGGAGTGCTGACTCATCTCCCACATAAACCCGTGGCACCAAGTTCCAGCCCACCTCTGGAATTCTGTCTTTCCTCTCCATTGGGGATGTGAGCCTGTATTCAGGGGCTCCTGGGCTTGGTGGAGGTGGTTTTCAGGACTAGATGATCCCCATTGACACATCATTAGATAAATTAAGAATAGATGCCCAGCAGAGAAAGCCAATTCACTACTTAGGCCAATGTTTCCAGAATGTATAGCTTGTCATAAACATCTAGTTTTCCTGCCCTTCCTGCCATCTCTGACCATCAAGTGTGCAGCAGAAAGCCTCGGACAAGACGTCTGGGTGTTACGAACCAAGTGCTCCGGCATCCTGGTGGCCTCTTGCAAGCGAGTTTACTGCCTGTGTTTCGATAGACTGCTTGAATAATCGGGATCTTTTTCTGTTTGCAGGAGACCCTGGAATCACAAAACACAAAAATGATTTCATCCATAGTAATCTCCCAGATGATTGATGAGAATAAGTCAAGAGAAAACAGGGCCTTCTTGCCCCTGCCGTGTGCGATGGCTCAGTCTCGTGGACATCACACCAAGCAATCTCTGGCTAATCGCAGCGGAGTCCACATTCACAGGGCATTTGCGTTCCTTCCGGGCAGATTAGGAATCCCAACACCATCAGATGAGCAAGGACCTGAGACAGAACTGCCACGCAAAGAGGACAGCCCCTGTGACGGCCCCCGCAGAGGTTTTGCGTCCATCACCATCACAGCCAGGCGCGTGGGCACCCCAGCCAGCGCCCTGGTATGGGGGACTGTTGGGGACTCTCTGTGCCCCAAGTGCAGGGCTGAGGACACTCTGTTGCAGGCGCCCCCAGCTCTGGCCAATGGCCCCCATCCAGGTCGGCACCAGAGAGCTTTTGCCTGCACAGAGTTCTCCAGAAACAGCTCGGAGGTGCGGCTGAAGGTTCCTGAGGCCCCCATAGGGTTGTGTGAGAGACGCAAGGCCTGGGTCACCCATGCAGATGACAAAGAGACGAGTTTTTCTCCAGACACCCCACTGTCAGGAAAGAGCCCGCTGGTGTTCAGTTCCTGTGTCCACCTCAGGGTGTCTCAGCAGTGTCCAACTTCCATCTATTATGTAGACAAGTCTCTCTCCATTCCCTTTGAGCAACCTCAAATTGCCAGCCCCAAAATGCACAGATCCGTCCTGTCGCTCAACCTCAATTGTAGTTCCCACAGATTAACAGCAGATGGAGTAGATGGCATAGTGAACGGAGAGCCAATAAGCGCAGCCCCGAAGCAGGAGCTCGTGGAGGGAGACCAGGACCTCCTAGGCCAGCGCTGGAACCCAGGTTTACAAGAAAGTCGCTTGAAGGAAACCCCATCATTGGGGCGGGTGCATTTGGGGACCGGTACATGTCCTTGGAGTGATTCTTTTCCATTGGAAAACATGGAATTTGCAGACGTGGGAACTAACCAGGTCACTGTAAGAAAAGGGATGAAGGACCGTGAGGCTCATTGTCGTGCCAGCGGTCATGCCAACCAACTGTCCATTCACATTCCTGGCTGGAGTTACAGGGCAGGTGAGTGGTGCGTCCATCTGCAAGAGGGTGACCTGTGCCAGTGCCCTAGCAAGGTGGCTGTTGAGGGAGATTCTTTTACGAAAGAGGCATGTCTCAGTAGACTTACAGTGATCTCTGCTCACAGTTGATGGCTGATAGCCCAGCATTGATATCTGATTGGATAGATTTTTTTTTTTTTTGGTTGAGACATTTGTAGATTGTAAGAGGCCTTCTGTCAAATTCTTGTTTCCAATAGTTCCAGATCATATGTAATGAGAAGGAAATGATGGCCTCCAAAGGAAGTTAATTTACAATGTGCCCAAATTGCGTTCCAAGAGAGGGTGAGAAGAAGGAAATGCCATTCACCCCCAGATGTCTCAGCTCTCTCTTGCCAAACATCTGTGTATTTGGAAGTGTCCAGAATTCTGCACTTTTTACTTTTCACGTTAGCCTCATTGATATAAAAACTAGACCAAAAGCTTCACAATGGAGTGTGGGGTGTGTGTGTGTGTGTGTTTAGTAATTATAGGACCTTTCTAAATTAGGCAAGTCAGGGACTCTGTGCCAAATAGCAGCAGCAACCTTCTGTCCCCCTGGTTGTGTCTTCTGGGACATCTCGGCCAGTATTTGTTGCTGTTTCTGCCATTTCCAGGGCCAGGTAGAATTCCCAAGGTGGGCTGCTCTGAGGATTCTTCACGTTTTTTGGGAAATCAAAAGAGGAAAGCAGGCCTTTTTTGGAGGAGAGAGGCCAGATTTCTTTCTTTGTGTAAATTTCTGATTTTCAACTTTACTTTCTGTGAGAGGCTCTGGTTTGTGAATTACTTTCTATTTGGAAAAAAAATAGTTAAAGATATTAGTATACAATTGAAAATGCAGAATATGCATAATAATTTTATGGTACAATTTTTGTTCATTTAAGCTTTATTAATAAAAATTGCTGTAAAACATTTAAAGTAATAATGTGTATAGAAATGTTAAATGATGTAATTACTTTTAACAAGTGTATATATATTGAATGCCCAGAGATTTTTAAAGCAATTTTGACATGGCTTTCAGATTGATTAAACCATTGAAATGATGTCTTACAGACTCATTACGAGAAGGACAACATAAGCAGCTATCAGTGTTCCAAAGATAAATCCCACTTTAGTATTTAAAGAGATTGCTCAGGCTAAGTGCTTCATCTTCCTTATTGATGAAGATTCCAGAAATATACCACTGCATTTTCATATGCTATCTCAGTTAAAGCACATCCTCATTTCTGAACCACGTTTCCTGGTGTGAAATAATTGGATTTATAGTACTTTTCACCAAAGGCTTTTCATTAATAATGAGAGCCAGATCTCAAACACTCATCTCAGAGGAGGGCAGCAAGAGTCTGGAAAATTCCCCCAACTTACTTTTTGGCTTTGGTTGTGCAGAGATTTTTTGATTGTGATTTTGTGAAATGACTACTTGGCAAGAGATTATCTTAAGCAAATAGTATGAATTCATTCTACATCCTATGGGCCAACATCCCCCAGAAAAAGCACATATCCCAAAGATTCACATGTGGAGCGTTTGAGTGGCTCTAAGCCATGGGGCTTCATTCTATCACTTGAGGAAAGAGATACTCACAGAGACCAGAGACCAGAGGAGTCTTAAATACCTTTTTTAAAGTTTCAGTAGCTTTGGGGGTACAAGTGGGTTTTGGTTCCATGGATGAATAATACAGTGGTGAATTCTGAGATTTCAGTGCACCCATCACCCAGGTAGTATACATTGCACCTAATGTGGTTATTGTAAGGGTTCTTGGGTTCTTGCCGAGTTTAAAAAGAAGAAACTGAGGCCAGCACAAGAAGATCCAATGCAAATTTATTCAGCTCCCAGGCGAGGTTCTGCGGTCTGACAGGAGGGGCCAGAGAAGTCGCACGGACTCCTCTCAGTTGTGGGGTTTTATAGGAAGCAGGCAAGCTTGCTATTGGCAGGTAGGCAGGGTTTGAATGCTATTGGGTAGATTTACAAGACTCGACTGCTATTGGGTAGATTAACAAGACCCAACTGCTATTGGGTAGCTAAGACTTGAATGCTATTGGGTAGATTTACAAGACTTCTTTTGCATTTTGGCAGGGTTCTTTAAGGGAGGGCTAGGCTGTGTGAGGGGGGTGGGCATGTCCGAGCTCCCGGCGAGGCGACCGGCCTTACAGTTATTTTTTTAATTCCTAGACCCACCTCTTCCCCTCCCCTTCCTGAGTCTCTAAAGTCCATCACATCACTCTGCATGCCTTTGTGTACTCCTGGTTTAGCTCCCACTTATGAGAACATTCGGTTTTTGGCTCTCCACTCCTATGCTACTTCACTTAGAATAATAGCCTCCAGCTTCAACCAAGTTGCACAAAAGACATGATTTCATTCCTTCTAATGGCTCGGTAGTAGTCCGTGGTGTATATGTAGCACATTTGGAGCGCCTTTTTGTACAGTTGTTGCTCTGTTAACATGACACTCTCTGAGCTCCTCATCTGGGTAACTAGCGCAGGGGGAAGATTGGGTGTTTATCGAGATCTCATCAATCTTAAAAAATTTCAGCTCTGTTTGCCCAAGGTGGGCTCTGCAAAGAAAAGAGGCTCCATGTGACTCTGGGCCCTTCAGCTGCAAAGTCCAAAGCCCCAGATCCCTGGTGCACACAGTGGGGCACTTGCTGCGGATGCCTGCAAATGTACACTCTCACCTACACGTGCGCCCTGGCTGTGTGCTCTCTCACTCAGAAACTAATTTCCAGTGGACCGTATTTCTTCTCAGGTGACGAGAAGGCACATCTGTCCATGCTATAGAATTCTGGCCTGAAATTTACCAGCACAGCTCATTGACTCTAACGACCACAGGCTGTCCTCACACAGTCGGCACGATGTTTCGAGGGTGAGCTTGCTGACCTTCAGTCCTGACAAAACCTTTTAGCCTTAATGCAAGTGCATTCAGACTGCAGCAGCACTCATTAAAACTCAGAGGAACTGTTTATATTTTCCCGTCTGAAACTGGAATCCTATCTGAGACATTCTTGACAGCCTCCCGTGGTTACACATGCTATTAGCAGTCTTCATACTTCATAGTTACTGACTCTGATGCTTTTTATCTGAAGGATTCCAAAATACCTCATGAGCAGGATCTTCTGTTGATTGGCTTATTGACATTCAGCTGCTTGGTGGGTGCAACCTGGGAGATTCTACAAACAGAGGCAAGGCAATTTTAGTTCTAGTCGTTAGGTCATTGGACAGAAAGTTCTACAAATTGTATTCATGAATAAGCCTCCAGGATATGCACCCAAAAGATAAGATTAGGAAAAATGAAACACAAGCACATCATGCAATTCAAATAGCTGTGTCTACTGAGACGTGGCATTCCAAAAGACACGTGGGCACCTGCTCCCCTTTCAGGCGCTGAAGGTTCAGGAATTGGTTCTCTCTTTGCTCATCTCCTTGGTCCCCGTATATTTATCTTTGCATCTCTATTGTGGGTAAGCATTTGGATAACACCATGTAGGTAGGCATTGTACAAATCCCCGCATCTATCATAAAATTTAATCCCCATTCTTGTCATCATCACCATCATCATCTTCATCATTATCATGATCTTATTCATAACCACAGCATATGTTGTAGAAATCCTAGGCACCAGGCCCTGGCTGCATCCATTATTTTGAATCATTCAACCATCTACAAAGAGAGTTCACTTATTTTTCAGACAACACAAAAGGAGGCTTGAAGATTAAATGATTTGCTCAAGTCCACGTGGCCAACTGGTTCTAGAGGTGTGTACTTGTCTCCTGCTGTTCAGTTCTCAGTGACAGCCTCAGGCAGAGCAGTTAAGATGGTGGAGACTCAATGGCTGGCCCCACCTCCACTGCCACTATCAAAGGTGATATCTGAAGACTGCTTATGCACATCTGGAGTAATACTAGTATTTGGTTGCCAGATACCCCAGTAGATTATTAGGAGAGTGAACTCCAAGTTAATTTGTGATAAAATGTAATAAGCCGTATCATTTGATGCAGTTAAAATGTATTGGCTCAGAAATCCTTCTCAGCCTGAAATCCAGTTATTTGTGGTGGTCTGTGAACTACACAATGTTGATCCGAATGGTTCCCACCTCAGCGGATGTGCATGCCTGACTCACTACTGACTTAGACACATTTCTTACTGCCAGTTTTATGTGCATCTGTGGCTTAAATCTGAAGCTTTTCCCCATTCCTGAGATATCCAAGTAGAGGGAGCAAAATCTTCCAACGATGGTAGATGCTCCTGAAGAAGAGACTAGTGAATGCACTGTCCACAGCTATTTGCGTTCGCGTTTCATGGTGCTGGAGCTGTGTACTTGTCTTACAACTCCCACAGCCAGTGCACAGGCTTTGGTGGCATTGGTCTGAGATGTCCTCAGTGGAGTTTAGCATCACTAGTGAATAAAGATGTGGATGGCTGGAAGGCAGAAATCCCTGCCAGTTCTCCAAATGAGTGCCTACTTGCACTTAGATGGTATGGTCTGCCACGTTAATGATGAGGCCTAACCCCCTCCAGGTTTCCTGAGGCTGATGCCTCTATCCTGCAGATCTTCACCACTAAATGCAAAGCTTACACCACTCAAGGGCAGATAACAAACCATGTACATACAAGCCAAGCCTACCATAGGGGAGAAGCCTGCAGTAGACTCACACTCTCACCCCATGAGGACTTTTTACTAAAGGGAACAGAAGATATTTTACAAATGTGATTTTTTTAATGATCTAGAATTGGGGTGAGCAACCTTTTCTTTTTCCCTTTTTTGTGAAAGGCCCAGCTGAAAATATATGTTTGGCTTTGCAGGCCATATGGTTTCTGTAGCAGCTACTCAACTAACTACTCAACAGTCTTCAGATACTACCTTTGATAGTGCAGTGGAGATGGGGCCTACCACTGAGTCACCATCATCTTACCTGCTCTGCCTGGGGCTCTCACTGAGAAGGGCACAGCAGGAGGCAACTTGCTGTTGTACCGCAAAATCAGCCATTGACAATGTCTAAATACATAAGTGTGGCTGTTGCCAATAAAACTTTATTTACACTAACAAGCAGTGGGCCAGATTTGGCCTGCAGTCTGTAATTTACTGACTTGTAGTCTAGTTTTCAAATAAATCCATCCCCCAAGATAAACTTTACTCTGTTCCCCGGTGTTGCATGTTGGATTCTCTAGAAGTCAGAGTCTGAGGTGGAGATGAACAGGCAGGGCATTTACTGGTGAGCATTCTTGGATACGACATCCACAAAGGGAAGCAGGACTGGGCAGAGGGATAAGGTGTTCTGTGGTGCAGTCATAAGGAAGGCCTCTGCCAACCACTTAGGGAAATCTGACCTTGGGCGAGACAGCTCTCTTTAGTCAGCCAATTCCTACAGGGTGGATTGCCAAGAGCACTCTTCCTACAGGACTGCAGTAGCTAGAGGAGGAAGCTCGTCTTTCCTAAAGGGAGATCCGAGCAGTGCAATACAGGGTCCATCACAGCTGGCCATTCTGCCATTCAGTCTGTGTTTTCCACTCCATGATCCCATAAAGCTCTGAAACAAGTCAAGGATCTTGCTGGGCTAGACTTGAGGCAGTGGGGTGGTGGTAACTATAGGCCTTAGCACCTGTATGAGGAGGATGGTGCAGAATTCTGCTCAATCTTGATGTCTGTTCATTCAGCAAATATATATTGGACAATTGTCCAGGAGTGGGAGCAGTGACTTGAACCAGGGTGGCAGTGGTGACGGTATTGAGAAGTGGTCAGATTCTGGGGCTACAAGGTTCACTATGGATCAGGTGGTTTGGCAGTCCCATGCTGATTCCAAGTGACTGCAGGTGCGCCTAACCTCCTTGAGGTTTCCTGAGGCCGCCTCTACCCTGCAGAGCTTCCCCACTAGATGCAAAGCTTTTCTGCTGGTGGCTGGCAGACATTCACACCACAACTACAAAGTGGGCGCATGGTTGAGAACAAGGTAAACGATCTTATGATGGTCTTTTCTTACCTTTAGGGAAGCCAGAAGAATTGAGCAGAATGAGTTTTTATGTTTTGTTTCATTGTTAACAGCAAGATAAGCCAGAGAATCAGCTGATGAATGGACGAAAACCCGGCCCAGTATTTAGCAACAGCTCTGCAGCAGATATAAGCCAACCACCGGGAGGCCAAGTCCAGCCTGCTGCCTGTTTTTGTAAATAGTTATATGGAAACACAGCCATGCCAGTTTATGCATTGTTCTGTGGCTGCTTTCACACTGCAACAGCAGAGTTGAATCGTTGGGACAGAGACCTTATGGCCCACAAAGCCTAACATTTTTACTATTTAGCTCTTTCCCGAAGAAGCGTGTGACCCCCTGCTCCAGGACGGGCCCTCTGGCTGACTTTGGGCAGGTCACTTGCCTGCAAGGTCTCTGTTTTTTTCCATCTGTGGAATAAGAGAGGTCGGCAAGGTTATCTTGTGAATTCTTCTCTCCTTGTTTGTTGATTTACACGTTTTGGGGCCTATGGTTTTCTGCCACAGGAGCTGTCAGACAAGCCTGTGTCTCAGATTGATTCTTAGAATGTGGTGAAGAAGCGATGCTCAGAGTCAAAGGGAAAAGCTGTCAGCCTCAGCTGCACTGTTTACTCTCCACCTTTTCTGACCAATGCCGTCCCGTCTTGCTCTGACTCTCTTCCTGTCTCATAAGAGAGCAGGTGCCCACTGTGATTCAACCTTGGCCTCCAGCTTGCCTGCCACTTTTCCCATCAACAGCAAGAACAGGTGCTCCTGTGCCGCTCGTTGTGACTCAGTGGGCAAGGCCCTGGCACCTCCTGCTGGCACTCAGACAACCTCCCCTCGCTCACCTGACATTGATCGTGTCGGCCGTGGTACCAGACACTGGGCTGTCCTCCAGTTCTGTGATGCTGACACAAAACTCAGACCTGGTCCCCTTGCTATGCAGGTAGCAGTCTTTGAATGTGATGCATTTGTTATTTCATAGGGGTCATTGTTCTTCTTGCACACTGCACATTCCTGGAGGGCAGGATTCAACTCGGAGTCGTCGGCATTGACCTCATCTTACACAGTAGAGGGCCATGGAGCAATGGCTCTCAGAGTGGGTGCCCTGGACCTGTGGGCTGGGTGGAGGACAGGTTGTGCTGATGACCCAACAAAGCCCATGCTTATGTCAGGGCCCCTTAAGTGCTCGGTGTGTTTCCTTTTTCTTCAAACTACCTCTCCCCATCCCCACATTCAAAACCTCTCTGGCAAGGAAAGGGTGAGGAGCCATGTATGATTCATGTCCAAGAGGTAGGCTGTGAAAAGTAAAGTGAAAACAGCTAACTTTGGCGAACAAGAAATAACTAAAGATGGCAGAGCCAGCCGATAAATTCATCTTAAACCGTTTTCAAGTAATATCCCCACTTGGTTTTAAATTGAAGTGGAGGGTGGTGGGAGAAATGTTTCAAAATATTGTTTCCCTCCAGGAACTCAATAAGAATAATCAGATACAGCTGGGCGCATTGGCTCACGCCTGTAATCCCAGCACTTTGAGAGGCCGAGCCAGGCAGATCACTTGAGGTCAGGAGTTCAAGACCATCCTGGCCAACACGGTGAAACCCTGTCTCAACTGAAAATACAAAAATTAGCCAGGCGTGGTGTCAGGTGCCTGTAATCCAAGCTACTTGGGAGGCTGAGGAAGGAGAATCACTTAATCGTAGGAGGCAGAAGTTGCAGTGAGCTCAGATCGTGTCACTGTACTCCAGCCTGGGTGACAGAGCGAGACTCCATCTCAAAAAAAAAAAAAAATAATCGAGTATTGTCAAGGAACAACTTTATTATCCTTCATATGGTCAAATTTAAATTTAATGTTAGAGAAGAGAAAATATATGAGGCATGTTGCAAAAATATTTTGAAGGTTTGTAAGAATGTTTTATCTATCTCTTGGTAAGTCTTGATGAGATTGTGTCATTTTCTTCATAATCATAAACATGGTTTCCAGATCATTCCCAAGAGTCCATATGGTACCTAAAAGTTGCTCATTTCAGCCATCCCAGCTAGCTTTATGGAGAAAATGGCTTTTTTTTTCTTTTTTCTGAATAACTCTTTCAGTTTTACAAATAGGGTGTGTCCCTGCAGTGTTTGGGAAAGAGTCATTAGTAATGGGCTATTTACTCAGGTTTGCCAGGAATAGATTAAGAGAAATGGATTCAAAGCCTGAAGCTGGCTGATGAGGTAATGGGCTGATCTTTTAAATTAGGACACTGCAGAGCAACCATCTATACATGAGTAACAGTGAGTATCAGGGTAACCTATCAGAAGCAGCATGGGCTTGGGAATGAGGCCCATCTGAGGCTCCATTGATACTCCATCAGTTTCTTGCCTGCCCTTTACAAGGTAATTTACGTGAAGAGCGCTGAGCAGTTGGGCTCATAGTGGGGACTCGAACCATTCTGTAATTATCATTAGTCTTCAGAATCACCCAAGCTGTCTGCAGGAAGTCAATTTAGAAGGGATCTTGGAAAAAGGCAGTGGTAGTAGCATGACGAGTTCTGTAAGGAAAAGTATTCTAGATACAGATGACCCTGGAAAATAGAGCAAAAAAAAAAAAAAAAAAAAAAAAAAAGTGGGAAATAGATGGCACGTTTAATTCCTTTGACTTGGTGAGGTTTTGCTCTTTTCCTAATAATCTTAAAGCAAAGCCCATATCATTCTATAAAATGTGATTTTCTTTTCATCAATAATGGCTAACTTTGGCGAACAAGAAATAAATAAAGATGGTAGAGCCAGCCCATAAGTTCATCCCAAACTATGTTGTCAAAGTAGTTTGTTGTTAAATGCAGAAGTATTTTTCATATTGCTATCAGATGTTCTTCTGTTTCCCTTGTTGGGTCATAGCCCCATGAAGGCATTACTGCAAATAAAGTACTGCACAGTCTATGTTTGGGGCATTCTATGGAGCTTAGGCGGTACAGAGGCTTTCATCAGAGAGTGTGAAAAAGATGTTCTTAACCAGAGAGGTGCATCAGACATGGGTGGCACTTTCTCAAAACACACTCGAACTCCTGGCTTCAAGTGATCTACCGTCTCAGCCTCCCAAATTACAGAGATTACAGGCGTGACCACTGCACGTGACCAAAACACACTCATCACATGCTGCAATGAACATGTCTCAGTCAGTGCATCCCTGGTTAAGAGCTCTGTTTGGGGTATAGGAGGTCCATTCTATAGTGTATCTTGATTCTCTGCTATTCATGGGTAATGGGCAGATTCTTCAAGGTTAAGGTTCCTGTGAGAGCTTGAAGGGCAGGTGCACAGGACAGGTGTTCTCTTTGCAGGGAACACAACCTCTGTCACTTAGAATTAGAAGTTGTTCCTCAAATGCCTACTCTTACCTAATCCAATTCTTAAAACAAATGCCCTGTAGGAACAGCAAAAGTCACAGACAGATGAGGAGTATATAAACCGGTCCATCAGATGGTTGTTGCCTGTAGAATCAGAAGTTAAAAAGCTACAGAAATTCGATTTTGCTTAACCATTTCCTCAACTGAGTGAATTATTTGCATGCAAGGACTGCATCATGGTGTGTCTTGCTTGTTTCCTGTGAGCTTTTGTGTGTGGTGCCAGAGCCTGCACTGAGCCTGTGTCTCATTCACATTAGACAATGCTATTTATGTGGGTCCCACAAGAAAGAAATTCTCAATTCTCTCTTTTTTTCCAGAGGCGTACATCCTCTGAGCAAGTCTAGTTTTTCTTTCTCAGAGCATTTGACCTATGGAACAACAAATGTGTGCTTCGTTGTGTGTTAAAATTCAGAGTGAACTTAGAGATGCATCTCTTGCAAACATATGAGCTTTCGTGGTGATATTTGATGTGCAAAACTCACTCCTGGCTTTGTCTTATCTTTCCCATTTATAAATATATAAGTTTGCTGAAGTAAAGGGAAACTTACGTAGTTTTACTTAAAATCTACTCCTCAGGTGGGATATGAAAGTCTTTGGTGTATATTCAGCAGATGAATGGCTCTGGTGTTTTAAGAAAATACAGGCTTATCCATTTTTGTATATGGGTGGGTCATATTTAAACATTTTTGATCCGATGACCTCTGTAGATAGTGAACAAATGACTCTGAGTTTCTCTGGCATCCTCTCCTGCACCTTCATAAATATCCTGTGCATGTAAGAGCAAGTGAACCACTGCAGTTCAGAAATTATAGCCAAAGGAGCTGCAAGCAGTAGAGCATCAGACCCCAGCTGGTGGAGCTGGGGGGGGGGGGGCCCATAAAATGCATCGAATGTCACAGAGTTGTCTATTTGGAAGATGTAGCATGCTAGACGTCAGAGAGAATTTATGCTGGTGGAATTCACTGTGTCAAAACCCTCGTGAACTTCGTGGACTCAAAGCCCACTGCGGCTGTTGGTGCGGCTGGTAACTGTAGTTTCTTTCCAGGTCTAGCATTGTTCACTGAAATGTTGCTTAGAAAGGAATTTAAATGGAATCATTTCCTTCTTCAGTTCCTTCGCTTTTCTAATGCTTCATTTTTTCTTACTGAAAAAGTGAAACACGGCCGGGCATGGTTGCTCAATCCTGTAATCCCAGCACTTTGGGAGGCCGAGGTGGGCAGATGACATGAAGTCAGGAGTTCGAGACCAGCCTGGACAACATGGCAAAACTCTGTCTCTACTAAAAATACAGAACTTAAGTGTGGTGGCGGGCACCTGTAATCCCAGCTACTCGGGAGGCTCAGGCAGGTGAATCACGTGAACCTGGGAGGCAGAGGTTGCAGTAAGCCAAGATCATGCCACTGCACTCCAGCCTAGGTGACAGAGCAAGACTCTGTCTCAAAAAAAAAAAAAAAGAAGAAGAAAAAAGTAAAACATGTTTATTATAAAACTTAAAATATAAATAAGCAAAAGAGGAAAATGGAAAATCAGCCATAATCCTACTGCCCAGAGAAAACATCACAGTTAACATTTCAGTAGATCATCCCAGACAGATTACTTGGAATCGCTCATAAATGCAACAAACTTTTCTTTTTCTTTATATTTTGTTTCATTTCCTTTTTTTTTTTTTTAACAAAAATAGGGGTTTATACAAAATCTATACTATTTTCAAAGGCTTCTTTTCCTCAACAACGGATTTTTAAGTTCCAGTACCTGTCCCACAGACTTCCTAGTAATTTAACGGACCTGGGCTTCCATTGTATAGATTTATTTAAACTGCTTTTTAAAAACCTTATTGTTAAATAGGTTGTTTCCATTTTACATTTTTATAGCAATGTGTTGATAAATGTCTTTAGAGGAAAGTGTGAGCGTTTTATGTGATTTTCTTAAGCCAGATTCCTAGAACTTCTGGTCAAGGAACAAATTTAAGACTTTTTAATCTAGATTTTCAAATAACACTCCAAGTTGCAGTATCTAGACATACATACGAGCTTTCTTAAGCATGCACAGGTATTGGATATTGCCATTAAAAAAACTCAATAAATGATGCTTATGATTTATTAATTTGCATCTTTTCAGAAAGATGTTGAATGTATCTCATATGTTTGTTGTGCATCCGTATTTCGTCTTTTGTAGATCACTTGTTTTCTTCAGTTTCTTCAGAGTTCTCATATTTTGCATTTGTATTTATGCTAAAAATAACCATTTGCATTTTACTTTTTAATGTTATCTATGGTAATTTTTAAAACTTTGAATTTCTAAGTAATTTTAGATTAACAAGAGTCATAGAGACAGTGTAAAGTATTCCCATACATACATCCTTCTCTGAGCTTCCTCTTACTTTACATCTTACATAACCACAATGCATCTCTCTAAGACAGAGCATCTTGACCTGGGTGCTATTGACATTGTGGCCAGATAAATCTTCATTGTGGGCAGACGTCCTTTGCACTGAAGGGTGTTTGACAACATCCCTGGCCTCTATCATTAGATGCTGGTAGTGTCTCCCCTTCTCCCACTAGTACACAACCAAAAATGTCTCCAGGCACTGGCAAATATTCCCTAGGGAGCAAAATTGGTACCGAAGGAGAACAACTGATATAAACCGAGCAATTAATATTGGTACAGTACTGTTATCTAAACTACAGACTTTATTCGGATTCCATCAGTTTTGTTCCTGATGCCCTTTTTCTGTTGCAGGATCCAATCCAGGATGCCACCTTGCATTTAGGCATCCTATCTGTTTTCTGGTAATTTTTCACATTCAGATTTCTTATCTTCTTCATCTTTCTCTTTGTGTCTTTTCACAGACAGGCTTAGAAAGGACTTCTGTAACCTGCATGCCTCTCTGATACTTTTATTTAAATCTGTAGTCCTTCTGGATATATTTCCTGTACAGTGTAAGTTTGGAATCTGCTTTTTTTGTTGTTGTCACTCTTTTTGACTTTTCATCCAGTAACACGGAATCTGCTTTTCCTAAATGGTTTGCCAATTGTCCACAGACCATTGATGAGATAATTCGTTATTTTTCTACTGGCTGGAAATGCCAATCATATAAATTCTGGCTTATATCTTGTTTATACAAGAATTTCCCTGACTTATTCAACTGTTTCCTTCTAGAAATTCTCATGCAACTTGAATATTGTGTGAATCACAAAAGCTCCTCTGTTTTCCTCTGTGGATTTGAAAGATAAGGAATCTTTCAGATAACTCCTAAGTGTGAATGGTTAACATTTCACGTATCTCATTATTGCAGGAGTTAGGGAGTGAGAGACTCCGGCTGCCATCATACTTTTTCCAAATTTTAATTTTATATTTAAAAAAAGACCTGGTTCTGTACTCTGTTTTTTGTTTTTTTCTTTTCAAATTGGCTATTTGGAGGCATAATATACTTACATTAAAGTGCACACACTTTATGTGTATATCTGTGTAACTAACCACAATTAGATATAGATGACTTCTGTTGCCTTAAAAAGGTTTAATGTTTTTGTGTTAAATCTTCCTTCACCCCCAGCCCTGGGAAAACACTGATCTTTCTGTCACTATTCTAGAATCTATAAATTGAAACAAATTGAACATACTCTTTGTATATGATTTCTTTCACTCAGGCTAATGCTTTTGAAATTCTTCTATGTCATTGCATGAATCTTTAATTTCTATCAGCAGACTCGTAGTTTTCATTATAGAGATCATTTACATATTTTGCAAAATTTATCCTTACCTATTTTATATTCTGAATGCTAGTATAAATGACAGATCCAGATTTTTTAAATGGAGATATATCATGATTGAATCCTGCAACTTTGCTAGATGCACTTAGTAGTGTTTTTGTAGATTTCTTAGGATTTTCCATGTAATAATAATATATGAGAATAATTTTTTGCACATTTTTTCCTATGTTGATGACTTCTATCTTATTCTTGCCTTACTGCTGTAGGTAAGGCTTTCGTACAATGCTGAGTAGAAGTGATGGGAGAGAGCACCCTCACCTTTATCCCTTGTTAGTGGTGGGGGTTTTCAAAAATAGAGATATATACATTCTCTCTATATCTACGTAGAGAGAATTTGCCAGGTTGGGGGAATTTCCTTTTATGCCTAATTTTTTCTTCTCTATTTAAATTTTGATATATATATATATATATATATATATATATTTTACCATTTTAACGACTTTTAAGTATACAATTCTGTGGCATTAAGTACATTCATATCGTTTTGCAAGCATTATTGCCATCCATCTCCAGAACTCTTTTCATCTTGTAAATTCCATCTACCCATTAAACACTGTATACCCCTTCCCTGGAAGCCATCACTCATATACCCATTAAACACTATATACCCATTCCCTGGAAGCCACCACTCATATACCCATTAAACACTATATACCTGTTAAACACTGACTCCCCGTTCCCTGGAGGCCACCACTCGTATACCCATTAAACACTACACCTGTTAAACACTGACTCCCCGTTCCCTGGAAGCCACCACTCGTATACCCATTAAACACTATACCTGTTAAACTCTGACTTCCCGTTCCCTGGAAGCCACTACCACTCTGCTTTCTCTCTGTCAATCTCACTGCTCTAGGTATGTCATATAAGTGAAATTGTACAATATCTGTTCTTTTGTGACTGGTTTATTTCACTTAACATAAAGTCCTTAAGATTCATTTATGCTGTTGCATGTGTCAGAATTCCCTTTCTGTTAAAGCTGATATTCTAATTGTATTTTAACTGTATGTGTATATTCTAATTATATGTGTATATATATACACACAGAGCTATGTGGCATATACTCCCCTCTTTAGCCTCCGATTGTATGTATGTATATGTATCAAGGGGCTAATCTTCTATGTATGTATATACCACATTTTGTTTACCCATTCATCTGTTGATAGACACTTGGGTTGCTACCATCTTTGGGCTATTGTGAATAATGTTATTAATACTATGCACAAGAGATGTACAAATACATCTTTAAGTTCCTGTTTTTAATTCTTTAGTGTGTGTGCCCCAAAGTAGAATTACTGGAGCATATGAAAATTCTACTTTTGATATTTTGAGGAACAGTAATTGTCTTTTCCATAGTGGAAACACATTTTGCATTCTTATCAGCAATGCACAAGGGTTCTAATTTCTCCTCATCCTCACCAACACCCGTCATGCTCTGTTTTTCTGATAATATTCATCCTGATAGGTGGGAAGTGTTATCTCATTGTGGTTTGGATTTGCAGTTTCCTAGTGATTTCCTAGTAATAACTGAACATCTTTCCATGTTTCTTTTGGCCATTTGTATATTTTCTTTGAAGCAATCATTATTCAAGTCATTGGTCCATTTTTTTATTCAGGTTGTTTGGGGTGTTTTTAATTGTTGTTGTTTCTATTTCTAATTTGATTAGAGCTTTTTTCTATCCATTGGTGTTGAATACTGACAAATGCTTTTTATGCACCTGTAGAATAATAATAGGATTTTTCTTCATTTTATAAATATGAGGAACTGCACTGATTTTTCATATGTTGCATTAACTATTTCCAGAGTAACTATTTGGTCATGACACATTATACTTTAAAAAAATAAATACATTGCTGGATTCTATTTGCTAATGTTTTGGGGGATTTTTTTCATTTATGTTTGTGAGGAATATTGGTATGTTGTTTTCTTTTAAAAAATGTTTTTGATTTTGGTATCAGGAAAAAGGCATCAGCTTTATAAAAGGAACTGGGAAGTGTTCTCTCTGTTTCTGAAAGAGATTTTCAAGGATTGGTAATATTTCTTCCATAAATGTTTGATAAAAATCACCCATGAGGTCATCTTGGCCTGAAGTTTTCTCTGTGGTAAAGGTTTTAATTATAAATTCAATTTATTTGCTGTATGACCAGTTGGGGTTTCTACTTCTTAAGTGTTTTGGCAACTTGTGTCTTTCAAGGAGTTTGCCATCTCATAAAAGTCTGTTTGGGCAATCTTTTGTGTCTTTCAAGGAATTTGCCATTTTATCAAAGTTATTTAAATTATTGGCATAAAGTTGTTCACAGTATTTTCCTGTTATCCTAAGATCTTCAGTGACGTCCTCTGATCTATTCCTGATAGTGGTAATTTTGTCTTTTCTTTTGCCCTTATCAGTCCAGCTACAGGTTTGTCCATTTTATTGATTTTTTTCCCCAAAGATGTTGGTTTTATTTTATTGATTTTCTCTATTGTGAATTTTCTCTTATATTGATTTCTCCTTTTAGCTTTCTTACTTCCATTTGTCTATTTATTTTGTCCTCCATTTGTTCCTCTATTTTTTTTTAGCCTCTTAAAGAACAAGCTTAGATCAAATGCTTATACCAATTAGTATATTTTCATATACTAATTTGAAGCTATAATTCCCTTCTAATTTTGGTATTGTTTTTTTATTCATCACAAAATATTTTCTGCATATATTCATAAATACCACCTTTTTCAAAATTATGTCTTTATTATGAACTTTAATACCCATTAGGGCAAGATTATGGTCACTACAGTTTTGCAGAATATTGCTAGTTATCATATGTTTACTTGAAGTAGAAAACTTAGACCATTTATTTTGATAATTGATATGTGTTGATTTATTGCTATCCTATTTAGGTTTTCTACTTGTCTTACCTCTTTTTCTATTTATCTTTCCTTGTATCAAATTAATTTTTTTCTCATTCCACTTTTTGTCTGTGATAGTTGGGAGTTATACTCTTTAATTCTATTATTTTAGTTAATTATAGTGAATTTAGAAATTATAACATGTGAACTCTTCACGGCCAAAATTTAATCAGTATTTTTACTTATGTCTGAAGCAATTTAGAATCTTAGAATACTTTACTTCTCCTCACCCCCTCAGAGATACTACTGCTATTACATGTTTTAGTTCCATCTTGTTTTGCTTTTTGACTCTTAAAATTGAATTTTCCTTTTATATTATACAATATTTAGATTTACCTTATGTTTAGCATTGCCTTTGCTGCTCTTTCTGTTATGCACACAGATCTCATCAATTTTTACCTTCCTAAAGTATATATTTTACATGCTCCTTTTGGTGGTACATCAAAGTGGAGGGACTTTTGGTGGTAAATTCTTTCCGATGGTTTGGGAGAAAGTAGAAATCCTAAAAACATCTTTGTTTTACTGTATTCTTAGAAAACTGTACAAGGTACTAGTCTATGTTGACAATTATTTTCTATCAGTCCTCTGAAAATATCCTAGCGCCTTTGACTTCCACTGTTGCTACGGAGAAGGCAGCTACATGTCTGATTATTACACCTTCCTGCATCTTTGGCTGTTTTTGAGATCTTCCCTTTGTGCTTGGTGTTATGCTTCATTATGATGTGTTTAAATGTGGATTTCTTTTTGGTTCTTTTAGTGATTTATATTTCATGAATCTGATGGCTTTTGTCTTTGTTACTTCTTGAAAATTCATAGCCATTTATTTCCTCTCCTTTATTTCCATTATCTCCTTCAGAATTCCGATTAGATTCATTTTATAGTATCTCATTCTATTTTTCTTTCTTTCTTTCTTTCTTTTTTTTTTTTTTTTTTGAGATTCAGTTTCACTCTTGTTGCCCAGGCTGGTGTTTAATCACACAGTCTTGGCTCACTGCAACCTCCACCTCCCAGGTTCAAGCAATCCTCCTGCCTCAGCCTCCCACGTAACTGGGATTACAGTACCTGCCAGCATGCCCAGCTAATTTTTTGTATTTTTAGTAGAGATGGGGTTTCACCATGTTGGCCAGGCTGGTCTTGAACTCCTGACTTAAGGTGATCTGCCCACCTCAGCCTCCCAAAGTGCTGGGATTACAGGCATGAGCCACTGTGGCTGGTCTCATTCTAATTTTCTTTCTCCTAACCTGTCTTTCCCATTTTCTATTTCTTGAGTCTCTATGATGCATTCATTAAATTTATTTCTAAATTTATAGTTTACTTCCTAATTTTAGTTTCACTTGTATCTAAAGTCATCTGAGTTTTAACTTCAATTAATGCATTTTTAAAACATAAAAGTGCTTTTTAGTTCTTTTGAAATCACTCTGGTAATCTTTTTAGTCTCATGCTCCTAACTCAAATTAATTCTTTTATGCCTTTAACTACATTAGTTAGTTTATATCCTGTATTTTTTACTTCTAAAGTGAAAATACAGGACATAAACTAATATTTTTATGTACTTTTTATCTGGGGTATACGTGTGTCTGATTCTGCAGTTTGGTGTCTCTACTGACTTTTGCTTATGGTAGTTGTTTCTTATATTATGATTTCTGGTCCATATATATGGTTACTATGATCCTGAGCTCATGTTTATTGGGACTTCATCTGTGACAATTTTCTGGGTTAGTAAGTTCCTTCAGATGGAATTTCCATGCTTCCCTGAGCTGGGCTTACTTCTTGCTAAATTTCCAGCTTGTGGTTGTCCACACTAAGCAGGTTGTGTGAACTTTTGGCCCTAAGTCTGAAAGGGGACTAGCTTATGATTATGAATTGAGCCTTTATGCAGGGATTTTCAGTCTGACTTCCCACATTCTCAGTTCCCATGTTTTGTCCCCTGGCCTCTATTTGACATTAAATTCAGAACTATTGGGTACCGAAAATCAGCAGTGGTCCCCAAGACAGGTTTGTTCTCCAGTTTTCTTCTTGACCCCTGAAGTATTTCCTTAATTTCTTGCAACCTGAGCCATATATTTTAAATATGTATTTATAGTTATTTCCAAGGTTTTTATTTGCTTCGTAGCATAAGGATTTTTGTGATATCTCGCCCACTATATTGTAGGTAATAAAAGATCTCCTAAATCTATTTTTCCCGCTAGAATGTTAAGTTGACCATCCATAAAAAAAGTTAGGACTTTTTTGCTCTTTTAAAAAAATTAAATTCAAAAATGGGTTTAATTGTCATAATTGCATTAGATTTTCTATACATAGAGATGGAATGCTCCTTCATTTAATAATGGACTTCATAAAGTCCATTTATACAAGTGGACTCAAATGGTATGTCTTAGTCTAGTAATGCTGCTATAACACAGTGCCATAGACATGGTGGCTTATAGACAAGTGAAATTTATTACTCACAGTTCTGGAGGCTGGAAGTCTAAGATCCGGGTGCCAGCATGGTTGGGTTTTGGTGAGGGCCCTCTTCCTGTTGCAGACTGTTGAGTTTTTGTCGTGTCCTCACGTTGTGGAAGGTGAGCTAGCTCTAACTCACTGACTTCTTATAAAGTCACTAATCCAGTTTATAAGGGCTCCACCCATATGACCTGATTACCTCCCAAAACCCTAACTCCTAATAATATCACCCGGGATTAGGGCTTCAACTTATGAATTTGGTGGGAACATGAACTTCAGTATATTTTACGGTGTGTATTCTTGAAGATTCTTTTTTGCTCACGTTGTTAGGCTTTTTCTAATACTGTTCAGCTTTTATCAAGCCACAAATTAGAAAGGCCTGTTTTCCTGTTATTAAAAGTTCTTTGCAGACATATGAAATAGCTAATATTCAGATCATATGATATGAACTTTTAAAGTATATTCCAAATGTTGGGCATTTAACTTGATTCCTATTTTTTCACCATTATACATAATACCTAGTGAATATCTTTATGTGTAAAACCTTGGCTATACCTCTCTTTATGTTCTTAAGCTATATTCCTGGAAGAGGAATTGTTAGGTAAATGATTTGAACATTTTTAAGGCTTTTGATTCTATATTACTAATTGCCTTAAAAAGTGTTGTGGTGATGTGTGCTCCATTGGTGCTGTAAGGGAGTTTCTGTCTCCCTCCAGTCTCCCTAGAATTGAGTATATATATCTCTACACTTTACTAATTTGATAGGTGAAAAATATCTTATTATTGTCTAATATCAACTCACAAATAAAGCAGAACTTTTTCATTTACTGGCTATATATATTTCTTACTTTGGAAATGGCCTTAGTGTTAGGGTTTTTCAGAGTTGTTTGTGTATTAACTCTTTTATGTCACTAGGGACCACAGTGGTTAGCCTGTACCATTTGAGTCAGTGTATAGGGGCCCCTAAATCATTTTGAACTTGTGCTTTACATTTTTATTATTCTAACTTTTTTTGTTAGAGAGAATTAGGGTAGTCATGACAACTCAAAATAATGATGAATCTAGAGGGAATTGGCATATACATAAAGAGAAGTGGGACGCAAAAATAATACATTTGAAGTTGTGTTAAGTATGGAAGGCATATGAATTACTGCACTTTATGATACAGTGAAGAGAAGGATAACTTTCTCTGTCCCAAGATGTACACGGACGGGAGAGAGAAAGAGAGAAGGAGAGAAGTTATGCCAGCAATCACATTTGCAAAATGAGTCAATGTCAGGCCTATGGAATATCCACACCCGATGCTGAGCCTACAGAGCTAGGTGGTGGTCGGGCAGGGGTTGATTTTCAATGAGTGGGAAGGATAAGGACATCCCAGGGTGGAGGCAACCCACAGCAGACACAGAAATGCACAGAGTCTTGAGAATGACAAACAGAACGTGTTCTTGGGTCACCATGAACTTGATGGGTTGCAAATAGAATATGGCACTGGAAAAGAAGTTTAGCACCCAACATGTGAGGCTATCCACACCAAAGATTTCAGGCCTCACTCTGGGGCCTCTGAAGGGTTGCTAAGAGAGAAGTGACAATACCTGCATCTGATTGGTATTATTAAATCTATGCTTGTAGAGCTAATGCTGAAGTAGTAGTTTGAAGATGCAGTCCCCCTTTTTAAGGATTACATTACAAGAATACATCTTATGATCTCAAACCACAAACCAAAGGCATCCATGTATGTTCAGACAACATTGACTAGGCTAAAATGTCACCGATCATTTCAAGCTCAGCTTGGTGCTTGCAAATGAGCTTTCTGCTTTTCTCCTGAGCATAGGTTAAGTCAGCACATGAGGCATTGAGTCTGGGATTAGTAGGAAAAGGATTGAGAGAGGATTTTTCACAGGATATAATTGGATGTGAATCCTTAATTACATTATGAAACTTGAAGCACAAAGCCTGGAGTCTCTGCAGCTGAGTTGAATTAGTTCCTCAACCATGAGAAATTAGTACAAGTCAAAAGATGAGCAGAGAGCAGAATGCCAAGTGTGGAACAGTGTATTTCACTTAGGCTCCACCTGCAAAGAGTGAAATGTTCTTGGTTTGCCTTTGTGCAACTCCTTTTCTGTTCCCTCCTGGTTCAGAATCTCCTGTCCACAGGCTGTCAACCTGGTGAGCTGTCTTTTGTAAATCTTTTGTAAAGATTTATTTATTAACAATTTCATGGAGAGATAATTCACACGGTGTAACTATCTTGCACTGTGTTATTTCAGCCCCCAATATCTTCTAGAAGGGAATTTTATTTAGAAATGCATTGAATATCTGAATGTCGCATATTATTCAGCAAGAGTACCTGAGGTCACAAATGCAGAGAACTTAAAATTAAGGGTCCCCAAGCCGAACTTGTTCCTTAACTCCTTTCCCAGCAGAGAAAATTTCCTGAAACTTGGATTCTTTTTTCCTGCAAGGAAATGAACACCCCGCTTCTAACCTCAGAGAAAGCCTGATCACCTTGTTTTCCCTAATGACACACCAGGGCTCGGTGTCTGGTCTGCGTGACCTGGGAAACTGATCCGCTGCTTCCTTCTTGAAAATTGCCCTCACATGGCTGGGCTGATGATCATGTCAGAAATGGAAAATGTGTGATTTCAATCCAGAGAAAAGTCATAGGGGCAACTACCACCTAGTTAGGGAGTGAATGAGCTCAGTGACAATGCAATTGAGCTCTCAGCTTCTCCGTTCCCACTCTTCTGCACATCTGGCTTTTGTCTAACTTCTTGCCCTCCTGTGCTTCTGTGACAGCAAGGTGCAGAGAAAGAAGGTGAAATTGGAATTAGTCAAGTTTGCCACTCAGTTTATACAAGTTTCAGAGTGGAAAAGGGCAGGCCTTGAGAGCCATGTGAGATAGTTCTGATGGAATCTGGACATTTGCATTGTTGCTTATGGCAATCGCTCACTAGACTGTGCTGCACTCAACCTTGCATCCTGCCACCTGTCCCATTCAGCCCAGTAGAGTCATAGTACGGGGGTAGAAATGGAGTGATCCCTTTCCCCTCCCCGTCATAAGAGTCATGACTGATACCCCATAACAAAAGGCAGATTATCAAGATAAAAGCATAGCACATTTATTTAATCCTAGTTTTACATGACACAGGAGTCTTCAAGATGAAGACCCAAAGCTTCATGGAAGCCATCTGATTTTATGCTTAGGTTCAGCAAAGCAGAGACAAATGTAAAAATGTGATTGGACAAAAAAAAAAAAAAAAAAAGTATGCACCAATGGTAATAAACTGGGGAAACCTAGCAAGGACCATCTGTCTAGACTCTTCTTGGCTTCTCTGTTGTAGCATTTCTTCCTCCTAGATATGGGGTAAGAACCCCTCTGGAATGAGGATCTTAATTTCTCTATGGTAAGCTGTTACGCAAAGGTGGGAAGAAGATTAGAATCATAGTTTTAGGCTTTATGGCTGTTCTTTGGGATAAGGAGTTCTGGTTTGTGTGGCCTAACTGGGAAGGAGGTATTCTAGTTTCTGTGACCTGCCCTGGGGGAGAATGAAGGGTGAGAGAGAGGAGGGAATGAGAAAATCAGAAACCGTGCTTCTGAGATCTTCATTTTAGGGTGGTGCTTTCTGAGACCCAACACTGGTACCTGCCAATATTGTGGCCCAGCCAGCACCCTCCTGACACAGAGGGAATGGTGCAAGATAAATGAAGGGCCAGAGAATGCAGAAATGCCTCTGCCATTGGGATGTGGGCTCTGTCTCAGAACAATTTTTCTTTTGGTTGAATGAAACCCATGAGAAGTCATCAGTTAAATGATGTGAGTCACTTGACATGAGCCATGAGTTAAATGATGATATAAGTCACTTGGCAAATGTTTATTTAGTGCCCTGTGTCATCTAGGCGTTGGGCACTGCAGTGACCAAAGCAAGGTCCTTGCTGTCATGGAGCTTGTGATCAAATAGATGGAAATGGACAACAGATAGATGCTTCCCAGTGAGATATTTCTTTTTTTTCTTCTCTTGTTCTGCATTATTTCTTAAGAGTACACATTGAGTCCCCAGTGATATATTTCAATGGTGATAAGAGCTTGTGTAGAGCACTGAAATCAGATGATGTGATTGGGTTGGCTACTCGTTGCCTCCTTTAGATGGGTGGCCAGAGAACGCTTCTCTGAGTGACATTTCGGCCAAGATCTGCAGATGTTGGAAGGAACCTGTCTTGTGACAGTAGAGAGGACAAAGGAACAGCTGGCAAAAAATTCCTTACCTGGCACAAGAATGAAGCTGGCACATTCAAGCAACGAGACCAAGACCAGTGGGACTGCAGAGCAGAGGGGCAGAGAGGGGCCGCCTGGGCTCATGGAGGTGGGCAGAGGCCAGATCACGCTGGGAGGAGTTTGTGATTTATTTTAGATGGGAGGAAAAGCCATGAGAGAGATCTCAGTAGAGCATTACCATAATCTGACCTACATTTCCTCAAGATCTCAGGTGAAGCAGGAAAGTCAACAAAGCAAGAGGGTTCTCCAGGTGAGCGGTACAGGTCGGGATGGAGATAGTGTGGTTGGAGGAATGTCTAAGTTATGCAGAAATCAGTGCTTGCAGATGGATTCCATGCAGAATGCAGGAAAGCAGGGGTTGACTTAACGCCTAGATTTGGAGATAAATAAGTCATTGAACTAAGGGATGTGATGGTAAAGGTTAGCACAGGTCCTAATCATTAACTGACCGTTGTCAAATATATGTGACAGTGTGCAGGCCTCTGTGTGTTCACCAGACCCTGGGGACAACCTTCATCTCCAGGCAGAGACTGATGTGCCTGAAAGTTCCCAAGCACTGGGCCAAATGGTGCATAGAGGTGTGGTGTGGCTGTGTTTAAAGATGCCTGGAAATTCAAGCAATGGGAAAAGTGCCCCAAACCATGAAATGATCGTACACGGAAAATTTAGAATGTTAAAGCCAATAGAATACTGAGCAACTTTTGCCAAATTTGGAAATTACTACACTTCCATGAGACAAAGCAGAACAAAGCTTTATTTTCAATGTCTCTTTTTAGTGACATTTTGAGTTTGGCCCACAGCATTATTTGTATTTTGAGTGATATTAACATTTTATCACTGCTTTTCCCTTTACATGTAACTGTAAAAGTATATTTGTATTTTTAAGCGTGATTTTATTATATCCAAGAGGTGCTTTTTTATCCTGGCCATACATAATCACAAGTGAATAATAAAAGTCATTAGGAAAATAAAATTACCTTTTTAAAAATTTTCTTCCCAGTAAACTTTTCTGGAATATAGACCTTCTGAACCATAATGCAGTACTCCACCAGCCAATAAAAACCTTTCAGTATCCTGGTCATCAAAGAAAAGATGGGATACATTTTTCAAGGAATAACAAGAGCATTGCTTAAACTGTGTCCATGTGAGAAATTGAGCAGGATTTCACATTACTCCACTCTGAAACCAATTAATGACAATTGGCTACTATAATTGAGAAGGAAGTGGATCTCTTGGGCAGTGAATCTCTCTGGTTCCTTTTTGTTTATGTTCTTGAAATCCCAAATAGAAATAATACATATGTTTTCCTTCTCCACATTTTATTTTTAGAAAATCTGGAAAATGAAATGCCTTCAGTTCAGCCACATGACTCCCATTAGCCTTAATGGGAGAAAGGCATCTTCATGGAGGAAAAGAATAACCCCAAGTGTATAAATAACAGTGTGCCCTCGACTATGGGGAGGCCTTGCTGCCATGCCTCTTATCAGCTGCATCCTGGAGGGGGTGGGCCCTGCCCAAGTCAGACTCCCATGCAGGATGAGTTTGGATTAAAGGATCAGGGCCTCTCAGGAGCTCAGCACCCAGGGGCACCTTCTCTGGCCCAGCTCTTTGCCCTCTGGATCTGGGCTGGGCAGGCTCTGCACAGCTTACCAGAAATCCCATGCCGTTTGGATTGAGCCCCCTTCTTACTGGATTCTCATCCCAACTCCAAAGTCTACACCAGTGTGGCCCTAGAGCTTGCCCACTTGACTGGTCTTCTCTGATAAATGTGTACAATTGTAATTCATTTCAATTCAACCAGAGTGAACCTGAGCCCCAGCTCCATGGGAAGCCCATCGGGAGGACCGTCCACACTGGAATGATGCACAGCTCTTTCCATCAGTGCTTGCAGCCTTGTCATAGAAGGGTCCAGACGTTCCTATTCACTGGTTGGCCTTGGATAATCATGTTCTTTACTCCTCACACCCTGGGGTAGAGCAGGTGTTCAGCGCACGTCTCACTATATGCCTCTCAGCCCCTTTCCCCACCCTAGTGTGAATTTCAATGTCCAAATGAATCTGACCAAGGTGCTTACAGGCATCTTTGAAGGTGAGAAGAGTTAGAGTAGCTGGTTCCTGCAGGGAAGGGCACAGAGGGGCAGAGGTTGATGTCACCCCCACTTGATTCCTGTTTTGCATTTAAAGTTCACTGAGGGTCTCAGATCTCCTCCAGTTCCCACAGGCAGCTCCATTTCCCCTGCTCCCCAGGGGACATAACACAAGAAGGGAGTTGGCACATTGAAAGGACAGGACCAAAGGCAGAGGTGTTGGACAGCAGAACCTCCTCCCTCAGAGCACTTTGTTCTATCCAAAGGACAGCCCTTAGCTCACCCTACAAGATGGTCACACCCCTAACCTGCATTGATCTTCATCTGGCCTTCATCCAGTTACTCTGGCAAAATGGGCAGGAAATAGCCATTTTTGAGCATAGCGGTGAGACATGGGTCAAGGATTTAGCAAACTGGCTTCCTGCCTCTCTGTGTCATCTTGTGTGTATTTTTTTTTTCTTAGATTTAAAATAAAGAACAAAGTCTATCTATGTCACTTACAGATCCTCTCTTTAAAGTCATGCCTTCACTATGGGCCATCCTAGGGCTGAGAAAATTGCAATGAAGGCTTGCATTTGTGCAGTGCATCATCCTTGTCACATTTCCCAGTGGTCCCGTTTCCCCCTCCTGGAGCAGGATGGTGATCAGCCTGTGATGTAGGTGAGGAGCTTGAGATCAGATGGATGGAGTGACCTGTGCATCATCACCCACTTGGTGGGTGGCATAACCAGGTGAGAATAGATCCCAGTTATTTATTCCAGGGGTTCCAAATTATTCCAAAGGCCTATATTCCAAATTCTTTTCAGTGCCTTCTGTCTTTCTCAAATGATGCCATGTCACAAACCAACCATCCTGAGAGATTTTATTCATGGTCTCCCTGGGGGACTGTCAACAGAGCTGGGCTTGGTGGGATTCTGAGCAGCTGGTGACCTGTCTCTCCAACAGATTGATGGGAACTACACCATGATCAGATGCACCTGGGTGCTTTAGTAAATATAGCACAGGATCTTACAGATATGTTTATGCCATTTCTGGTGAATCAACAGATGCAGAGATTGTATGTATGGCAAAGCTACTGAGAAGTGACTCAACTAAATGAAAAGCTGCTACTCCATGAGGAACTTTTTAAATCTATCACAAATGACCATTTTTAGAAATGTGGCACATTTAGGCTACGGAAATGGAGCAAAAATAGTACAAAGAGCTCTCTTGTACCCCTGGCCCTGCTTCTCTAATGCCAACATGTAAGATGTTAACAATGACCATTCTTTTTTTTTTTTCTTAAAGAAACAAGCACCAATGCAATGTAAAGACCAGCTGCCTGAAAACTCATTTTTTAAGGGGATCTGTGCTCGTTCTAAAAAAGATTTCTTTGAAAGGTGTCAAGGCAAAACACAAAGGCATGTGGCAGTTACTGGGTAGACGCAGACAGTGTGAGACACGGCAGGCTGATCTTCCTGAGAGAAGCTTTAGGAAAACTTGACTGGGGTGTTCTGAGGTTTAAAAGTCCACTGAAAAGTAATCAACTATCTTTTTTTTTTTTTCGTATTCTTTTAAAAGTGTTGAATGTTCTGACCCAAAAAAGGGGAGGTCTGGGGGAAAATACACAGATCCTACAGTCATTCTGCATAATTCACTGCTGGGGGTGTGATTTTATATAAAACAACACTCAGCTGCATTCACTGAGCATTTAAAAATGTCAGAATTTTGCCTTCTCCACATTGCTCCAAAATGAGGATTTAAAAAAAAATAAATGTTGATACATTTCTTTTCCAAAAGAAATTCCTCCCTTCTTAGGGTGTAAGGGAAATGCTTTTCCTAGGTACAAACATTCATGTAGTTTTCAAGAAACAGTTAAGCATATTTTTATTTTTCTATGCCTAAGTGGTCTCACGGGACAAAGCCATAAACCAAATATGTTTTGTTTCTTATGAATTACTCTCAGTGAAGAGAAATAAATAACTCAGGAAGTCCGCGTTAAATGGGAGTGATTAGAAAGCTGAGCGTTTGTCTGGTGCAGCACCACCTGTTTATTGCATTGAGAAATGGTCCTCATTTGGGGAGGCAATCGGCAACAAAAGGACATTAAATGTCTAAGCCTCGCAGTCACAGGAGACGGAGGCAGAGAAAACCAGCTGGGGTCAGTGTCGCCTTCCTTGCATCCTGCCTGCAGCCTGGCCGGTGCTGAAGCGGGCTCCTTTGGTCGCTTGATTTATTCTTAGTGACTATTTTCATGTGGCATGTGCTTCTCTTCAGAAGCCCTGGGGACTGTCTCCAATTCTGACTGTCAAAAATAGTTCTTCAAAGGGCACGGTATTCTTAGAAGGAGATGCACACAGGGCCACGTGTTTCCAGCTGAGTTTGGGTTGACATGATTGAGATTTGCAAAAAGTGTCTGAGAAAAGCGGACAAATGATGTCAGCCAGGCTAGGAAGCGCTTGCAGTGGCCCCAGGAGCGCTGAGAAGTGGAACTCAGGGTCTTTTCCACGGGAATCCTGCAGGCTTGGAATTCACTTCCTTTCCTGACATGGAATCCTCTAAGATATTTATATCTTCCCAAAATGGGGTTTCCAGAGCTTGTAGTGGAAATGAGGGTCTGACAGGGCTGGAGGGAGGAACAAGACTGCCCGGGAGAGGCAGGAAAAGGCGGTATCGTGTGCCAGGCAGCGTGTCTCTCTCCTGGCCCCTGCCCACAAAGCACCTAAACCATGGATCCCTTATAGTCAATGTCCAGAAAACACGTTTGGATGTTGAATATGTACCAAAAAATATATATATATATTAGAAGGGGGATTCTGTGATCAGAGCTCTCAACAGTAATATAAAACTTCTGATTTAATCATTCCTCCGCAGGCCTAGTGTTTGGTCTTATATATTTCACATTTCAAACTGACTCTTCAATTTTGTTCATTTCCTTCACAACTCAGCATGAAATCAACCCAGGCTTAAGTCTCATGACTATGAGTTAAGGTTAAAGATTTGCTTCTTCTAGCACCTAATGATCTCCATCTTTAACTTAATTAGCATGATTAAGTTTTGCCAAGCATGCTCATACACCCATTTGCTACTCATTTTTATGAAGAGGAGAAGATGTAGTATATGTTCAAATTGTTGCCAGGAAACGGCTGTCCAAACAGGAATGACGGCCATGCTAATGATGAGGGCAGCGTCCTGAGCAGGAGGCCGTGGCGAGTTCATGCGCCAATGTTCCGAATCAGTGCATGTAAATTCTCATAGGGGGATGTTCTAAAATGTATGAAAGTCAAGATGAGGAACATCAAGATCTGCCTGTGTGTGGACCATCCCGGGGCTGAAGCCTAAGCATTAAGATCAGCTGAAGGATGATGAAGGTCTTACTCTAGTCTTCACGAGCCCTTACTCACTGATCTTGCTGGGGCCCTCCCTGGCCTGCCTGGAAATTTTGGTCTTATTCAAGATGTTTTGTGGCGTGCTGCCTTTCGGCTTTCAAAATGGTCTCTCCACGCCCCTTAGCTTGAAGCCTCCAGGGCTCTGTCAGCCAGCTACCACGTGTTGGGTGTATTTGTTTGGTGATTTGGACTACCCAGCACAGGTGACGTCCACCACTCAGTGCTGGAGTCGAAATTGACTCTCTGAGGGAGCCAGCCTAGTGTGCCCAAATGCAAATCAAAATGATGTCCATTCCTTCTATGGAAGGGCCATTATTCCTCACGGGCCTCACCCCTCATCCTTAGATCTCTGCAACTTGCCCTTGGCTTACTTGCTGACAGAGGACAAAGCGAATGACCTAATGATGCTGGGGGAGGCCTGCAGGCTGTCTTGTAAGTCCCATCGCAGTGGAATCCTCGTAGGGGAATTGCTGAATTGCAAGGTATGTTCAGATGTGGCTTTGTCAGGCATTGCCAAACTTCCCTTGTTTTACAAGTCACATCGAGAGTCTTTTTCTTTTCAAAGATGAGTTAAGTCCATTCACATTTGTTGATATGACCAATGTTTGGTGTCAACATCATCGTAAGTTAATAATTATTTTTATTTTTCATACTTGCTGTATTTCTTTCCAAGATATGTATTCCTTGTTACATATGCATTTACATCTGTTTGTTTTGTTTTGGTATTTAAGGTTTGTGTTTTTGTTCTAGCAGATGCATTTGTACTTACACTATTTTAAATTTCTGTAGTCCCTTTTCTGAGCATAGTTGAAGGACAGGAAAGAAGAAAGCTAGGCTGACTGTAGGAGTCCTTAAACCGTTCTCATTCTTGTTCTCTTCTGGGCACTTGGTGGGATTGCACTCACCACCCTGATATTAATGCCTATTAATCCAAGCAATGGGAAAAGTGCCCTAAAGGGGTGGTGGGGACTTGAGGTCTCAGTGATGCTGAGTAAAAGGCATGAACAGAGTAGCATTCTGTGAGCTAGAAGAGTTAGTGGATATAGTCAGAGAGTAGGAGACTTTAATCTACAAGCTCAGAGGTGAAGCGGCTGTGGGTGCAGATACATACCAGGCTGTGATTGTAGGAACGGGGGCTGGTGTGGAGATGATGGCCATTGGATGTAGGAGTCATGAAGGCAAGAATGTTTTTATTCACTGTTGCATCCCAAGTGTCCTATAAGATTTCCTGGCACATAGTATTTACTCAATAAACAGTTAAATGGAAGATAAAGAGGTCAAAAAATTCATTTGAGGGAGCAGGAGAAACCCACAAATAAACTTTGTTGCCTCCCTCCCTGCAGTGCTAAAAGCTCAGTACCCTCAGATGAGGGTAGTGGGTTAAAAGCCTGACGTGGAAGCCAGCTCCCTTCTTCACTCATACACATGCACACACACAGACATACACACACTTACATGCATGCATGCACGTACACATCCAGTAATTCTAGGATGAGCATCTGGTCCTGAGCAGAGATTTCACTCTTCAGAGACCTTGATCAAGATTCCTCTGTGCTGTTCCCTTCCACACCTGGAAGACTACCTTGATTTATTTTTTCCCCCAATTTTTAACATGCAGCATTGCCTTCTTGGTAATTGTCAGAGTACCGAGGAAAGCAAAAGTGGGAGGAGACTGAAAGCCTGCTGAAATTTCTAGGCAGCCAGAAAGGAGGCCCATCAGTAGCAAGGGACCTGCCGCCCTAGCTCCACTCCCAAACAGGAATGTCTCAATACACCTGTGTTTTTATGTGTCACTGGGTGTGAATATGGGAGAGGGCGATCCACTTGAGTTACAAGCTGTATCCAAAGTGGAAATAAAAGAAATGAAGGGAAAAGCTCATAAATGAATGCACCAGAAATATGTCAGAGCTCCCAGAGACTGTGAGCATTTTGGGGAGTGTCAGATTGCCAGTATTTTAATTTTTAATACTTTTCTATAGGTCAGATTTTTTTTTTACAGTGACCATTTATTGCTTTTACAATTTAGAAAAAGGTTTTTTAAATGGTGAAAAATATAATTATCCCTTCAAAGGATCACTTTTGGAAACTTTAGCAGTACGTTTTAGGAAAAGCTTAAGAAGTTATTTTTCTTTGTGCTTCCAGAATCTGAGCCATGCTTTGGGGGTAAAGGACTGTGGGGTAACTGATAATCTGGGACTCTACCTCCTGAAAGGAAGGTAGAAAGATGTGATCTAATAATTAATTGGAACTTGTTTCTATTGATCATGATTTGCAGAGTAGTAGAGGTAATCTTGTTATTAGGAAACAGACAGGCGTGAGGGTGTGCGTGTGTGTTTGTGTTTGCGTTTTATTTCTGCCTTCCAAATAGTTTTGTATGTTTTAAGACTTCTGTTCATCAACATGAAAACATCTAAGTTTATGACATTAGTGGAATAATCATAACTAGCTAATAACAGAATAATAACGGATAACTAGAACCGGCTAGTTATCCAGTCCTTTCTAGATATTCCTTGGGTGGGGAGATAAATATATATTCCTACTTTGCAGCAACTGCATGCGAGTGTTTATCACAAATGAGAGTTGCTTGCACAATTCCCCACATGGTACCTTGAAACTTGACACTAGAACAATACCATTGAATATACTGGGGATTTTCCCCCCTTTTTCTCTGAATACATAGAGTACTTCTGATCACTGAATTTGCATAGTAGCATCCTAACAGCCCACTGGCACCTTAATGATGGTTCTCCCTTCCTGACCATCTGCCCAAGCTTCCAGGAGAAGGAAGGTTCTTTTCCTATATCACTACCACTGTTTACAAGTCAGTCTGGTTTCTTGGTCATCAGCCTCTCAGCTCCTGAGGTCTGCTTCTTTAGGGAGAAAAGAATCTAATGGTTGACATTTATAGCAGAAGAAACCTGTTTACTGTCTAGGAAGGCATTTGTAGGAAGTCTGGTTTCCTGGCGAGGAAGGACCCCCTCCCTGTGTGCTTCCTCCAGTCCCGCTGTTGCCCCTTCATCCCTGCGTGTTGATTTTCAGGTTGGCTGTCCTCCTTGGCATTCCCATTCCTTCTCTCTCCTTCCTCTTCCCAGTGGCGCCAACTCCAACTCTGCTTTTGCTGTGGATTGTCTTTGTGGGTAACGCAGGTCACTGCTCCCATCCTCTCTGCCGGGAGCTGTTTATCCCATTTGCTGCCGGCCTCCTCCCACCTTTTCTGACTCCCTTCCTGGGCTGCAACGTCACTACATAGAAATTGAACAGAAATGTGCTGAAACCATTATCGGTTGATTTTAAACAGAAGTCTGGATGCGGTGAAATACAGCGATACCAAATGGAGACCCGATCCCTCATGAGGAAATAACGTTTTAACCTGCAGCCAAAAGTTGAAGCGTTAACCAGAAAAAAAAAACCAGAACTATCTACCAGCCTTGTGCATGTAAAAGGCTTGTTCTTTCATTTCTTTTTTTTCTCTTCTCTTTTCTTCTTTCTTCCTTTTTGTTTTTCTGGGGTTTTTTTTGTTTGTTTTTTGTTTTTTGTTTTTGCTACAGAGTCTTGCTCTGTCACACAGGCTGGAGTGAAGTGGTACAATCACAGCTCACTGCAACCTCAGACTGCTGGGCTCAAGTGATCTTCCCATCTCAGCCTCTAGAGTAACTCAGAGCACAGGCACATGTCACCATGCTTGGCTAATTTTTTTTTTAATTTTCTGTGGAGATAGGGTCTTACTATGTTGCCCAGGCTGAGCTTGAACCCTTACACTCAAGCAATCTTCATGCCTCAGCCTCCCAAAGTGCTGGGATTACATGTGTGAGTCACCATGCTCAACCTCTTGTTTCTTAAAAGGCCACAAACGAACTTGACTTTCTTTTATTTCATCTTCCATGCATTGTAAGTGGAGGTGGTTTTAGGTTTTCTCACTCCTCTGAAAGGAAAAGAATAAAGCAAACAAAACTTGCTTGAAAAGCTGTGCAATTAGAGTGCCCGCTGTTACTGCCTCTTCCTTCCTCTTTGTGGCCTCCATGTCTATGGATTAGCATGCAACATGCTGAAGAATGCCTTCCCTCCCCCTCTGCAGCATGCAACATGCAGAAGAATGCCTTCTCCCCCTCTGCAGCACACAACATACAGAAGAATGCCTCCCCCCATGCATTATGCAACACTCAGAAGAATGTCTTCCCCCCACTGCAGCATGCAACATGCAGAAAAATGCCTTCTCCCCCTCTGCAGCACACAACATACAGAAGAATGCCTTCCCCCATGCATTATGCAACACTCAGAAAAATGCCTTCTCCCCCTCTGCAGCACACAACATGCAGAAGAATGCCTCCCCCGCTGCATTATGCAACACTCAGAAGAATGTCTTTCCCCCACTGCAGCATGCAACATGCAGAAGAATGCCCTCTCTTCTCCCTTGCAGCATGCAACATGCAGAAGAATGCCTTCCCCGCCCTCTGCAGCATACAATGTGCAGAAGAACGCCTTCCCTCCCCTCTGCAGCAGCCTCTTGCTTGCCAAAAGGAGACAGTAAAGTTCTGCTAAAAGGACTTTGAGAGTCCTCAACTCACCTGCAGGTGCCCATGCAAAGTGGGTGTTCAGCAGACACCTAAGCCTGCCAACCTCTCTTAATTGGTTTTTAGTTAGAGGCTGTAGTTATGGGGCTTGCTGGAGGAGAACCCAGGTCAGAGGAAGAGGTCACACAGGTACTGTACGTATAAAATGCAGACCCGATAGCTTTGCAAAGGCATTGAGAGCAGAAGGCAGTCTGGGGCTGCTTAGGTTCATGGCAAAGAGCATTAGGGCTTTTAGGAGATGCCAAGGGCCACCCTGCAGTTGAGTCGAGAAATTGGTATTTATGTTGATAGCCCAGAGACAATGACACAAGCTTTGGTTACTGGAACGCTTAAGACAGTTGGTTGTAAGACGGCCCAGATTCTGAGGGTAGAAAACGTCACCATCCGCAACATCAGCATGTGGGGGAAATGTGTGGGTTACATGCAGGGAGGCCTGCTTTGTTCAGAAAGGTCTCTGGCTGAGTGCTTGGTTAAAGTCTGTTTTAAGAGGGCAGGAGGGTGAACAGAGCTGTGACCCAAAACCTCGGAGACAATCTTTTTCTTCTTGAAAGAATGAATGTTCTAAAGAGCTAAGTTTCATCTTCAAGACCAGAATACCTTTAACACAATTTAAACTAATCTGGATATGAATGATTCAAATGCGAGTTCTATGTGATATTTACCTGCCTTGGGCTATTAAACTTCCCTGTGCGGCTGCACTCTCTGGGCTTGTGTGTCTGCTTTTCATGGTTTTCTTGCTATTGTACTGGTTTCTCTCCTTAGCAACAACTCATGCTTTTGGTTTTTCTACTGTGAACAAAATTGCCACAGTTATGAGAACCGTATGCCTGTGGGGAGCCACTGGCTCAACAGGAGCTCATATAAGAACATCAGAGATTTGCACAATATTTGGAGAGAAGCAATAAAGTATCTTTTTCTATCAAATTGGCTTATGGTGACATTTTCTGGCCAATGGAGGCGAAATGTCTTGAAAAAGACACATCTTTTTCTCATATTGTCCTAAAGATGTGCATGGGCTGGCAGCATCCCCACCCAGCCCAGATACATGCCTCTTCTCGGCTTGTCTTGATGATGTGTCAGTGAGGTCCTTGAAACTCCACCACCCCCAGTCCCTGCCCTATGTGGGTTTCCACAGAGCTCACATTTCACTGCAGAGTGTCCTGCTTCAACTTATCCCTAAGGCCTGCAGTTGAACATGATGGGGTCAGGAACAGAAAATCCAGACCAGCCCACTCCCCTGATGCTACTCCTGCCTGCCAGCATGCCCAGTCACATGCCAGCCCTGCCTGATGCCAACTGTGGTCAGCCCCTGGTGTCCAGGACTCATTCATCCTTTTTCACTTTCTTCCCCAGAATCATATCCCATAAACTCACATGGGAGCTATGGGCCTCCCATAAACTCACATGGGAGCTATGGACCAGCCAACCTGCTGAAGCTTCCTCTGGAAGCTTTTGTCAAACAGATGCAATGATGTCCTTACCTTAAAATAGCTAGCTTTGTGCTTGCTAGTGGGAATTTTGGTATAAAAGCCTGTTGGTTAGGGGTACCTGCATAGATGGAAAGATTAGAGACAAAAGGAATGAATGGAGTGACCCACAATTGAGGTGAATCGTCCTGTCTTGTAGAATGTGGGTGGGTATCATCCAAGAGCAGCTCAGATGTCTGAAGCCCGGGAAATAGTCTGCTTCTCTGTGGGTGCTCTGTTTAGTCTATTCAATATCTTTATGCTGTAAATATAATGTATTTCACAATACAATGAACTTGAGGAAAGCATAAATGGGCACTGCATCATGACCCAATGGGCTCTTCTATGAGTCAAGGACATGAAAGGATATGAGCTCAATAGAAGGAATTTACAACTGTTGGGCAGAATCTGTTGGTTTTTGTTCACTTCCTACTGCTCAATTCTGGGATAAGCAAATTTGTGAGATTGTTGCACTATGGCATGTCAACCAGTTTGAGAAAAGGGGACATGGGGAACGTCGTTTCTATTTAAAGGACACTCAGGATGGCCCAGCCCTCTCCATGTGTTAGACTCGGGGGGGGGTGCTTTAAGTGCCAGTCCAATAAATGGAAATGCCTGGGATAGGTGGCTGCTTCCGTAGGCTTCTCTCGAGATGGGCAGAGCCTGCGGTGGCTGTGGGTCCTCACCAGGGTGATGCAGTTTAGAATGTTGAGCATGAACAGAGAACTCCCAGTCCCACCTGCACGTGGAGTGCATGGGAAGAAAAGAGCATGCGTGCAGCCTTGTCCTGTGAGGGCCCACCTGTGGGTGACTGCACGGCTGACGATTGTGCATTTCAGAATGCACGAAATGAGACCTGATCAATCAGTTGTCAGGAAAGTCCTTCTTTGGCTGCAAATTTCTTTTCTCCAGTACACTAACCACCTTCTACTTTCTCTGAGTTAGTTTAACTCTTTCAAGTCATAGCCTGGACATCTGACTTACACAGGATCATTCACATAAAAATTTACAATAAACCAGAGATAGATAAATAGACAGATGATAGATAGATAGATAGATAGATAGATAGATAGATAGATAGATAGAGATAGACAGATAGGTAGCTAGGTAGGTAGATAGATAAAAATATTGATCTGTTGATCTCTATAAATCTATAAATAATTACATTAATTTTAAAAATCTAACGCCAGGCTGGATCCATATTACCTGGCAGATTGAGACTGCATCATTGATAACTAATTTGATTTTTTATTCTATCAGAGAGCTTTAATAAAAGAAAGTAATGTGGCCGAGTGTGGTGGCTCATGCTTATAATCCCAACACTTTGGAAGGCCAAGGTGGGCAGATCACGAGGTCAGGAGATCGAGACCATCCTGGCTAACATGGTGCAACCCCGTCTATACTAAAAATACAAAAAAATTAGCTGGGCATGGTGGCACGCACCTGTAATTCCAGTTCCTCGGAAGGCTGAGGCAGGAGAATCACTTGAACCCAGGAGGCGGAGGTTGCAGTGTGCCGAGATCGCGCCACTGCACTCCAGCCTGGGTGACAGAGTGAGACTCCATCTCCAAAAAAAGAAAAAAGTGATGTATGGCTATTTGCAGACCTTTGCTGTCTGCAATATTTTATTCTTAAACAGAATCAATGTTTTGAAATAAATGTTTGGAAACATTTTTCTGTACAATTTAGCTAAGCCAACTTTACAATAGGTAGACAAACGTCTCCAAATGGCAAAGGCTAATAACAGTTTCCTTATTTTTGGTACTTCCTATGTATCTGACACTGGGGCCTGCAGGTACTTTTTACCTACATTCTGTTAATCTGTGTATAAGAACATGGAAAGCTGGGTTCCCCCTCTTGGTGAATAAGAAAATTGATGGTTCTCAAGTGGCCTCACCTGTGCTGGATCCTACAACCAGGAAGGTGCTTTGGGGACCCTCTCGCCCTAGAGTCTTTGGTCTTCCCTGTATACCACACAGCCTGGCTCCACCCCATGCAGCCTGCTCCCACTGGCTGGAGCAGTGGGGACTCCAGGACAGAGCGGGTGGGAAAATTGCAGATTTCTGAGAAATTGATGAGAGAGGTTGGTGTTAGTATCAGAGCCAGATAGTCAAGAGTTCGATTTCTTTTTATACATAAGACATTTGAGAAAGTAGAGCAAGAATATTGGCATAACTTTTATTATTCCAGGGATTCCCAATATGTTTTTTCTGTCCCAACACACAGGAAGGCTAGGATGCACTCCCACTGGCAGCAATGGTGGGGCCATTTCTCTTGGGTGGTATCAGCACAGGGTGGGGGACAACTTGGTGTGGTCCCTCCCTTACTTAAAATTGAGTGACTCTTTAAAGAATGTATAGGGCATTCCAAAATAAAAGAGGTTTAAAAAAATCAAAGAGTACAAAATGGGTGGTGAAAAGAAATTCTGTCTTCCACTCCCAATTCCTAGTGTTACATTGCCCTCTCCTGAGACAACAGTCTCCCGCATCTTCCACGTCCTTTGAGAGATATCTGAGTCTAGAAGCATTTACTGGGGAAGCACACTGCCCTGCATTTTGCTTTGTTCACTAAATAATGTATCTTACAGATTAACCCACATCCACCCAAGAGCAACTGCCTCGCTCTTTCTAATCGTTGCAGAGCGTGGATGTACCATAATTTATTTAACTAGTCCCTATCAGTGGACATGCGGTGGCTTCCAGGCTTCTGATAGTACAACGTGGAAACAAGCCACACGCTGTACATGTCTTTAAATCCACTGCTTTATAGAGCGACGCACATTGACCAGATAAATTGTTTTCTACCTCTGTATTTGCCATAGTACGTAACTCAGCACCAATGCTTCTGCAATAGTAATCATAACGAACATTTATTCAAAGCTGACTGTGCATCAGGTGCTGTGCTAAACACTCTACGTACATTACTATTTCATTATAACATGACCTCAATCTTCATATTTAAGAGTTATATAATATAGACATGTTATATAAAATACATGATTTGTTATAGAAATATATACTTATTAGAGAAACCTAAATAATATAAATTAAGTAATTTAATATTGTTAGTCCATCATATTATTACCTCAGCCCAAGTTTATAGGTGAGGCTAGATAGTTTAAATGTACCAAAGGTGGGATTTGAACTCAGGTATTCTGACCCCAGAATCAAGATGCTAACTCACTCACTGTATTGCTCACTGCAGAGAGTGTACTATGAGTTCCTAAGGACACCACCAAGCACAGTCTCTTTCAAGTCCACAGCACCATATACAAATGGAGCTCCTAACTGAACTTGTAGTGCTGTAGCCTTCAAGTCTGTCCCCAGAAAAGCACCATGTGTGGTAGAAGTCAGTACATTAGATTGGATTCATCAGTTTTGAGCACAACTCTCATTTTATTTTTAGTACACACAAAAGTATTTTCTGGAAGCAGCAAAAGGCAACCAGGAGAAGCATGCCTGACTCTGTCTGCTCCTCCAGTGGAACAGAAGCCCACTAAACGTTTCCTTCCCTTTGGGGATAGCTCTCCAAGCGATGACTGTCTGTCTAGAGACCTTTCTGAGCCCACTGAGAGGACATCAAAGCTTCCTGAAACCCAGAATCCCTTTTCCTGGGTTTCTTTGCCCCTTACAAGATGTATGCGCATCTCCGCAGGAAGACAATGGCGTTCAGATAGAAAGCGAGTTCCCCCAAGGTGAGGAGAGAGGGCAGCGGCGGGTGAGGTCATTCTGTCTAGACATTCGATGGAAAGTGGTTGTGTGCCTACCTGAACCTCGTGCATACCGTTCACCTGATGAAGACTCCCCTTCTCCAAATGGGAGAGCGGAGAGGGGACAGGGCCAGCAAGTTTAAATGGTTGCCAAGTAATAACCTCCCAAGCACCCAGGAGGCAGCCTAGGTGGGTCAGGGATCTTCAGTCCCACTGTGTGTAAGGCCAGTACCCTCTGAGGCTGAGAGAAGAGAAGACCACACACAGGGGGCATAGCACCTTCCTGGGCTCAGCCAAGAAAGGGTGGAGATGCAGGTGTGTGTGGCTGCTCTGAAGGCAGCAGGCATGCTGGGGTGACTGTGGCCCCGTGACTACCTAACAGGGATAATGGCTAAGGGGTGAGGCTCCCACATGTGCCCGGTGCTTAACAAGCGTGAGACACTGGAACTCACGTGCCCAAAAGGTAGGTCCCAAACTCAGCCTCCCACAGAGCAAGAAACCAAGAATTAGAACACAGTCATCATTTCTCTGGAGGTCAGTTGCTGACCACTACTAAATGGTACAATGAACAATGATATAGAGCGGGAAGCAAGAACACATTGGAAAAATGTCCTGTGGTGACGGTTATGTCCGCAGGAAACTAGATTTCCCATCACTGTAAAGATGTTCTCAAAGCACTATGGAAGAGAATAGAAAGAAAGATAGCAGCTTGGGTTGTGAAATGGAAATTGGTTATGGCAATTGAGAAAAGTCATTTCACTTGGAACCCAAGTTAATCCCTAGCTCTTAATTGTTTACAGAAGCATTTATTAAACACCTACTGTATGCCAGGCACTGTGCTTGGTATCCCCTGTACTCTAGGCTCTCAGTTGGTACAGGAAACAGTCAGCAGCATAGCTCTGTCTGTGGTGGGCCGTGGGGAAGCCGAGGACGGCCCCTGATACTCCAAGGAGGGTCTGTGCAGAGGCATCTTTGCAAGTAAGTGACTTTGAGCAGGAACTTGATGTTAGCAAATCAGACTTGATTTGAAGGAGCATTGCAGCCTAAGGGAAAGGCACACACGAAGCAAGGAGCTGACAGGAAGAACAGGGTTGATGTGGGGACCTGTAGAGGGTGGGGGGCCAGGACGCAGGGGTTGTGGGGGTGGCAGTGGCTGGCGTGAGTCTGCAGGGGTCACGTGGGTCAGGTCGCAAGGCCTTTCTAAACCCACTTAGGAAGTCTGGATTGAAGGCAGAACCAAGCCTTTGAAGGGGAAGAGACATAATTAGATTTGCTCGAGAGGAAACTACTGTCTCGTGTGCAATGTGGAGGACAGATGGGAGAGGAGCGTGGTGGGGGCTGAGGCCCAGCCAGCGAGGAGGGCGCGGCGTTACTGTGCAGGAGGGGCTGTGGCCGCAGAGACGCTCAGGATCCAATGGATGGGTCTCTGAGCAGTGAATAGGCGGGAGTGTTAGGGTTGGCCCTTGGGTTTCTGGTTCTGGTGCTGGGGAGAATGGTAGAGAAGGAGGCAGAGCAACTGTGGCTTCCTTCCCTGTGCGCAGGGTGAACTAGAAAAAATGCTCCCAAGAAGACATGGAAACAGTACGGCAGAAGCCAACGTTAACTCTGCAGGAGGGGGTTTGAGGCTAGTGTTAAGCCTGAAGGGGTGGCAGCGGGGATGAGGGTGGTGGGGGGAGGGTTGTCACAGGGAAATCTTCCAGAAGGAACCGGAGCAAATGCTCAGAAAAATGAAAGCGCATGACTGGAAACCTTCTAAGTGGTGTGCTGTTGTTAGGGACTCCAAAGCCCTACCAGGTGTGACATCCACCATGAACAGCCATGGAAAGTCCAGTTGGCCTGGGCTTGTAGGTAACAGGAACTGTGGGTGGGTTTTGAGCAGAGGTTGGACAGCTGACCCAGGCTAGGGAGGACCCAGGTGTGAATGGTGAGTGGTAATCGTTGCAGTTGTTGTAATCATGGAGATGCATCCCACGGACCTGTGAGCCTCCAGAAGGCCACCTCTCCACTCATTCTACAGAATGAGCGCCTTTTGGACACCTGGCGCAGTGCTGTGGAGAGATGCAGGGTGCGTATGATATGGTCCCGCCCTCCAGGGAGTCATAGGCCTGTGGGGTTAAAATGTCATCTTCCAACTGTACTTGATAATGAATGCTGCTGAATGAGCAATGTGTGTTCCCTGGGGTGACATAGCAGAGGCAGGGATGGGTCCTGCCTTGGGAAGGGGAGGGAGGCTTTTGGAAGGTTTGAACTGACTCAACCTGGAGGTAGGAGTCCACTGGGCAGAGGAATCTAAGGGGCTTTATGGAGATAGGTGAGCACGTGGGTGAGGGGTGAGGGAGAGGCTACAGTGCGTTTCAGAACTGGGGTGGTTTCAGGGAGCTGTATTGAGGGAAGGTACAGTGAGGCACGTCATGAGCTTATCTGGGAGGGGTAGGCTAAGGACAGAGTGAAGGGTGATGTTTTGCAGGCTGAGGCCAGTAAGTGCCCAGCGAATACACATTAATCCCCAATCCATCAGAAACTCTCCTACCTGAGGTGCTGTTCCTGACTTTTTCCACAAGGGAAAGTCAAAATGGCCCCAGGAAGAGGCCAAAACCAGCCTTGAGAGAGAAGTCATCCCAATTACTTATGCCAAGCCAGTGGCTGTCTCCAGCAAATGCAGGGGAGGGCTCTGCAATTGAATATCGGTGCCCTGTCCTTATATCATTAGTGTAGCAGGCACTAGGTAGATTAATACACTGTCCCAAAACAACCGAACTGTAATAATTGGACAGGACACACTTAAAATGAAGCACTGAATAGAAAAGTTTCTTTCATTTTGAGCAAAGCCATCCTAACTATCAGAAGACTAGGGAATACCTCCCTGGCATAATTAGCCGGTCATGAAGTCTGGCTGAATGCCAACGTTCTTGCTTGTGACCAGGGCGGCCGGGGGCTCTGTGATGAGGCATGCATGATCTCGTCGGCTTAACAAGGCCCATTAATAATCCACTGGCGTTTCTATTTTCAAAATTGTCTTCTGTGTCTAATGGTATTGAGGAGTCAGGAGAAAATCACTTGGTGCCCTCTAAATGGGATTCTAAATCTTCTCTCCTAGGAGATTACACATGCTGTGACTTGGTTGTAAAAATAAAGGAATGTAAGAAGAGTGAGGACCCCACCACGCCTGAGCCCTCCCCAGCAGCACCCTCGCCAGCACCCCCGGAGGGAGCAGGGAGCCCTGGCCTGTCTGAAGACTGTTCTGAGCCTCAGCAAATGCCTGCAAGATCCTTGACCTTGCAAGTAAGGCCTTCTGTGTGTCCTGGCTTGATTCCTGCCAAGGGGAGAGATTTCCTGGGGAGTCCGTGAGCACGCAACCTTACTTTCACCACCTGACTTCACTTCATAGCAACTGTGTAACTGGGCAGGTCCCCTAAGCTTTCCAGGCCATGTGTCACGTTTGAATAATGAAGATAATGACACTGACTCCTCCAGGTTAGAATGAAGATCAAGTACTATCAGTAGTGACAGTGACAGCAGCAGTGATGGATGCTCCAGCATCCTACAGGTCACTTCCTAGGCATCAGTGCCTCCAATCCATGCAAGACTCCCAGCGGGCAGGAGCCTACAGGGGCTCCAGATCTCAGTGCCTTCAGATGAGGACATTGAGCCTTCGAGAGACGAAGTTGCCCAAGGTCACATGGTCAGGAATAGAAGGATAGGAAAGTTTTCGTTTGGCATCTTTTCGCAGAAGTAGTATGCATACATTTTATGAAGTTTAAAAAATACAGAGAGATAAAAATTAGGAGGGCAACCCACCTCAGAGAAAGCCTCTGCTAACTGTATTGCGCAGCTAGCCACGCCTTCTTAGAAGGCATTTAATGAGGTTGCAAACACTCTGCAGTTGCAGTAGTGGAGATGGCTCCATTGGCCGGCTCCTGTACCCAGGGGACCTTGAGGGGACCTGAGTGAGGCATTCGTAGTGCCCCTAAAGTCTCCAAGGCCATTCTTGGCAGGGTGGGCAGTCAAGGCGGCAGCTACACCTGAGCCACCAGGCTGTTCCCAGGGGCCATCTCTTTAGACACAGAACTCTCTTGAAGCTTCAGCATATCCAGTGACTTATACCTTTTGGCTCTCTGTTCCTGGTGGCTGGCACCATGGAGGGAGCTGGCCAAGAAGACTCCTTCCCCAGCATAGCTGCCAGGGGTACATACATGACACAGACTGAGCCCATACTGCCTACCCCTAGGCACTCTGAGCTGCCAGAGGAAGAAGAAGGGGGCAGAGGAACGTTTCGGTCATGGCAGCACGCCCAGTGGGCCTTTGCTGAGCATATATGTGCAGGACTCCTACTGTGTGAGTGATGCATTGTCAATGAGACATGGCCTATGACTTCCTGGAGCTCACAGCCTAGCACGGAGGTAAATGTGCGACTCACTGTTGCTCAAGGCCGTTGGTGAAGTGCCATGCTCTGGCTGAACAGGGCGTTTCAATGGGGCTTCCTGAGGTAGATGGAACTTGAGACAATGGCTATGGGTGGTACTTCAGGCCGGGGACAACTTGAGCAGACACTCCAGGAATAGTAAGTTAAAACCATGAAAGGCAGTGCAGGAAAAGAACAGGGCTGCCACGGATGAGGTGTTACCATGTGATCTACCAAACTACCACTTTGCATCTGTCAAATGCAAAGAAATATGGCCTGCCTTCTTGAATTGATGTGGGACTCCCAAGAGGTGATGAATACATGTAGAGCAGCCAGCCCAGTGTCTGGCGTGGAGCAGAACAGCAGTTAGTCTTGTTCAGGAGACCTGTGTGAGTGGCTTGGTGCATGGAGGTGGGAGAGCAGAGGAGGAAGTAGAGACACAGGGACTTCTGACATGGCTTGCGGAGCTCACAGAGTCTTCTGCATAGGTAAAGGTTTCCTCCCAGCTCATTCTACCCAGAAGGAGGAGCTGTTTTCTTTAGCCACAGTTGTGGTCCTCCTGAAAGGGCACATTTTTCACACTGAGCAGATGATCTGTGTCTGTGCTTTTCGGGGTTTCCAAGTGCAACAGAAGCAAGTGACTCAGCACCTCCATTCCCTCCACACCCATGTCTCTTTGGAATACAGAATGTAGGGCTCTTGGATTTTGGTCTTTGGGAACAAATGACTCAGCAGGGTAGAAGGATGAATGGGCAGACGTTGCTCTGCACTCCTGGCTTTGATGCCAGCTGCTGGTCGATCCTGCTGCAGCAGGGGCCTCAGCGCTGGCCAGGCCTGACCCCCAGGACCTGTGGTGTCAACATGCCTGTTACCCTCTTTACACAAGGGTGTGGAAGAAGATCATGATGTGCTTTTGCACCATGCCTTTTGGTCTCTGAGTGTTGTGCTTCCCATCAGCTTCTTGGCCACATCAGACAGATGCGTTGCCTTTCTGTGTCACTGCTCTTAAAAATGACATATTTTCTTTGCATAGGAAGCCCTGGAAGTTCGTAAGCCTCAGTTCATTTCTCGCTCACAAGAACGGCTGAAAAAGCTCGAACACATGGTCCAGCAGAGGAAAGCCCAGCAGAAGGATGACCTGAGGCAGAAGCAGAGCCTCCTTCCCGTCCGCACCAGCAAGAAGCAGTTCACCGTTCCCCATCCTCTGAGTGGTAAGCTGCAGGGGACTTGTGGGGACTGGAAAAGACCAGGGGTGGGGGGTTCCTGGGGCTGGAGCCTTCACTCAGGGGTGATGGTCCCAAATAGTGCAACTGACATACACAGAACCTGTGATGGCTCCAGATGGCTGACCCTCAGCATCATAAAGCCTGTTCTTGGAGCCAGCCCATTTGAGAGATCACATATGGGCATTGAACTCAGCAGAAATAAATTGGGACACAAATTTACCATCATAGCTGGGAAAGAAGCCACAGCACTGTAGCAGCCAGGGTAGCAAGTTCAAAATCTTGGCTCCTAATAGATATTTGCAAGAGATCCCCTTTGCCCTTTATAGATTGCAAAACAGATCTCGGGGTGAGAGGTTGACTCCAGCTTGTCTACATCAACATTCATCATCTTGAAACCCCTTTCCTGCTGTGAGGCTGGAGAATACATGGCCAGCTTCCCAGCACTGTGAGGCCGGTGTCACACTGACCCTGTGAGGGAGGGCACTTATTCACTCACTGGAGAAGGAGTTATCAGGAACCTTCTCTGGGTGCCATGCTGGGAGCAAGACTGACCTCAGTCCCTTCTTCATGGAGCTCATAAACAGACTATTAAACTAGCAAGAATAACAAAAAGAAATGAGGGTAAGGATGGGGAACATCAGAGCACATACCTAGCGCCTGCCAACCCAAATCTTAAAATGTAGAGGCCTGGAGAAACCCCAGTTTTATTCCTTTGGATAGAGGAATGAGATCTTTCTTCCTAGGAAAATGTTTTGGCCCCTAGGAGGTGAAATCATGAGTATAACTCTGAATAAAAGTCTTTTGGGTAAATAACCGTATTCAGTAAAGTGCAGCTTAGCAAACATTACCAAGATTTTATTCCGGGTGCCTGGGGGACTGAGGAAAAGGGCGTTGTAATAGAATTCCCATGAACCTCCCCAGTCTATGGGCAGGCTAAGTCTCCTACCCTCCACCCAGAGCTCTGCTGGTGGAGCTGTCTAAAGACCTTGGGGAAAGATGAATTTGAATGGCTCCTTCTCCGGGGCTAAATATTTGCCAAGACACCTGCTGCTCCCTCCTCATGACGATTTCCAGTATACCAGCAAAAGGGGATGTGCAGAGTTCCCCACGGGAAAACGTGTCTCCAGCCAGTGTTGTAAGCCCGTTGGCAGATATAGGCTCAATGGGGATACATTCTCCAGGAGGCTGTTTCGTCTCTGGCCCAATAAAGAGAAAAGTGGATTGAGGCGCAGACTTCTCAAGTTGCTATGAGGACCCACGCCCGTACCAGGAAACCTCTGGGGCCTTCAGTGCCTACACTGACCCTGGGCAGTGTTGGGTGGTGGTGTCCAGGCTGTATGGAACGCTCACCCTTAATAGTTCTGAAGCTGCTACTTGAGAGAATGGTTAGGCTACCAAATCTGTGGTCAACAAATATAGAATGATATAGAATGATGCCACTTTAGAGCTCAAGACATTCACATACACACACAAAATGGCACCGAGGGCTTCCTTTCCAGTCAGGTCCCTTTGCTTTGTGTGGGAAGAGATGGAGACCCCGAGGGCTTAGGGAACCTGATTAGTGTGGTGCTGCGCTGAGCTCCTCCTCTCCTGGGCCAGCACCTCCCGGCTGTGCCATTCTGCTGGCCACAAGTGGTCTGGGACACCATCATCCCAAACGCCAGAGGCAATGTGGTCTTGGCCACTTGTATTGGTTTCCTGGGGCTGCTGTGAGAAATCACCAAACACAGGGGCTTAAAAGAACAGAAACTGGCGGGGCACAGTGGTTCACGCCTGTAATCCCAGCACTTTGGGAAGCCGAAGTGGGTGGATCCTTTAAGCCCAGGAGTTCAAGACCAGCCTGGACCACATGGAGAAACCCTGTCTCTACAAAAAGTACAAAAATTGTTTTTGTTTTTGTTTTTTGTGAGGCCCCGCTTTCACAGTCTGTATTTGTACTAAAAATCAAGGTCAAGTGAGCTTTTGCCCTTCTTCTCCACGGGAGGTTTCTGTCCTCCCTGAGCTCGCTTAGAAAAGTACAAAAATTGGCCAGGTGTGATGGTGCATGCCTGTAGTCCCAGCTACTTGGGAGGCTGAGGTGTGAGGATCACCTGAGCCTGGCTAGGTTGTGGCTTCAGTGAGCCATGATCGCATTGCTTCACTCCAGCCTGGGCAACAGAGCAAGACCCTGTCTCAGAAAAAAAAAAAAAAGAAAGAAAGAAAGAAAACAAGCCCAGGAACTTCTTTTCTTGCGGTTCTGGAGGCCAGAAGCCAAAATCAGGGTTTCCACAGGGTTGGTTACTTTCTAGAGGCTCAGTGGGAAGTCCTGTGTCCGGCTCCCTCCCTGCTCCTGGTGGCTTCCAGCAGTCCTTGATGGTCCTTGGTTTGTATATACAGCACTACGGCCCCTCCCTCTGTCTCCACATGATCATCTTCCCTGCGTTTGTGTCTCTGTGCTCGAATTTTCTTTTCTTATAAAGGCAACAGTCATTGGATTAGGGTCTACCCTCATGCAGTCTGACCTCATTTTAACTTGATTACTTCTGCAAAGACCCTATTTCCCAAGAAGTCACTTTCAGAGTTATGGGAGATTAGGACTTAATCGTATCTTTTTGTGGGGAGACACTGTTCTATTCATTATATCATCTAACCGTGATGTTTGCTCAAAACAAATATCCTTACAAATTCACATTTCTTTAAATGAAAATCTTAAAATTGTATATAATAAGAGGTAACCAGGCTCAGTTCAGAATGTTAACTAACTGACCACTTTTTACTCCCCAAATTCCAAGACAGTCCTGGCAACCAGCACGCTCTCCAAGTGGGGCTTGGTCAACATGGGTTTTATGGCCACCCTGACCATCCCTGCAGTATTTATGTGTTGCTGAGAGCTTTACTTTTGTGTTTGTTTGTGTTAGGTCAGTGAAATCAGACAACCTCTGAAACCAGCGCCTCGTGCAAGCTCGGGCAAGTGAGAAGGAATGTTTAAGGCCCCATTAAACAAGTCTGCAGTACACATCTTGTCTTCAGCCTGTCTGCTGGCAAGATGATAAAAGCAAAATGCAGATGTTTTTCTTACATGCTAAATTAGTTAATAAATCATATGCGTGAACGAGCTCTGGCTACAGTGTCAAGGCGTCTGCTAAAAAGAAGACTCCTATTTCCTTTTGGTGCTGGGGTAGCTGCCTCTGATCAGGGCTTGTCAAGCAGTCTTGGCTCAGGAACGGACCTGAGAGGTTCAGGTGGGAGCCTGGTAGCTGCCAATGCCAGAGAAGCCAGTCCCTGAGACTTTCAGGGATGACTATGGTGAGACCCAGGGGACTGGCTGTACTTTATATTAGCTAGTGAATTCTGAGGACCTTTGAGGCTGGGGGAAGTGTACTTCATGTGTATTCACAAGCACATGTGTACATGCATGTGTGTGACTGTTAATTACGGTTAGGGCTCCTTGTTTGGAGGCAGGAAAATTTTCATGAACAACTGGGGACTCTAGAGGGACCAGGAAGCAGCATTGTCAAGGTCCTAGCTACGATCTGTAGCCTGTCTTGACTATCTCGTCACCTGTGGTTTGAACTCTCAGAGCCAATAAATACAATGCATAAGTCTCTGTCCTCACCCGGGAGCCACCTGGGCCACCTTCCCACAGCTCTAGCAGTGAGAGAAGGAACTTCTTTGCCCATCTCGTCAGCATTCCTTGTTTGAGACCCACACAGTGCTAGGCACAGTCCCCGTTCTGCCCACCTCGTGGGGAAGCAGGCAGGTGAAGAGGCAGTGGTCATAGGATTCTCATAGTGCCGTGGAAGGGGTTTGCCGAGGTTGTTGTGGAAACTCATAGATGGTAGCCTTGCTCCCACCTGGGGGAGGAAGGTTCCCGACGTGGGAGAGAACCATGCGGACGGGGCAGGGCGGGTGGGGAGGGGAATGCATAGTGATGAAAGGGGGCTGGGGACGTGCAGTTTAGCTATGAGTGAATGGTAAAATGGGGGTGGGCAGGGAGGCGAAGGGGCCAAAGAGGAGCCCAAGGAAAGATGAACTGTAGATGCTGCGAAGTGTAACCTTGTTCTAAGGTCAAAAGCCAGGCTGGGAGCTGGTTGTGTAGTTTCAGGCAAGACATGGTGAGGGTGGGACCTGGGCAGAGCAATGGTGTGAGGAAGGTGGTGGATGCCAGGGGTTCTCCAGTAGAGGGATCAGTGGCAGGTGGTGATTGTGAGATGTGGAGGAGGGAGGCTGATACCCAGGGATGCCAAGGGAAGGTGGCAGGAGAGCTGGGCTTTGCTTCAGTCTTAGGAGTACTCCAATCCAAGGGCCTCTCTCCTCCCCAAATCAGGGCTTTACCTGTGTAATTCACCAGAGTTGCCTCGGAATGATAAGTAAGGCTTCGCCATCATCACTTCACAGCTCCTGGGGTCTCAAGTGGATTGGCCATGACCTGGGAATCAGCGTATTCCAGAATTAGTCATTGCTCTGCCTTACAGGATGAATCCAGAGCAGAATAGGCTAAAAATAAGTGTGAAGCATCAGGCACAGCTCCTGCAGGTCATGGGGTCACAGCCCCTGCAAGTATTAGGGGGTACAGTCCCCACAGGTGGTAGGGGACACAGCCTCTGCAGGCAGTAGGGAGTATAGCATCTGCAGGTCACAGGGGCACAGCTGGGGCAGGCAGCAGGTGTACAGCTCCTGTAGTCAGTAGCGGTAAACCATAGCTTACAGGCAATAGGGGTTCAGCCCTTGCAGCTCATAGGGGCACAGCGCCTGCAGGTCGTAGGGGTACAGCCTGTGCAGATTATAGAAGGTGTAGTCTCTGCAGGTCATAGGGACACAGACCCTGTAAGTTGTAGAGGGTACAGCCCCTGCAGGCAATAGGGGGTACAGCATTTGTAGGTCATAGGGGGTACAGGCCCTAAAGACAGTAAAGGCACAACTCCTGCAGGTCATAGGGATACAGTCCCTGCAGGCAGTAGGGGTGCAATCCCTGCAGGTCATAGGGATACAGCCTCTCCAGGTCATTGGGGTGCAGTCCCAGCAGGTAGCAGGGGAAAGAGCCACTGCAGGCAGTAGGGGTACAGCCCCTGCAGGTCACGGGAGTGTATTTCCCGCGGGCGGTAGGGGTACAGCCCCTGCTGGTCACAGGAGTGTATTTCCCGCGGGCGGTAGGGGTACAGCCCCTGCTGGTCACGGGAGTGTATTTCCCGCGGGCGGTAGGGGTACAGCCCCTGCTGGTCACGGGAGTGTATTTCCCCGCGGGCGGTAGGGGTACAGCCCCTGCTGGTCACGGGAGTGTATTTCCCGCGGGCGGTAGGGGCCCAGCCCCTGCAGGTCACGGGAGTGTATTTCCCGCGGGCGGTAGGGGTACAGCCCCTGCCGGTCACGGGAGTGTATTTCCCGCGGGCGGTAGGGGTACAGCCCCTGCAGGTCACGGGAGTGTATTTCCCGCGGGCGGTAGCCCAGCCCCTGCAGGTCACGGGAGTGTATTTCCCGCGGGCGTTAGGGGTACAGCCCCTGCTGGTCACGGGAGTGTATTTCCCGCGGGCGGTAGGGGCCCAGCCCCTGCTGGTCATGGGAGTGTATTTCCCGCGGGCGGTAGGGGTACAGCCCCTGCAGGTCACGGGAGTGTATTTCCCGCGGGCGGTAGGGGTACAGCCCCTGCTGGTCACGGGAGTGTATTACCCGCGGGCGGTAGGGGTACAGCCCCTGCTGGTCACGGGAGTATATTTCCCGCGGGCGGTAGGGGTACAGCCCCTGCAGGTCACGGGAGTGTATTTCCCGCGGGCGGTAGGGGTACAGTCCCCATTGGTCATAGCGGGTACCGCATCTGCAGCTTGCAGGTGCTCAGTCAGTGGCAGTCTTCACCATGCCCTCTGGACCCAATCGTGCCTGCATCGTGTGCCCACTGCAGCTCCAGCTCCTCAAACCTGACCTTGGCTACCTCCCACTGGGCTGGGGGCCCAGCTTCAGAGCCTCCCTGGATTCCATCCCTCACCCCAAAACTCAGGCCCCTCTCAGCCTGGTTCTGTCCACCTTCACCTTTGCCAGTTGGTCTCGTTTGCTTTCCTTCCTTCACTCCAAGAACATTCATGATCAGGGATCCCAAACCACCTGAGAGAAGCCTGTCTGTTCCTCCTCCTTGCCATGCTATAAAATCCTGCCTAGCCTTGCAAACCCCTCTCAAGTCCAGTCTTTTATTCAGCTCTTACCCCCAGACCCTTTCCTGTGCTTCCTGCAGTACCTGAGCTGGGCTCTGGTGGCTTTCATCTCTCAGCCAAGCGCTTTGCTATGAATTACTGCTGCTGCTTGTACTCACTGATGTTAACTCAGCCTGACAGTGTTCTAACACAGCCCCTGTTGCCCCCTTCTGTTCTCAGCTCATTTCCCTCTGAGGACACCTGTCAGGGTCCTCCTCCATGGCTCTCTCAGGTTGTCCCCTTAACCTTTGAATGTGTAGAAAACCCTTTGGGAACATCCCCTTCTTCCAGCCCTCCTGACTCCCATCCTCTCTTTCTCCCCTTCACTCCCTCTCCTCCTCTCGCTCCCGTTTGAACACTCTTGGCATCTTGGTATTCTTGCATCACCTGCCTTCTTCCCTTCTTCACTTTGGCTTAAGGTCCTGTGGTTGGGCTGGAAAACCTAGATTGTAAGCGCTGGTGGGTGTGCTCCACACCAAATCACTGCCAGAGGCCCTGCTGTATCTAGCACAACAGACTGAATTCATCCAAATTACATTGTCCACACTTCCCAAGGTGAGCCAAGTCACAGCCATTCAAATCATGCCCCAGTAGAGGAACAGAATTCTCTGGAAGCCACGGCAGAATTCCTTCTCCAACAAATCTGCTTTCCCTAATGATTCTTGGAGCAAGTATTAAATTAATTTGCATTCCCAGAGCACCTAGCTGGAGATGTGACCCAGCAGATAGGAGACAGCGGTGGGAGTCATCTCAGTAATAAAAATCTGCCCTTCGTCGTGCAGCTCACTGAGCACAGGCCACACTATCCTTGCTATTGCCCAATCTGATCTCAAGGATCCCATTCTCTATATAGCCTTTAAATAAATATTCGGGGTTAGTTCTCCCAATATTACTCACAAGAGAATTTTTAAATGTGCTTATCAGACAAAAATAAATTTTTACTTTATCAGTCTACAAAGAAAACAGGAAGGATGAATTACTGAAAAGACCGTTTCCCCAATTCAAAGACATTTGCTTGTGTATTTTTATTGTTGTTCTTTGCAGGCACTGTGAACTTGTATGTTTTTATTAAGATACTTTGGAAGAAAAGATCAATTTATGTCTATTGATTGTGTGAATTTAAAGGGCAATGTTACTTCCAGTGAAAATAATTAAGGTAAAAACACCGAGTTTCAGAATAAGAAAATGATTCTATGAGGAGTTAACGTTTCTCAATTGCCTTGATTTTATTTTCCTAGTGATTTCCCTTTATATCCCACAAAGCAGTTAAGTAATAAACCTTGCAGTGACACCACAGATATAAATCTACTTGGCAACAAGCATAAAGTTTATTAATTATCTATAAATCACCATATTTTATGGTTCTCTAAAAAAATGCTGGGAAAGCCTTCAGTTGGAGCAGGCAATGAAGTTACGCTGTCAGGCTTGTACTGGATGTCGCTGTTTTACGGTGAAGTTGTGATTCAAGCCATTGTTAAAATTCCTTTAAATAAGTGGTTTAAACTTGTCATTAAAAAACCATACACCCACATTTTGTTTCAACTTTAAGATTTAATTGACAAATAAAATTTGTAATATTAATGGTGAATGACATGACATTTTGATATATGTGCATATTATGAAATGATTAAATGCAGATAGCATATCCATCACCTTGCATACTTTTGGTGGTGAGAATATTTAAGATCTATTAATACTACTCTCAGTAATTTTCAAATATAAAAAACTTTATTATTAACGTAATCACCATGTTCTACCATAGGTATCCAGAACCTATTCCTTCTGTTTAACTAAAACTTTGTAACCCTTTGACCAACATCTCCTGGATTCTCCCCTGCTAACCCCTGGTAACCAACATTCTACTCTATGCTTCTATTAATTAGACTTTTTAAGATTTCACATGTAAGTAAGATCATTCAGTATTTGTCTTTCTGTTCCTGGTTTATTTCACTTAGCATAATGCCCTCCAGGTTTATCTCTGGTGTTGCACATGACAGGATTTCCCTCTTCTTTAAGGCTGAATAGTATTCCATTGTATGTGTATGTATGTGTGTGTATATATAAATAGATTATAAGAAATCATATATATACATTATACATATGTGTAATATATATGTATACACACGGAGATGTATATGTGTGTGTGTGTGTGTGTGTATCAATAGACATCAATTGATTTTTTCTTCCCAAGCGTCTAAAAAAAACACAACACCTCACAGTGTCTGTGAAGGACAATAATACACACACACACACACACACACACACACACACATATTACATTTCCTTTATCCATTGATGCTTTATCCATTGACATCTGTTGATGGACACTTAGGTTGATTTCACATCTTGGCTATTGTGAATAATACTGCAACGACCACAGGAGTGCTGATATTTCTTCAACACACTGATTCCTTTTCTTTTAGATAAATTCCCAACAGTAGGAGTGGTCATTCTATTTTTAAATTTTTGAGGAACATCCGTATTGTTTTCCATGATGGCTGCACTAACTTCCATCCCCACAGCAGTGTGCAAGGGTTCTTTTCTCTACGTTCTTGCCAACACTTGTTATAGTTTGTCTTTGGTAATAGCCATACTAACAGGTGTGAGGTTATCTCATTTTAATTTTAATTTGCATTTCCCTGATGGTTAGTGATGTTGAGCATTTCCCCATATACCTCTTGGCCATTTGTTGTTGTTGTTGTTGTTGTTGTTTGAGAAATCTCTATTCAGGTACTTTACCCATTTTTTAATTATGTTATTTGCTTTCTTGCTATTGGGAGTTGTCTGAGTTCTTTATATATTTTGGATATTAACCCCTTACTGGACATACTGTTTACAGATATTTTCTCCCGTTCTACAGATTGTCTCCCCATTCTGTTGATGTGTGATGTGTTGATGTGTTGATGTCTAGAAGCTGTGTAGTGCGACATAATTATCCATTTGTTTTTGGTACTGTTGCCTATGCTTTTGAGGTCACATCCAAAAAATTATTGCCCAAACTAATGGCCACAGAACTTTTCCTCCATGTTTTCCTCTAGTAGTTTTACAGTTTCAGAAATTACACTTAACTCTTTATTTTGAGTTGATTTTTAAATATGGTATAAATTAGAAGTCTAATTTTATTCTTCTGCATCTGGATATCCAATCTTCCCAACTCACTTATTGAAGACATTGTCCTTTTCCCATTGTATATTCTCAGCTCTTTTGTCAAAGATCAGTTGAATGTAAATGCATACATGTATTTCTGGGCTCTCTAGTCTGTTCCATCAGTCAAATTTGTTTTTATGCCAGCACCTTACTGTTTTGATTACTATGACTTCACAGGAGATTTTAAAATCAGATAGCGTGATGTTTCCAGTTTTATTCTTTTTGCTCTCAGTTGGTCTGGCTATTTGGGGTCTTCTGCAGATCCATATGAATTTTAAGATTACATTTTCTATTTCTGTGAAAAATGTCATTGAAATTTTGATAGATGTGTTACATTAAATCTGTAGATCACATTGGGTGGTATGGACATTTTAACAATACTCTGCAAATCTATGAACATGGAATTCTTTTTACTCTTACTTTTAATCTTTTAATTATATCTTCAGTTTCTTTCATCAGTGTACTATAGCTTTTAGTGTACATATATTTGACTTCCTCGTTTAATTTCTGTGTATTTTATTTTTGTGATGCTAGCGCAAATGGGGTTGTTTTCTTGATTTCTTTTTCAGATAGTTCATTGTGTGTGTACAGAAATGCTACTGATTTTTGTATGTTGATTTTGTATTCTACAACTTTACTAAATTTTATTATTTATTTCTGTTTTGTGGTGGAGTTTTTAGGGGTTTCTACACATAAGTTCATGTCATCTGCAGAGACGATTTCACTCTTTCTTTCCAACTCGGCTGCCTTTTATTCTTTTTTCTTGCATAATGACCATAGCTAGGACTTCCACTACTATTGTGGATAGAAGCAGCAATAATAGGTATCCTTGTCTTATTCCTGATCTTGGAGGAAAAGCTTTCAACTTTTCATCATTCAATATGATGTTAACTGTGGGCTTATGATATATGGCCTTTAATGTGTTGAGGTATATTCCTTCTACACCTAAATTGTTCAGAAGCTTTACCATAAAAGAATGTTGAATTTTGTCAAATGCTTTCTCAGTGTCTTTTGAGATGATCATATGGTTCTTGTCCTTTATTCTGTTAATGTGGCAAAGCACATTTAGTGATTTTTGCATATTGAACCATCATTGCATCCCAGTAATAAATTCTACTTGATCATGGTGAATAAGTCTTTTAATGTTCCATTGAATTTTGTTTGCTAATATTTTGTTGAGGATTTTGCCTCTATGTTGATCAAAGATATTAGTCTATAATTTCCTTTTTCTTATAATGTTCTTATCTGACTTTGGTGTCAGAGTAATGCTGGTCTCATAAAATGAGTTTAGAGTATTCTCTCTTCTTCAATTTTTTTTGAAAGAGTTTGAGAAGGATGGTATTAATTCTTCCCTCAATGTTTGGTAGAATTCAGCCATGAAGCCATCTGGTCCTGGGCTTTTCTTTTAAAGATAAGGTTTTTACATTTCTGATTCTATCTCCTTACTCATTATGACTCTGTTCAGATTTTGTATTTCTTCATGATTCTGTCTTGGTAGAATGTATATTGTTAGGAATTTGTTCACTTCTGCTAGGTTATCCAATTTGTAGGTGTATAATTATTCATAATAGTCTCAGTCTCTCATAATTCTTGTATTTCTGTGGTATCAGTTTTCATGTCTCCTCTTTCATTTTCATTTGATTTGTCTTCTCTCTTCAGTCTAGTTAGAGATTTGTCAATTTCGTTTATCTTTTCAAAACACTAACTTTCAATTGTGTTGATCTTTTCTATTACTTGTCTAGTCTCTATTTCATTTATTTCTTCTCTGAACTTTGTTACTTCCTTCTTTCCACCGACTTTGGACTTAGCTTATTCTTGTTTTCTAATCCCTTGAGGTGTAGCAGTAGGTTGTTTGAGATCGTTCTCCTTTTTTAATGTAGTCATTTACTGCTATAAACTTAACTCTTAGAACTGCTTTTGTTGTATTCCACTTCTTGTATCTTTTTTTGGATTTCTTTGCATTGGGCTCCACCATTCTCTGGTGCCTCCCTGATTAGCTTAATAACTAACCTTCTAAATTCTTTTTCAGGTAAGTCAGGGATTTCTTTTTGGTTTGGATCCATTGCTGGTGAGCTAGTGTGATTTTTGGAGAGTGTTAAAGGCCTTGTTTTGTCTTATTACCAGAGTTCCTTCTCATTTGGGTAGGCTCTGACAGAGGGAAGGTCTAGGGCTGAAGGCTATTGTTCAGATTCTTCTGTCACACACACACACTTGATGTAGTATTCTCTGCCTTTTCCTGTGGATGTGGTTTCCTGAGAGCTGAGCTGTAGTCATTGTTATCTCTCTTCTTGGTCTAGCTGCCCAGCAAGTGTACCAGGCTCTGGGCTGGTACTGGGAGTTGTCTCCACAGAGTCCTGTGATGTTAACCATTTATGGATACCAGCATGTATTTCAGTGGAGGTGGCAAGGGGGTGAAATGGGCTCTGTGAGGGTTCTTAGCTTTGATGGTTTAATGCTCTACTTTTTGTGCTGGTTGGCCTCCTGCTGGGAGGTGGCACTTTTCAGAGAGCATCAGCTGTGGTGTAATGGAGAGGAACCAGCAGTGAGCAGGGCTCTAGAACTTCAAAGGGTATATGCTCTTTGTAGTTGATACCAGGGTGGGTAGGGAAGGACCATCAGGTGGGGACAGGACTAGGCATGTCTGACCTCAAACTCTCCTTTGGTGGGTCTTGCTGAGGTGCTGTCGGGGATGGGAGGTGAGGTTCCCAGGTCAATGAAGTTATGTACCTAGGAGGATTATGGCTCCCTCTGCTGAGTCATGCAGGTTGTCAGGGAAGTGGTGGAAAGCCGATAGTCACAGGCCTCACCCAGCTCCCAAGCAGTCCAAAGGGCTGGTCTCACTCCCACTGTGGGCAAACAGGGCTAAGAACTTGCCCCAGGCTACCTGCCTCCCACCTGTGAAAGAAAAGGGCTTTAGTTCTTCCCCTGCCTGTGGAGTCTGCATGTAAGATTCATGTTCTCCCCTGAGTTCTGACCAGGAGGCTTCTCATCTGGTTCAAATTGTTACAAATTTCAGCTGGAGGTTTCCTTCTCCCAGTGACATTTTGCCTGCACCTCTGGCTGCCCTCCCAAAGGATCCCTGTGATGCCTGGCAGCAGTGGTCTGCTTGGGGATCCAGCGAGTTCCCAGGGCCTTTCTTGCTGCTTCCTCTACCCCTGTATTTTGCTTGGCTCTTCTTGAACTTCTGTAATGCAAAAGTGAGCTCTTTTGATACTGTTCTATAAATCCCATAAGCTTTCTTCATTCATTTTCATTCTTTTTTTTTTCTTTGACCAGGTATCTTAAAATAACCAGTCTTTGAATTCACAGGTTCTGTCTTCTGCTTAATTTTGCTGTTAATTCTTTTTATTGCCTTTTAAAATTTCATTGGTTATATCATTCAGTTTCAGAATTTTTATTTGGTTCTTTTTAATTATTTCAATCTTTCTGTTAAACTTCTCATTTTATTCATATATTGTTTTCCTGATGTCATTTTTTTTTTCTGTGTTCTCTTATAGTTGGATGAGCTTCCTTAAAGCAATTATTTTGAATTCTTTGTCAGATGTTGCATAGAGTTCCATTTCTCTGGGTCAGTTACTGGACAATGATCATATTATTTTGTTGGTATTATGCTCCCTTGTTGTTTTCCTGTTTCTTTTTGCCTTCCAATGATGTCTGCACATTTGATGGAGCAGTAACCTCTTCCAGGTTTTAAGTACTGGTTTCATTGTGGGGGGGAAATCATCCTTTTCAGGCAAGTTCAAGAATATTGGGTGGAGGGTGGCAGTTCTGGCTTTAATGAGGGTGCAGTGGCATAGGTGTCAGCTGAGGTTCACAATTGCCAATATTGCAGATGTCCTCAGTGGCCAAGGCAGTGGGTGTCTACAGCAGCAGCAAGGGTTCTTAGGGTCTTCAGTGGCAAAGGCTTCTGGGATCCTCCTGATTGCTTTTTTCTACCACTAAGGATGTCATGGCCAAGAGGATTTCTCCTGAAGTGGCTCTGGCTGACAGGTGCACTCATGGTGATGGTGACTCTAGTGTATGATGCATGGTACCAATGGAGTAGCCATGAAACCAGGGTCTAGGGCATGGGTACATATGGAGGGAACACAACTCCAGGGTCTGAGGCAGCAGTTGTATAGGTTCTCCAGCATTGGCACCCCCACTGCCATGTTGGAAATGGCACACATACACACTTTTAAGAAATGATAGGTGGCTGTGTATGCCATACACACACACACAACAGACACAGACACACATATATATACACACACACATTAAATTCTGTATAACAGGTACAAATAATTTTTAAAACAGAACTAGTTATAGCTGTTAATGTCCTCTAGTTGGTCTCATTTTTCTTCTCGGTTTCCTCTAGCCAAATACTAACCACAATGCATTCCAGAGGAAAACGAGTTCCTTCAGATTCCTTTGAGAAGTATGTTATTTGTTATATACTGTATTCTTTTGGAAGTGTGCAATGCTCAGTATATGTTAAAAGCGCTGATAAGTACTACGGGAAAAAAAAACCTGCTTAAATTTGTTTAATCCTGTTTTTCCTAAATTTTCTTTTGGACCTTGAAATGTTTTTATCTAATTCTTGATAGTCTGCTTTGGAAACATTACTTTAAGATTCTACGATGCTTTGCTAATGAAACCCCAAATGAAGTTTCAGTTTTCCATTTTCTGTAGAAATCTGGTGCTGTGGGAAAGTGGTCTTACCCTCATTACCTGCATCCTTTATGTTGAGCAATTTCAAGAAGTAATGGCTGAGGGTCCTGGGGTTCCTCTGGGCAGCAGGATGTGGTGCAGATTTCCATCTGTGGCTAGCTTTGCCTCACTGGAAACTTGTTTAACAATGTGCCCTGCCTGGAGCTGTCTCCGTGTGTATACCCTGGCATCTGTAACAATGCCACCATGCTGGTGCCTAGCACAAAGTCCTCTGGAAAAAAAGGAGTCAGTCACATTCTTGTTAGAAAGTCTTCACAGATGTCACAATGTGAAATAACCACAGAAAAAAAGATCAAGGAGGAAGGCTCATCCATACCAATTAGCTGGGAGAATAGCTGGAAGAAGCAATAAACTGCCAGAGAACTAAGTGCATTACAAGGACACAGGCTGGCCTTCCACAGCATTGCCTTCACATGCAGCTGCTTAGGACTGTAGCCTCAGGGACCCTGCAGCAGGGGGCCTGTTTGTTGCCATGGTATGGAGAGGTTCTGTAAACATTCAAAGTAGGGTTACCAGATTTATCTAATGAAAATATAGGATGTCCAGTTAAATTCGCATTTCATATAAATAATGAAGCCTTTTTAGCATTAGTGTGTCCCAAATATTGCATGTCCCATATTTATGCTAAAAAATATTTGTTGTGGATCTGAAATGCAAGTTTAACTGAGCAGTCTTTATTTTATCTGGCAATACTTCCTCAAAGGCTCAAAACCCATGCAGGGACTTGGCTTTTTTCCTTCTCACTCTTAGTACATTCTATCAAGGTCACAGTGATCTTCAAACCCAGGCAGACATCAGAATCACCTGGAAAGCTGCTGAAGCCACAGACCACTAGCATAGCTGCAGAATTTCTGATTTTGATGACCTGGTATAGGAACTGAGTATTTGCATTTGTAACAAAGTTCCAGGTGATGTCGATGCTGCTGCTTCAGGGACTGGAAGGTAACTGGAAGCCACACAGATGTTGACATTTATGTGAAAATACAATCCCTCCTTTGAGAACCACAACCTTTTATCTTTTTGCAGAGAATAAAAATCCCTCTGGTTACATCAGTATGCAACTCCCAGGTCTCTTGTCTACTTACTTTAAGACTAGAGATAATTTACCTACCCATAAAACCCCTGTAAAAATGAGAGAAGACTAGCTTGAGTGGGGTGCTATAAGGATGAATTGAATCATGAATTTGGGGGTAGGTGCCCGGTGCAGAGAGGAACACTGGGGGAATAGTGGTCGTTGGCATTGCTGTTAGCTTCTTCATGGTTAATAGAGCACTTTCATATAAAGCATTCCCATGAGTCTTTCCAAGAACCTTTAAAGAAGAGTCCAGGCCAAGCACAGTGGCTCATACCTGTAATACCAGCATTTTGGAAGGATGAGTTGGGTGGAACAACTTGAGGCCAGGAATTTAAGACCATCCTGGGCAACAGAGCGAGACCCCATTTCTACAAAAAACAAAACAAAAATAACAAACAAAACCCCTGCTACTCAGGGAAGGCTGAAATAGGAGGATCACTTGAGCCTGGAAGGTTGAGGCTGCAGTAAGCTATGATTGTGCCACTGCACTCCAACCTGGGCAACAGAGTGAGACCCTGTCTCAAAAAAGAAAAGTTTTTAAAAATGATTCTGCTCCCCTACTGGGTGCAGAGAAACCAAATCTTAGCACAAGTAGCTTGTCCCAGAGGACACAGCACCAAGCAAAGGCCTAAGGTGGCCTGAGGGTTTTAGATTTATACGTGAGAAAACTTCATCATGTTATGGAGGCTCAGGCAAGCCAAAGAAATCATTATATATACATCATAAAAGTATGATGTTTAATTTTCTAATGTTCATATTATTTTTTTGTAAAAAGAAAGAAAGTGAATTTCCTATTGTGTTTAGTGAGGTAATTAAGAATTTGAATCATTATATCCTAAAGACTGGATGAAGCTGCCCGTCTTTCAACTGATTTGCCTTCAACTTCAACAGGGTGTTCATTGCAGAAAATAGTCTGCATCACTTTGTCAGCCACTGCTGAGGTCCCCTGGGGGGAAATGCATGTTTTGGGCAACTGACAGGAGTCCTCCACTGGGATTCATGCTGTAAGTTTCTGGTCTTGAGTAAGAATCTGGTTAGTTTGAGAGTCTCTGTTCCTGTCCACGTTGGGTGAACTGAATTTGCACAGGTGGATCTTGTTGTTCAATTGGTCTTTGGCACTACGGGCAACCTGAATTAGGAGGTGATATGTGCCAGCCTTCCTTAGCAGTTCTTGTAGCTTTAACGGAGAACCCTGTCTCTTACTGGATATCTTGAGGAGTAACCAGCCGGTAAATAAAAATATTAAGCACTGGATATCTTTTGAAAAACCAGGCATATTAGGGGCTGAGAAGAGACTTTCCTGTCCTCTAGGAGTTCATATGCCACTTGGGGAGAAAATTGGTCAGGCAGACAGCTGTAAACCACATCTAGAATCATATAGGAGAAGACCCCTTGGGAGTCAGGAGGAGAAGGGGACTGCGGACAGTGCTGCTGGGTCCGAGAGATAGAGAAGCATGGGCTCAGGAAGTACATCAAGACTCCATTTCTCTCCAAAAATGTTTTTCGTAGACATGGTTGACTTGGGGGTCTGGAATCCTCCAGGTGTAGAAACAAAGTTCTGGTCCTGGGCCTCATCTGCCATAGTGCATCAGGGGTCTCTCCTTAGAAGATCTGGGGAGGCCTGTGGTGCCAGTGTTCATGGCAGGGACTTCTCTTCACCACCTCCCCACCAAGGGTGCAGACCCTTTATCAAATCCATCCGGTAGCTCTGTAGCACCCTGTCTTTCCATGAGAGCTCCAAGATGGTGACCCCACTCTGAGCTCAAGCTCAAAGGTAAATTTCTATGTGCAAGAGAATGATCCACCCTTCCTTTACCAGGAAGCCCTGTACACCTTGCTTCTCAAACTGAGTATGCAAAAGGAAATTGATTTTTCTGGAGACTCTCTGGCTTATTTTTTATTTTAATTTTATGTTCCTTCACGAGAAGGTCTGAGAGCCTTGTCTGTCCAAATTGTTACATCAGCAGCTCTCTCATGTGTCTGGATAGTAATTGGCACATGGCGTCACTTTCATATCAATACCAGCATCTGTGAGGCTTCCACTCACCGCCAGGGTTCTGTAACAAGCTGCCTGTCACATGCAACTGTCATTCAGTGGGATTCTACAGAAGACTAGAAGTGATTTTAGAAACATCAGGATGTTTAAAAATGAGAATCCAGCATAAGATTTTATCATGAGAGCACGTCAGAGCCAAACCACCTATGAGTCGTTAACTCACCTTCATATGGTATAACCTGTGCTGTTTAATTTCCGGAGGGGTGATTTGGTCTAAGATAGACCACTCCCCTATTGCCTACATCAAGAAAATTAGCGGTTCCACCATGGTGAGCTGAACAGAAATGATGTACAAGTTTAAACCCTCAGAACCATGGATTTAAACCCTGAGAACCATGATGGAATTACTCCAACAGCAGCAGGAGAGACCCAGTGGCTTTGAAATTGCATAATCCATAGGCTAGTGATCTTAGAATACATACATGTTGGGGGTTTCCTTAAACACACCCCATTTCCATTCTTTCGCGAAGGTCCAATCTTTAATAGGATATTCAGAGAAGCAGAGACTTGATGTCTACACTCAGCCTGGTTTGTTGACTCCTGCTGAATTCTCTCCAACTGGTATCTCTTGGTTTTGGAGTTTCTAAGATAGTGGAAGCAAATGTCTAAAACATTCTTCAAAATGCTCAGGGTGACTTCAGAAAATAGGCTTCTGGAGGGCATTGTCCTAATAAATCGTGTGAACTTGATTATCATTTAGATTACCTGTTCAGTACGTAAAATGAAGTTTGCAGTCAGAGCTGTAGATAAGGGCTCTGCGTGGAGGAAAAACAGCTGAGCCCCACAAACGACCAGTCATGCTGGTGGCAGGGTGATCTTTGCTGCCTTCTGGTGACACTGTCAACTGTCTGAATGTCCAGGCCACTTGTCCTTGTGCATGTGTGTGTGCCTGTGTGTGCATACCGGTGATGTGAGTATTACAGTAAACACCCACATGTGTTTATAGAGATTAATGGGATATTTAGACTTTGACCTTACTAGAGTCATTCTCAGAAGCACCCAAATCTTGGTACCTGGTTGTTTGCTGACTTTGACACCAGCAAGGGCTTGAGGAAGTCTGGCCTTACCAAATTAAATTAGCAACAGACACTGCAGTTTGGATCCAATAATGAGGCAGGTGCAAAAGACTTTTGGGGGAAAAAAGTATTTTCCAGGAATACAGACATGGGCAATTTACCTTAATAATTTTATTGGGAGAAAAACCTCCTCTATTTGAATGATCATTTGAGGTAAACACGACTGCAGTCTCTTCCCTCCCTATCAGTGAATTAGAATACATCAAACTTCAAGGAAAATCTTTAAGATACCCATAAGCAGGCTGGAAAGTGTTCTCACCTGCCACTTTAATTTTATACAGGCAGAATTTCCATTAAGAGTAATTTTATAGATAGGATTTCTCTGTTTTTTTTTAACAAAGCTCATGCAGGGTAGGTTTCCATCTCATGAAGTGAAATCCCTGTGGGTCGTGCTGAACATGTCCTGAAGGCAGTTACAACCAGGTTGAGGAAGACGACGTGGGCAGGTCATGGGACTCTTCTACCCTGCACGAGTAGAAACTGAGTTGTGGGGCCAGGAGAGATGAAACGGATGACTCATCTCTTGCTGCAGCCAGGTCTGTGTTGCCCTGGGCCGCCCTTTCACCCACCCCCACCCACCACAGGCTATTGGGGGAACATCTCTGTCTACTTCATGGCCCAGTTCAAGTGTCTCCTGTTATAGGGTCTTCCCAGATGCCCCTCTTCCCTGGTGAACCTGACCACTCCCTCCTGAGGTCTCCCCTCACCCTGTGCAGACTTTGCTGTTGGCATCTGAAGGCCTTATTTACCTCATTCTCATCCTGGGCTCTGAGCTCTTAGTCTTATTTATCTTTGTGTCCATACCACGTAGCACCAAGGAGATAAAAACTTAACAATTGTCAAATGAGTGGGTTGCTTAAACCCAAAGCCTGGGAGTCATCCTCGATTCATGTCTCCTGGCCCCTTCAACTCAGTTTCTACCTGTACAGGGCAGAAGAATCCCGTGGCTACCTGCATGCAGCCATCTTTCCCCACCCAGCTGCAATTGCCTGACCTGTCTTGCTGCTGCCATTTTTGCGTCTCCTCCACCTAGTTCATGTTTTGAAGAGCTACTGTGGTCATCTTTTAGCAATAAACATCAGAACTCATGTTTTAAACTCCACACGGCTCTCCATCTCGCTTACTCTGAAGGCGAACAAAGTAAGAGAGTAACAGACTGACAAAGCTCCTTGAAAAGGCTTGCAAAGCCCAGCATGGGTGGTTTCCAGTTGTAGGGCATGTTGGAGTCATCTGGAGATTTTCGCTGAGATTCTAGTGCCAAGACACAGGAATCTTTGTCAAAATCCCCAGGCAGTTGTAAGGCATCACTTGGGTGGAGAAACAAAGTAGTCTTAGCTCTCGCCTCTGCACTCTCCCTCCCACCGCAACCTCGATGACTCTCTTTCAGTTCCTGCTGCAGAAGCTCACTGTGCCCCTCTCCCAGATCCTCCCACACCTGCTCTTGTGGTCATTCAAGTCTTGGTTTAAAGATCTCCTCCCCTACGGGGCCTTCTTGCCTCCCCAGTCCCGCTTTGACACATGGTGGCATTTCATTTTCATCAGAGCATTTGCCGGATACTTTAGCTGGTTTGTGACTTGTCCAGCTTCTCCCTAAACAAATGAAATCTCATGAAGGGAGGATCTTATCTGTTACTTTTGTCTCTGAGCATCCCCTACCAACACAATTGCTCTTTAAATGTAGAAGGAAGAAGAAAGACATATCTGAGAAATGAATTTTGGATTGGTTTCATGGGAGACAGAGGAGCGTCAGGGCTCCCAGAACACAATTTCTGTAACCATGAGCCATTTCCTCTCTCAAAGTGCCCAAAGCTGCTCCAGGGAGTTCTGTTCCTTTCACTAAAGTAAAGTTAGGAGCTGTTGGCAATGCACTTGCTCTATTTCAAACCACTTCCTCACCTCTCTTCCCTCCAGGCTAGGAAAGACCCTGCTACTTATCAGATGAGCTTGGGAACCATTTGGAAAACTCAAAGTCAGCAGCATCCAACCTGCGAACACTCCTCCCGGGTGTGGGCTGAGGTCACCAGCGGGGGAGGCCCCCTTGGACACAGTCTTGCTTGTTTTGCACCTAACATGGGCTGCTGGGCCCAGAATCAAAAGTTCTGTGTGGCACAGCAGGCTGAGCAGAGTCGGGAAAACACAACAGTGAAGTGTCAGAGAGCTCCACATTTGCTTTTGTCTCCTCTTGGAAATCAAACCAAAGCTTAATTGTGGTATCAGGTGCTCTAAAGAAACAAACTGAAAAAAAAAAATATATAACTTCCCAGAGTAGACTACAAACAGTTGAACCAAGATGATCAAAATCTTACAAAAGCTGTCTGTAATGTTTTTAATCCCCTCAGGACACCATCTGTCTACCCTGGCCTCACCCTAATCTTGAGTAGCTCATGAGGATTGCTAAGCTGGACTTGAGTCTAATTCTTTGTACAAGGTCTCTTTTCCCTAAGTGGAATAAGTGACTATCAAGAGTCATGTATTTTCTTGCCCAAAGGCCTGATTGACTGAAGCTGACATTTCCTTTTTTCTTGGAAATGACATTGGGATGTTTTGTGGCCCTTGGCTCTGACCTGGTGCTGCCTGGGGCTGGGGCCGCTGGGTACTGGGAGGCATCTTGGACCACTGCAGTCTCCATGGTGATGTTGTCTTCTTACTGCTCCTTCTTGCAAATTGCTCTAGAGAAAACTGGGAGATTTCCTCGTCCTTAGAGGCCTCACACCTCGTGTAAGGATTTTTCTATAGGTAGGGTGACCTTGCACCTGGCACTTCCCTCAGAAAACCATGATTCTCTTGCTAAGAAGAAGCATTCAAAGGCATTGCTCTCTGTAAAGTAAGTTAGTTGCTAACATTGTACTTCACACCCTTATTTAATTTGTCAGGGTCAACCCTGTTGTTGGTCAATTGTCAATACAACCACTTAGTCGGAAATATTCCGATTTCTTTTTCTCATTTCTCCTTTGAATCTTGTCTTTGAAGTTAAGCGATGCTGCCATTTTCTTTTTCATGTCTGAATAACCAGACAGGGGACGAGCTCAGCCACTCTGTTTTTGTGTGATGTTTCTCCAGAGAGGAAGAAATTTCTTAGGATCCTTGGCTCTATCCTACCTTCTTAGATATTCCTAGAAAATTCTGTCTGTTCTCAAGCCTGAGAAATATTTGGTTGCTCCACTGGATTGATGAGCAAAGGGACAGGCCCGGGTTGAGAGGAGATGAATAGAAATACCCAGGGCCTCACTGGGGATCGCGGGAAGCCCACTCCAACTCTGCTGCTTGGCAAGGGGCTAAGTTGCCTGTCTGCTTCTGCTGGATGAGTGGGTTACTGCCCAGGTGTCTTAGGAAGCATGGCAGTTGCTCAAACATAACCCCATGCAACAAGCACCCCACAGCATTTACATATTCCTTTGTTAATCTACATGGCTGAGTGTCTCGAGGGAAATGAGTTACTGCAACAGTCCCTTTTCACCTTTTGCAAAAGGATATACACATTTTTTTAAAACACACACCATTTTTAAGTGTGCCATCTGTGAACATCATTACAGTTAGAGATATGTACTTAGAATGAAAAGAATCCCAGTCTCATAGTGATTTTTAGCTACTGTGTACTTTCTTAATCAAAGAATACTGAGCACACACGATTATTTGTTGTTGTTCATTACCTTTCCCGACCTTAGGAAGGGGGCAATGTGGTCTTCATCGTGCAGAGGCTGAGCAGTTCTGATGGAGGGCTGTAGACAGCAACCTTCTTGCAAAATGCTCTAGGGATAGCTGGGGGATTTCCTTGCCCTAGAGGCCTCACCGACCTAGTGTAGGGACTTTTCTATTGAATGGAATGACCTTGCAACTCTGGCACTTTCCTCAGAAAACCGTGACTCTACTGCTAAAGGAAGCACTCAGAGGTGTTGCTCTCCATAAAGTAGGTTAGATGCTAACATTGTACTTCATGTTCTTAGTTAACTATTGTCAAGACCAGCCCTGTTGTTGGCCAATTGTCAATAAAACCACTTACGGTGCATCAGTCCCTACTGCGTCCTGCTTAGACTCAGGATATGGATCAATTAGCAGAGTATGTACTAAATCGACCACAGTGTTTCTCTAGAAATATGCGAGATTCTATGCCTTCTGAACTTAATTCTCTTTCTGTTTTTTCCAGATAACTTGTTTAAACCCAAAGAACGGTGCATTTCAGAGAAGGAGATGCATATGCGATCTAAGAGGTACTTGGTTATTGTGTGGTGTGCAAAGAAGTTAGTGGCGGGGTGGGCTGGTCTGGTGGATTCAAGTGCCCTCCAATGGGACCACCACTTCTGGGTCCATGTTTAAGGTCTGAGGTCTTTTTGGCTGCAAATCTGATAAAACGGCTAAAGTGAGTACGGTAGTTGAAGTGTATTTTTGAATGTTAATGCTGCTCTTGGAAAAACCTTAGGAAAGTGGTAGGTCTTGGATTCTGAACCAATCCAGTAATTGGTCTCTAAGAGATTCCCAGACTCTGAGCTGGAACTCCTGCACATTCCCATTGTCGCTCTGGGCAGGAGCTATTTGTCACTGCACCTTTGAAGGCAATTTTATGAAGGGGAGAGAAGCTATTTCTCCTGAGGGTCTGGACTGTGGCAGGAACTGAAGGAAAGGATCCAAACTTGGAGGCAGATGGCACCTGGGAGCCAGTGGAGCCTCGGAGGGGCCATGAGCTGGGTTTCCCGGTGCTCCGTCTCCAGCAGACCTGGCAGCCATGCTGCCGGGACATCCTCCCTATTCTGTTTGGCTGGTGGCTGTTCAAGACTCCCAGTAATTCTCACCAATCTGGTGCACACAAAGGCTGCCATTCTTTCTGAGATCTGGCCTCTTAACCAAAATGTAATAGCTCAGCAGCACTGGCCAAGTTCATGCAAGTAAAATGTCATTAGTTTATAATAAAATATCTAGCACAGAGAGGAATTACAATAATTAAATCAAATTGATAGCACACTTAAAGAAACCATTGAGATAGGAAGAATAGTTTTCTCTCCACTTCAGGCATATAATTTCTGCTTTTGCTATGATTATATTATTTCCATGGTGATTAGGTAACTTTGATCATCTATTGGGAGCCTCTTTGTAAATAAGGAAGTGAAAACGAGGAAAAGGGAGACGTGCCATTAAAGACCTGATTCGCAGCATTCTAATTGGGGTTTTTAAAGGGCCACTGGGCTTTAAGACTTGCTATTTCAGAAGTACAAAGTTGCATATACCTCATGCTAGAACCATTTCCTTTTCAATTTACTGAAAATTTTCAGCCAAATCCTCCCCTCCCAGTGCCCAAACCCAAAGCCACCATTATGGAGCCTTGCAAACTAAGCAATCAAAATAATAGATCTCAAAGCAGCATAAGTAGTCAGAGAGTATTGCCCTATCATTTTACTGAAGAGGAAACTGAGGCTCAAAGAGGATAAGTGAGCTGGGTGATGTTGCACCTCGAGTAATCGGCTTCCCCAAGCTGGTCTCGTCTGGTGGATTTGGAAATTGGGTTTACGCTCTGCTCTGTGGATTGTACCCTGGGTGGGCTCTGCCTCTGGCTCACCCAAGAATCACCGGGAGCTTTCCTTTCTTTGTATTCTCTGCTATTAATTATATTGTCAATTACATTTTTATTTGAAAAATGCAAACAATGGAGATAAAGCTGAAGTCCCCTCATGACCAGCGGTTACCGTTCGCATTCCCAGTCCACTTTCCCTGTCCCCACCCAGCCCCTCAGACACCCACAGTGATATCTCCTGTGGATCCTGTCAGGCCTTTCTCTTTGTCTTAAAGTAGACTTTTATTTGTGCATATACAGTTAAATGATTTTTAGCCGTGAATGGTATCATACTACTCATTATCTTTCAATAGCTTGCTTTTTCACTTTGTGTCTGTGAGTCCCTTCTGTGACAAACAGATTATTTTCCTTGTTGGTTTTGACTGTCTGCAGAGTGGTCCATTGTATAGACGGAAATTCTTTTAAGAAAATATTTGGCAAGTTCTTTTAAGAAAATACTGAATCAGAAGTATTTGATTCAGTGGGACCTAGGAGCCTTTATTTTAGACTTCCCAGATGTATCAGTCAGTGTTCCCCAGAGGGACAGAACTAATAGGATATATGTATATAAAAGGGAGTTTATTAGGGGAATTGACTCACAGGACCACAAGGCAAAGTCTCACAATATGCAGGCTGGGGAAGAGAGAAGCCAGTAGTGCTCAGTCCGAGTCCAAAAGCCTTGAAACCAGGGAAGCCAACAGCGTAGGCTTCAGTCCGTGGCCAAAGCCCCGGCAAGCCACTGGTGCGAGTCCAAGAGTGACCAAAGGCCGAAGAACCTGGGAGTCTGATGTCCAAGGGCAGGAGGGGCAGGAGGAGGAGCATCCAGCATGGAAAAAGAAGGAAGCCAGAAGCCCCAGCAAGCAAGGTTGCCCTGCCTTCTTCTGCTTTGTTCCAGCCACGCTGGCAGCTGATTAGATGGTGCCCACCCACATTGAGGGTGGGTCTTCCTCTCCTAGTTCACCAACTCAAATGCCAATCTCCTTTGTGACACCCTCGGAGACACACCCAGTAACAATAACTTGCCAGCCATCCAGGAATCCTTCAATTCAATCAAGTTGACACCTGATATTAGCCAGTCTGCCAAGTGATTGAGATGGTCAATATCAGAAGGATCAGTCTATACAGATCCGAGGAAATTCCCACTGCAGAGCTTTGAGACAAGCCCGTTTTCTTACAAACTCCTTTACAGTTTTCCTCCTAGTCCTTTCTAGAAAATCATTCCTGAATATGGCAATTACGTGTTCATTTTTTCATGCATTCATTCAACCCATGTTCATGCCTACAAGATGCTAGACACTATGCTAGGCACGAGCATTTCCAGGATCTCACACGTAGCTTGATGTCATATGGTTGAGTGATAGTGTTGTGTAGTAAGAGTCAAACAGATCAAGGTTCAAATCCCAGCCCACCACGAGCCAGCCAAGGGACTTTATATAAGTCTCCTGATCTTACTGGGGCTTGGGTTTCTCATTTATACAACCTGGGATACTATATGCCTCTTCCAACTGTGGTGAAGATGAAATGAAATAATTCATGTCAAACAATTGAAGCCTAGTGCCCAATACCTAAGCAAAGACTGTCATCATCATTTTTCCACATTGTCCTTATCATTTTAATGGTGGAACATCTCGTCTATATCTTGTCTGGCTTTCAAACACAAGAGAGAGAAAGATGTTTTAGCCGAGTGTCACATATACGGCATCCCAGATGCTCAGGCTACAGTGACTCTGCTGTGTCCGTGGATTATAGTGAAATATTAGCTGGCATCAGTACATGAAGTGCCTGTTAGAAAGTAGGAAAGAAGTGTCCAGAGGAAGATCCCTTGGGCCCTTAGTTAAAACTGCAATAGATTGAGAGGTAAAAACACTACACACTCATATGTGTTTTATTCCAGTATTATAGTTCCTGCCACTTCCATTTATTTGTTGTTCCTTTTCTAAGTCACAGGAAGGCAAACACTGAGTGGTAAGAAGGTATTTGGAAACAAGTTTACTATCAGAATACTAAAACAGTAGGCTTCGAATCCTTCATTTTATGATTAGGTTATTATCATAGAGAATGGAGGGACAGAAACATTGACTTCTAAATAAGCAACTGGCCTCTCCAGCTTTGCCCCTGGTGGGACTGGACAAAGTGCCATCCCCTGCCTTGCAGCGGCTTCTGGGTATGGTCAGGAAAGCCCTTCGTCCTGGTATCCTACAGTGGAGAGCTAGCCCATAAGCAGCGGTCTTCCCTTTGAAATGTAAGAGCCTGCCGACAGGCCAGGATGCAGCCCCACGGCGGGAGCGCGCTGTCAAGCTACCATTCCAAATGTTTTCCGAATCTGTTTCAGAATCTATAATAACTTGCCGGAAGTTAAAAAGAAGAAAGAAGAACAAAGGAAAAGGGTGATCTTACAAAGTAACAGACTCCGTGCCGAAGTCTTCAAAAAGGTAATGGCCTCGTTGCCAGCAGGTGTGATGTGTGTGGTGCACAGATGCTGAATCTGAACTTGACATCTTTGTTTCCCTTTTTCTCTAGCAATTACTGGACCAACTCCTTCAAAGGAATGCGGTCTAGCCGCAGGCTGCCCTGCTGACCGTACTACCTGGACCTGGGAGGACTTCAAATGCCGGATAAGCCATTAAACTTAGCATTATCTTCATGATGGGAAAACACTTATTTTACTTTGGATTTTTATTTCCATAAAGGAAAACATCACTTCCTGAATTACTACTACCCAAGCCAAACAGAAACAATAATCCTCGAGGAAACTGGTCAACAATCTCTTGTGGGGAAACCCCCTCGATGTAACCCACTAGATACAGTCCCCTTCGTGTTTTTGCTTCTGAATTGTACCTTTTGCTTCTGATTTCTTCTCCCCTGCTGTTTCCTGCCAATCAGAGAGGCCTTATACGAGCAAGTTTGCTTAGATCCCTGGGAAATACTTTACATCAAACTTTTGGGATCCAAATCCATCTCCTTTTAAGTACCAATCCCAACACCTGCCAGTTATGCAAATGCCAAAATATGGGTCATCATATAGTATATTTTAAAACTTTCTGATCATGTGCGCCACCGAACGCTAGAGGCTGGCTTGGAAACCAGTGGGTGCAATGCCCGAGGCTGCGGAACAAGCAGCCTGTCTCTTTGTGACCTGGAGCAGTCAGAGTGGCCCTCAGCCACCCCTGCCCCCAGCACCGTTCCTCACTAGGGAAAATAATCCATTTCTATGGAAGCTCTAATGTAACTTCAGTGTTTTCTACAACACTCCACGCCCTGCCCCATTAAAAAAAAATTGTTTTGTTAAGAAATAGCCTAATGGCTCCAACTTTGCTTAGCTGTTCTTCCAAATGTTTATAATATACATTATTTATAAATATGTGTGTCTGGGGAGCTAAGAACAAGCTAGTTTTTACAATACAAGTGGAAATAAATGCAATTATTATAAACATGCAAGTATTTCCCCATTATATATTCTGTTATGAAGTAGACAGCCAAGATAGAGAACATAAGGTATAAAATGCTGCCCAAGGCCCAGCAGGTACCACTGACCTGCTCCCCATCCTCTTCTGCTTCTGACCACCATGGAAGTCCTTGTGCTTCTAGATGCTCCAGCGGGGAATGTTGCCTCCTAGACAGCTGGTAAGAGAAAAGCTGGGAAAACCATTGAGAGCAAGATTTCGGATCCTGAAGACTCCAAATCTTACCAGGATTCTCCCTGGGAATGAAACGAAAGTTTTGGGGATGAAGCAGGAGCCCGGTGACACCTCTGTCCTTCCCTGAAGTTGTCACCCTTCCTTCCCTCCTCCCGCTGCTATACATACTGTCCTCTCTGAAATGCCTTTCTTTTACCCATCTGCTGCAAACTGTTTAAAATTCCACCCTGGGGTTCTCTTCTGACACCATGTCCTCTCTGCCTTCTTTCAGTATGAACTAGAGACCTCACATCAGCACGCACTGCATTAGACCTGTGCCCTCCTGCCCACACAAGGGCCTGACAACACTGTCAAGCATGGAAGCTCGGGAACCCAGCTGCCTGGTTTCCAATCTTGGCTGCTGCTCCCTGGAATGTGGCCTTAGGCAAGGGTGTCAGTCTGGGTCCAACTAGGAGAGAGAAACCACACAGTCATTTGAATGGAAAAGTTTAATATATTTAATCATTAACCTTAATAGCAGATTAGAGTAGCAAAAGATTGGCTAGTAAGTAGTAAAGATAGCCCTGAAGAATATAGGTGGGTACAGCAGATACAAGGAGTCCTAGAAAGAGTGTCCCTCCTGGCCCTGGGCTGAGAGGGAACCGTAGTGACTCGGCAGGTGATGGAGAAGTTTTTGTGGTGGCGTGCCAATGGAACTTGTTGAAAATCTAAAAGTCTCTCTGGAACTTGCCAGAGATCTGCCCTCTAGGATGCACAGGGAGCTACCTCCTTGGAGGCACTGCTACGACACCACCTCAGGGAGGGGGCAGGGGAAGCAACTGGCCGTGAGTGCTGCTGGCCACATGCCACCTGCAGGGCCTGGCGCTGGAGCTGGCTGAGCAAATGCACTATCTCTGGGAAGCCGCACCCTTTTCTCCCCCAGTTTCTCTCAGTTTCTCTCTAGCATGCTCTACTGACAAAGCCTAACAGTGTGTCAGCTGGCTAAGGGAAAATATTTAAAGGGCCTGGTTCCATTTTAACAGAGCAGGCAAAAAGGGTGAATTTGGAGGTGAGAGAATATAATCAATATCTGGCACAGCAAGTTATTTAATCTTGCCTTTGTTTCCTCAACCACAAAACGCAGACAATTATAGTGCTCCCTTCATATGTTTGTTATGGGAATTGAATAAGTCAGTGAGTGTTGAATGCTTAGAAGAATCGCTAGCCTAAAGCAAACATGTCATGAGTGTTTTCTATTCTAAGTAGAGGTGGAAGTTAGGACTGTCTTGGGAAACCTAAGAGCACAGGGGCTGTGAGTTGGTCCTCCTGTAATCCCTCAACTTTGTAGTGAGTGCTACACAAGACCATTAAACTCAATGTACTGCTACAACAAAAATCAGCCAATATAAATAGGTGCTTCAGAAATTCCTTCCTTTTATGTTCTTCTCATTCTCAGAAACCATTTCAGCAGGGTAACAAGCTTACCTTCAGGTTAATTTCTGCTTTCTTGAACTCATTAAGTCTCTTCCAGGATGTTACACTGAATTTCTATTTATACTTTAAGTGATTTCTTAAAAAACATTTAAATCAAATACATGATATTAGTTAAGGACAGTCTTTCCAGATAAAGATCCTGCACATGGCTAGATATGGTGGCTTATGCCTGTAATCTCAGCACTTTGGGAGGCCAGGATGGAAGGATCACTTGAGCCCAGGAGTTCAAGACCAGCCTGGCTAACATGGTGAAACCCTGTCTCTACAAGAAATACAAAAATTAGCCAGGCTGATGTTTTAATTTTTTGAAGAGACAGGGTCTCCCTATGTTGCCCAGGCTGGTTTCAAACTCACTGCACATCTCTTCTTATTTTTCAACATCCTCAGAGAGTTCCCAAAGCTTTTCCCAATCAATCATTTAAACTCAGGGCCCAACCACTTCTAGACTGTTCTATGACACTTTTCAAGAAGTGGATTTATGTTGTTTGACATTTAAAGAGAGAATAGAATGCCTGTTGGAGCCAACCTTCAAAAATTCCCACAAAGAGCCTCATCCCCCTTGCAAATCCAATGCCCAACCTTAAAATCTAAAGAATAAATAAACATCAGTTTGAGAGGAAATGCCACTGAGTCATGTACTTCTGAGAACAGGTCTTAACTAAGGTGGCTAGGATGGAGAATTAGGGGAGGAATATGATGGCTGGTGTGAGCTGGTCTTTCCTCTGGGCAGCTAGCCCAGGACAAAGCTGGAAACTAAGGTTTGGGTGTCTGTCGAACTAATTTTTTTTTGGCTTGTTACTGTTATAGTTGTCTTTCAATGCTGAGAAAGGAATTTCACATAGCCAGTATTTCTTTTTTATTATGAACGATGTTAGCAGAGCTATAATGTAATTATATTATAATTCACATGAAGGGAAAGCCCTGAAGAATCGTAACTGCTGTCCTTTATATTTCTCTCAGGAGCTGGTTACCCATTTTCTGAATTCTGTTATTAAAATCAGACTTCAGGGAATACTTTGAGGATTTGGAAAATTCTAAATAGAATTTGCCATTGTAACTTCAATCATTAAATTCTGTTCTGGAATAGATTTATTTACATCTGAGTCTGTTTCAGTTCTGGCCTAAAACAATTCTTCAGTGATACAGCCGGCAGCAAGGGGTAAAGATGGTTAGAGGATATTCATGAGCTTAGACCAAGAAACATCTGAAATAATGTGAGGTGTCCAGGTGGCGACAGCACCAGACCATCTCACTGTGGTCTCCATGACTTCATGTCGAAGGAGCAATTTCTATTTTGGTTGTTTTCTCTGCCAGCCGGTAATGGAATAATGGAAAAACAATTGCCTTGGTTTTGTTAGCCAGTGTCTAGTGCCAACCAAACTTCCTGGAAGTTTGTGTGCTCCCCGAGTGAGTCAGCAAATGCTTGCTCCGTTGTAACAGGGCTCTTTGAAGGAACTATTTATGAAACAGCCTGTTGTGGGAGAGCGGTTGAGACTTTGATGGCTTAAGTTCTCCCATTTCAACACTTCGTATAAAAACTGCAGGCAATGGGCCTGGTCTCTGACTGCATCAAATGACCGACGGTCTGACTATGAGGCACGTCAGAGGCAGAACGAGAGAAGAGGAAGTGGGGTGGGGTGGTCACCCAACAGGAGGTATCTGACAGTTGGTACATGAGAGCTCTGGGTTCAGGAAATACAAGAAAAACGATCCACTGTGGGTCTGTGTGAGTGCGTCTGCATGAGCATTAAAAGCAAAGGAAATAATCTGTTCGGTAATTAAAATGAGCTCATTAGCAGAGGGGTCTACATTATAAAGTCCACTGTATATGTGCTTTTATCAACACTTGAGAATTACCCACGTATGTCTAGCTCTAATAGAAACCTTTTGGAAGTGGCTGTCAGTGGCTGGAGCAGCCCATACCTGGGACTTGGAAATCTCCCCAGCTCTCTCCTGAGTGTCCCACACTGATGGAACATTTCCCCACTCAGGCAGGAGAGCAGACTGCCTGGAAGACCCTTGCTATTCCAGCAGATCCCCCCTGTCTCCCCGCAGTCGCTGCTTGTTTGGGAGTAGGGGACTCCTTTGCTCACACAGATGTTTCGGCCACATGGAATGGAGCCACGACTTTGGTGTGTCACTTCTGAAATTTGAGGATTTTTTTTCAAGTCATGTCAATTGCCTCAGGCACCGTTTTGATCCTGAGACCCTCAAGAGACAGTCTTAGGTAATTGCCTGGAGTGTGTGTTGGGCAGGGGGTTGAAATCCTTCTATTTTTTTTTCCTTCTCTGAGGTTTTCCCATACACATTCTGGATGCTGCCATGACCTGCCAGGGTGCAGGCAGCAACATGGTGTCAACCCATGGCCCTTCTCTTAGATCTTTGTGCATCAGGAGCTTGAAGAGCGGAGAGGGGAGGAAGAGACCGGACTTGCCTCTAGAATCTTAAAAAATGCCGGGTTATTCTTATCAAAGCTTAAAAGGAAAGAAAAGGCAGCTTATGATCTGAATTGCCACTGAGAAAAAAAAATGCATGTCTTTAAATCATTTTTATTAAACAGCACCAAGAGTGAATGGCATTGGAAAAAGTGTCCTTTTGATGACTTTCAGAGCATTCCTCTGTTTAAACATCTCTACTTTCCTGACATGCCTGAAATGGTACAACAGCTGTAACTAACATCAGGGAAAAGATATTACAACTGTCACCCGTGTTAACTCCATACGCAGGGTAATATCCTTTCATCAAAGCCAGTGGGGCTGCCTGCTTTACCTGCCCAGTGATGTCAGTGAGAGGGAAATTATCAATCTTTTCACAGCTGCCAATTTATAAAGAAATAAACTCACACTTTTGTGTTATATCCACTATGGTTCCTCTTGACTGATGTTATCACATGGGTACCAAAGGAATTAGTGATGACAGCCCACTTACCGGGTACACGTTGCCAAATATGTGCTTAACATTAAAAGCTACTGAGTGCATAGACGGAGGTTTTGTGTTTGTTTTTGTTTAAAAATATGCCCAAAGGCGAGTAAAGCCAGATTTAATTATTATATGCTGACATAATTAAAATACCCGGTCTTGTTCTCTCAGCTGACATGTTTGTTAAATCAAAATGACAGAATAATTCAGAATATTTGTCTGTTATTGGTTATTTTTTCTTTTCTTTTCTTTTGGTAGCACGTGACATTGCATCGAAAGACTGAGCCTAGCTCTTTACAATGGGAAACAAATGCTTTTTCATGGATTGAACTGAGGTGTGTGGTCACCAGTGTTTCTAGACGGCAGCATTGATTCAGATGGTGATGCATGTTTCCATTGAAGCATTTTTTTCTGATCGGGGTGTTTCAACCCTAATTATCAATTAGCAGTTGATTAATATTCCCCCTCCACCCACCCCCTCAGCACAGGAAGTGTTTTCTGATCGGTTGCTGAACAATCTCTAAACAGAGACAAGAACCTGAACAGAAAACTGCTGAAACCAGGGCACATTCTGAACATTTCTCAAAACAATAGCTTACGCTTGTTTTTTTCTAAGCACTACCCAAGTGACACTCACCTGTCAGGGACTTTATGTGTTCCTGCTGGATCACAGCAGCCTCAACTCATGCAAATCAATTGTTACCTCTTCATATCCCATTCCCGACCTGGCCCTTTTAGGAGCTTCCACCCTACTGCTAACTGGGGACAGCAAGTTAGCATCTTGTCTCATCTGAATCCTTTTGTAAGTGCTGTCAATGGCTAAAGCAGCCCACACGTGGAACTGAATTGCTTTGGAGATCATACGCCCCACCCCGCAAGCCTTCTCCTGAATCAAACAGTTCCATTTTATGTACATGTCCCATCAGTTTGAAGTGAAGCCCTGCTGAGGCTCACACTTGGCCTTTCCGAGTTCTGCCACTACCACCTCCTTCCCAAGCTTGTGGCTAGCTTCATGATGGGGCTTCCTGGGGAGGGGATGCGTGGGACAGAGTCTCAGCTCTGTGTCCAGGTCCTTGGGTAGCAACAGAACTGCTATGGACTGAATGTTTATATGTTGAAGCTCTAATCCCCAGTGTGACTGTCTGTATTTGGAGATGGGGCCTCTAAATAAAGTAATTAAGGTTAAATGAAGTCATAAGGGTGGGGCCCTGATCTGATAGAATTAGTGTCCTTATAAGAAAAGACTCCAGGGAGCCTTCTCTGTCTCTGCCTCTGTCTCTGTCTCTCTCTGAGAGCGCACGAGGAAGAGGCCCTGTGAGATGATAGCGCACAGTGAGATGACAGCAGCCTACAAGCCAAGAGAAGAGACCTCAGGATGAAACCTACTCTTCCAGCACCTTGATCTTGGACATCTTGGCCTCCAGAACTGTGAGAAATCCATTTCGGTTGTTTGAGCCACCCAGTTGGTGGTATTTTGTCATGGTACCCCAAGTCGACTAACATGGGACCCTTGCTGTCCTCAGTGGTGACAGGGTCCCTTGCCCAATCTGCTGGCATCTGTATACTGCTACTCGGCAACTCTCAGCCTGCTGACTGTGCTCCACCTTTGCATTCACAGGGACTATGCGTCCCCCTGAGGTCAGCCATGACTCCCATAAACCCAAGGCTCTGTCGTCTAGTTTGCAGCCCCAGGCTGGAGGAGGACTCTGCTGATGCTGGCACAATGCTGGGTAAGTTAGGCAACCAGTACCATCAGCTACCTTCCCCATCTACCCCTGTGTTCTACAGGAGCTACCTGATACCTTCCTGCACGTGCCATGGAAGGGGATGGAAACCTGTTGGAGAACCAAGCTGGGGGAGGTGGATATCTCCCCAGGTTATATCCTGAATTCTCTCTGCCCTGGGCGTATTGGGCCTCTGGGACCTAGGCCCATAGGCATAGCTCTTGATATGCTCATGGAATTCCAGAAAATTACTCCCCACTCCCCCACAAGGCCTGGTTTTCAAGACAACTGTGTCATGAAAGATGTCAAGAGAGTAGGTTTTAGGGCTCAATATCCCCTTTTTTATTTTGTGAGATTTCTCCATTACTTTCTTTTCTAAGGGGAAAAGTCTCCTGGCTAATGAACAGCTGTTCTCTATGCATTTAAGACTCATGGCCAATCCACACTAATTATTCTCAGGAGAGCCCGGGGAGCTCGGCAGTAGGTAGGCTCCGGACTGACTTCCTTTTATTAGGGGCCAGAGGTTGGTGGGTGTTAGTCATCGTTTTCAAAGTCAGATGCAATTGGAATATGATGAAATCAGAATCACTAGTTACAGTCCCCTAAGTGTCATCTTGAAGACAGACTAACATATCTCTGTACAGGTCAGCTCACCCAGACAGCTTCCTCCAGCTCTGAAACAGATTGATTGAGCACCAGATGAAGTTGGCATGGATGGGAGATGTGATGTGTAAGAGGTATTTCCTTTAAATTATTAGACTTACTCGGCATGAGGAGACGGCCATGCTTTGAGAAGCAAGGGAACCATACGTAGGTTTACAGCTCGCATCTGGTTCCACCTCCAGGGCAGAGGCTGGAGTGGAAATGATGAGCAGTCATTCAACTGCTGGCAAAATTGTCCGCTCTCTTCCTCTCCGAGCTCATCTCTGAATTAAGAGAAGCATGCACATGTGAAGCGCTTCCTCTGAATAGTCCCCATTGTACGTGAGGAGATGGAGTAAGCCAGAGAACACGTGTAACTCGCACAGGGTATTTCATGTTGGTGGGTTGGGAGGGAGCATTCATTCACGTGTGTTTCCCTCCTGAACTCTGAGCTCTTATGTAGACATCATGCTGCAGATGGTGTACATGTGTCTAAGAATTAAAGATACAGATTTTCAGGTTTCACTAAAGTGTTCAGTAATTTTATTGACCCTAAAAGCCTTAAATTATAGAATAGGATCCCTCAAAGCTTTAGGGAAATAAAATTTAAAAATATTTGCCTTGGAAAGTTGCATCTTTAGCAGAATAAGGAAGGATTACATGGGGTTATCATGATGTAGGTTTATTATGATGTGGAATCGTGGAGGGTGTGATGTTTTAACTAAACTGAAAGTACCCTGTGGGCGGGGATATGTCATGATTCTCCTCCCTAGAAACTGGTACCTCTGGGTATCAGGACATTCTCCTCACTCCAGTGTCACCAGCCATCAGGGCTTAGTTTTTCCCTTACATCACCAGCTATTTCTCACCCTCTTCCCTCTGTGTCTCACTCCATCTAGCAAAGCAAACATTGCTTGAGTCCTCTCCTCAAAGTCAGGACAGGCAGACCCTTTTCAAATTCTGAGCAGAAATTGCTGCTACATTTGAATCCGATTCTAAGAGGTGAGACAGGCTTCTTTTCTTCCCCAACTTGTATTTTAAGTTCAGGGGTACATGTTCAGGATGTGTACGTTTGTTACACAGAAAAACGTGCCATGGTGGTTTGCTGCACAGATCATCCCAACATCTAGGTATTAAGCCCAGCATCCATTAGCTATTCTTTCTGATGCTCTTTCTCCTCCAGCCCCAGTGTGTGTTCTTCCATCCATGTGTCCATGTATTCTTATCATTCAGCCCCACTTATAAGTGAGAACATGTGCTATTTGGTTTTCCGTCTCTGCGTTATTTGCTGAGGATAATGGCTTCCAGCTCCATCCACATCCCTGCAAAGGACATAATCTAGTTCCTTTTTATGGCTGCATAGTATTCCATCATGTATATGTACCACATTTTCTTTATCTGGTCTATCATTGATGAGCATTTGGGTTGATTCCATGTCTTTGCTACTGTGAATAGTGCTGTAATGAACATACACATGCATATATCTTTATAATAGAATGATTTACATTCCTTTGGGTATATACCCAGTAATGGGATTGCTGGGTCAAATGGTATTTCTGCCTCTATGTCTTTGAGAAATTGCTACACCATCTTCCACAATGGTCGAACTAATTTACTCTCCCAACAGTGTAAAAGTGTTTCTTTTTCTCTACAATCTCGCCAGCATCGTTGTTTGTTGACTTTTTATTAATAGCCATTCTGACTGAAATAAGATGGTATCTCATTGCAGTTTTGATTTGCATTTCTCTAATGATTGGTGATGTTGAGCTTTTTTACATGTTTCTTGGCCTCATGTATATCTTCTTTTGAGAAGTGTCTGTTCACATCCTTTGCCCACTTTTTAATAGGGTTGCTTGTTTTTTTCTTGTAAATTTGTCTAAGTACCTTGTAGATGCTGGATGTTAGTCCTTTGTCAGATGGATAGGTTGCAAAAATGAGAAAGACTTCTTTTTTTTTCTTTAGACAGAGTCTTGCTCTGTTGCCAGGCTGGAGTACAGTGGTGTGATCTCAGCTCACTGCAACCTCTGCCTCTCGGTTCAAGCAATTCCCCTGCCTCAGCCTCCCAAGCAGCTGGGACTTCAGGCACACACCACTATGCCCAGCTAATTTTTTGTATTTTAGTAGAGATGGGGTTTCACCATGTTGGCCAAGATGGTCTCAATCTCCGGACATTGTGATCCATCCACCTTGGCCTCCCAAAGTGCTGGGATTACAGGTGTGAGCCACTGCGCCAGGCTGAGAAAGGCTTCTAATACACACCTGCAGATCAGTGCCAGTCACATGCCCCAGGCCATGATTCCTCATCAGTGCTAAGACGTTCTTTTAGTGGATATCTCAGCATTAACGTGTTCAGGTCTATGAGGGACATTAGTGGTGGTTAAGCAAAAGAGGAGGTCCTGACAGCAACAACCTGGGCCAGAAAGCGGAAACAGCTTCCTGAATTCTGAACCTTCCAGGTTTCATCAGTGAAGGTGCTTTACCCTTGATAAAAACTGGGCAAGGTGCTGGCAAATATATGTCACAACTGGCCTGTGAGACAAAGAAGCGAGATTCAAAGTTTATAACTTTCTCATCCTTCTGTGTTTTTTTTTTTTTTTGGAGACGGAGTTTCGCTCTTGTTACCCAGGCTGGAGTGCAATGGCGCGATCTCGGCTCACTGCAACCTCTGCCTCCTGGGTTCAGGCAGTTCTTCCTGCCACAGCCTCCTGAGTAGCTGGGATTACAGGCACATACCACTATGCCCAGCTAATTTTTTTTTTTGTATTTTTAGTAGAGATGGGGTTTCATCATGTTGACCAGGATGGTCTCGATCTCTTGACCTTGGGATTACAGGCGTGAGCCACCGCGCCCAGCCCCCACTTTCTCATCCTTCTATAGAATACATGCATTTCCCTAAACACATATATTATTAATAGCCCATAAAATATTAACTCCATCTAAAAATGCATTATTAACAACATAATGAGTGCAGTACACATATCGGTTTTCTCTAGACACTTTATTTAGAAACCCCAAGCTCTTTTGTTGTTGATGCTGGTGGAAAGAGACAATGCTAGAAATGCTGATTTGTAACAATCAAGCAAGTTCATGATCTTGTGGTCGAGGAGTCAACACAGACTCCTTAGTTTGGTCCAAAAAGCAAGATTTCAAATCAAAGACTGCTCTCCAAAGTTGAGAAAACACAGAGGTGCTGTGGAAGCGGCCACCTTTAGAGATGCATCATGTGTTGTTCTGTTTGGTTTTGTTTGTGGGAGCTTTCTAAGATGGGATTTAAAGGCCAGGGACCATAATTAGGCCTACCACAAATGATGTCATTGTCATCCTTAATGTATGTCCTTAAAGACATCATAACGAGGTTCACAGTGACAGTTTACTCATTGCTGCGAGCTTGTAGGCACCACTTTCTGCTGTGAAACAATGCTCTGGCTTTGCTCTTTGAAGACGAGCCGTGAAAAATCAGTGCTATGTATTTTCATAAACCATCAGTATTAGAAGATGCACGTCATAATTCAAATCTCTGAAGAGGAAGCAGGAAGATGTTGAGTTCAATCTTCATTTAGTCCTGTTATGGGACTTCCAGAACCTGGAAAAAGCTCATCCCTACAGCCGGCTGAAGGATATTGTCCTGGGAGGGGCAGCTTTCACATATGGTTTGAATTCAATTAGCCAGCTCCTGTGAGAGCCACTAGAGTACCATTTAGGACACTGCTTCTTGAATTCTCATTTACAGCCTTGCAAATAATTTTCAAAGGTCGTTAGACCATAAGGAGTTTTCATTACCCTTCATTCAAGTCAACAGCAAACACTTACTGATTGAGCGCCCACTTGGTGCCCTCTGCTAGGCACTTCCAGCTACATCCAAAAAGGGATGCAGTGTAAAAAATTAACATGACTAGAAGCAGCAGCATGTGGAAGGTAAAATCTTTCTAAGAAGAGCAATGAAAGAAACATTTCCACAAATGTTAAGCTGTAAGTAAATTTAAAAAAAAATGAAGAACACACAAATTTGATTATACAAAAATGAGGAAACTGTTGCTATGGTCTGAATGTGTTTCCCCCAAATTCATATGTTGAAACTTAATCACCAATGTGAGAGTATTAGGAGGTAGGGCCATTAGGAAGTGGTTAAGTCTCTGCCTTCATGAATGGGATTGGTGCCCTTGTAAAAAAGGTGCAAGGAAGCTGTTCATCCATTCCACCACATGAGGATACATCCAGAGGTGCCATCTGTGAAGCAGACTGTGCCCTCACCAGACATTGAACCAGACATATCGGCCTTGACTTTGGACTTCACACCCTTCAGAACTGTGAGCAATAAATTTCTGTTTTTTATAAATTATCCAGTCTAAGGTATATTGTTACAGGAGCCCAAACATACTGAGACACTCTTGAATGTCAAAAGGCACTGTAAACAAAATTAAAAAGGGAAACGGCAAAATGGGGCAAATATTTAAACCATACAGGGTAAGGTCCTTTATGAAAGCGTCGTATAGTTCAATAAAGGAAAAACAGTCCCACAAAACATGGTTCTAGAACATAAGCCCTTCACAGAAGAATTGCAAATCACTGACAAACATACAAAGTGCTAAGAACAGCTAATGTTCGAAGAAATACAATAAAAATAATGAAACATTTAAGCCTATCAAATTTTCCTTCCTTCCTTCCTTCCTTCCTTCCTTCCTTCCTTCCTTTCTTTCTTTCTCTTTCTTTCTTTCTTTTTCTTTCTTTCTTTCTTTTTCTTCTTTTTTTTGGATTCAAAGAAAGCCATTAGTGAAAGCACACAAAACACTGTGATGTGGAGTTGGAGGTGGGGGTCATTGCCTGCTTGTTCATGCCCTGTTCTAGGAAATCTGTCCTCTTCCCAGCCTACCCTACCCACCCATTACTTCTCTGACCTATACTCACCATGGAGAGCAGCTCACCAGCAAGGACCTGGAGTGTGGGGCCACACACTCTAGCAAAGCAAAGGCTCCCGGGAGCTGAGTGAAGGGGGAATCAGAACTCAGAGCCTTGTAGAGAAGCTGCTAGCCCACTAAGCAGAGGCTGGAGCAGCGGGGATGGCTGCAGAGACAACACACACACACAGTGCCTGGGATCTGTAGGTGGACAAGGCCAGATTGTGCTTCCTCCAGTTGGAGGCACTGAGATCCCCCGACAAGCCTACAATGGACCCTGCATCTCACCTGAGCTGCTTTGAGCTGGGCTCTGTTTTTAGCAACTGACAGAGCCCTGCTTCTGCATTACTAGGGGAGAGTGTGTTGGTGGAACTTTTCCAGGGCACGTGGCAATTTGTATTAGCAGCTTTCAGCTGGGAGTGTTTTTCAACCCAGCAATCCCCAGTAAGGAAATTTATCAAAGATATGACTAAAGATTTGTGTCCAGGGACACTTAACTGCAATGTTATTTTTTATTAGTGAAAAATTGGAAACAACTTAAAAAGCTCCACAGGAAGGAAATTGTTTATCTCCTTAAGATGGTATACAGGGGTCATGGTAACATATCCATGGTGGACTGTGACCTTGCAAAGCCTGCTGCTGAAAAAGCTAAATAATATGAACCCTAAATTGGCAGAAAATGATGTTTTTATGCATAAAAAACACTGAAAGTGTATCATGTAAAATATATTAATCTTTTGTTTTGAAGTAATATCACTTGTATAGGTGAGTTGCAAAAACAGTACAAGCAGTGCCCATGTGACTTCACCTCCGCTCACCAGCTCAGCAGTTCTGGGCACTTTGCAGCATTTGCTTTATTGTTCTCCCTCTGTACACACACATTCCTTCATATATAATTCTTATTATGTGGTTATAATTTTATACAATATATACATATATAATATGTATATATGTATTATATAACTTACATATAATATATAGTTTTATATAATATATTGTATCTATATTTTATATAATATGTGTGAACATGTATGTTATTAAAAATGTAACATGCATGTTCCTTAAAATCATGTGCATTATTTTTCTGAACTATTTGATGGTAAGTTGCAGAAATCATATGCTTTTACCCCTGAATAGTGACCTTCAAATGTTATTTATATTTTTTGCCTCTTTGGTTATTCTGTATTTCCCAAGTTTTCTATCTTTGTAATTAGGTAAAAATAATAACATATGTTATCTCAAGAAGTAAATCACAACTGTTTACTTCTGAAATTCTTTAATTTAAAAATTACTGGATACACAATAAGTTGATATATTCTTTTGAAATAAATTTAGGAATACATATGTTAAGCTTTAAAGATGTACATTTCCTTTGAATAAATAATCCTCCTGGGACACTATTCTAAGGAACTATTCTAAAATTGCAAAAGGGCAAGATAAACAAAATGTATCTATAGTATTCATTTAAGAGAAAGAAAAAGTCAATAATCCAGATGTCTAACTACAGAGAAATGGTTATGAAAACTAGAACATCCTTCTGAAGAAAAAGTGTATGTCCATTAAAATGGCACCTGTGGCCAGGCGTGGTGGCTCATGCTTGTAATCTTACTTTGGGAGGCCAAGGTGGGCAGATCACTTGAGCTCAGGAGTTCAAGACCAGCCTGGCCAATATGGCAAAAACCCATCTCTACTAAAAATACAAAAATTAGCCAGGCGTGGTGGCAGATGCCTATAATCCCAGCTATTTGGGAGGCTGAGGCATGAGAATCGCTTGAACCCAGGAGGCAGAGATTGCCGTGAGTGGAGGGGTGCCACTGCACTCTAGTCTGGGTTACAGAGCGAGTAAGAATCTGTCTCAAAAAAAAAAGGCCCTTGTGAAGAACTCATTGCCACCAGGAAATACACACCGACACTACAGACACGGGCAGCCCTGACTGAGGATTGGGAGGGTATGTGCCTGACAGCTATCCTAAAAGCCTCCAGTAGATCCCAAAAGTCATCCCGAATGTGGAGCCATCTGCTCTGTGAGCCAGACACTCCTTCCCTGTCATGAACCTCTGAGTCCACAAAGAGCTCTGAGGTCCCAAGCATCACCTGCTAGGGTCCCTCTCTAATAGGGGCAGTGAGCACAGGGGGTCTCCTCAGGGACCAAGCAAAGATCTTCCTTCTCCCCATTCTGTGTTCAAGGCAGACCTCTTGACCAATGGCAGTCTTCTTGACTACCAAGCCCAGGTGTAGCCTCAGAATCATTCTGGACACAGCATTCCCAGACAGAAGGACCGCATGAGATAAACGTATGTGCCGGCTGGGCCAAGCCTGGAGGGAAGAGTGGAAGCTGGAGAAGTGGGGAGCTTGGTGGAGGGCCTGCTGGCAGTGACTGAGAGCCATTAGCACCCTGATCATGGAGCCTCACCTCCAAAAAGGCAATTTTCAGGAACAATAGTTACTGACTTGGAAAAAGCATTATTTTTAAAATGTGTGAATGGTCATGGTTCCATTTTCATTTCACTGGAGGCTTATGTAGCCTCATTGATTGCCCCAGGTTTCTTCTCAAGGTTGCTTTCATGACCTGAAAGATGTGGCACCCTTTAGGCGTGGGGTGTTAACTGTCTCCCAGAGTCCTGAGCAAAGCCAGAACTCACCTCTGCGGAGTGCAAGTTCAGATATTCATGAACATATCCTGACATAGCCGTGACCAAGGTCAGGACAGTTGCTGGGATATAGGCTGAGATCCAGGATATATGCTGGGATGCAGCCTCCAACTCCTGGTCAGGCCAAAGGGGCCAAGTTGATTGCTCCCACGGAGCAGAAGCGGACTTGGTGACAACTCTGGTAGAGGCCCATCCAGGACAAGACAGAAAGGCAAATCTAATATGATGCATCCAGTCTTACCAAAAATTCATCTCTAAGGTGAATGCAACCATAATTGCTGCTTGAATATAAAATAAAATTATTTTAAAAAGCAATATTCTCTATGCTGAATGCACAATTGCAGCATTAGAATCCTCCAGGGTGTCTCTCTCTGTAAGTTCAGATAGGAAAGATTTAGATACCACAAGCCTCTCCAGGATTTGCAGGACAGCCCTATATGTCAGGCTGCTGGACCCAAGGGGTGAGCCAGCAGAAGGCAAAAAGAGACACAATCCCCAGGAATAAACCTCCAAGTGCAAGTTTTAACTTAAAATCCCATTTCATTTATGCCAAATGAGATCTGCAAGGAAGTGACATTTTAAAGGTTCTAGTCGTGCAGGAATAACAAAGACAACCATTATGTTGGAAAGAGCAGCTGCTCTTTGATGTTTTAAAGGGCAGAGACAGAGTGCCCAGGTGGAATTAGGGTTGGATTAAGAGGCGAGTTTAGGGAAGAGGCTGAAAGAAAGGGCTCTACAGTTTCAGACGCAGGTCTGCAGACAGCTTGGCACGTGGAAATAGACAATACACTGAGGCCTCAGAGAAAATCAGGGCCATAGTTCGCTTCCCTGTTTAGGAAGATGCAGCTGGGATCAGGGGAGAGGAGGAGATGGATGAAGACGGATTTGTTCAACTTGACTGACCTCCAGTTTGAAGACAAGAGTAAGAATTACTGAATTGTTCCAGGAGATAACGTCTTTGAACTATCATGAGCAGAGAGAGAGACCCTGTTGATCTCTCTTCTACTGGGGAAAGAGCAAAAAAAGTGACTCTGAGGTTGACTTTCTTGGCAAAGCTGGGATCTGTAAAAGAGCATTAGCAGAAGAGCATTTGCCTGTCTTATCTGTGTCTCAGAAGACATCCATGAACTCCCCACCCAACCCCATCTGCTGCCCATTTAAGCAACTCCTTGGAATTCAAGTTTTTACAAGAAAATCCAGATCGGAAAACACCCCCGTGGTTCATGGTTTCAGAATGTGTAAGGTTGGCACATCATACCTGACAATATCTGTCCCTATGCCAAGACTTCCTTATAAGTTGGTAATAATGAAAAGCCCTTATTCTGTGTGAGCAAGTTCCAGTTCTACAGCAAAAAATTAGAAGGATTTCCATTTTTCCAAAAGGCTCCCAGGTAATGACTATTTTGATGCTATTGTCATTGGAATTCGATGTTTCTGGTGTTGGAGGCTTGTTCTAGGAAAATCTGGTTTGTGCAGTTCCTTCCTGGAGTAGAGATTGCAACTCTCTTTCAGAGGGCAGTGGTAAGTCAGTCCTTTGTCAGAAAGGAATCCCCTGAAGGAAACAGTGAACAAACCCAGATAAGAGTAAGCCCTTTGTCAAAAAGGAATCCCCAGAAGGCAACAGTGAACAAACCCAGATTAGAGGATGGTCTTTGGGAGTGGCCTTTTCAATCACCTTGGAGTGGGGTGGTGAAGGTCATCTGCTGTCTGACCCGGCTCCAGGCTTCTCCTTTTCCTGAGCTCCTGCTCTTACGTAGGGGCATGAACTGCCGCTGCAGTGACTGCGCTCTGGGCTTGTTCCTCTGTGTCTTGGTCCATCCTATTCCTTCTACTGGGGAAGCCCTTTTAAGTGTCTTCACCTGCTGAAAAGACTTCTTCTCTTCCAGGAAGGGATTCCTCACCCCATCACCAAGTTTCCACACCCCACGTGACTTCTACGTAAACACTTCCAAGATCTGATTAAAAATATATTTTTAGAGACAGAAAAGGCAGTGTATTGGCATGGGAAACTGCCAATATCTGTTCAGTAGGAATTCAAAAATTCAGCTATCAGAAGTATGCACAGCGTGATTTCAAATGGGCTAAGATAGCTAAATAGATGGAAATGTATCTGAACTAAAATGTGATTATCTAGGGATGATAAAAGTATGGATGGTTTTTGCTTTGTTCTTTGTGTTTTTTCACAGTTTCTAAAAATTTTATAATGAAGGCCAGCCTCAGTGGCTCATGTGTGTAATCCCAGCCAAGAAGGGCAGATTGCTTGAGCTCGCAAGTTCAAGACCAGCCCATGGAACATGGCAAAACCCTGTCTCTACAAAAAACACAAAAATTAGCCAGTCATGGTGGTATGCATCTATAGCCCCAGCTACTAGGGAGGCTGAGGCAGGTGGATGGCTTGAGCCCAGGAAGTGGAGGTTGCAGTAAGCTGAGATCATACCAGTGCACTCTAGCCTGGGTGACAAAGCCAGACCGTGTCTTAAAGAAAAGAAATTACAATGAACATTGCATTGTATTTTTATAGCTGCTGTAGCAAATTATCACAAACAAAACAACAGGCATTTGTAATTTTATACTTCTGCAGGTCAGAAGTCTGATGTGGGTCTTACTGGAAAAAAAATGCAGGTGTCAGCAGGGCAGGGCTATGCTCCTTTTTGAGGGTTCCAGGGATGCCTCTGCTCTCGAGCTCATGCCTGTGGTCGGCAGAATTCAGTTCTCGCATTGTACATTCCCGTGAGGTTGCTGTTTCCTTGCTGGCTGTCAGTGGAGGGCCATTCGCAGCTTCTAGATGCCACTCTGATACTTGGGCTTATGCCCCTTTTCTCCCTTGCCAAAGCCAGCAAGGTTGAGTCAAGTCCCTCTGAAACCTCAAATCTTTATTCCTCGAATATCTCTGATGGACTCTTTTGCCATCCTATTCTACCGGGTCATTCAGCCCACTGGATAATCCCAGGTAATCCTCCTATTTTAGGGTCAGCGGATATTAGCAATCCTAATTCTCTTTTGCCTTATATTTGAGATATTCGCAGGCACACCATAAGATCCTAAGGTCAAAACCCTACCAACCACAAGAATTCAATTTTAAATAATAAGAAGAAAAGGTCATTGAAAAAGAAGGCAGTTTAAATAAAGTGAAGGAGTGTCCACCATATTTCGGCCTTTAACAAAATAAATAGCAGTCCATCTTGACTACAGCTGGCTCACCATTTCTGGGACCGTCTTAATTCTCTAAGAAACCTTCTTGGAACTCTCAAACACAATTCCAAATCCCTTGACAAGATTTTCTTCTCTTTTTATTCTTTAAAAATGAACTTCACTTTTCTGATTTCAAATAGCACGTGTGTTTTTCGGCATGGCCGCGATTTCCCCGTCCCTGTGTGCACAGGCCTTTTGCAGAGTAGCTTTGTGGCATTTCCATTAAGAGGCAGAGTCTCCCTTCTGCCCCCTTCAAGCCTGGCATGGCACACAGCTCGTTTTGGCCAATGGACAGGAGCCAGCATGATGCAGGCAGGGGTGTGACAAGAGCATTCAGCTTAGGACTTGGCCCCTCCTCTTGCTCTTTGTTCCCCCAGGACCACCACAAAAAGAGGCTCGAGCTGGCCCCTGGGAGAATGAGAGATACATATCACAGAGATACCAGTCTCAGCTCAGGTCCTTGGACCACCCAAACTGCCAAACTAGAAATGTGAGTGCTGCCACCACACGAGGGCATCTTGAGTTGGCCTAGCTGTCAGCTGACCACAAGACCCATCACCTGGCCTAGACCCAGGGATCAGCCCCAAGGACCCTTAGAATTGTGAGAAATCACAAATTTTTTTTTTTTTTTTTTGAGATGAAGTCTTGCTCTGTTACCAGGTTGGAGTGCAATGGCACAGTCTCGGCTTACCATGACCTCCACCTCCTGGGTTCAAACAATTCTCCCGCCTCAGCCTCCTGAGTATCTGCGATTACAGGTGCATGCCACCACACCTGGCTAATTTTTGTATTTTTAGTAGAGATGAGGTTTCACCATGTTGGCCAGGCTGGTCTCAAACCCCTAACCTCGTGATCCACCTGCCTTGGCCTCCCAAAGTGCTGGGATTATAGGCATGAGCCACGGTGCCTGGCCTGTTTCTTGTTTTAAGTCACTAAATTTTAGAGTAATCTGTTATACAGCCAAGGCTAACAAATATATTTTAAGAAACACTCAAAAAATTTTTAATAAGAAAACAAAAGTCAGCCACAATTCCATCAACCCGAAATAACCAGTGTGAAGATTTTGGTGTATTTTCTATGAGTTTTTGTATTTGGTTACATAGCTAGAGAGAACGAGAGACACAATGAGCAACAGAAGATGATAGGAACATACACAGAATTCCTATGACATTTTGTTGAATTCTTGCCTTTCCCCCTCTCTCATAAGCATGATTACATGTCAGTAATTATTTCTAGAAGTATGGCTTTCATTGACTTGGTAACATCTTTCAGACACTGTGATTTTCCTAATGGTCACTTTATTAAACAATGTCACCTGTATTAGCTCCTTTATGAATGCCTGTACCTATAAATTCAAGCACTAAAAATATTCAGTCTTAACTGATTTTAAATGAAACAAATTAACAAATCTTTACCGGCCGTCTTATGTTGTTCAGATTTTTCTAAACAGCTGACTAGAGGGTTTGGTTGGTCCAATTTGGCCTTGGAAGCAGGACTGAGTCCTTGTTACCCTGGGCTTCCGTGAAATGCTTGCTTTTCTTGGCTCTAGGACCTGACCAGAGTGAACAGGAAGAGCAGCTGATCTCCACCTCTGCTGTGTGGAGCCCCCATCCTGGGCAGTGATTCTTTCTCCGTGTACCTGTATCCACTTCACCCCAAGCCTTGCTCACCGTGGGCCCCAGACCTAGGTGGGCAAACAGGTGAGGCAGCCGCTTGCAGGGACCTCATCCTGCACTGAGGTCGAATAGGAAAGCCTGGGCTATCTGGAGAGAACAGGCCATTTCCACTGTAGCAAGCTGCCTCATGTTTAAATTTGTTCACATCTGAATCCCAGGAGGAGCGGGGAATGTGAGTGTGACCTGTCATGGCACCACTCATGTCAATTCCAAACAGCATGGTTTAAAAGCCACACACAAATCCATAGGGAGTCCAGCCCTTTCTTTTAAAGTTCTAAATCATAAAACTCAGGAACTTACACCCCATGTTTTGGAGTCCTCCATTTCTAATTCTCCCCACCCTAACTGTCCTCTGCCCCCAAATAAGGCAGCTTTTACCCCATTCCCCAGCACCCCGAGTCCTTCCCCACTCCCAGCTTTTGCTGAAGTAACTGCGACGTACTGTCATGGGCTCCAGCTTCACCTCTCTTGCTGGCCTTTCTCCTGCCCTCCTCTGCCCATTCCTCCTCTTGCAGTACAAAACCCAGGAATGTGCCTGGCAGAAACAAACTACCCCCAGCAGGTTGGAGATACAAGGGCTCTCCATACAGGATTTTTTTCCCCCTGGGGGAGGTAGGGAAGTATGAGAATGCTGACAATGCTCCCACAACCATGTTTTTCAGCCCAAGCTGACAACTGCTATCTTCACAAAAATTCCAAGGAGACATGTGGAAACGAGGCAGCCTGATTGAGGTCACGTCTCACAGTTTGGCGTCAGAGTCCAGCCCTGGCCATCTGGCCCTTCCAGGGTTTCCTGTGCACAGCTTCAGAAAGATGGGGCTAAGGACTGTGTGAGCTGGGGGTCAGGGAAGGCAGAGGTTAAGGGCATTTATGCAAAAGCACACATGTGGTTGTCCTAGAGGCAACCAGGAAGTAAAGGGCTGAGTCTTGTGCCTTCATATGGGCACAGGACTGGTATAGAAAATGCAGGAGAGTGGCCGGGCACTGTGGTTCATGCCTATAATCCTAGCACGTTGGGAGGCCGAGGTGGGCAGATCACTTGAGGCCAGGAGTTTGAGACCAGCCTGGTCAACATGACAAACCCCATCTTTATTAAAATTCAAAAATTAGCCAGGCATGGTGGTGGGCACCTGTAATCCCAGCTACTTGGGAGGCTGAGGCATAAGAATTGCTTGAACCCAGGAGGTGGAGGTTGCAGTGAGCCGAGATTGTACCATTGAACTCCAGCCTGCATGACAGAGTGAGACTCTGTCTCAAAAAAAAAAAAAAAAAGAAAGAAAGAAAAGAAAAGCAGGAAAGAGCCAGATAAAGGCAGCAAAATGCAGTAAGGAATGCAGTCTCATTCTCAGCCCCAGGCTGGTGTGACTTGAAGAAACCCTGGTGAGACTAGACTTAAATTTGTCCCAATTTCTTCCATCTCTCTCTCATAGCTCCACTTTTTCAACGCTCAGTCTCTTATTTTTTTCTTTTCATCCTGCAGCACCCTCTATATAGAAAAGCTCATAAATCGCTCACAACCGAAGTCTCAGATGTCAGTTCACTGGTGAAATCATTTTACGGAAGTTCAATGAAAGCCAAATATTTGTCTGAAAGATGGGCTTTTCGGTTTAATTGCCGGTGGTTACAATTATCTCCACAGGCACTCAGGTTATTTTAACCTAGCGGTGAATTCTCAATCCACCATTATACAAATGTCAACCCTTTCTGTGGACATGTCTATTAGAGAAATTTAAAATAGCATCTCCAGGATCATGCTCCTCTCGGGGCATACACTTGGACCATGAGGTTAGTGCTAAGAGTTCCTGGAGGCAGAGCCAGGGCCAGGGCCAGGCAGACCCATTTGCATCCCTTCAAGCCTCTACATGGAGAAGATTGCTGGTCTTGGCAAGTATTAAAAACGCAGAGTTTATAGATGCTGTTTTCTCTGATCATGGCAATATGGTGGCTGAGGGGGAGAGGTGGACTTTTTAAAACAGATTTGTGTGGTTCTAAGCTGAGTGCCAATCACGGTGGCTTCCTCCTGGCAGCAGCGTCCTGCTCCTTTGCACCTCCAGGCCCAGTGCAAGTGAAGCCTTGGAGGTGGAAAATATTCCCCAGTCCCAGGGAGTTCTCTGAATTTCAGGCAAAATAAATTATCCCTAGTGTTACAGCTATGGAATTAGGTTCCCATGATCCAAAGAATATGAGTGTTTAGTAATACCAACTCCTACCAGGTAAATAAGTAGGTTTTTGGCTTTTAAGAATATTGATTGATTAATTAATTGATCTGGTCACTCAAATATTGCTTAAGGCAGGCCCTGTGAATAAACACTGGAATCCTTAGAAGAATAAGACACCGCGTCTGGCCTTGGGGAATTTAGATCCTAATGAAGAGACACAAACAGGAAACAAATGTTTCTGCTAAAGGTGATAAGAGCTGTAGCAGAGATATGGAGAAAATGCTGAGAGCCACAGGAGGAAGGAGCTGTTATTTCAGCAGAGGTTCCAAATAGTAAATAGTTAATTCCGCAGAAGGACACAGGACATCTCCGAGGAGATTTCCAAGACAGGGCGATCCCAGAATGGCTGAAACAGTGGCAACCCCAGTATCCCTGTGAATATGGAGCACTTGGGGCTTTCACATTGTCCCAGAGGGAGTGACAATTGGTACAACTTGTGTAGGAGACTGGCAGTCATTCACTGAAAGTAAATATATGCTGATCCCATGACCCAGCAATCCCACTCCTGGGTTTATACCCAAGAAAAGTGTGTGCATATGTCTGTAGAAGACATTTATAAGAATGTTCATTGCAGGTTTATTCATAATAGTTAAAAATCGGAAGTAACGCAAATCTCTATCAAATAGTTGGATGAACAAATAAATTCAGGTATTTATATAATGGAATATGCAGCAATGAAAAAGAATAAATGATTGCCACATGCAATAACATGCATAAATCTCACAGACATAAAGATGAGTGAAGGAATCCAGACATGAGGAGCTACCCACTACGAGGTCAGCTGTGTCTGTGATGACAGAAATTAGTGTAGTCGATACCTATGGGGATATGGTTTTGACAAGGAAGGGACACAGGAGTGAAGGTGCTGGAAGTGTTCTATATCTTCATCTGGGTTGCAGTACAAGCATTGCAAACATGAGCAAAACTCATGAAGCTGTACACTTAACATGTGTGTACCTTACGGTACGTATGTGATAACACAATTTTTAAAAGACTAAAAGCAGCTAACAAATACACAAACAGAATGCTTGATACTCTAGGACACCTAAAGGATCTCCAACTTTGTAGGAATTATGAATAATCTACTAGATAAAATGGTTTTATTCTTAAATGTCCTGGTGGGGAGGGGTAGAAAGAGCACAAAACTGGACAGAGACTGACATGGGATTGACCCCACTCATGGCACTGTGACCCTGGGAAACGCCTCTGAGACCTCACTTCCTGAGATTTTTAATTAATGATAATAAGGCATAAGCTATAAACATCTGGAACCCTCTAATATATAATCTCTGCCCATAAAAATTGGATTGATAATGGTGAAAGCAAATATGTCAGTGTTTTCTACAGTGATGTTCACGTTAGGCAGGAGAACATATTTCAAATTTTTTTCCAGTAAACAAAACATTTATAATTATGAACATAATTTTGAAGCATACAGAAAAGCAGGGAGAACATTGAATAATGACCCTAACAAACCATCAATCCAATTTAACAGTTAACATTTTGTTATAATTGATATACTATTTTTCTGAATTAGTCTTTTTTAAATACCATCTTATTATGGAAAGATTAAAACATTAAATAAAGAGAGGGAGAGAGTAATATGATGAACTCTCATATACCTGGCACCCAATCCCAATAATTATGAAGTCATGGCTAATCTTATTTCACTTATATCCACCCTATTTCCCATTGCCTACCCTATAACTATTTGTAAACAAATCTCAAATATGACATCATTACATGCACAAATACTTAAGTACATATGATAAGGTCTCTTTTAAAACATAACCACAAGACAACTATCATAGCTTTAAAAAATTAACAATAGCTTCTTAATAGTAAATACCAAGTCAACGTTTATATTTTTCCATTTCTCTAGTAAAACATTGTTACAGGTTGTTCAAATCAGGAGCTCAGTTAAGTTTTAAATACTGCATCTTTCTATTTTTCAAAATTCTTTTGAATCCAGAAATCCTCCTTCTGAGTTTTCCTGCAGTTCACTTCTTAAAGAAACCAGGTTGCTTGTCCTGTGTATCAACGCTTCTCACATTTTAGTATGGAAAACAGTCCCTTGGTAAGTATGTTAAAATGCAGATTCCTGGGGCCCATCCCGAGAGTCTGGTTCAGTAGGTCCGAGCTAGGGCTTGAGAATTTGCATTTCTAACAAGCTCCCAAATGATGCTGATGCTGGTCTATAGACCCGTGTTCAGTAGCACAACTCATTTCCCAAGTCCAGATTTAGCTGGTTGCATTCCCAAGGTTGAACATGCTTTTCTGCTCCTTAGGTATTTTTAAGTCACCTTGGCTAGATTTGTATGGCGGTTGTGTACTTTCATCAGGAGGCTTCACCGTTGGTCAGTAAGTAGCCATCAATGATCATCCCTAGATCTGTTATTTTAGCAGAGGTTACAAAATGGTAATTCCTAAATCTATCGTTCCTTCTTCACATATTACCTGGCTTAATTCAATAAAAAGAGACTTTCTCTCATCAACTATTTGAATACTCTAAGGTAGAGTTTATACAGTAAAGTCAGGATAAATGCTTGAATCTGTCTTTCTATTAATCCATTTCAAAATAATGACTTGGTTCCCTAGCATCCTGAGCAATCAAAGAGACATTTTGTTTGTTTGCCTGTTTTTTTGCTTATCCTAATGAACTCATGAATACAAATATATTTCGCATGTTTCCATGCATTAAGTTATTGTTTCTGTTCAAATTGTCTCATCTTTGACTAAAGGGAACTTAGGTTAACTCCTGGGTTCTTTTGACATGACTCTAGTGATCTTTGATAGCTTCCTTTCTTTTGACATGACAAGATATTATGGCTCACCTTATATATTTTCTGCCCCAAACCCAGAACCAGTCATATCTCCAAGGAGCCCTGGTTACATTTAAGGGGAGCTGGTACATAGAGACCACAATCTAGACATTAAAAACACTCATTATTAATGGGTTGGTCATTGTTTCCAGACCTTTTCAGTGCACAAAGCTAGAAAATATGTTTTATTTTTCTAAAATAAAATACATCATGAGTTTATACAAATACTTTCAATTAGAGTTTAAGGGGTATTTGACTTGATCCCATCAATCTTAAAACCCAGAAGAACAACTCTAACCCTATAGCCAACAATATGATTTGTTAATGACAATTAAAGTTATTTTTTCTTTTTTCTGTTCTTTTTGTTTTTAGGGTATGTCTTACTAAGGATGTACATGAAATTAATGTTTTTAAGTCACATGAAATTGTCTCTTTCTTTGTGGACATGCCACAAATTGCTATATAGTTATGTTTATTTGTTCCATTTCAGTTTTGATGTTTAGGAACTGACTTTTTAAATATTTCAATTTTTTCACCATTATATAAAAATAATTATGTGGTTTCAAAATCAAATCTACAAACCAAAGTATATTTTGAGATATCTGACCTACACTTTTTCTGTCATATCTCTTCATCCCCTTATATAATTTTAAAAAATATGTATGGTTTATCTTTTCCTTTAAAATCAATATATTAACAGTACATGTATAATGTTATACCCACACACATATATTTATATCATGACTTCCTGGATAAATGTTGTATTATATATACTTTCATTATATTACAAATTATATATACTTTTGCCCACTTAGCTTTTGAGACCATTTTATATTGTCAGCCATTTTTATACTGAATAGTAGTTTCATTCTTGGCATTCAATGATTAACAAAATACATAAGGACAGTGCATTCGGTCACACTTGTAAATAAATTTGTTAGTGCCAATGCATAGATGTGTAACTGGAAAACGCTACTCCACGTGTCTATTCTGCCTGCAGTAAATACTACCTAGTGCAAATCTTGATTTGAATTGCCTGGACAATCAGGAACCACAAGAGAACTAGTATTTATTCCCCCTTTTAAGTTTTGGAATAATTCTGGATTTACATAAAAGTTGCAAAGTCAGTACAGAGAGGTCTCCCACATCCTTCACCCAGCCTCCCTGATTGTCGGCATCTAAAATAACATAGTACATTTGTCAAAACTAAGAAACCAACATTAGTACATTGCTATTAGCTAAACTCCAGATTATATTCAGATTTCACTGGTTTTTTTCATTAATTCTTTTTTCTGTTCCAGGAGCCAGTCCAGGATACCACATTGTATTCTGCACCTTTCCATTTTTAATCAACCTACAAATTGATCAATGCTAAAGAGAAGTCCCATTCTGTGGGCAGTAAATGACAGAAACCAAATGGTTTACTAGTGGTAGGATAATCACAGGATTTAAGTACACATTTGGGTAGAATTGACTTTTATAAGAGCACTCTGTTTTATAGAAAGAAAATGTAGACTCTAAAATTAGGCAGTCCTGTGTTTGAGTCCTAGTTTGGGACTTACTAGTTTTAAGATTTTGATTAATTTATTTAATATCACTGAGCCTTAATTTTTCTTTCATCTGTGAAACTGAAATATACTTCATAGGGCAATAGGGAAGTTTATAAATAACATATGTGAAGTGTTTGGCTGTAATAAGTGCTACTTCAATGATAATTGCCATTATCCTAGCATCTTGTGGGGTAGGCTTATAACCCAAGCTTGGGATGGGGGATCCATGTCGGGTCATTTGCTAACCAGAACACAACTCCCTTGTAAAACAGATATGTAATTTTTAATATTCCAGTTTACTATGGGGTTACAGCTCAGATATGCAACCTCTGATTAAAGTGACACTAAGCAGGAGGAGATTTTAGCCATTTGCATCTAAATCTACCATGACTCATACAAAAATTGCCTGGTTTCTGTTTATAAAATGAGGCTTTCTCCCAACATGCATTGACATTACCCTGCAGGTATTTCACCAGAAAATAAGCATCTAACAAATTATACATATTAGTTTTGAATATATGTTTTATATATATAGTTTTAAAGTACTGTTGACACTTTTTAAAGTACTTTCTGATGAATTTATATCTTATTTTTTTTATTTTTTTGGTGACGGAAAACAAAGCTCCTTTCTGGAAAATTACTCCAGCCTTGATTTCTGCATGTGTAAGTGTTCATGAGTGCCTATGTGTGTGTTTTAGCCTCTTCTTTTTTTGTAGGGATACAAAAGAGTTTTGTGTCACTTTCCAAAATAGAATTTGAAAGTAGGTCAGTAAGAGAGCTATAAAATAGGTCAATTGCCATAAATCTAGGCAGAAGGAGGAAATAGGGTTCAGCTCTAGAAAGATTTCATGTTTACACCTCTGGTGTGAGTTCTGCTAAGGCCTAGAGGACCATTCGGGGCACAGAGGTGACGCCAGACACTCTGCAGTACCATTGCTGCCTGCATTTTCTTTTTCCAGGACAGAGATCACGGCTGCTGGTCATCAGGACCAAGTGGCAGATTTAAGCCTGATGTCATCAACAAGCCCAGCATGGGGTTGAGGGCAACATTCTGCTTGGGGATGAATAAGCAGGATACTTTCTCCCCTCCCTGGGTAGGTGAATAAGCACTGGTGTTGAAGAGCAAAACCACATTATTGGGTCATGCTTCTGGTATTTCAGTGCAGTGGAAATGGATATGGAATCCTATTCTGCAACCCCCACCCCCAACCCAGAGTGATGCTGCAGTTCCCTCTCTGCTGCTGGAAACGTGCCTAAAAGGCTCAGGCTGCAGGACTGGCTTGTACCTGATTTCACAGTCTCCCCTGTAATGACACTGTGGTGTCCTCATCGCTGGGGGCCACTTTTCCATGAGCGAGGCTGTCTACATCTTACCCCCAACCAAGACAGCATTTTCCTGATGGTGCAGGATTTTGATTTCCCAAGACTCGATTTTGTAAGAATTCTTGGCACCCTACCAGGTGGAAGGGGCTCTCTAATATATGAGATTGTAATTTTTGAAAAACCATCAAATCTGGTGTTGTGACCGAGGCTCTTCCATGTGACTTTCTGAGTTATTACCAACACACATTTCTGGTTTCAAATTATTCTGACTCATGCTCATATTTATTTTTTCCATTGTTGGAAATAATCTCCAACTAACCACAATCCTTATGTATTGTCTTACTACCAGAACAAAACACAGTTTGAGGTTGTTTAGAGCCTTAAAAGAGTTTTATTTTGTTTCTATTAAATTTTAAAATAGTACCAGAAGTAACAGACTTAGTTAAAAATCAAAGATTTTCAAAAATAAAACATGTCCCAGTACAGATTGCTAGCTCTGTGAAAATCAGTTCAAACTTGATTTGCAATGGTAATGAGCCTTAACTGGAATAATTAGGGAGGTTATTGGAAAAATGGTTTGTGAAAGAAATGAAATATTGTCCACTTATTGTCTTGAACCTCAGCAATAAATACACTTACATGGAATCTCTGTTCTTAAGCCTGGATTGGAAAACTATATACAGAGAAAAATTCCTAAAGACCCAGACGAGAACGTGGTCACACACTGGTTCAATTTATCCATTTAACCAGAAATTCCCATGCCTTCTCTTTCCTAGGCACTGGGCTAGGCATGGACATATCAGATATAAAACTGAGCAGGACAGGGTTACCTCCATGGCGATCTGTGTCTCAAAAGGCAGACAGTCTTGCACAGCAATATTTACACCACCAAGCATTAAGCCTCAAGCTATCAGCGGATACACAGATTTGTGGGAGCACAAAAAAGAAATGTTCACTTTGTCTGAAGAGGCAGAGAAGGCATCACAGAGGAAATGGTGCCACTCCGGACCTTGAAGGATAGATCTGCTATGGAGCGGAAGAGGAAGGCATTCAGACAGTGGGAGAAGCACATGGAAAATCACAACGTGATCAACATTTTGCAAAAGTCAAGTGGTGCCATGTGACTAGAGGATGGGGCTGTGTCAGGTGGCAGGAAAGAGAGGAGCCTGAGAGTGCTGATTGTGGTCTGTATTAGACCATTCTCACACTGCTAATAAAGACATATGCAAGACTGGGTAATTTATGAAGGAAAGAGGTTTAATGGACTCAGTTCCACATGGCTGGGAGCCCTCACAATCGCGGTGGAAGGTGAATGAGGAACAAAGGCAAGAGAGTATGCGTACAGGGGCACTGCCTTTTATAAAACCATCAGATCTCATGAGACTTACTCACTATCCTGAGAACAGTACGGGAAAAATCCACCCCCATGATTCAATAACCTCCCACTGAGTCCCTCCCATGACATGTGGGGATTATTATGGGAGCTACAATTCAAGATGAGATTTGGGTGGGGACACAGCCAAACCAGATCAGGACCCACCCCAAACAGCCTTGTATGTCTTGTGAAGTAGATTCAATATATTTCTGAAGGCAATGAGGAACCATGAAAGGTTTGTCAGATTTCCATTTTAAAAGTGCCTTTGCAGGAGCAATAGCTGGAGTGACAGCAGAACAAGCCCCAGGACCCTGCCCCTGTCTTTGAGGGGAGGCACCATGGTTCTCTACCCTGGGGGACTGTGTGGAAGGGGGAGAGCCAGGGGGTTTCTGAGGTGGCATGCATAGGACTTGATGCCCAGTAAGAAGGGCATGGTTCAGGGAGAGAGAAAGGAAGGGGCCAAAGATGACTTGAGTTTTGGGCCAGCACTGGCAGGGAGAAGATGAAATGGAAGATCTTTGGGGTCAGACAGACCCAGCCTCCAACCCCGGTTGGACCGCTTTTGAGTTTTGTGTTCATGGGCAAGCCACTTTTCAAAGGCACCATTTCCTCTCAAAAGAAGAAGAGTGGTTAACTGTCTCCATGAGGGTTGATGAGATCTTGGAGGCCTAGGACAGGGTGGCTGCAGGGTAGACCCTGCCATAATTCTTTTAGGTAGGCTCAAAGCCATTCTCTGTATCAAAGACCAGGAGGTCTTTGAAGGCAGGATCTGCATCTGTGTCCTTAATGTGTGGGGACACTTCCTCAACTATTGGTTCTTTATTTTTCAGCCCAGCCTAGGACAAAGAAAGCTGGAACATTGTAAGTATGGCTTAGGGATATTAGGGGAAATGAATCTGGAGTTTCTATCCAGGGAGGCAGTGGGATATTTCCTTCACTCAGCAGCATCCGGGGACTTGCAGCAGTGGGGTGCTGCTGGCCCAGGGTCTGATAGAGCTGAAAATTTCAAATGCTTGGTAACTGCTAAAAAATTAAAGCTGCATTAGAATCCAGACCAGAGCTTAGTGTAGGAGGAATAGCAATTGACCGCAGGCCCCGGCACTTCTAAGTTGTCTCCTCCTCTGCCTGAGTTCATCGAGGAGTTAATGGGAGAACGGAGCCCTGGTTAAAAGTGCTCACCAGGATGCAGAAATGAGAGAAACTGAAGCAGCAGAGAAAACAGATCTGAGAAGTGGACTGAAATAACTATGATGAAGGAGGGGCCCACACGTACCACATGTGAGGCTTAGGAGCGGATGGGTGCAGGGTCAGCCACCCCACTCTCAGAGCAGCTGGCCTCCCCAGACCCAGAATCGCTTCTTCATCCTCAAAGTAGAAACTAGGTCAGGCCTCTAAAAAGGAGTTCGAAGTCTCAGCTGCAGAGAGACCCCACTAGGTTCAATCAGCCTGCCCTCTGCTTCCCTTGGCTTCACGCAGACCCTTCTTGGAACTCTGTAGCCACATTTGGCCTCCACAGTTTAAGAGAAATCAAGAAATTGGAGAGATTCCAAAGGAGAGCAACAAACATGATTAGAAAGAGTGAGAATAGGACCCAAGGGGTACATTAACAAAATTGGGGTTGATTTGCCTGAAACAGTAAAGACAAAATGGAAACTGTATTCAAGTACACGAGGTGGGACCAGTGTCCAGTTATTTGCCAATTTCAAGGGCACAGAATAAGAGGCAAAGGGCCTAATTTGCCACAAGAGAGATCAGGTAAAGATGGAGTTTCAATAAGGCATGTAGGTCTTGGGATGGTTTTTCCTGCAGTTATTATAAAGTAGGTCTGGCCTCTCTCCCTAGGAAGAAACCTGCTAGAGATTAGATAGGGAGGCCAAGACTTGTCCCCAGAGCACCCTGGAGTCCTCCCCCAGCCTCCAGCAACCCCAGCCCTCCTGGCTTCCGGGAGCCCATGCATCCTTGCAGGAACAGAAACCTGATGTGTGATGGCCAGCCTGGGTGGTGGGGGCAGCTTTGCTTCCTCTGGAGATTCTCTCCAAGAGCAAGAGCAAGCATGACCTTTCATCGCATCTTTTCTTTGATGCATTCAAGATACAGCTACCAGCAGAGCCCCAGGTTCTTTGGCAACCACTGAAAAAATGTCTACAACTTCCAGAAATAGCAGTCCAGATCAGATCACTGTATGACCGGCTAACCATGCAGGGGAGATATTCAAAGAGCCTTCTTCATGGCCTGAGCCGGTGCTGGGGCCTGGTATCCATCGCGGCGAGCTCAGTGACTTGGTCAACCATCCCTCATGGAAGGAGTCAAGTCAAGATGTACAACCAAGCATGTGTGCCTGCCCATCCCTCCTGCCCTCAAGACACAGCACAAAAGACACCTTTATCTACAGACAGGATAACTGTGCATTCTATTGGCAAATCGGGACTCTAGTGCATGAAAGGGGCTACTGTTGATAAGTACGGTAGAACAAAACTGGGACCCATGGCCACCTTGTCTACACCTTGTATTCAAAGCTGATAAGAAGGATGACCTTCATATTAAAATTATCGAGAAATTTTGGAAGCTAGAAAAATATATAGAAATGGAATGTTCGCTTTATTAAATGTATAACAATTATTGCTGCGTAAAAAATTATTCCCCAAAGTCATGGCTTAAAACAACAAACATTCATTATCTCATGGGGTTTCTGTGGGTCAGGAATTTGGGAGCAGCTTAGCTGAATGGCTCTGCCTTGGGGTCTCTCATAAGGCTGCTGTCATCTGAAAACGACAGGCTGAATGACCCACTTCCAGCACAGCTAACTCACATGGCTATTGTCAGGAAACCTCATTCTCCACCTTAGATCTACTCCACTGGGCTGTTTGAGGCTCCTCACAACATGGCAGCTGGTTGCCTCCACAGTAAGCAGCCTGAGTCAAGGAGGAAGCTGAAGTGCCTTTCGTGATTTAGCCTCAGAACTCGCACACTGCTCACTTAGGCTGAGTTTGGATAGAATGAATTGCTAATTCACAACTGCAAAGATACGGAACCAATCTAAGTGCCCGTTAACCACTGAGTTCATAAAGAAAGTGTGGCATATATACACCATGGACTACTACCCAGCCATAAAAAAATAAAATCACATCTTTTGCAGCGACCTGGATGGAGCTAGAGGCCATTATTCTAAGTGAAGTAACTCAGGAATGGAAAACCAAATGCCATATGTTCTTCTAAGTAGGAGCTAAGCTGTGAGTGTGCAAAGGCATACGGAGTGGTATAATGGACTATGAAGACTCAGAAGGGGAAGGGCAGAGGGGCATCAGGGATAACACCAACTATACATTAGGTACAACATACACTGCTCAGCTGACAAGTGCACCAAAGTCTCGGAATTCACCACTCTAGAATTCATCCATGGAACCAAACACCACTTGTACCCTGAAAGTTATTGAAATAAAAAAAAAGAATGAGTCACTAAGCCAGCCCACATGAGAAGGAGAGGGGATTAAGCTCTTTTTCTTAAGTGAAGTATCCTCAAATGCTTGGTCATTCCTGTCATAGTTCACGTTTGTTTTTGAGATTCCCATTTGCCCTTCTCTGAGTGCTGCCTTTGCACTCAGCCTGCCCCTGCTGATGGCGGGAGAGACGAGCACCTGGGCCAGAAGCTGTCTTAGCAGCTGCTGCTCCAGGAGGTGCCTGTTTCTCTTAGTGCTGTCAGTCACTTGGGGTACATAAAATGGGATCTGGGGGTGTGTAGGGAGGGGCATAGTAAGCTCCCCATCACAGTACGGTCATGAGTCACCTAATGACGTTTTGATCCATCACATAGTACGCACTTGAGCGCTTGTAAGGATGCTCTCATACAATTATAACGGCGCTTCCCTAGCCAGGTGTACCTTTTTTTAAAAAATATTTTCCACTGCATTTTTACTGTACCTTTCTGCCTTTTTACTGTACCATTGCCTACTGTATTCAGTGGAGTCATGTGCCATACAGGCTTGTAGCCTAGGAGCTCTACCATGTAACCTAGATGTGTAGTAGGCTGTACCATCTAGATTTGTGTGAGTACACTCTGTGATGTTCACTCGGTGACAAAACTGCCTAACGATGCATTTCTTAGAAGGTGTCATTGTTAAGTATGACTGTCACTTGGTTGGAGAAGTTGGTCAATGGGCAGGTGACATAGATGAATATAGATGGGGTGACCTTTCCTGTCTCTTGTGACACAGCATCCCCAAGTTCCTTGCCCCCCGCCCCAGGAGCATTCTTTCTTTGGTATTTAGATTGGCTACTTAAGTGCTGATTCTGTGCAATAATGAAAGCATCAGAGATGAGAGGGCTTAATCTGCCCAGAAGAGGTTCATGGGGGGCAGGTTTCTGAGGAGGTGAAGGCATGACTTCTTGAAGGGGGAGGTCTAGGAGAAGAAAAATGGACCACATGTTACTATAATAGGCCGAGAGGAGCAGGAGTTTTCATCTCTCCAAGAGATGGAATTAAAATGATTTCCAAGAATCTTAATCTTGGGGCGACTGCATTTGTTTACCTTTGGAGTAAGGCTTGGGAACTGTGCTTGGAGAGATAAAAGCTGCTCTGCAAGCCTGTGCCTGAAGTTCTGTCAATAGGTCACGCTGCAAGGACGCCGACTCTTCACTTACTGCAGAAATTAGGAGTGGCTGCCTGTAAATTCCTGGCTTGGGAAAGTTTGCCTCCATTTCTCATCTGCTTGTACTCAGAGCGGATTGAGCTTACAGGAGCTTGGGTAAGAAATAAGTGCCCTGTTCGTCGTGAATGCCCAGGCTGTTAAATAAAAATAGCACACAGGAAACAGTATTGCAAAGGTCAATTCTTCTAGAAAGGAAGGGACAACAAGCCATCTATCTGAAATGTTCATGTGCAGATCTTGGCCTCTGACCCCACACCATTGCCTAACAATCCAGTATTGAATGTGATGTCAGCTTCCATTTCCTGTGAATGAGGAGGCAGAATTTCCATCCAAAGGCAGACCATCTGCCGGACGCAGGATTTGCTCTTTGCCTTAGCTGGCTGTTACTGACGTGTATGAAGGCTTTATGGAGACGGTGTCAGCCCAGGCCCCTTGCTTCACAGAGATGGTTAATTACAGGGTTGAAATCCAGGACTTGTGGCTGGGATTTTATTTTTCTTTATTTTTCCCCTGCAATGGCTGTTTTGTTTCATTCAGTGAAAAATAAATCAAGGACAGTCTTGGGGTACATTTAGTTCTTTGGAGAAAGCTTTGCAACTTCCAGGTTTAAAAGAAATTGGACTTTTGCAGTCAAGATTAACAACTGAATATTGAAAAGCAAAAAGAAATCGATCATTAAGAGAAAACGTATCCAAGGGCCCCAGCCCAGTGCACAGCACATATTAGGTCCATTTTGAATAAACCATTTAACCAGTCAGAAGGATTTGAGGGGCCAGTGGCTGGGCTCATCTGCAAGCAAATCTGGCCCTTTGAGCTCAAAGGAAACAATTTTCGACCTTCCTGCCTTGATGTGTCTGAAGTTCTACGGGCCACAAGTATCAGGTTCACCTAAGTACTTGCTAAAACTGTCCTTCCCAGACCTTTCTAATGAGACTCTCCAGTGCAAATGCCAGAGGAACTGAATTCTTAACAAACATCCCAGGGATCAGGTAGGTTGGGGGACACTGCATTAGTTCATCTCGTGCTCACAACCATCTAGGAGGTTTGTATTTTTGCCTTCACTTAACAGATGCTAAAACTGAAGGTTGGAACTCGGGGTTAAAGAAACAGGTGGTATCTTTAACACATCTGAGGTTGGGCTCTGACTTACTTTGCTGTGTGGTGGTGGGAAAGCTATATCTCTGTATATTCAGGATTTTTAAAATGAGATAATGTAGGTGAAAGACATTAGCACAGTACTCGATTATACAAAGTATGTAATGATTTATGAAGTAGTAAATGTATTAGTCCATTTTCATGCTGCTGATACACATACACAAGACTGGGTAATTATACAGAAAAAAGGTTTAATGAACTTATAGTTCCACATGGCTAGAGAGGCCTCACAATCATGGCAGAAGACAAGGAGGGGCAAGTCACATCATACATGGATGGCAGCAGGCAGAAAGAGAGAGCTTGTGCAGGGGAACTCCTCTTTTTAAAACCATCGGGTCTTGTGAGACTTATTCACTACCATGAGAACAGCAGGGGAAGGACTTGCCTCCATGATTCAATTACCTCCCACCAGGTCCCTCCTACACACGTGGGAATTCAAGATGAGATCTGGGTGGAGACACAGCCGAACCATATCAATAAACAAGCCTAATTATGAAATAGGTTAAGTAACCTGCTCACACTGTCCAATAACGATTTATCAGTTTGGTCAGAAAGAAAAGTCTTTGAAAACAAGAGTCTTTCTCATTAGTTTCCCAAGTCCTTAACATAGTGTTGCTCATGTTGATTGAATCAATGAATGAACAAAAGATGGACACTGCAAAGCTGATTGGTAGTACAGTCAGATATGAGCCAGGGCTTGAACCAGGCCTGGTTTCCAGATATGGCAGCATTAGGAAGGGCGGGGGAGCCTGTGCTTCCCACTAAGGTTTAAAAAATAAAAATTTTAAAAGTCCTGCACCTTGTTAGGAGGTTCGACCCAGTCTTTGGGAACACTGCAAAACTGGCGGTGGGAGAGAAATCCTGAGAAAAGCTCCTCTGCAGTAGGAAGACATGGTAGGGAAGGCAGCTTCCTCAAAGCCTGGGTAACGGCCTCGTAGGAATGAGTGATCAATTAGGAACCGGTGAGAGCTCGCAGGACTAGGATGGAATTTCTGCAGATGGTGCGAGGTCTGAGCAGCACAGTAGAATCACCTGAGGCTTTGGAAACTATTGAGCTCCACGCATTGTAGGAAATTGTGAGTTAACTGGTCTCTGGGGGTGGCACTGTCTTTATTTCTTACTATTCTAGTAAGTCCCCAAGGTTAGGAATCATGGTGGCCCACAAGGTGGGCATCAGCCATCCTCCATAGCTGCAGCCATTTTTATCTGTGCGGCCCCCTCGTTGCTGCTTTTGGTGGCCGAGCCAGGCTGACGAGGTGAGAGCCCGGAACTAGGATGAGAAGGCAAGGCCCTCCGTTCTTTCCTTGGTGTTTCTCCAAACACCCTGGGCTCCCCTGGCCCCAGAGCCTGGGGAGTCTCATTCTGAAAGCGTAGGAGGGCGCCCGGGAATCTTTTTAGCAAGCCAACCCAGGTGCTTCTTACAATCAGGAAAGTTCGAGAAACGTTACTGTACTCCCTTTTCTGAGTCCAGGTCCTGGAAAGGAAACAGCCAATCTATCAACGTAAAGCCTGACACTGTAGATCAAAAGGAACGCCCAGGTGCTTTGTGCCTGAGTCCAGGCTTGTTTCCGGGGCGCGAGATGCCCCGTCGGGCGCCTAGGGCCGGACGCGGGGCGCGCGCTGGGCCGTGGGCCGCTGTGGAGACCCGACCCGCACTCCGAGGGTTCCCGGCTAGCCAGGGAGCGAGCAGCCGAGTCACCGTTTCCAGCTTCAGACTGGAAAGCTGGACCGTGCCGCCGCGTGTGCTCTTGGCAGCCGGGCGCCCCGGGCCCTGCGGCCACATCATCCTGGGGCGGGGACGTGTGCGCTCCGGGCGCCCGGCCGCCACCGAGCCACGTCTATGCCGCCGGCGCGCGCGGACAGGGAGGCGCCCTGCCCCAAGCCGCCCACCCCCGGGGCTGAGCGAGCCGCGGCTCGGGGCGGGACCCTGGCGGGGGAACCCGAGCGGTCTCTAGGACCCGCGGGACGCCGCCGACGGGCGGGGGTGCGGGGGAGACATAATTTGTTCCGTGGTAACGAGAACGGTGACTGCTGGCCGCGGATCCATTCCACAGTCCGGCCTTCTCTCACTAACGCTCCTCCTCGTCCCCGGGCCAACTCGGACAGTTTGCTCATTTATTGCAACGGTCAAGGCTGGCTTGTGCCAGAACGGCGCGCGCGCGCGCACGCACACACGGGGGCAAACTTTTTTAAAAATGAAAGGCTAGACGAGCTCAGCGGCGGCGCGGGCGCTGCGCGAGGGCTCCGGAGCTGACTCGCCGCGGCAGGAAATCCCTCCGGTCGCGACGCCCGGCCCCGGCTCGGCGCCCGCGTGGGATGCTGCAGCGCTCGCTGCCGGGCCCGAGAGCTGCTGCACAGAAGGCCGGCGACGATGGCAGCGCGCCCGCCGCCCGCGCCCCCCGCCCGCGCCCTCCTGCTCGTCCTGGCCGGGGCTCTGCTCGCGCCCCGCGAGGCCCGAGGTAAGTCGCGGAGCCCGGGCGGCTGGCTCTGCCCGCCCCGCCGGGGACACACACGCTGCGCCCGGGCGCGCCGAGGTCCGGGGCTGCCCTGAGGGGCGGCGCGCCAGGGCGCATCTTCGGAGTTCCCCGGGCTCGCGCTTCCAGCGCGGCGAGACCGACCCCCTCTCAGGTACCAGTTCCCCGGGGAAGGGGGACACTTGGCCCGCAGCCCCACAGGGGCCAGTGCTTGCCTCGGCGGGCACAGCCTCGGGACCGCTCCCCCGTCCACACCCTCCTGGGTGACATTTGCAGTTGTCTCTGTTTCTTGACAATTACATGTGTCGCTCGGGACGATGCGTGTCGAGTCCTCTTGCTGGCACTGTCCCACAGTGATACCCCCACCTCAGGCTCCGGGCCAGCCTCCGCCTTCCCCGCTTACACACTTGGGGTGGGCGCGCAGCGGCCCGGCAGGTGAGGCAGCCCCCTCCTCCTCAGGTGTGCCTGCTGCGCTCCATCGCGGGCTCTGTTTTCATAAACTGACTCTCTGCTACTTCTTTAGTTTTCTCCCCACCCCCACTCCGCTATTCCTGATTTCCAGGTCACTCCCTGTCAGTCGCGGGCAAACTTTAGCGGAATTCTCCCTCTTCCCTCCACTCAGTTTCTCTGCCGTAAATTACCACCCACATCAACTTGGTGTAAAGCGAGAACTTATTTAGGAGTTTAATTTGAGGATCTTATGGTTGTTTTGCAGGCTTAGATATTCCCGAGTTGTATCCTCTTAAAACCGGGCACCTGTGGATCCCCTTTGCCCAGTGAGGACTCACCCAGCAGGTGCCTTTTTAAAAATCCGGGAGCTTCCCCCGGTCGCCGCCGCCGCCTTCTTTCTGCCGCCTGGGGCGCTGTCGGTCCACGGATGAACGACTCGCCTTGGCCCCAAGCTCTAAATTTCTGTGATTCTATATAACAGGCATTTATTTTTCAACAACTGGCCTCAATCACGAGCCGTTACCACTTTATGATACGTTTTATTTTGCGATTGCCACTGCTGCCCTCCACCCCCACCGCGTCTACTGTAATGTGGTTAAAACCCAGTTCTTGTTAAAATCCACACGGGGAACACCAATTTGGGGATTAATGATTAAATGCAAAGATTGCACAATGCAATGAGAAAGCCAAGAAAGAATAGTGCTGAGGGTTTAAAGAACTCTATGACCTATAGTGAATAATTGTGCTTTGAAAGACTTTTATACAAATTGGCCCTTTTGAATGTTTATTGAGAAAGAACTTTTTAAAAAACGGAAAGTGTCTCAAAGTGTGCCTGACGTGGTCTTTAACTTGACACGTGCTTTGTACACACAAAGAGAAGTCTACTGAGCAGGGACAATTTTTTTTTTTTAGGGGAAAATGTTTATTAAATCCAGCTAATAATGGGAAATCATTTCTTGGATGTGTGTTGGGGGGAGGACTTTTACTATTATATGACTTCAGCTTTGGTGGAGAGAGTTTTTCCTTAAGATAGATATGATACAAAATAGAAAACTAGGGAGGCATAAGCACTTTGAATGGGTTACCTATTGGGATCTATTCCAGGATTCACTGCTTGTTTACCCTTAGATTCTCAGTATCAAGTCTTCAATCATCAGTGCCCCAAATCATACCACTGAGGCTGTTTAAAGCTCCAAACATATAATGAAACATTTCTTTGCATTGGCAAGAGAAAAGGAGGAATTGCTACTTGTTGGGACTGAGCATATTCTGAGTTTGTTCCTAGGCTTGTCTGTACCCTGAGCCCTGGCACAGTTCCCTACTTGGTACCTTCTGAGGCAACTCAGCTGGACAAGTCCAAAGCAGAACCTTAGATCCCAAACTCGCTAGTTGCAAATCATTCCTTCCCCAGTCTTCCCAAACCCAGTAACAACCTCCTCTGCCTTCTCCAGATGCCTTGTGCCAACAGGTAGGAAATCATCCCAGTGTCTCCCTTTTTACTCCAAAAGCCACCAACCTCCTGAATGTATTCCCATCTACCCACTTCCTTACACCCCAAAGTGTGCCTTTCCCAGTCCAGTCCACCTTATAGGAAAAATCTCTTCTGCGGAAGCCTCTTATCCGTCTTATCCAACTGGCCTCCTGGCCTTTCACTTATCCCTGCGTGGCGTATTTGCCTCCACAACAGAGCCAAAGTTATTATTTTCAATCATGAGTTAGATAATTCAAGTTTCCTGTCTGAAACTACCCAGTGGCTATCACCCTTCGGAAAGAAAATCCAAACCTCAGCATGACCTAATTTCTGTTTTCCTTTCTGATCCCCTTTCTTACCATTCTCCCCTTGCTCACTCTACTCCAGACACACTGCCTTCTCTTCTTTCCAACTTCCAATATAGTAGTGCCATCATTTAAAAAAAAAAATCAAGATTTGCACTAAGAAGACTTTGCAAATACTTTTCACTGTTTTGCCATGCAGTGTTTTATGGCATTTCATCCCTCTTGTAACATTTTGCTTTACCTAGAGTTAATAATTGCCTTGTTTTGATTTTTGTTTGCTTTATTTTCTGGGCACCAAGCTGTGATATTGTGATATAATATGAAATGTATATTTGGTCTCTGCCCCTGGTTCCTGGCACAGAACTCATAAAATCCTTGGAATCTCTGGGGTATTGAGAGTGTCTTTTGTATGCTAATCAGCTTACCAAGGCATGCTTGGAGTCAGGACTTTCAATACCTCTCCCCTGGCAACCTCCAGGGAGGGGAGAGGAATTGAAGGTTGACTTGATCGCCAGTGGTGTAATTAATCACACCTATGTAATTAGGCCTCCATAAATTCCCCAAAGGACAAGGTTTGTAGAATTTCCAGATTGCTGAGCAAATCAAAATTTCTGGAGGGTGGTGCGTCTAGAGAGGGCATAGAAGCTCTGCATCCCTTTCCACATTCTCTGCCCTTTGCATCTCTTCCAACTGCTGTTCATCTGTGTCCTTAATTACATCTTTCATTAATATAATAAACTGGTAAATACAAGCAAGTGTTTTCTGGGGTTCTGTGAGCTAACCTAGCAAATTAACCAAACCCGAGAAGGGGGTTGTGGGACCCGCAATTTATAGCTAGTTGATCAGAAGTGTAGGTGTGACAATCTACTACTTGTGATTGGCATCTGGCATTGGGGGGCAGTCTTGTGGGACTGAGCCCTTAACCTGTGTGATTTGATGCTTTTTCTGGAATAGAGTTAAATTGTAGGACACCCAGTTGATGTCCATTGAAGAATTCGTGGTTGGTGGGGAGAAATTCCCACACATTTGGGTGATCAGAGGTGAAACATTCAGTACTAAGAGAGAGAGAGTAGGGGAAATACTTGGTTTTTGTTTTTTCTCATCCACTACACAACCCCTATTTTACCTCCACACTTTCTGGAAGAACTATCAAGCTCCTTTCCATATGATCAAACACATCAGGCAATCTAAGCCATGATTTTTTTTTTCTTGACGTCATTTTTCCTGGAGCCCTTCCTCCTCCTGTTCCAATATGATTTGGTTGCTTTTTAGGCATAAATTACAGCTGTTATCTCAGGACTACCCGTATTACCAAGATGCTAAGAATTCCTCTTGCATCCTTCCTGTGTTGAATCACCTACATTCTGAGCACCATAACTATTTATTAGTTCATTCCTCATTTCTGTGGGCAAGTTTTCCAGTAACTTCCTGAGGAAGGGTGTTGGGGAGATACAATTTTTTTTTTTATAACTTGTGATGTATCAGGGATGCTTTCAGCTGCAAATAATAAAAAGAAACTTGAAATCAACAAGCTTGTATTCTTTACAAGCAGTTGCAAAGTAAGAAGTTTGGTGGCTGGTCTAACTGGTGTGGCATGTCAGTGATGTGATCGGTGACACAAGCACTTTCTTTTATTTCTATCTGTGCTACTTAGATGTTGACTTTTGCCTTTATGCTGACTTCCTCATGGTCTCATGATAGCTGCTGTAATTTGTGGCATCATATCTGCATTCCAGGCAGTAATACAGCAGAAAGGACAAAAGGCAGAACCAGTCAAATCTGTTTTCATCAGGAAAATAATGTTTCCACAAGCCTTTTTAGTAGATTTTGTCTTAGATATCATTGGCTAGACTGTGTGACACAGGGCCACTGCTAGCTTCTACAGAATACTAGAAAAGTAAATATTTTTAACTATATACATTGGTTCTTCAAACAAAACAGTTCTGTGAGTAAAAAAGAAGGTTGGAATGTGTCTCTGGCATACCTTGTTTCTCTCTCACTCACACACACACACACACACACACAAACTCATACACTTATTCATTCCACCCTTGATTATTTATTTAGGTACAAAATTCCAAGAAATAAGTCATATTTTCTCAGTATTATATAAGGCATTTCTTCATTGTCACTATGGCCATGCATTACTGCTTGAGAAGTTGGTGGTATTCTGCTTATCAAGCATTTAAATGTAGTCTTTTTTTCTTTTTGGAAATGATTATCTTTTTTTGTTGTCACTAGTATTTTTGCATTTTATGATTATGTGCTTTAGCAATGCTCTTATCAGTAATTGTTAGGAACTCAGTGGGCCCCTTCAGTTTGAAAATTCATATTATAAAGTTTTAGTTTATTTTCTTGTATTAGTTCTTCAATTATTTCTTCCTTACTGTTTTTACCAGTTTTTCTAAAACTACTATTAGCTGAATGTCGTAATCTCCTGAAAACATCCTTTAATTTTCTTATTTTTCATCCCTTTGCGTTTTTGTTCTACTTTCTGGGACAGTTGTTTAATTTCATTTTCCAACCCTTCTTTTTAATTTTTTGGCCAGGCACAGTAGCTCATATCTGTAATCCCAGCTCTTTGAGAGGCTGAGGCAGGAGAATTGCTTGAGCTCAGGAGTTCAAGACCAGCCTGGGCAACATAGTGAGACCCCCCCCCCATCGCAACAAAAAATTAATAAAAAAATTAACTGACCATGGTGTCACACACCTTTAGTTCCAGCTGCTCAGGACAGGCCGTCACCCAGATGTGTTGGCTTTGCAAGGGATCTAGGGCTCTAGCTTCTCCTTATACAGCCTTTTAGCCTCAGCCTATGTGGGCCTTGGGAGGTGCCCAGTGCCCTGTGTTCCCAAGCCTTTCCAGGGTTCTGCTTATCCATCTCACCTTTCTGATGGCTACCCTTCTCTCCAGGTCATAAGTTCTTATTCTCTCTTCCCTGCTAAATAGGTAACAATTTGTCCATCCCCTTTCCATCTCACAAAGCTTTTCTGCTTTGTTTTATAATTATTATTATTGTTGTTATGTTTTGCTTTAGGGTCTTGTGTTGTCATCCAGGCTGATGTGCAGTGGTGTAGTCACAGCTCACTGCAACCTCGAGGCTCAAGTGATCCTCCTACCTCAGCCTCTCTAGTAGCTGGGACTGCGGGAACACATTACTATGCCCAACTAATTTGTTTTTAATTTTGGTCAGGCATGGTGGCTCACACCTGTAATCCCAGCACTTTGGGAGGCCAAGGCAGATGGATCACTTTTCAGGAGTTTGAGTCCAGCCTGCCCAACATGGTGAAATCCTATCTCTACTAAAAAAAATACAAAAATTAACCAGGCATGGTGGTGGGCACCTGTAATCCCAGCTATTCCAGAGGCTGAAGCAGGAGAATTGCTCGAACCTGGGAGGAAGAGAATACATTGAGCCAAGATCACACCACTGTACTCCAGCCTGGGTGGCAGAGTAAGACTCTGTCTCAAAAACTAAAAATTAAAATATAATTTTTAAATTTTTATACAGATGGAATCTCACTCTATTGCCCCAGGCTGGTCTTGAACTCCTGGGCTCAAGCATCCTCCTGTCACAGCCTCCCAAAGTGTTGGGATTACAGACATTGAACCATGGTATGCAGCCTATTATTGTTATTATAATTATTCCCTTATTGTAGGGTTTCAGAAGCAAGTACAGGTAAACACCTGTGACTCTGCCATGTACATTTAGAAGTTAGCCTGGGCTTTTATTACCATGCTCGACATATAGATGTATTTTCTTTCTCTCATTTGTCATTTGGCACTTTCTACTCCTTCCTTGTGGAAACAAAAATTAAACTCATTTTTAAATGTTTCAAAACTTTCTTTTCAAAACCTATAAAAACTCAAAGTCAACATATACCTAATTAGATAAATGTTGCAGCTGTGGAAACTGTAACAAAATTTTTCTTAAGGAATGCAGCTACATCATTTAAAGAAGCTAAACACATTTCTTCCTGATGTAGATGATGCTGTAATGAACTCATTAGAGTTGCAGGAAAAAAAATTTTGTATCAGAGTGTGTTTCAGAGGCTTCTTTAAGCTAAATTGTTTCTGCAGCATCCATGATTTATAAAGACAGGTGTAGAATTTTCAGATGTTTCTTCTGTACCAAATGGCTACCCTACAGCCCTTTGGCTGTGCGCCCACAGGGAGCTATATGAAGTGGCCCTGGGGTATGTACATGCTGTTTAGTTGTCAGCTCTCTGAGATGGAGAAGTTAAATTGACATAATCTTGACAGAATGTTTTTGAAGGTAGTTGCTATGCCTTTTTCATAATTGTTTCCTTATATGCTTGGTTAGTATTTTATTAAACCTAAAATTCTCATACCAGCACACTGTTACTTAAAAAGGCATTTGTTGAGTGCTTCAGTGCCAGGAGCTGTGCTCAGGTCTTTGCATGCACTGTCTCATTCAATTCTGGTGAAAGAATCTTGTTGTGCTTCCTGTTAGTACCCTCATTCTATAAAAGAGGAAATGATAGCCTCAGACAGTGAGATCAGCAGTGTCAGGTGCAAGGCAATCTAGGCTACCTCATGCTGAAGACTGGATCTTAATCTAGCTGTGGCAAACATTTTGAAACCTATCTTTGCCATAACCATAACAGTGAGATTGTAATTAGCTTGGTTCTCAGCCGAATGGTAATGTAGTTCAAATAAACGTTATTTGCCCATTGAAATGTGCACATTGATGACAGGCGGTTCCATGGTGTAATGGTGAGCACTCTGGACTCTGAAATGTGCACATTGAGTATTATGCTTTCTCACAGGCTGCCATTTCAATCTTCATACTTTCTCCAACCCGTTTTTCATCCTTTTTCTTTTGTGCTTTCTGTAATGCCCAATATACCTTGCCTCCAGTTGATAGACGGGAGGGAGAAGCCAAATAATTCAGCATCATATTGAGATTTTTTATCCTTTAAGCTTTTATGTCATTCCGAGGCTACATTAAGAGCTCAGCTTCTTGGCAACTGTTTAAAAAATTGGACAGCTTCATTGGATAACATTTTCTGTCTGTTTACCTACTCCCGGAAGCCTTGACCTGCTTAATCAGTTTAGATGATCCATTCTTAGAAATGTTGAAACACCTTGACATGTCTTCCCCCAGCAGGCATGGCGAGTACTGGCCTGCAATTTGGCCGAAAGATTCCTTGTATTATGTGTTGCTATGTTTGTCCTTAAATCATTAAAGCTAGGATAGGATGGGAGCATTTCTTGTGAGAGATATGCTCACTTGAATCTGAATGTGATCTGAGAACCTGATCTTGCTTTTTAATTTTGTTTTGTTTTCATCTTGAGGGTTGTGTTTGTTGTTGTTTGTTTGTTTGTTTGTTTGTTTGTTTTGGTACTGTTCTTCAGAGCTTGCATTAGGATTTAGAGTCTGCACTATACCTTAAAGTGCATCTGTTGTCTGCCTATGGAAAGGTACATTCCTGAAGCATACTAAGTAACACTTTTGAACTAAAATCATTTTTTCAGCCAGTTTCAATATAATTTGAGATGATTATGAAAAAGATGATTGAAAAAGAAATCTGGCCCCATCCTTCATTTATTTCTAAAATATGACCATTTTAAAGTTGAAAAATGGACATAGAATAAATTATAAACCCATATTTTTGCCAGCCAGATTCTACTATATATGCTGCAGAACTTTCTTTTTTTCTTTTTTTTTTTTTTTTTTTGAGACAGAGTTTCGCTCTTGTTACCCAGGCTGGAGTGCAATGGTGCAATCTTGGCTCACTGCAACCTCTGCCTCCTGGGTTCAGGCAATTCTCCTGCCTCAGCCTCCTGAGTAGCTGGGATTACAGGCACATGCCACCGTGCCTAGCTAATTTTTTGTATTTTTAGTAGAGATGGGGTTTCACCATGTTGACCAGGATGGTCTTGATCTCTTGACCTCGTGATCCACCTGCCTCGGCCTCCCAAAGTGTTGGGATTACAGGCGTGAGCCACCGCGCCCGGCGCAGAACTTTCAATATATAAAGATGTAAAATGTTAAAGATATATTTATAGCCATCCTGTTCTCTCCGCCCATTCAGACTATTTTATCTCAGTCTTCCTTTTGCAGAGGCTATACTACTGTGAAGTTGGTTGGTTCATGTGTATGTGTGTGTACACACACCTACCCCTAATCAATATCTGATATTCTTTATGTTTGTAAGTATTAGGTAAATGGTACCCTACTACATATGACAACCTTCTGCTACTTTCTTTTAAATCAATATATATTTTAGACTTACTCACTTTTGTGCTTGGTTCATTTCTTTTAATTAAATGATTAAATTATAACTTGTGTACTCCTCTGTTGATAAATATATTTTCCCCAACTTATTGATATTGTGATGGTGCAAGGATCCTTGCTATCTTATGTATGGGCGTAAGCTCTAGAGAATCTATCACAAGTGAATTACTGAGCTCTAGAGCACAGCAATTTTTTACTATAACATATTTTGTTAAGTTGCTTTCCAAATTTTTTGTACCAATTTATGTGCCTACTTATTGGAGAGTTCTGGTTACCCATGTAGTTGTCAGTACCTGGTATTTTCAGGCTTTTAAATGTTGCCAAGCTGGATGTTTAATATTTCATTGTTTTATTTGGCATTTTTCTCATTGCTAAAGACTCTAAGATTCTTATATGTTTATATGTTCTTTGTATTTCTTCTTTGAATTACTTATCCTTATTTACTCATATTTCTTAGTTTAAGCAATCTTTCTTGAGCTCTGAAAGAAAATGTTATAATTTCTTCTAAATTTAAAATTTTTGCTGTTCCCTTTTAGAACAATTGGAATTTAATTTTCATTTATTGTATGAGATTCATGTCTGTGTTTCCCCCTATCTGGAAAACCAAGTGATCTAGTAACATTTGTTGAATTCTTTTCCACTTCTGATAAACAGCAAGAATACACAGATATGCTTCTGGCTTCTTTATCTTACTATTCTATTTACCTCAGTTCCAGCAGCATATTGTTCTCAGTATCCTGTACTTCATAATAAACATGCAGTGTTTAGATTGGTTGGCGCAATGGTTAAACTTGATTGGATTGAAGGATGCAAAGTATTGATCCTGGGTGTGTCTGAGAGGCTGTTGCCAAAGGAGATTAACACTGGAGTCAGTGGGCTGGGTAAGGCAGACCCACCCTTAATCTGAATGGGCTCCATCTAATCAGCAGTAAAGTGTGGAAACACTAGACTGGCTTAGCCTCCCAACCTACATCTTTCTCCTATGCTGGATGCTTCTTGCCCTTGAACATTGGACTCCAAGCTCTTCAGCTTTGGGACTCAGACTGGCTCCTTGCCCCTCAGCTTACAGATGGCCTATTGTGGGACCTTGTGATCATGTGAGTTAATACTCCTTAATAAACTCCCTTTTATATATCTCTCTATTAGTTCTGTCCCTCTAGAGAACCCTAATACAGTGGGACATAGTGGTACACAGGGCAGACACTGAAGCCAGCTTGCTGGAATTTGCAGATCAGCTCTGACACCTGGCTCCTGACATGTGATCTTGAGAAGGTAACTAACTGACCAACCATCCTGTGTGCCCAGACTTTCCTAATTTAGCACTGAAGATCGCACATCACAGGAAGCCCCTTAGTGCCAGGCAAATTGGGATCGTTGGTCATCCCAAAACTTGGACAAACTTCGTGATCTTTTTCTTTCTCCATTTTCCCCTTGATGAAATGGTGATAATAATTGTATCTACCTCCACAGGGTCTTGCTGCAGGGGAAATGAAAGAATACATGTACAGTGTTTTGAGCCATGCTCAGACCATGCTAAGTACTCGACAAAGTTTAACATCTCCTTCTCTTCTCCCTCTTTTCCTTTAAAGTTATCTTGACTGTCCCTGAAACTTTAGTGTTTAATATGAAGTTTAGAATCTTCTTGCTAAGTTCTGCAAAATACTGTATGGGGACTTGTAGATTAATTTAGGGGATAATTGATATCCTTATGACATTAAGGCTTCACATGATGAATGTGGTGATTTCTCTATTTGTTCGCTTTAATGCTACTCAATAAGTTTTCAATAATTTTTCCCTTCAAGGTTCTTGCACATCTTTGTAAGATGTACTTCTAGATATCCTAAGTACCTCATAGATTTGTTGTCACTTTAGATGGTATCACTGTTTTTTTTTTTTAAGATTTTAACTTTTTAAAATGAAAAGCTTTAAATATACACAGAAGTAGACAGACTGCAATCAATACTCATGTTTCTATCACTCAGTTTCAACAAGTGCCAGTTCATGGCTATTCTTGTTTTATCTGTGGAGTCATTTCTTTATTGAAAGTTCTAATTAATGTTTTCTTTTCGGTGTATAGGAATGTTACTTATTTTTGTATGTTGAGTTTGAATTCAGAAATTTTGCTCAATTTTTTTGTTAATCCTGATGATTCAAATCATAGTTAGGTACTTGCTCCATTTTTATGTTAATAGTTTGTCTGTAGATTGACTTCATAGAAATTCTAAGAGAATAATCACGTGAAAGGATAAGTTTTGTTTTTTCCTTTACAGTCCTTATGCATTCTACTTCTTTTATTTTTCTTCTTTCATTGGGTAGCATCTCCATTACAATGATAAATGTAAGGATTAGCCATGCCCAATGACTCACATCTGTAATCTCAGCACTTTGGGAGGCTGGGGAGGAGGAAGGGGCGATTACTTGAGCCCAGAAGTTTGAGACCAGCCAGAGCAACATGAGGGCACGCCATTTCTACAAAACAAAGTCATATGTGGTGGCATGCAGCTGTAGTCCCAGCTACATGGGAGGCTGAGGTGGGAGGATTGCTTGAACCCAGGAGGTCAAGGCTGCGGTGAGCTGTGATCTTGCACTGCACTCCAGCCTGGGAGACATGGCGAGACCCTGTCTCAAAAAAGAAAGAAAGAAAAAAGAAGTGATTGGTAGTCTCCTTGTTTTTTTTTTTGTTTTTCAACTTTGATGAGAATAACTAACTTTTGCTATCTTTACACATCTTTCTTTTCTTTCTTCTGTTGCTGTAGGATTATTTATACCTACTTCTTCCCAGTTCTGTTAATGTAGAGGCTGCCTATTCTGTTTCCACAGTTTCGGTAGTGCCATTAAATTTTTAACATTTATGCTTCAGTAACAGGGTCAGTAACTTTGGCCTCCTCCCAAACAATTCTATAGGCTAATTGTGCTTTAATGCCCTTCATTGCTCCTCCCGTTTTTTATTGTTGTCTAGCATTTTAGTTCTGCCATTTTGAAACACATCTCTCATCAGAAAATGTAGTGGAGAAATACTAGGCTTTGTTCTGTGCCTCCAGGCTTATGCTGGTTTATTCCATGCAACCAGTTTCTTGTCTTTTCTTTTCTTCCTTTTTTTTTAACCATGGCTTCTTGCAAACCACTTCCACTTCTGAACCCAGTCACTTCTTATTGAAGTGGTCTTCTATTGAAGGTCTCTGAGTAGCAAATCCCCTATATCCGTTTACCTGGAAAACATTTTTCCTTTTTGTAAATGTTAGTTTAGTTATGTACAGATAACTAAACCAGAGGTTGGCAATTGTTTTCTTTTAGCGGATATTACCTGTTGTATCTTGGCCTCTCCTGTTGTTGTTAAGAAGTCTTTTGTTTAATGACTGCCTTTGCACTAAACCTGCTTTTTTCTCTGGTTACTTTTAAGGTAGTTCTTTGGTGGTGGTGGTGGTGGCGGAGTGTGTGTGTGTGTGTGTGTGTGTAGTTCTGTATTATCATGTGTTTTTATATAGTTTTATATTAAATTTGTGTATTTCTGGCCTTGCTGTGGTTCTTGAATCCAATGAATTATTTAAAAATTTTTTAGCTAGCATCTCTTTAGTTACTGCCTTGCCCTTTTTTCCTCATTGCTTCCTTTGAAACTTTCGTTATATATAGTTAGACTTTATAATTCAGTCATCCTGTTTTTTTAGCTTCTCTTTATCTCTTTATCACCCTTCACTTTATATTCTGTGTGATGTCTACAAGTCTAAATTTTCATTTTGCCAATTCTCTCTTAAGTTGTGTCTAAATGCTGTTTAAACTGTCTATTGAATTAACATTTTTCAGTATCTTTAATTTTTCATGTATGGAAGCTTTGCTTTGCTGTTTTTCAAACTTGCCAGGTCTTTTTAAAAAGTAATATTTAAAAATTATCTTTCATTATCTTTTCTTTGTATTCATACATGTCTTTAATAATTTAGGATTTATATATGTTATCCATTTCAGGTTATCATTTCAAGTTCTTAGGATGCTGATTCTGTATTACTATGGATTATCTCTTCCAGGGCCTTGCAATTTTAAACTGTGAGTTCATTTTCAGCTTCTCCCTCCACTGCTACCCTCTCTGTGGGAGTCAATGCACCCTGGATTAGGAGAGTACCTGTGGAGCAGAGTTTGTTTACTCATGATAGATGCCTCAGAGATTTCCCTTGTCTAACCCCAGTTACTGTGGGAATTTTTCACCACATGGTTATTCTAATTTTAGTCTCCATACCCATGTGGCAAAGGCTTGAAGTTTCTATTTCTCTTGTGAAACTCCCTAACCCTCACCAGATCGTTGGGGAGACATGTCACTTTGAAGTTTCCCTGTGGCATTTGGTAGAAGTTTTCTAGCCCTGATGACTTGGGAAGGGCAGCCTGTCTGGTTTGGTTTTACTAAAGGATCTTAGCTTCTTTGTTCTCTGACGTGTGTGTTCAAGATCATACCTCCTGTTACTAAATCCACAGTTTCTAGGCTGAAGGCCTATATCTACCAAGCCTCTGGGACTCCTTGGCTTTGGCAGTGGGTGGATGCTCTGGCTAGAAATTCCTTAATTCCCTGATAATTTCCTTTCCCTTCTTTAGTTCAGTAATGTAGGGTGTCACATTTTATTTAGCCTTTTTCTGTGTTTATAGTAGAAAGGTTTTCTAGCTGTGTCAGCTTAGTCCACTGTGTTTTTAGAACTGGACATCTCTGATACTGATTCTTTGGTTCTTTTAGTCAATACATTTGTTTGCTGCCAATTGTAATCCCAGATTTGTGCTGGGAACTGGGGATACAGGGTGGAGAAGATCAGACGCCTTCACTTCATGGCCTGTAGAGCAAGTGGATCATAAAGATGCACAGAAAATGAGTTGAACCTACTTGGCAGCTTGATTCTCAACTTCCAGTACTCCAGACACTCAGTCAGAAAAGTCAGTCAGCTGCTTTCCTGCTGGCATGTAAGTCTTTGCCTTGGCAGCTGCAGGGGTGAGATGTGCTAATGATGGGGCCAAGCTGAGCTTTGGGGGTGAAGCCATCAGCTGTTCTCATCTCCCTCTGGCGGAGGCAAAATGAGAACAGCTGGGAAGCAAGGCCAACATACACTCCCAGAAGCCGCTCCTCTGCCAGCAGAGGTGTCAACAGAATTCCAGTCATGCGAGCCTTCCAGGAGTGTATACTGCATTCATTCCATACTTAAACACTAGTATACAGAGAAGATTGTACAGCGGCGTAAGCCGACGATGGAAGCACTCATCTGTATATTTTTGTTACCTTTAGAATGAATGATATGATTCCATATAGATTGATTTCTCCACTGATTTATCCAGAAGAAAATCAGATACCTGGTTTGCCACTAAAATCTGGACATGTCAGGTTTAGTCTATTCAATTCATTAAGCTTTACTCCCAGTGTCTTAGTAGGGAGAGTCTGTTGCTTGGAGCATACTTTATTCAGCTGCAATAGATGGTCGTCTTGAAACTTTTTTCTCACATATTTTAGTCTCTTTTTCTCTGTTTCTTGTCTGCTCTCCTTTAAAAAGGTGCTTTTGATCCTTCTTTCTCCCTCAGCACTGCTGAAGACTAAGCCATTGGTTACAGAGGGTCAGTGAGAAAGCAATTTTCAAAGGGGGAGGCAGAAAGGGCTGGGATAGGATGAGGTTTGAAAAGCCAAATCAAGGCAACTGTTTTCAAGCACAAAAGCTCCTAGTAGAAGCATCTGCTTCTCTTATGGACTTCAGTGACATAAAATAATGAGATTTCTTCAGTTTATCTCCCCTGATGTTACTTCCTTATGGATTTAGTGGGTCAAGAATGCTGTGTGTTCTAGCGTCGTCGTTATAAAATTGACAGGTGGCTTGGATCATGGCCAGAATTCTGGACTGGGAGTGAGACGTGGCTCTGAGTTCCGACTTGGCCTCTTTATAACTGTGTGACCTTGAGGAGCCCACTAAATCTTTCTGAACTGAGTTTCTTTGTCAACAAAAAACAAGGATGCAGCCTACCTCCCTGGGTTGTGGTGAGTACCAAACGAGGGAGATGTTGGGGAATGTGTTTTGTAATTTAAGGTCTTCTCTTTAGATGGCACAGGGGGACAATGGTACCACTGTTCATTTGTTCAGTCAGTGGCTGAAGTTTGCCCTTATGCCTTGGATGGCACAAGTTCTCAGCATGCATGAGCCACCACCATCCCCTCCTGCTCGTGGTAGAGGGGTGTCCAAGTTAATCCCAAAGTTTGACAGAGGGAGTTGCAGAGATTTGGAAGAGCAGGGCAGTTTCTGTTCCTTTTTCTTCTATCTTAAATCTCATGTCTCCATCTTTGTTATTTATCAATCTAGCATTAGGGCATCTCTGTTAACCAGGACTATTTGAGATTGTGTTAATAATGTGAACTCTTTCAAATATCATTTACTTATAGCACACAAAATTGTCATGAGTTTCCCTCTCCTCTGCTCTATGGGACACACTGTAGGCTGGGCATAAGGGTGGCAGAGAACGAATATATATGCCCAGGCCAGGGACATGGGTTTTCCTAGCCCTGAACTTCCACTGGCTTCCTGAGAAAGAGGTTTGGGAGGGCAGATGAGCATAGAATGGCAAGGAAAATAAAATTTAACATGCCTCTCAGGGTACTGGGTTGGCGTGAATAAGAATTGGGAACCTGACATTTGTGGATGAAGCAGACACGTAAGCTCTTGACTTAAGTGTTAATTACGTGTTAGAGCATGTGATTGTGGCAGTGAAGCCCCTTACTCTGCATCCCTGTGGCTCCAAACAATACAAATTTAGAACGTCCAGAATCTGACAGAAATGTTCCACTGTAAGAGCAAATATTGCTGGTCTTTTCCCAATTAACAGCAAAACATAAGTGAATGGAAAGATCTCCCCGACACTGCTAAGATTGTTCATCTCCTGAATCTTTCTGAAACTGTGAGTTGTAGCTACCATATCTTCTGACTTGCACAGCAGCAAATGAATTTTCTAAAATCTCCACTCAGTTCAATGCATGATCAGACAGCACCCAAGGGCTGGTTATAGGTTTATCTGTGTACCTGGAGAACAGTCACATTCCTGAGTGGTAATTGCTTTTTCTTTGCAGGACAGAATTGAGGAATCCCATAAAGAGATTTCGCCTGTGTGGTTTCTGTGCTAGCCACTGGTTCAAGGACTTCTCATACAGCCTCACCATGCCCTGGGAGGCAGGCACTATGACCACACTCTCTTCCAAATAGGAAAGCAAGGCTAGGATATTTAACTTGTGCAGTTATACAGCTAAAAGATGGCGCAGCTGAGATTATGCACATGAATTACTGCACAAATAGGGAATACGCTAGAAATTGGATTTACATGAATAATAGTAATAGTGATGACACTGGCATTCAGCAGGCTCTGGACTAATCCCTTTACATGAATTATGTGGTTAAAATATCCCTGTAGGCCTTAGAGGTATGGGCTCTTATTATTTCCATTTTACAGATGAAGAAACTAAGGCGTAGAGAACTTGTGATTTGCCTTAGCCCCTGCGTCTTGTAAGAGGCTGAGCCAGGATTGAACTAGGCAGTTGATTTCAGGGCCTACATGCTAAACCACTGGGCTGCCGAGGAAGGACCCATGATGTCCAGGAACTCTTCTGTACTCCAAACCCTTTGCAGCTGTCTCAACTTGTGTTTATCTTGGGGCACTGGGATTTGAGGAGAGAGCCTAGGAAGACACTGAGATAGAATAATACTTGAGTCTTTAGCTGCGTGAGTCCCAGGAACTTGTCCTGTGGGCACTGACCTGCAAGGACTGGCAGGAAAATAGGACTGGAGACCCATTTGCAGGGCCTGGCATCTCTGGCCCTTCATTTTTGCATCAAAGGAACTTGTGGACTTACCAGCTAAAATGTGTTCTTTCTGAAGGAGAAACTTACTGTTTAATAATTAAATATACTATCCTCTGTTTTCTCTCACAAATACAGGACCGAACCTAATAACTTCTATCTATGATAGCTGTAGAAAATACTTGTAAACTTGATAAACTCACATGCATGAGTGCATTTGTTATTTATTGCTGTGTGATAAATTGTGACAACTTAATGGCTTACAGTCACACCTGTTTACAATGTCACAGCTTCTGTGGGTTATGAATCTGGGTACAACTTATCTGGGTCCTCTAATTCAGCTTGTCTTGCAGGGTGCAGTCAAGGTGTTAGCCAGGACTGAGTCTCATCTGAAGGCTCCACTGGGAAGGATCTGGTTTCAATCTCACAAAACCGTGGCATGATTGAGTCCCTTGAGTTGTTGGACTGAAGGTCTCGGTTCCTAGCTGATTCCCATTTTCCTAAGCAGTATTTTCTCCATTATAGAAGCTTGCTTCATCAAGGCATGTAGACTTAGAAGGCAATAGATCTGCTAATAAGACTAAATCACAAGTTGTATAATCTAATCATGGTTCATGAATATTGCTGTAGTCTATTGGTTAAAAGCAAGTCATGAGGCTTCTTAAGTGACTTGCTTTATCCTAACCTTACCAGGGTTACACATGGGAGTGAATACCAGGAGGCAGGGGCCCTTGGAAACCATTTCAACACTCTGTCTCCTTCAGTGAGTTAATTAGATAATCAGCATTGTAAATATCAGGCATGGCTTTGACGAGTGGAAGCTTCTGTTTTCAGAGGTGTCCACTCACTGTGTACAGGTCTTGGAACCGGCAGCAGCATCCGATTGGGAGGGTGGCTCTGTTTCTGCATCTTTGTTGTTTAGCCACTTCATGTCCTTTTACTGCAGTGTCTTCATTGCCTTTGTCTGACAGTTCTTTTCCCATTCTCACTCCAACACTTGGCTGAACTCCTCTTTGGCTTAGACTTCACTGCCTCACAGGCATCTGGTTCTTGGTCCTTCCCACCCAACCCCAGTCAAGGAAAGGTCCCCCTGCTATATGCTCTCAAAATGCTGTGTCTCCATCAGAGCACTTATCACATTCTAATCAACTCTTTGTCATCTTGGTTAGAATTTAAGCTCTGTGGCGACAGAGACTACATCCATCTTATTCTCTGTTGGGCCCCCTGTGCCTAGCACATCACAGCTGCTCGATAAATATTGGCATGATGAGTAAGCAGTCCCTTTTGATGTGCTGCTTTTTCATTTTGACAAATGTGATTTACTAAAATTCTACTCTTAAATTTTTTGTGTTTGTACAACCTTTCATGTAAATGAATTTACACATTTGGAAAGTCTTTTTGAAAAAAGGCCTTGTGTCCAAATATTAGATATGGAAAAGGTAGTTAGTATATCTTGGTGATCCAAAAGGAACATCTTTTGGAAATACTATGATGCTGTTATGGATGCTAATTTTTATATTAGGTAGAAAATGTGAGCTGATAGTTTAGCTTGTTATTCTGATCTACCTGAGAAATGTACAGATGTGAGGATGGGTATGAAGAACTCTATGCATTTGCTTGGGTTTGGATATTCTATAGCTAGCATTTAGTGACCTGGTGATGATAACCTTAACTACTTATTTACTTTTTTTCCTTTTTATTTTCTCTACCCTCATTTTAAACTTTTGAAGTGATTTTAACCCAAATGAGTCAAAATTCCATTGGGGGATGAAATGACTCCTAAAACAGAGCTCACCTTTTGCACCTACAAAGGCAAACAAACTGACAGAAAACTTACATCAGGCTAACCTGCAAATCACAATTTTTACTTTGTTTTATACTGCTTTCTTAACTGAACTTGGTTATCATTTACATCCATGGCAGACACTTTCAGTGGTTTGATGAAAATCATTTTTATATGCAAAAACTGGAAAACTTAATATAAAAGGTTATTGATAAACTCAGTCATTTGAAAAGTACATTTTTTAAAGTTGTGCCCTATTTATTGTGGCAGTACATTTTTCTTTTGGTAATATGCCATCAGTCCTTTGTAAAAAAAAAAATAGCACAAAATCTAAGCTGGGATCATAAAACTGTGAGTTAAGTTGCCAAAGGAATAATGAAATCCATGTTTCTGAAGAGTTTTAATATAAATAACAACTGGTAGCCTGAGTAGTTGTAGTCCTGGAAATATGGACTACAAGATCTATTTAGGCTTCACAAATTAGCATGCCAATTTATTTGTTGTTTATCCTATATTATATATACACATATATACACACATGCATGCATACGTATACATATATGCACCTGTTTATATATACATATATACACACATACACATGCACACATATACGCTTATGTACATATAGAGAGAAATCTGGGTTTATTTCCTAATGTTTTATTAAGGATTTTGTGTCTGTTTTAATAAGAGATAATAGTGCTATTTTTTTTGTTATATTATTGTCTGGTTTTGGTATCAGGGTTATATGGGCCTCATAAGTTAAAAAGGTTTTCTCACTTTCTATATTTTGCGTAATAGTTAATATAAGATTGTTGGCCAGGCACGGTGGCTCACACCTGTAATCCCAGCACTTTGGGAGGCTGTGGCGGGCGGATCATGAGGTCAGGAGTTCTAGACCAGCCTGGCCAACATGGCAAAACCCCATCTCTACTAAAAATACAAAAAAACTAACCAGACGTGGCTGTAATTACGTGCCTGTAATCTCAGCTACGGGGGAGGCTGAGGCAGGAGAATTGTTCGACCCAGGAGGCAGAGTTTGCAGTGAGCTAAGATTGCACCACTGCACTCCAGTCTGGGTGACAGAGTGAGACTCCGTCTGAAAAAAACAAAAAAGATTGTTATTATTTCTCTCTTAAATGTCTCATGGAATTATTCAGTATACCCATCTGGGCCTAGAGGTTCAAAAAATATGTCCGTGTCATCGGAATTAACAAACGTATTGACATAAAATTTTTCACGATAATTTTTCATAGTATTTTCTTACTACTTAATCCCTGTATTATCTGTAATGATGTACCCCTCTTTAATTCCTGAAGTTGGTAAGTTGTGGGGGTTTTTTCTCATTTTTTTTTTTTTATCCTGCTAGGAATTTAACAGTTTTATCAGTGTTTCCAAACAACCAACTTTGGTTTCAGATATTTTCTCTTTGGTTTTTTATTTTACTGATTTTTGCTACTTATTATTGCCTTCCTTCTACCTTGTCTTTGATATGCTCTTTAGCTGCTTTTGGCTGATCCTGACTTAGAATGTTAATATAAAAACACTCTCAATTTCTAGTAGAGCCATTTGGAAATATAAATATTCCTCGTGCGGTACTCCTTTAGCTGAATATTACAAATTTGTGTAGGTTATTTTTTCATTGTCATTAGTTTAAAACATTTTAAACATTTCTTTTGTAATTTTTTTCTGTGACTAGTGGCTTATTTAGAAATACATTTTTAAATGTCTGAATGAGAAGTTTGAAGAGTTTTTGTTATTAATTTCTACTTTTCTTATAATCATATGATGTCTTCCTTATTACTTTATCTTTACATTTGTTAGAGACTTGTTTTATACTCCAGCTTGTAGTCTTTGTTGATGGATATTCCATGAATGGTTGAAAGGAATGTAAATTCTGCAGTTGTTAGATGGGGTAACGTCCTGCAAATAGCATAGTTAGTTGATGGTGTTGTCAAAACTCATATAAGCTCACTAATATTTCTGTTGATTATTTCTATCAATTACTGGGAGAGGAATAAAACCTTTAAAGTTGCCAGTTTATCTATTTGTGCTTTCAGCTCTATCGGTTTTCTTGATGTATTGTGAAACTCTCTTTAGGTTTATATACATCTAGGATTGTTATGTCTTCTTGATGAATTGAGCTGTTTATCATTGTGAAGTTGCCTCTTTATCTCTGGTAGTAATTTTTGTCCCATAGTCCACTTTGACTAACATTGATACAGCCACCTCAGCTTTCCTATGCATAGTGTTTGTGTATGTATGCGCAGCGCATCTTTTTTCATTTTTCTTTTTATTTTCAATATGTCCATATTTATGCTTAAAGTGCATTTCTTGTAAACAGTGTATATTAGCTTTGCATTTTAATCTGTTCTGAGGGTCACTACCTTTAAATTGAAATATTTAATCCAGTTATATTTAATTATTCTTATGAGGAATTACGTTCATTATCTTGCTATTTTTTACTATTTGCCCAGTATGTTTTTGTTTTTTTCCCTTCTTTTCCCATTTCTTTCGTACTGAATAGTCTTAAAATTTCCCTTTTTTGGCTGTAGTTCTTAGTTTTATTATTATATTTTAGTGTTTGCCATAGGGATTAGAATATGTATCTTTAACTTAGAGAGTTATAGAAAAGATCATGCATCCTGCTGTGAAATCCAAAAAGACTGCATGAAATTAATATGGAAGCAGTGTTTTTATACAGTCATTTTATAGTTTTTTTATTTAAATTATTCATCTATCATTTTTACAGGAAAAGTGAGGATAAGAATCCATTCCTTTCAGATGACTACCCAGTTATGACCACTGACTATTTCCATTGATTTGAAATACTACCTTAATTGTTTATTAGATTTTTTATACATATTTGTGTCAATTTTTCTCGCTTTTATTCATTTATATTAATCTGTCTATTCTTGGACTATATGCTTAATTATTGCTCTTTGACAAGTCTAATACCTAGTAGATCTAAACCTTTTATAATATTCTTTCAGAATTGTTCTGTATGTTCTTGGTAACTTTCCATATAAATAAACTTTAGAATCTAAAAGAAATTGGAATAAATGTGAGCAGGGTTGCGTTTAAAAAACAAGTGATATCAGAGAAAAGTAAGCACCTTTAAAATTTGTGCTCTATGTCATAGCTGGCTTTCCAATGGCGATGTTCCTTGTTATGGTTTGGCTGTGTCCCCACCCAAATCTCATCTTGAATTGTAGTTCCCATAATCCCCATATGTTGTGGGAGGGACCTGGTGAGAGGTAATTGAATCATGGAGATAGTTTCCCCAACGCTATTCTTGTGATAGTGAGTGAGTTCTCATGAGATCTGATGGTTTTATAAGGGGCTTTCTCCATTTGCTCAGCACTTCTTCCTGCCTCCCTGTGAAGAAGGTGCCTCTCTTCCTCTTTGCCTTTTACCATGATCATAAGTTTCCTGAGACCTTCCCAGCCATTCAGAACTGTGAGTCAAACCTCTTTTCTTTATAATTTACCCAGTCTCAAATATTTCTTCATAGCAGCATGAGAACAGACTAATACACTCCTTTCTGTTCTTCCTGGCCTGTTTCTCTGAAGCTTCTTCATTCCTAGACAGTGGCATTGTTACCAATTATTGTCATATTTTCTTTGCCAGTTTTCTAGGTTAAAATATTCTAATTTGCATTTTAAATTTATTGTTTGGGTCTTGGAAGTCTATTAAACAACACCTTCCTTTCCCTCTTAGGTTCAGAAGTAATCGATTGCACAGGAAGCTGAATGTTAGAGATCAAACTGTCAGTTATTAATACAAAGGTGATTGTAGAACTTGGCTTTAGGTCTTTGGCTGAGTAGGCTTACTATTGCTTTACTTGCAAATTTGAGAGTCACCAATCCTACTGGATAATATCAACAATGTAGCATCTTGCCTAACAGGTCATACCCCTTAACATATGGCAAAGGGCAGAAAAGAATGAATGTGCTGTAGAGAGATCCAAGATGACAGGGAGATCCCAGAAGAAATGAGCCACAAAATTTAGTTCCTCCCTTCAAATTCTTATATACATCACTATTCCTTAGCTGGGGGAGTTAGAGAAAGGTAGGGAGGCCAGGAATGTTAGTCTAATGGAAATTCATGTACACTGAAACAAGGACAAAGGTGGGATGGTAATGGAGGAGTTGAGGAAAGGAGATTCTCTTTAAATTCTTAATAATTCAGTTTAATTTCCCCCCTTATTTTTATCAACAATTTGTGATTCTCCTTTTTATCATTGTTAGTTCATATCCTTTGGTCACTTTGTTATTGAGGATTTGTCTTCTTTTAGTTGATTTGTTAAGAGCTGTTTATATATTACAGCACTACCCTTTTGCGAGTCGTAATTTGGAATGAACAGCATATCATTCATTTCTTACAAAGCATTTTTTAGGTGTTATTTTTTCCAGTTATTTTTCTTTTCTTGTCATTATAAATGGGATCCAATTTTCAATTTTATTTTAGTAATGATATTTCTTGTATTGATTTATATACACACATTCTGGGACTAACCTGTTTATTAAAATATCTTGCTGGCTTTAGTAGATGTTCAGCTGATTTTCTTGGGTTTCCTAGGTAACTAATGGTATCACTTATAAATAATTTTTCTTTTCTAACATTTATTTCCCTGAATTGTTACTGCTTTATTGCAGTGTCTCAAACATAAAGAATTGCTATAAAAATGTGTACAAATAGCAAGAATCCCTCTTTATTTTGGTTTTTAATGGAAGGCTCCTGATATTTCACCATTGATTTTAGTATTGACTGTTGATTTAAGATGTGAGTTTCCTATTTTAACAAAGAACCTATTTCTAGTTTTCAAATAGGTTTTTTTAAAATCAGTATTGAATATTAAATTTTATTAACTTTTTAAAAGACATTTACGGAGGTACCATATGTTGTTTTTCTCTTTTTAAATCCTGTGACCTGACAAAAATATTCATTGATATAAATATTCATTGATATAAATATTCATTCATGGATTTCCCCATATCAAAATATTCTTATATTTTTGGGATATGACCTGCTCTGTCAAGGTGTATTATATTTTTTATATGCTGCTGAATTTAATTACCTCGTGTTCTAATTAAGATTTTTTTGCATCTATATTAAGAAGGAAAGTGGTCTTATATTAGTTCACTATTTATTCAAACTCAGTGGCTTAAAACAATAAAACACATCTTTAGTTCATGTGTCTGTGAGTCAGGGATTTAGATTGGGCAGTTCTGGTCTTTATTAGGCTTGCTGCCATGTTTATGGGCCTGCTGACTACTAATAGAGTGACCAGGGTCTTCTCCATATGTCTCTCCCATCTCTCTAGCAGACTAGTCTCGCAGGTTCTCATAGGGAAGGCAGAGGCATCAGAACAGACATGTCCTTAGACACAAGCCCATTTCAAGCATGTGCATGGGACCCACCTGCTCACATTCCATTGACATGTCAGGGAAGCAGACCGGGGAGATAAGTTCCCCTGGGGCTCAGATAAAAGGATGGTAAAATATTAGGGCAATTTCAGCAATCAGCCATCATCATAAAGTTTCTTTTGTCCAGTATTTTACTGTGTGTTTTGTTGGGACAGTAAAAATTATATAAAAATAATCTGTCACCTTTGGGGCTTTAAAAAACTCTTAAAATTATCTGGCCCTAACATCTTTATAGAACATAAATCTCTTACAGATTTTTGAACTTCTTACGGGCTTATTGGTTTTGCTATTTCTTATGGAGCTAATTGCAATAACTTATCTTTTCATAGAAAATCATTTATTGTCCCCATGTTTTCAGATTTGTTAGTATAAAGAGCATGTAGTACTTGATTGCAATTTAATTTTTATAGCTATAATTATACCCATTTCTTTCTTTAAAACTTATTTTTATTATAAATTGACAAATTATATGGGGCCCAAAGTGATGTTATGATTTATGAATATAACATGGAATAATTAAATCAAGTGAATTAACATGTCCATTATCTCAAATATGTGGCTTTTTTGTGATGAGAATATTTGCAGTTTATTTCCTTCATGATTTTGAAATGTACAACACACCGTTACTAGCTATATTCATGGCACTGTACAATAGACCTCAAAAAACCAAAAACAAAAAAAAAAAACTTATTCCTTCTGTCTAACAGAAGCATTGTATCCTTTAACCATCATCTCCTCATTTTTCTCATCCCTAAACTTTTGGTAACCCCCATTCTACTCTCTGTATGAGTTCAGTTGTTTTAGATTCCACACATAAATGAGAACATACTGTATTTGTCTGTCTATGCCTGGCTGATTTCACTTAGCATGATCGCCAATTTCAAACATGTTGCAAATTACAGATTTTTTTTTTCTTTTTAAAGACTGAATAGTATTCCATTATGTATAAATACTATGTTTTCTTTATTCATCTGTTGACAGACACTTAGGTTAATTCTTTAACTTGACTATCATGAATATTGCTGCAATGAACATGAGAGTTCAGACATCTCTTTGGCATACTGATTTCAGATTTTTTGGGTAAATATTGATGAGTGGCATTGCTGGGTCATATGGTAATATTATTTGTAGTTTTTTGAGGAATCTCTATAGAGTTTTCATAATCATCCTACTAATTTACATTCCCACCAATAGTGTACAAGTGTTTCCTTTTCTTCACATCCTTGCCAACATTTGTTATCTTTTGTCTTTTTGGTAATAGCCATTCTGACAGGTGTGAGATAATATCTCATTGTGGTTTTATTGGCATTTCCTTAATGATTATTTATGTTGAACATTTTTTTTTCATATACCTATTGGTCATTTGCAGTATGTCTTCTTTTGAGAAATGTCTAGTCTGGTTCCTTGCCCATTTTAAAATCAGGCTAATTATTTTCTTTCTATAGAATTGTTTTAATTCCTTGTATATTTTGCATATTATCCCCTATTAGATGAATGGCTTGCAAATATTTTCTCCCAGTGCATACATTGTCTCTTCATTCCGTTAATTTTTTTCTTCATTGTGCAAAAGCTTTTTAGTGTGATGTAATTCCATTTGTTTATTTTTGCTTTTATTGACTGTTCTTTGGGAACAAATCTAAAAATAATCATTGCCTATAGACCAACATCATGTAGATTTTGTTTTCTTCTAGTTCTTTTATAGTTTCAGATTTTATACTTAAATCTTTAATCCAGTTTTAGTTGACTTTTTTTGTATGTAATGTGAGATACGTGTCCCATTTCATTCTTCTGCCTATGGTTATCCAGTTATTCCAAGACCATTTATTGAAGAGACTGCACCTTTTCTATCATGTATCCTTGGCACCTTTGTCAAAAATCAATTGACCATATACATATGGGTTTATTTCTGGGCTCTCCATTCTATTCCATTCGTTGATGTGTCTATTTTTATGCTAGTATCATGCTATTTTAGTTACTATCACTTTGTAGTATAGTCTGAAATTAGGTATTGTGATGCCTTCAGCTTTGTTCTTTTTGCTCAGTACAGCTTTGGCTAGTCAGGATTTTTGTGATTACCTATAAATTTTAGGATTGTTTTCGCTATTTCTATTACAAAATCACATTGGAGTTCTGATAGAGATTGCATTGAATCTGTGGATTGCTTTTGGTAGTGTGGCCATGTTAACAATATTAATTCTTTCAGTCCATGAACATGGACTGTCTTTCCATTTATTTATGTTTTCTTCTGTTTATAGATTAACATTATATAATTTTCAATATACAGGTTCTCTAATTCCTTTCTTAAATTTATTTCTAATATTTAATTTTATAGATATTTTAAATGAGATTTGATATGGTTTGGATATATCCCCACCCAAATCTCTTCTTGAATTCCCACGTGTTATGGGGGTAACCTGGTGGGAGGCAATTGAATCATGGGGGGGCAGGACTTTCACATGCTTTTCTGGTGATAGTGAATAAGTCTCATGAGATCTGATGGTTTTAAAAAGTTTCCCTGCACAAGCTCTCTCTGTGCTTGCTGCTATCCATGTAAGACATGACTTGCTCCTCCTTGCCTTCTGCCATGATTGTGAGGCTTTCCCAGCCATGTGGAATTGTAAGTGCAATTAAACCTCTCTTTTTTTTTTGTAAATTGCCTAGTCTTGGGTATGTCTTTATCAGCAGCATGAAAACAAACTAATACATTAAATTGGTACCAGTAGAGTGGGGCACTGCTGAAAAAATACCCAAAAATGTGGAAGCCACTTTGGAACTTGGCAACAGGCAGAAGTTGAAATGGTTTGGAGGGCTCAGAAGGAGAAAAATGTGGGAAAGTTTGGATTTCCCTAGAGACTTGTTGAATGGCTTTAATCAAAATGCTGTTAGCAATATGGACAATGAAATCCAGGCTCAGGTGGTCTTAGATGGAGATGAGGAACTTGTTGGGAATTGGAGCAAAGATGACTCTTGTTACATTTTAGCAAAGAGACTGGTGGCATTTTGTCCCTGCCATAGAAACTTGTGGAACTTTGAACTTGAGAGAGATGATTTAGGGTATCTGGCAGAATAAATTTCTAAACAGTAAAGCATTCAAGAGGCAACTTGGGTACTGTTAAAAGCATTCAGTTTTAAAAGAGAAGCAGAGTATAAAAGTTTGGAAAATTTGCAGCATGACAATGTGATAAATAAGAAAATCCCATTTTCGATGGAGAAATTCAAGCTAGCTGCAGAAGTTTGCATAAGTAATGAGGAGGCAAATGTTAATCCCCAAGACAATGGGGAAGATGTCTCCAGGGCATGTCAGAGGTCTTCATGGCAGCCCCTCCCGTCACAGGCCTGAGGGCTTAGGAGGAAAAAATGATTTCGTGGTTCAGGCCCAGGGTCCCCGTGCGGTGTGCAGCATAGGGACTTGGTACCCTGCATTCCAGCTGCTCTAGCCATGGCTAAAAGGTGACAAGGTATAGCTTTGGGCTGTTGCCTCAGAGGGTGGAAGCCCCAAGCCTTAGCAGCTTCCATGTGGTGTTGAGCCTGTGGGTACACAGAAGTCAAGAATTGAGGTTTGGGAACATCAACCTGGATTTCAGAGGATGTATGGAAATGCCTGGATGCCCAGGAAGAAGTTTTCTGCAGGGGTGAGACCTTATGGAGAATCTCTGCTAGGGCACTGCAAAAGGAAAATGTGGTGTTGGAGCCCCCACACAGAGTCCTTACTGGGGCATCACCTAGTGGAGTTGTGAGAAGAGGGCCACCCTATTCTCCAGACCTCAGAATGGTAGATCCACTGACAGCTTGCACTATGTGCCTGGGAAAGCTGCAGACACTCAACACCAGCCTGTGAAAGCAGCCAGGTGGGAGGCTGTAACCTGCAAAGCCACAGGGGTGGAGCTGCTCACGACCATGGGAACCAACCTCTTGCACCAGTGTGACCCGGATGTGAGACATGGAGTCAAAGGAGATCATTTTGGAGCTTTAAGATTTGACTACCCTGCTAGATTTTGAACTTGCATGGGACCTGTAGCCCCTTTGTTTTGGCCAATTTCTCCCAATTGGAATGGCTATATTTACCCAATGACAGTACCCCCATTGTATCTAGGAAGTAACTAACTTGCTTTTGATTTTACAGGCTCACAGGTGGAAGGGACTTGCCTTGTCTTGGATGAGACTTTGGACTGTGGACTTTTGAGTCAGCTGTAATGGGTTAAGACTTTGGGGAACTATTGGGAAGGCATGATTTGTTTTGAAATGTGAGGACATGAGATTTGGGAGGAGCTAGGACCAGAATGACTGGGTTTGGCTATGTTACCACCCAGATCTCTTCTTGAATTCCCATGTGTTGTGGGAGGAACCTGGTGGGAGGTAATTGAATCATGGGTGTAGGTCATTCCCATGCTGTTCTGATGACAATGAATAAGTCTCATGAGATCTGATGGTTTTCAAAACAGGAGTTTCCCTGCACAAGCTCTCTCCTTGCTTGCTGCCATCAGTTTAAAATGTGACTTGCTCCTTCCTCCTTGCCTTCCACCATAATTGTCAGGCTTCCCCAGCCATGTGAAACTATAAGTCCAATTAAACTTCTTTCTTTTGTAAATTGCCCAGTCTTGGGTATGTCTTTATCAGCAGCATGAAAACAAACTAATACAGATTTCTTCTCTTGATTTCTTTTTTGGAGGGTTTCTTTTTAGTGTATAGAAATGCTACTAACTTTGTGTGTTTATTTTATATCCTGCAATTTTACTGAATTTATTCTAAATTCTAACAGTTGTCTTAGAGAATCTTTAGAATTTTTTATGTAAAGAAACATGTCATCAACAAAGAGCAACAATTTTACTTCTTCTTTTCCTATGTCTTTTATCTCTTTCTCTTGCATAATTACTCTGGCCAAGACATTCATCCAACATTATATTGAACAGAAGTGGTGAGTATGTGCATTCTTGTCTTGTCCCAGATCTTAGAGGAAAGGCTTTCAATTCTTTACCATTGAGTATGATGTTAGCTGTGGGCTTATTATATATGGCCTTATTGTGTTGAGGTACATTTCTTCTATGCCTAATTTGTTGAGAGTTTATCATAAAAGGATGTTGAATTCTGTCAAACACTTTTCTTAATCTAATAAGATTATCTCATGGTTTTTGTCCTCCTTCATTCTCTTAAAATGATGTATCACATTTATTGATTTGTCTGTGATGAAACGTCCTTGCATCTCATGGATAAATCCCACTTGATCATGATGAATGATCCTCTTAATGTGTTTAATTTGGTGTGCTCAGTTTCTTTATGAGGATTCTTGCATGTATGTTTAACAAGGATATTGGCCTGTAATTTTCTTTACTTTTGATGTGTTTGTCTGCCTTTGGCATCAGGGCAATTCTGGCATTTGGAAGTATTCTTTCCTCCTCAATTTTTTGGAAAAGTTTGGATTCATCTTTGTTTTTCTCTAAATGTCTGGTAGAATTCAGTGATGAAGCTAATATGGTTTAGCTGTGTCCATACCCAAATCTCATCTTGAACTGTAGTTTCCATAATCCCCATGTATCATGGGAGGTAACTGAATCATGGGGGTCAATTACTCCCATGCTGCTGTTCTTGTGATAGTGAGTGAGTTCTTACGAGATCTGATTTTTTTTTTTTTTTAATAAGGGGTTTTTCCCTGTTTTTCTCGGCACTTCTTCTTGCTGCTGCCATGTAAAGAAGGACTTGTTTGCTTCCCTTTCTGCCATGATCGAAAGTTTCCTAAGGCCTTTCCTGCCATGCTGAACTGTGAGTCAGTTAAACGTCTGTTCTATAAGTTACCCAGCCTTGGATATGTCTTTATTAGCAGGATAAGAATGGGCTAATACAGAAGCCATCAGGTTCTGGGCTTTTCTTTGATGGGAGACTTTTTGTTACGCATTCAATCTCTTTGCTTAGCTTTTGTTTGTCTGGGAAAGTTTTTGTTTCTCCCTCATTTTTGAAATACAGCTTTGCTGGGTAAAATATTCTTGGTAGACTCCCTCAGCACTTTGAATATATCATCCCACTCTCTCCTGGCTTGCAGGTTTTCTGCGGAGTAATGCACTGATAGTTGTATTGAGACTTCTTTGTATATAATATGTTTTTAATCTTTTGCTGCTCTCAGAATTTTTTGTTTGTCTTTAAGTTTTGATGATTTGATTGATATGTGTTATGGTGGATGACTCCTGGGGCTGAATTTGATGAGAGACCTCTATGCTTTCAGAACCTGGATGTTGACATCTCTCACCAGATTAGGGAAGTTTTCAGCCATTATTTCTTTAAATATATTTTGTGGCCCCTTTTCTCTTTCTTCTTCTGAAATTTTTATTATGCAAATATTAGGTCATTTGATGGTATTCCATAATTCCCATTGGCTTCCTTCATTTTTTTTTTTCTTTTGCTCCTTTGATTAAATAATTTTAAATTACCTGCTTCAAACTCACCAATTCTTTTGTATCTTGCTCAAGCCTGCTGTTGAAGCTTTCTATTGCATTTTTAAAATTTAGCCATTGTAATCTTTATCTCTAGTGTTTCTATTTGTTTTTAAATTTTTTCTATTTCTTTGTCAAACTTATTCATGTATTGTTTTCCAAATTTCATTTAATTTTTAATCTGTAATATCTTACAGTTTACAGAACTTCTTTAAGAGGATTATTCTGAATTCTTTGTCACTTTATAGATCTCCATTTCTGTAGGGTTCATTTCTGCAGCTTGGCTAGTTTCTTTTGATGTTGTCATGATTTCTGAATCTTTGTAATGCTATGTTCTTGTGTTGGTTTTTGTGCATTTGGGGAGACAGTTACCTCTTCTGGATGTTACAGGTTTTCTTTGGCAGAAATACACCTTCACTATTTAGTCTAGCCTGTGATTCCAGATGGGCCAACTGGTAATGACCCCAGGCAGGCAGAGCTTGCTTTCAATTCTCTAGATGGTTGGGATGCTGCCTTTGCTTTGAGTTCGGGTAGAGCTAAGCTAGCTGGGCCCTCAGGTGAGATCACTAGCTGAACTCTGTAATTAGGTGGAACTACGGGCTGGTCATTGCAGTTTCCTCTGATCCGGCTGGGTCAAAGGGTGTATTCCTTGGCCAGGTGGTACTGTTACTTGAATTCTTCAGTTGTACAGGGTTGCAGGGGTTCCCTGGTGTTAGGTGGAGTCACTGCTCAGGATGAATGGGATGAGCTGATGTTTTCAGTAGAAATGTATGACTGAGGTTTGCTTCTTTGCCTAAGCAGGGCCTTAGGGTAGGCTTTGAGGTTAAGCTGAGTGCTGGTTAAAGTCCTGGGTGTTGCAGAACTAACCCTTGCTGTTTACCAAAATGTGCTGTGGTGGGAATCTCTCTCCCCAAGGTGGAACCTTCAGGTAGAGTTTAAGGCTGGGCCTGGAAGATGGCTCTCTAGGGATTCAAGCCAGACAGAACTTTTCAGCCCTTGGAAGCGACCATCTTGGCTTTGCAGGTGGGCTATGCTGTTTCCTGATACCTTTCATTGGCGGCTGCCACTGGCAGGTACACAGAGATATCACCAGTATCTGCTGTGGGCCCTGTCTCCTTGCTTTGTTCTAAGTGACTCCAGCTGGTCTCCCCATGCCATTACCCCCTAGCATTTCCTATGAAGTGAGATGCTTCCTGGGAAGCGTCTTAGAATGCTAGAGAAGCTAGATGTCTGCTTCTGCTTCTCTCTGCCCAATGTAGAAACCATGGGCCCTGAAACATCCTCTCTGTGCAGCACCATGCTGAATGAAAGGATGAAGGGAGAGGTAATGTGGTCAAAGTGAGACCATTTCTCTTACCCTTCCAATGCAGTCTTCATTCATTTCTGTTGTCTAAGCAGGTATCTCAGGCTTATTCCCAAGTTTTGGGCTTCTCACCCACATGTTCTTATCCATAGACACGTTGAAATTTTGGGGGATGATAGTAAAGCCTGGGACCACCTATTTCACTACTTTTGTCCATTTCTCTTTATTTACAATTTATCTTTTTCCTTATTTAGACTTGTCAGAGATTCAGATACGTATTTGGCCTGTCAGAAGAATTCAGTCCTGGATTTATTAATAAAATCTATTCCTTTTCTTCATGGCTTTTAATTTAGTCATTTCTAGTTTTATTTCTTAACTCCTTTGTCTTAATTTTTATTGTTTTAATTTTTTTGGCTGAATGCTTAGTTCCTCATATTTCTTGATAATAAAAGCAATTAAAACTATACATTTTTGTTAGTAAAGTCTTGGTTTCATTCCACATATTTTGATGTATAAATTTATTCAACACAATTATAAAAACTTTTTACCTTTTAACATTGTTTTCCCTTGTGGGGAATTGCTATTTGACAATTGACATAAGAACTCTAGTGGGTCAGATTTTCTGTGAACTATGATGAATTCCACGATCAATGCACATTTTAATATAAATATGTGCAAAGCTCCCATCTCCCTATTTTGCCTCCCCTCCAAAGTAAAATTAGTACAGATTTAGAATTTCATTGATTAAATATATCTTCTGAGTATTCATTTTTCCAAAAATTTTTTAGCAGTGGTTACTCAAAATCTTGCCATAATCACTTGTCATATTCACTAGAAGACTTAGATTTTGATCAAAATTTCTTTCCCCCTAAAGTCTATGTGGTAGAGCTTTCTTTTTGAATCGCCAATCAGTTTGTTCTTGGCATTAAACATTATCTTTTTGCATTAAAATTCTATTTTTTTTAAAAAAAGCTAATGATGAAAATTTTAGTTATAATTTAAATGTAATTTGCATGTACAATTGTCAGTAAGGAGTATGAAACATAATTATGTAATTTTTGAGATGTAGCAGATCCTAGAAACTCACCCAGTCCTGTGGTTGCCAACCATTCTGCATCTCCCACAGATGTTCATTGAGCACCTACTACATGCCAGATCCCATGTGCAGTCACTTCTGAATCCTCTCATCCTCCTACTTCCAGAACATAGGACTATGAGTTATTTGAAAGATGAGGCTTGATAGAGGGCTGGAACCAACTGCATTAAATGAACTAACATTATTGCAAAATATATTCTAGGGCTTTTACTCTAATAACAATCACTCTTGGAACCTCAGTACTATATTCTTGGAACCCCAGGAAGCCAGGTAACAACCCATAAATTTACCATCATTTTTCAGATGAGGAATGCAAGTCTGGAAGGCCAACTGACTTGTCCAAAGATGATGGAGGGAGGATGAAATATCAATGAAAAAAATTAAGTCTAAGTATAGAAATGCAAATATCTTTTTCTTTTTTTAAAAAATGCTTATCATTATTAAAAAACATTTCAAATGTGTCATCTCAAGTTTGAATTGGTTAGCTTCTTTTAGGGATATGGAATTTTCTGTCAACATGATTCCCCTGACCAGGATTAAGACATGGTCTTGTAAACTTGTGAAAGGGCATTATTCCTAAAAAATAGGCTTTCCAAAATAAGAGCAGCTGGAAGCCTACAGTTCACTGTTTGTGCCAGAGCAGTCATTTGATTACAGCAGGGAGCTTTCCCTCCTTTTTAGGGAGTCTGGAGAGTTGATTATGAAATCTTCTGAAAGGTATATGAGCAGGACCAGGCTAGACCTGGATTCCATTAGCTTTGTCTATTCACAAATAGTGGTTAGGATTAGGAGAGTCATAAATCTCTTATTTATTTTGCTATCAGAGACCTTCATATAACTTAGCTCTTTAATAAACGGGTTGAGATACTCAGCTAACTAAATGGAAAAAATGATAAATTAATATAAACACAGTGTTTGCCTTGTTTATCAAGTGCCTATCTGTGCTCGTTGCTTTCTGAACCCTGAATGCTGTTATTACAGGCCTTCCCTTTGTGCCTAGTAGCCCATGTCCGTTGGGAAACCTCCTTGACCACTGTCCTCTCAACCCTAGTTCCTTTCTGCAGAGTCTGGTAGGCGTTCTCCCTGGGAGCTCCACCATCTTGGAATGACACTGTGGCTTTCCCCTTTTATACCGTAACATCTTCCAGATCAAGGCATGTGACCTTTGATTCTAACCTCGGGGACCTGGTCTAGCACATAGCTGGTAACAGCTAGCTGGTTACAGGATGAACTCATGGGTTGTGAGCTCATTGATATCAGAGTTCACGTCTCCACTCCTAGGGTGTTAAATAGTCATTTAAGGATAGGGAGTGAGTGGCAATTCCCTTTGAATCTGTGAGCTGTATCTGGTATGTAGGAGATGATCTGATGTTCCATGAGTGGGAGGAAGGCTGTTCTGGAGTGATGGAGGGAAGCCTGCTCTGCTCACAGTGAGGATGCACTCACAGCAAGAGCAGCCTTTGTGCTTTGGCTCTAGGTGGTGGTCAGAGGCTATTGGTTCAAAGGCTAGGGTCTCTGAGACTGCTGGTCTACCAAATGGCCTGCATTGAAACCATTCCCTGAGAGCTTGTTTTGAATGTACATTCTTATTCTCCATCTTGAATCTGGATCACATCTCTGCCACGGTGGTGACAATCTATTGTTTATTCCTCTTTTTTATGGCAAGGTCCCCGGCCTCCAAGGCTCACTTCCCACCTACCCCATCCCCTGCTCAGCAGAATGGGGTGAATAAAACCTACTATGGCATCTTTGTGTGCTGGCGTGAGGTGGCGATGTGGGAAGCACTTTGTAAATTGTCAAGTGCCTGGCAACTGGGAGACATCCGACACGAGACTGCCATTAAGTAATTACACACATGGCAACGCTGACCAGCTGTGGTCCAAGCAGTCCATACAGTACCGAGCTTCCTAACTTGGTGTCATTTCAGAACTTACCTTCATGACTTTTTAATAAATGTATATCACCTGTACTGTACACAGGTTTGCCTTTCTTAATTTTTCTTAAGCTTTAAGTCAGTATACACATTTTGCTTAAATTTATTTAAGAAGGAAGTTGTACTTCAGTATTGTAAGTAGAAGGCCAGTATCACTTGACATAAACACTATAAAAATAAATTGAAGGAAAACAAAACAGTGCTATTAAAATGCAGCCAGACAACAGTGTCTGTTGGTGTCCCTGAGCCCAAGACCTGTTATCTTTGTGAAAAAGGGCAGAGAGCCAGTGGCTGGGAGGTTTTCGACATGGTATATCAAATGGACCTTTTCCTAATTAGAGGGCTTGACAGGAAACTGAAAAGGGAATAGCTTGTTCCCCCCTTGACCTTATGTTAAGTGTCAGCACCGCCTAGGACATCTCCATCAAGCCAGCTGGGTATGTCTGCCCCTTTGAGGGGTGCCAGTGAGTGCTGGGTTCTGAGACTCGAGGCCAGAGGTCTCCAGAGTCCTTGAGTGACCTGAGAGTACTTTCTCAGTCTACTCCTGTGTGAGTTCGAAGGTCGGGTGAGGGCTGAGTGCTGGAGTTGGGGGATTATAAATGACCCCTGAAGCCATCTACCGTCTTTGGGGGTGCAGTGCCTCTCACTGGGGTGGGGTTGCAGGGAGAGCAGTGTACAGTTGAAGGCATTGTCTTGTTGATGAGGAAGTTTGAGATCTGTCCCTTGGTCTTAGACCCAGACCCATCAACCAGGGGGCTGAGGTCACCTCATGCAGGTCACTGAGGTCTTCCGGACCTCTCCCCTCTCTATCACATCTATTCAACATGTTGATTTGGCATGTGGGAGGACCACAACACAGTGCTGGGGGATCCAAGGAGAGGATGCGGCATTCCCTCTCATAAGGAGCCAGCTCCTCCCCAGTGTGGCCAGGTAGTGACCATATGCCATGCACAGGCTCTGCGTCAGGCAGGGAAATCCAGTGCCTGAGGACCAGAGCAGAAGGGACCGCTTCTTGCAGGAGGCTTCGGACAGGGAAGCCTTTGTACCTCAAGCATGCAGGGTGGTGACCACCGGTGAGGCCAAGAACCGGCCTATCCAGTGGGAACCCCCTTGATTTGGATAGGGCTGGCAGAGGACAGAGCTGCCAGAAGCCAGTCACAACCAGGCCACATCTGGTGGAGTCCAGACAGCTGCAGGAAAGCTGAAGCTGAAGGGGGATGTCAGATGACAGAAGGGAAGGGCCGGGACACAGGTTGTTCGGCGCCAGCTTTGGGCTGAACAAGTGGGGTCTGGGCCTCCGGACTGAGGGCACTGCCCAGGGGCACCTCTGCCACAGTTGTAGTTCCCTTGAAATCCTGGCCACGGCCTGCTTTCCACACCCTGCTTCATTTCACTATGTGACTGATTTGGGCACACTGTGGTGGGGGAACACAGTCCAGGCTGACGGAAGACCAGTGTGAGCAAAGGTGCTGGTGCAGGAGAGCCTGGACGGAGAAGGGGCAGGGCTCTGGGGGTCAGCAGCAGTTCAGGCCACAGATACTCTGGATCTGAGGTGCCCTTGGCAAGGCAGAGTCCTGGATGTGAGCCCAGGCTCTGCCCACTGCCAGAGGCGTGAGCTCTGGCCAGATGCTCAGCGTCCAAGACTCACTTCCCACCCACCCTATCACCTGCTTAGTAGAATGGGGTGAATAAAACATACTGCAGTGTCCTTGTGCACCGACACGAGGGGACAGATGCGGGAAGTGCTTTGTAAACTGTCAAGTGTGGGAGACGTCGGACACAAGACTGCCATTTACAACAGACACAACCGCTCACACATGCAGGTCACTGCAGAAAATGCTCCAAGAGATGGGCAGAGTCAAGCTCTGGAGCAGGAACTTCCTAGAATGATGGAGTTGATGTGGGCCAAGCTGTGCTCAGGGGCTGAATTCCTCTCCCCTCTTCCTCCCTTTCTTCAAAGTCAGCCTTGTAGAGAACTTGCTGCACTCAGGCTTGGCCGACTCTGTGTGTGGGTGTGTGTTTTCAGGAAGAGAGTTTCTCTCCATGTGGCTCTGATTTATGCTGATACTGTCAAATTGAAAAATATAAATGGCTTGATTCCACAGAAAATCAATTTGACGATTTCTTTGCTCCCCACCCAGCCCTTGTCATAAAAAGTAATCATTTGGACACACTGGAAAAGTTAGGAATTACAGTGGGTGCCAATGTGTGGACCCTGCCTTGTCTTAGTTGTTTCCATTTTTTCCAGTTTCTTCTTGAGGACGGGGAGAGCATTAAAATGTTTATAAGAATATTATTGGCCAGCCCATGACAAGTACCATCAGGTCTCCCTTGGACAGAAGCTGTGTCCATGTGCAATCACAGAGTTGGAGGAAAGATGAAAAAGAAACAGAAAGTCTCCTATGTGCTTCTCAATTCTAAAGACAGATATCTAGGTTTCAGTCATATTCATTTTCCATCTAGAAGTCTGTCTTAGGGAGAAAACCCACACCCGAAGAGCAAGCCAGCATACCTGTGTGTTTCTGCACACAGAGAACTCTATTCTGTGATCTTTTTCTGCTTAGCAGAGATAAAGTTAATAGTATCTGCATTGTTACTGATCGGATAGATCTGGTGTTCAAACAGTTTACCTAGATGGAAGAGATATGCAGAATTGTTGAGGCTGTAAGGGACGTTGAAAGTTTATTAAAATATGAGTTACTTCCCTTGATAATTTCATTCTCAATTGGACCTTTAGAGGGAAGTTTCTTCTTCGTATAAGGAATTATGCAAATGTTTTGTTTATAGGGGATACATTTGGATTCCTGTGTCTTATTTTATAACAATTGCATGCTAAAACAGGCATCTCCAGCAGCAGGCCCCTCATAAACTTAGCTTTCTTTAACATACTTTAAAAGCAAATAATTTTGGTATTGTGGTCTGCTACAGACATCATTTGTAGTTAAGCCAGGATATTATTTGAGAACTGCAAAGCTCTCTAGGTATTACCGCCCTGTATAAACCATGTGTTAGAAAGATAGAAATTCAGTTTTGAAATATTTGTTAGACTGCTTTTGGCTTTCAGTCTGTGCCAAACATGTGCTTTGGTGACAGATGGAGTCATGCGGGCCCCTGAATGAAACACTTGATTGTGTATAGACTTTGTCTTCCAGCAGTTGGGTTAGAGAAGCTGGGAGATAAAGAGGATCCGATTGCTATGAGGTGTATTCTCCAGTGAGCATAAGATCCTTTTTTCCCCCTCAAATATGTCAGTAGGTTATTTGGTCTCAAATTCTGTGCCATAGAAAATAATGCTCTACACTCTGACTCGATCTAGAATAATTAAACATAAAGCATTCTCATGTTAACTTCAAATTCTGAAACTAGAACATTTTCCTAAGAATTTACTGAAACATACTGGCTTTGTGGGCCTGTAAACCACTCAAGGAAGCCTGGACCTAGGGTTGCCAGATAAAACAGAACTCCCAGTTAAATCTGATTTTCAGAGAACGAATTGTTTCTTAGTGTAATTATGTCCTCAGTATTACATGGGACATATTTATACTAAATTATTCATTGTCTATCTGAAATTAGATTGAACTGGAAGTTCTATATTTTTACTTGATAAATTTGATAATTCTACTTGGATCCCAATTTATGGTTTGCTCTCATGAACAGTGACTGTCAAAGAAAATTCCTTAGTGATGAAGGCTCTGTGAGTGTGCAAGTCCGTTTGGCACAGAGACGGAGAAAATCTCAGTCCAGTCCTCCTGTAGAATAAAAAGAGATGTTCCGTTAGAACAAAGCAGACGTAGATCGCATCTACTGCACTTGTGATTGGACTCAGTTCAATACTGTTTTCTCCCCATGTGCATCCATTCTCTCTCATCTCCCTCTTGGGTTTGTTCCCATGTTGTATAGGCAGAGCGGGGAGGTGAGGGGATAACTCGGAAGGGCATGCTTGGACCACTTCTCTTTCCGTATATGAAGCTTCTTTTCCCTCCCCCATCCTCCCACGTTAATGCCCAGATCCTACCCATTCAAAGCCTGGTGTTGTTGCCATCCCTGTTGTGAAGACATCCTGGACCTTCTCAACTGCAATCAGGTTTCTAGCCCAACTCCCATTGCTCTTAAAGGCGCTATCCCTTTCAGTCTGCTTTACTAGACTCTATGCTCCCTGAAGGCAGGATCCAGTCTAATTTAAGAAAACACCCAGGGAGGAGCCTCCAGGCTACTGACATTCAGAAGAGGTTTCTTTTTCTGTCTTTAACTTCTAATTAGCACTAATTGAGCACTAAATATACAGGTGCTAAGACAAAGGCTTTTTGCAAACCTTTTCCTTTCTCAGTTGCCCCAGGCGTTAAGCACCATGTATTTCAAGGTCCCACCTTTGGTGAAAGGCAGAGCTCACTGAAGTTGTCCTAGATTCCCATGGAAACCTGAAATGCTGTTGACTTTCAGTCTGTACCATCTGTACCCTATTTCTGAGCAACAGCAGCAGAGAATTCCTCACTGGATGTGTGACTCCCAGCCTCCAGTCTCAGGGCAGGGTTCAGGGTGACCTGGAAGTTTGTTTGTTTTAGGAATAAACCTGTTTAATATTCTTAACACATAAAGTTTCAAATAAATAAATTAGAGAAAAATTGATTAAAACCTGGCAATAAATATGAGCAAATAATCCCCAAATTAAGAAATACCAATAACTGATGAAAATATGAAAAGGTTCAATCTCAGTGATAAGTAAATGCAAATTAAAACAACGAAGAGGCTGGGTGCCGTGGCTCGTGCCTTTAATCCCAGCACTTTAGGAAGCCGAGGTAGACAGATTACCTGAGGCCAGGAGTTCAAGACCAACCTGGCCAACATGGTGAAACCTCATCTCTACTAAAAATAAAAAAAAATTAGCTAAGCATGGTGGTGGACACCTGTAATCCCAGCTATTCGGGAGGCTGAGGCAGCAGAGTCACTTGAACTCAGGAGGCAGAGGTTGCAGTGAGCCAAGATTGTGCCATTGCACTCCAGCCTGGGCGACAAGAGCAAAACTCCATCTCAAAAACAAAAAAACAAAGAAATTTGGTTTTTTTGTAAGTGGCCAAACATTATTTGTAGGGCTTTCTCTTTATAACGATTGGCTATTGGCCTGGTCATTGCTGAAGGAAGGGAAACCAGTCACAATTCAGTTCAGTTCCAGCAGAGAGGAAGAGGGATCCCTGCCTACGCCTCCACCCCTCCATCCTCGCTCCAGCCCTCATCAGCGGATTCACCTTGTTGATTTATGGCACTACACTGTATAATCAGAAGCCGAAAGGAGAAAAGCTGGGCACTTGGATGACATATCAAGTGCTCATCTTGCAGAGAAATGAAAATCCATTTAGAACAACTAATGCATCATTAGCATGGATTTTAAACCAAGGCAGTGTTCTCAGCCCACAAATGTTCTTACTCTGATAAAAGACCTGCCAGCCAGTACTGGATTGGGCCAGTTCCCTTGTCTGTAGGAATAGATCAGAATCAACATGGGTATTGTTGAGAGGCAGTTATTTAGAAGTTCCTAAACTGAACAGTTTTCTTTACTCTTTTGACTTCTCTATGTAAGAGGAAGCAAGGATTTAAACAGTTAAGCACACTGTTTAGTTTAAAACACTGAGAACAAAAAAATTCTAATTAGAACTCTTTAAAATGTTCCTAGGTCAGTCTATATGCCTGATAAATATCTGTCAAATTGAATCGAATTAAAAGTTCACCAGGATGCTAATTCTATGTTGTAATAGTTTTGTTTATCCTGTTTGACTATTTAAATTAGGATTGCCCATTTGGGTCCTCCAAATTCAATGGCCAAAGTCAATGGCTAGAAAATCAAAGGTTGGGCCAGGCACAGTGGCTCATGCCTGTAATCCCAGCACTTTGGGAGGCCGAGGCGGGTGGATCACAAGGTCGGGGGTTCAAGACCAGCCTGACCAACATGGTGAAACCCTGTCTCTACTAAAAATACAAAAATTAGCTGGGCGTGGTGGCATGTGCCTGTAATCCCGCTACTCAGGCAGCTGAGGCAGGAGAATTGCTTGAAACTGGGTGACAGAGGTTGCAGTGAGCCCAGACTGTGCCACTGTACTCCAGCCTGGTGACAGAGCAAGACTCCATCTCAAAAAACATAAATAAATACATAAATAAGAAAATCAAAGTTTGTAAAAATCATGTCAACACCTACCTCCAGATGGCCACACTTTTTCCTTGGCCATTGGAACTTAGGTAGGTGTCCCCTAACTTCGTGATTCCGATCATCACGGTGCTTGAAGTCCCACCTTATTCCTCATCTTACCTTATTCCCCACCATCATCCTGCCCAAGCCACTGGAATCCCTGCAATTGGGTGTCCAGCAGGTGGAGAAGAGGGGAAATGAACATTCCTGCTGTTGGGCATGGGACAGAGGATGTGTCCCTTCTTGTTGTCTTTTGGAATTCTGATTCTATTTTCCCAGAAAAACACATGAGGTTTCAGATCTAGAAACTATTGCCCATATTAGAAGTCAAAGTACATTTTTCTCATAAAGAAAATGAAATGTTCTAAACGGTGATATGAAAGTCAACTATATGAGTTAAAAGGCATTTAAGAGCTAGCCTTCAGAAACTAACCGAGTCTACAGAATATACATTTCAAATTCACATCATCAGCCTGTGCCCACTGCCTTCTGGTATGTAGCCACGTATGTGCTGGGCCTTAGCTTCCCCTCAGCTAACGTAGCAGGCATGGATCCTTAAGCAGAGAAGGAAATATCAGGCTACCATGATGACAATTGCTATTATGGTCCCTAGTTCTCTGTTCTCCTCTTAATTTGGCTCCTCAAGGAAGCTTTCCTGCAGGGTAGATAATGAACAAAATGTTTTAGATGAGGACTCTGGTTGACTTGGCAGTTCTTTCTCATTAAAAATAAGCAAATTGGAATTCTGGCTTATAAATAAGGCTCATGTGGATTTGGTTATGTGCATCCACCTGTGAGGGACCAGACATTGCCGGGTGAGGTAAAAGTCAATCACCTGTCAGAGTATCTGTGAGAACCAAGCCGTGGACCCCATCCCTGTCTCATCATGATCACAATGAGGCCATGGAAATTTTTAGTTTATTTGATAATAATTCATTGAACAAATACTTGCCTGCACATGAAGGTATAGCAGTAAATTTGACAGACAGGCCCTTACCTCTTGGTATTTCCTTTTTTTTTTTTTTTTTTTAAGATGGAGTCGCACTCTGTCACCCAGGCTGGAGTCCAGTGGCACGATCTTGGCTCACTGCAACCTCTGCCTCTTGAGTTCAAGCAATTCTCCTGCTTCAGCCTCTTGAGTAGCTGGGATTACAGGCATGTGCCACCATTCCCAGCTAATTTTTTAATTTTTAGTAGAGATAGAGTTTCACCATGTTGCTCAGGCTGGTCTCAAATTCCTGACCTCATGATCTACCCCGCCTCAGCCTCCCAAAGTGCTGGGATTACAGGTGTGAGCCACCATACCTTGTCGGTATTCCTGCTTTTAATTGAGGGGTGGTGGAGACAGGCAAAGAGGTAAATAAAGAAGATTTGATATTGATAATTGCTGTGGGAGGGAAAAAGGATGATGGACTGGGAAGCAGCTTGGGTTGGGAGGAAAACTAAGTAGGGAAGTCTCTCTCTGAGGAGTAACATTGAGCAGACAGTGGAATAACAAGGTTTAGGGCATGAGAAGGTTTGAGAGTAGAGTCTTCTATGCAGAGGGCATAGAAAATGCAAAGGCCATGAGGTAGGACACAGCTGACACTATTAAGGGGTCAGGAGGGTGGTCAGTATGGTTGTAGGAGAGAGAGCAAGATGGTGCTGTCAGGACATGAGGTTCCAGAACTTAGGAAACAATGTGAATTATACCCCAAGTGTTTCCTAACCAGCATGACTGTTTATCACATAGTAGGATTCTGAGCACAGATTCTGCAATGTGGCTGTCTGGGTCAGCCTCTTGGCTCATGATTTGTATGAACTTGGGCGAGTTGCTTAACTTCTCTGCCTCAGTTTCATCGTCTTTGAGATGGAGATATATATCATAGGGTTGTTAGGTTTAAAGAGGGTAAACTTATAAAGGATTAGAATGGGGCTTGCTTGCATAGCAATTGCTCAATTAGCATTCATTATAATCCATAAATATTTCTTGATTATGTAATCTATGCTCAACACTACATGTTTGCCTTATGAATAGTTCTCATTTATGTACTCAAGGCTTTATACAATCCATTCTTAGGCAGAGAATGTGTCCATTATGGGTCAGAGTTAGCCTGCTTAAAAGCCCTAGAGTGGCTGCCACTTCACTCAAATAAAATCCAATTTTACTGCCTTGAAAGGCCTGCCACTGTCTGGGCCTTGCCTACCACCTGGACTTCTTCTGTTCCCCGTTCTCTGCATCCCATCTCTCACTCCATCTTATGTACTGACTGCCTGGCTGTTCCGGGGTTTTCACATTCATGTTCTCTGATGGCAAACCTGTTGTAGATCTTTGCTCTTGTTAAATGTCCTTCTCCTTTAAGATTGGAAGAGGGAGAACGTGCAGATGACGAGGCTATCTAGAAGTATTTGGTTAAGAACTAGGAGCATCTTTTAGAAGACAAAAGAACGAAAACAAAGCACAAAACACCCAACTGGAGTTGTATAAGAGGACTCTGAGGCCGGGCATAACTGGGGAAAGACCTGAAGATTTTCCTGAAGATGGCCCTAGAATTTTTGGTTTGCAGCTTGTCCAAGCAACGTCCATCCCCCCTGCTGCAGTCTCGCCCCCTCGTACTGTGAGCGGACCTCGCTCTCACCTGAGAAGAGAAGATGGAATTCATGTTGGGCTCATGCTCCTCAAGGGACTAGGAATAAGTAGAACTGGCTGTGAACTAAGAATTACTAAGTTGTTTTTGAAAAATCTCAGCAAGCTAGTCATGGAATGAATGATAAAAGATATGGCTAGCGTGGTGGCTCCCAAGCGCTTTGGGAGGCCGAGGCAAGCGGATCACGAGGTCAGGAGTTCAAGACCAGCCTGACCAACATGGTGAAACCCCATCTCTACTAAAAAATATAAAAATTAGCTGGGCGTGGTGGTGCACGCCTATAATCCCAGCTACTCAGGAGGCTGAGACAGGAGAATTGCTTGAACCCAGGAGGCGAAGGTTGCAGTGAACTGAGATCAGCCACTGTACTCCAGCTTGCACACAAGAATGAGACTGTCTCAAAAAAAAAAAAAAGGGGAGACTCTGTCAAATAAGTCAATCACCCAGCCATGTGACATAAGAAAGGGTGATGAATGTGGACGGTATTGACAAGACCTGGATGATTGAAAATGTGTTGGTTTTTCACTGGAGGAATGAAGATTAAAAACCTTTGATTTTTAAACATGTTGAATTTGAGGTGGTGATGGTGACAAGACATTAGAATTAACATGTCCTGTAGATAAAATACAGACTGTGCTTGGGTGAAGTGGCCAGATGGGAAAATAATTGATTTGGGCAACATCAGCTTAAAAATTAATGAGTTCTCTGGGGAACAGTAAGGGTAGAGAGGGAAGATGGCCAAGAGCTGAGACTTGGGGAATGTTCAAGCGGAGGAGGCAAGACCTGGACAGAGGAGGGGAAGAAATCCAGAATCACTGAGTGCTGCCCAAGTGGGTGTGTATTTTGGCAGAAGGTGGTCACAGATACCCAGTGAAGCATCAGGGATGTGAGAGAATGTCCTTACAGGAAGCTAAGGCTTTAGTGCAGATGCAGAATGACTTGTTTCTCATTATTGTTTAATTCCATTTAATAAGTTTATAAGACTTAATGAAATATACAAGGTTCCATTCTTATTCTTTTGCTGTTAAGATCCAAAAATTATTCCTAGTGTACATTGTAATAGTTTCATTATTCCCTTACATCATTTCTTGCAAGGTAAACAGTGAAGAATTCTGACCCACCCCAAAAGTGTTACAAAGTGAATGAACGTATTTGAAATGCAAAGGGCTTGGGTTTTGCCATTCATTCCACCATTTGTATCATTGGGCAACCTTGAGAAAAACCTGACAACTCTATAGTTTAGTCTCGCAGTGTGTAAAATGGGATTAGTGTCCCATTGACCGCTAACGGGGGTATAAAAGTGTAAGTTACTGGTGTCAGCGACTTTGCTCCCCACAGCTGGGAGCACCACAGGCATGGACAGTTATGTTTATGCATAGTAGAGACAGCTCGTGCTTGGGGTATGAATCTATTTAGACATTTATGAGAAGCTATAACTAGCTTTCTTTGAATTTCAAAATGACATATAAAACATCTTTTCTGAATTGTAATTGTTCCATAGCACTTGATTGCTTCTATTTCCAAATGGCTCTGTCCTCTAGCATGCCCAAGGCTGTGTATCTGTGGTGCCAGAAGAACTATTGTTTTGTCATCATGAGTCCAAATGATTTTTTTAAGTTTATTTTTTCATCATAAAAGTAATATGTGCCAATTATAGAAAAGCCAGAAATACATGCAAACATAAAGAAGAAAAACATAATGAATTCATAGCCCCAGCACTCAAAGAAAACCAGCAAGAGCATTTTGGTGTATTTCTTTCCAATGACTGATTAGGAAAAAACAAAAATAACAGCCTAAACTAAATGATATCCACGTGTGATGGTTAATATTTGGTGTCAGCTTGACTGGATGGAGGGTTGCCTACATGGCTGATAAAGTATTGTTTCTGGGTGTGTCTGTGAGGGTGTGTCAAAGGAGATTGGCATTTGAGTCAGTGGACTGGGAGAGGAAGACCCTCCCTCTCCCAGGATGGGTGGGCAGCATCCCATCTGCTGCCAGCACGAATGGAACAAAGCAGGTGAAGGAAGGTGAGATGATCTGGCTTGCTGAGGCTTCTGACCTCCTCCTTTTTCTGTACTGGACGCTTCCTCTTCCTTCTCCTGCCCTTGGACATCAGACTCCAGGTTCTTTGGCCTTTGAACTCTGGGACTTGCACCAGGTACTTCAAAGCAGGCAGAGGAAAGCGGGATAAGCTTGCTTCCTGAGTCTTCTGACTCTCTTTCATCTTCCCGTTCCTCCTGCCCTGGGACATCGGACTCCAGGTTCTTCAGCCTTTGGACTCTGGGACTTACACCAGTGGCTTCCCAGGAGCTCTTGGACTTTTGGCTGCAGACTGAAGCCTGCACTGTTGGCTTCCCTGGTTTTGAGGCTTTCAGGCTTTGACTGAGTCACTCTCAGCTTCTCTGTTTCCCAGCTTGCAGATGGCCTATCGTGGGACTTCGCCTTGCAATTGTGTGAGCCAGTTCTTCCTAATAAACTCCCTGTTTTATATACACGTATTCCATTGGTTCTGGAGAACCTGACTAACACACCATGTACACATTTGCATCCATGATCTCATTTGATCCTCTTGCTGGCCCTCAGTGGCGGATGGTGTTCCATAGCCCAGCTGCGCGCATCAAGGATCTAAATAGCAAGGAATGCAAGTAACTTGCCCAGGATCATTGAGAGCATGTGATGGATGCAGGATGTATCCTCTGACTCAAAACACTATGGCTGCTTCTCCTACACCTGCCTACATCTTCGTAATTCAGCCTGCCAGCGTGGTAGCTGCAGTGTTAGGATCTGAGAGAAGTTGTGTTCTGTCTTGACATGGTTTTATCAATGTGTTTATGCACGTGTCACTTGGTGTCACCTTCCCAAACCAAGTGGCAGGTCTTCCCTTTCACTTTTCTGCCATCCCAGACCCTTGTAGCCAATGATGCAAAAATGTTAAGTTTTTATTTAAACTTGTTTCTGTGTTTTCTGGAGTATGCTGGAGTACTCAGAAGGCCCTTTCAGTTGCTAAAGAATCAATTATTTTCACATGCCTCTGCCTTTTTCTACTCCAGGAAACCTTGTCAGTGACAAGGTTTTAGCTTGCCTGCAGGTGCTACATTTTCTATCTGAGCAAATAGGAATGTCGGAAGAGCAGTGAATGGCAAACACACCAACTTTCTGGTATTCAGAGCCCCCGGTGATAACCAGTCATCCCTGAGCCTTTTGATATGTACTGAACTGCTCCAGAATGACATGATTATTCTTGCAACATTCAGATTAAATTTTAAAAGTTATTTTTAGTAGACTTCATTTTTTTAGAACAATTTTAGAGTGACAGAATTTGCAAAGCTAGAACAGATGGTTCCCAGACACCCCATGTCCTATTTCCCCATTCTTTTTTTTTTTTTTTGGACAGAATCTCACTCTGTCGCCCAGACTGGAGTGCAGTGGCACGATCTCAGCTCACTGCAATCTCCGCCTCCCGGGTTCAAGTGATTCTCCTGCCTCAGCCACCTGAGTAGCTGGGATTACAGGTGCCCGCCACCACGCCCAGCTAATTTTTTTGTATTTTCAGTAGAGATGGGATTTCACAGTGTTAGCCAGGATGGTCTCGAACTCCTGACTGCCTTGGCCTCCCAAAGTGCTGGGATCACAGACGTGAGCCACTGTGCCCGGCCTCATTTCCCCTATTCTTAACATCTTACTTTAGCATTATACATTTGTTACAGTTAGTAACCAAGTGCGTTTTTTCTGTTGCTCAGTCCCATCCAGGATACCTCATTACATTTAGTTGTCTTGTCTCCTTAGGTTCATCTTATCTGTGACAGTATCTCAGACTGTCCTTGTTTTTGATGATGTTGACAGTTTTGACGATTACCGGTCGGGTGTATTTTAGAGCGCACCTCTTTGGGAATTTATCTCTTGATTAGACTGGGGCTGTGGGTTTTGAAGAGGAAGATCACAGATGGAAGTGTCACCGTCATCACATCACGTCAAGGGTTGTAGCATCCACAGGACTTACCACTGTTAATGTTGACCTTGACCATCTGTCAGGTTTCTCCACTACAAAGTTACCCTTTTCAGCTTATCTTTTGCCATTGGTTCTTTTGGGGATCCTTCGCCTATGTTATTTTAAAATTGTATCACCTATTTACACTCAGAGAGCGTGCAGCTAAAATGAAAGAACTACAGCATTATTTGGTTAAGATTGTAAATGTAAATCTGAACCAATGAAATCTTGTCATTTTTAGGGGCATCATCACCATATTGCCCTGAAACAAGGAGCTGCTCAGTTCTGTAAGATTGTCTTTAGGCCTCGGATATTAAAGGGCTAAAAAAAATGCTTAATCAGTTTCAGAAGCCTTGTCCCTGGCTTCTTTGCAAATGGCCACCTCAACTTTTTGTTTTCACTTGGATTTTCAAAAGAATGTTTATCTTAATTCTACTTTTTGCACCTCGAATTGATTCTCCATTTTAAAGTTCATGTAGGTGCTGATAATGATTTCCCTTTCCAGCCAGAACTCCAGGTGTGATATTTAAATTTCTCTTGACTAATGATCTCATCAGAGTTTGTTTTCTCAATGGCCTGCGGGGCGGCTTAGGACAATACCCACTGGCATCCACAGAAACACTGGCCTTTTCGAATGATCAATAAGGAGTTGTTATTTTCACACCAGTTGTGTGGTTTGGTTAGACAGACACCGCCTGGAAGTCTAGCAACTTGGATTCTGATATCCTAGACTGGGTTAATGCATTAAGCTTTTCAAAAGTCCTTTCCATATTGACTTATTTGAGCTTTCTTAACCTATTGAGAATCCTAGCGGAGAGGTGCAGTTTTCATTGTGTAGACGGTAGAACCTCAGATGTCAGGCTTTGACAAAGGGAAATAAATCAAGGAGGAGTTAGGAGCAGGGTCAGGTCTTGTGGCTCCAAGATGTCCCCTCTTCACTGTATGTGTCTTAGAGCTGCTGCACCCATCTCCACCTCTTGTGAATTGAAACTTGTGGTGTGGGCATCAGGGTGGTGTGGACTTGGATAGCCTTTCCAGTTTCTCTTCATAAGCTACCAAAGGAAAGTTGGCCAGAGCAAGAATGGGGCAGGACTCCTGCGGGCAGCCAGGCTCTGGGTGACGTGAGGGGAGGATCTGGAGTCACTTTGAGAGGTTTCTTCTTTGCCTTCTTTCCCATAACCTTAAAATCTTTCATTGCAAAGATGATTGCCTGAGGAACTAGTCTATGACTTTTCTCTTAACCAGCCTGAATCAGGTCTGAAAACGACAGACTCAGACAAGGAGACAAGCAAAGTAGGCATACGCCTCCCATGGGAAAGCACAGCTGACGATCACGGCGGATAACCTTTAGAGATGGACAATCTAATATGTTTTTTTCCACTATGAGGCTGAAGCAAACTAGCCATTTTATCAAAGCTGCAAGCAGTGTGTCAAGTTACCCAGTGGCAAAAAGCTGAAAGTTCCTGCCCAGTATAATCTATCCACATTTTTTATTTAGGTAACTATGAGTTCTGTTGATGCCCAAATATATATTATAAAAGTAAAATGCATGCAAACCGTGTATTTTATAGGGTTGTATTTTTCCCTGGGTTTTTCAGGCTTGGATGTATTCATCATTCAGGTCCTGCATTTATAATTTATCAATAAGATCACTCTATAAAACACATTCTGATCCCTCACATCTGTGTATAATTTATTCTGTCTATTCCGAGCAGTAGAAATAATATTTTTATTTGCATCATCTAAAAGAAACACCAGTGTATAAATACATAAGAAAAGCTCAAAAGACGGTCCTGTGACCACGGATACTGCTGAGGGGATGTTGTAACCAATTAAAAAGCTGAGAGATGGCTTCATTATCCATGTACATAGATAATACATACTGTACGCAGCAAATAGTGGTTTCTCAATTTCTCAAAAAGGTCGCACCACCTCCTACAAGGGCTGCCACAGCCTGCTTCTAAATTCTCCTTTGAATATTTGCAAATAAAGCCTCTTCAAGGGAAACGTATTTGCCAAAAAGGGCTCCTTTTGGATTAAGATACTGGAATATGTAGGTGAACTAGGAAATGTTTCACTGGTTGGAATATTTTGCCTTCAGGAAACTAAATAACTTTGTCTTTCTCAGCCACCAAGAGCCTTGGAAGAAACAGTCCAGAGGCTGGAGGCTGTTCTTTACACTTGGTTTCTGCAGCCTCACCCTGATTATCTAATAGGAGGCTCCACCAACACCTCCCGAGCTTCCTCAAAGTCAAGGTGTGGAGTTACTGTCTCTCCTGCACCCCTCACTGCGGGAGCACGTGCAAACGGTTCAGCTAGGAGACTTGGATTTCACGCACCATCTCCTTCCTCCTCACACATACAGCTTCCCAAGGGAAGTCATTAAGTGCAAAGACTTTTCCTCCAGGTATCTGAGGCCTGGGTGAAAACCTTCCAGTCCTTTCGGTAGTGAGGCTGTAATACCCGTGTCAACCATCCCAACCTCCCCATTGCTGAGCCTGGGTTGGGGGTGATACAGGATTCTAGCTTTAGAACTCTTTCTCTGCCCAATTTCACAGACCCTTGGCAATAGGATTGATTTGTGATTACTCAGTGTAACAATTCACTTGTGTTGGAAACACAGCACTGCCAGGAGTAGCATATAATTAAACTGGTTTGTTTATGTGGAGAATATTTTTAAATGCTCATGATCACTTTCTTGACAGTTTTGGCTGACTTTCCAAAGATGACAACGATGCCCCGGTAACTCTCGGCGTGGTGTGGTTTTCAGCAGGTGAAGGGAAAGTTCAGATGGTTCTCCAGTTTTCACTCCATAATTGCTAGTACTTTAAAGCTGCCTTAATCCAATTCCAGTAATACGACAGCTCTCTTATAAGTTCAGTTAATTGTACTCTGTAGTCTGCCTCTGCAGGAGCTGTACAACTGGATCAGAACTCACTTTGTTTCTGTGCATTCCAACATGTGAATCCCATGGGCTCTTGAGCAAGAGACCACCCAGGTCTTGGCAAAGCTTCAAGAACGGTGCCGTCGAAACCGGCCGATGCGCCCCTCACACATCTTGTGATTTCCCTCGGGCTCACCTCGCTCTGCCTCATTTTATGGAAAAGGAAAGCCTTGTGCTCCCTCTGCTGCTGTCTGTCCTCATGGCTGTATGTGGGGCTGGATGCTTCTCATCGTCAGCTCTCAGCTTATATGCTTCCCATCCCCAATAAAAAGAGGGGCTTTCCTGGCCTGTCCTTCAGAAGTATCGTCCCCAGCCATTCTGCTGTCGACCTGTTTTTCTTCTTAATTTTTTTATTTTGAAATAATATTTGATTTACGGGAAGGTTGCAGTTTGAACACAGAGTTGCTGTGGTGCTGCTGTTTCTTTCACAGCGCTTGCTGCTCTCTGAAATGGTCTTGTTTCATCGTTCCTCTCCCAGTACAAGAATGCGAGTCCTGAGGGCAGCTTTCTCTGTGTCCCTCTCTGAGATGCACAGGACCCAGAGAGCCAGACCTTCTGGGATGGAGCTGTGTTCAAGAGATGAGGGTCTCAGCAGCACAGACAACAGGAAGCTGGCTCACTTTGGGGGTGCTGGCATGAAGAAGAAAGAATGGGCTTTTTGGATAGAAGGCACCAGGTCTAGAGTCACTGACAAGAGTGCCTGTCAGCAGGTAGACGTTGAATACTCGGTGAGTGAGTGAGTAAACATGTGAGACCCGGCTGGATTGCAGACCTGCAGCTGATGTGTGGTAGAGCTGGTGCTGTGCTGGTGCAGGATGCATCTTTCTCCAAAGCCTGCACTCTCCTGCCTTTGAGCACACAGAAGGCATGGGCTCAAGTGACAGGAGGAGGGAGACACACTTAAGATCTCCACGTTGCCAGTGGTTGCATCCCTGCATCCAGGAGAAGGAATTCTGATGCTTTCCATTCAGTGAATCAGCTCTTTTCACCTCCAGGCAGCCCTCCAAGGATGTCATAGATGTCACCATCAAAGCCAGCACCTCTGCTTGCCCTGCTAGAGCCCTTCTTGCTTGAATGCAGGTTCATCCCTGAAGACTCAGCCCATCCCCACCCTGAAGACCACACGCCCTGGGCCCACAGTCCCCTCCCTCCTTCCTTCCCTATGTGGCGGAGGGACGTAGCTCAACCCTCTCCCACTGACTGTATTTCGGACTTTTAGTTCATTCCTTTACCTTGTCCCCTTGGTCCTTAACACCTGAGAGTTTTAAATGCTTTGCAACCAGCTTGAGAATTTCTCAAAGAGTTTGTGTCAGACAGTGAATACGTGAGTAGTAATCCTTTGGTAACCTGAATATAACTGCAGACTTCCACATTGAGTATGATAAAATGGTGTGGATTTAAAAGTATTTGGGGAACTGTAAAATGTCTAGGATTAAAATTTCAATACCATTTGTGCCCAATAAATGTGAACTCTTTAGTAACTTAAAACTGTGCTATTATGACTCAGGTCTGAAAATTATGAGTCCTGCTTGAAGAAATGGGAATAACATGTGAGGGAATCTGGTCCCATCCTTCACCTTGAGGGATATACTGTGGTTGAACCAAATAGCAGGAGCATGACCTCATAGGAGAGAAAGCCCAAAGAAATTACCGTATTTGTTGAGAAAGTGATACACCCTCCAGAAGAGAAAAATGTTATACTTTCCATTAGGATTGTTTATGGAAATGGGGCTAAATTGAACCTGTGTCGGTATATTAACTGGTTCAACAGACAGGACCCCAAGAAACAAGATCATATAATAGTTTATTGAATGACTTGATTTTTTTAAAACATAAACCAGTCTAGTCGTCTGAACTGGAAAATTAATTTTGTCTATAGAATCACTTACTAAAGCATATAAAATTAGACTCCGTAAGTGCAGAGAGGAGAATTGGCATTGTGTTTCACAGATTCGCTGGGATTTGAATAAATGGATTTAGTCTTAATACAGCGAAAGCCTTGAGACTTTTAATACAGAGCAGATCTTGAAGTATTAATTCATCATTTCAAAAAGTCACTTTTGCATTTGTGTTGCTTGCTGAAGGACTGAATTCTGTATCTTGTCTATGATAATACCCTAGCATGTGTTAGAGGTCTTGAAGGAACAAATTAATTAACTTTTGTTTTCTTTAAGTTACAAAATTTTAATGGTTAGATTGACAGAGAATTCAGCAGTTTTAACACTTATCATGATTTAATGGGTTATAGTGTTTCCCTGGGCTTATTCAACTTCCAAATATTTTCACTGTGTCATTGATGAAATAAGCTTCTGATGCCAAACTCTTCCTGACTAGAGTGAAATATGGGACTGTTTTCCTTTTGATTCAGGGATGAGCTTATGGGACCAGGGAGGAGCTTTCGAAGTTGTCAGTGCCTCTCTTCTGGATGGAGACCTCTGGATCCCAGCGGAGAGCTTCGACTTCAAGGTCAGTTCCTGTCCTTCTTTTCACAGCTTTGAGACTGCCAAAACTTTTCAATCACATTAACTGCTTTGGTATTCTTTGATTCAAGTGTTGTCTCTACTCACATTAATGCTAACTGTATCGTTATAGAATGGAAGCTTTATTCTTAAAGAAGATAAAATGCAAACCAATTTGATTGACAGTGCTGATGAGGGATCGAACATGATTTGCAAATACTGAAAATTCATTTTTAACAAAAACCAGGGTTTACAATCCCAGATATACAACTTCCATGTTCAGTTTAGCTGAATGATAGGTATTCTTCTATATTTATGTCTATTTAATTAACATTTTTCTTGAATTGATTATTGGTAGAAATATATTTATGCAACTTAAAAACCCATTTGTCATGAGTTTTAATGCAGTCTAAACTTTGTTTACTTTGACATATTTGATTTGAGCCTTTTATGCTTAAAAGAATATAAAATGATTGAAAATAGTGATTAAATTTAATATTTTGTTGCATTTTATCTGATAAACTGAAATGACTTTCTTAAATTTCAGTGCTTGTAGGAACAGTTGGAAAGTGATAAAATCTATAGAAATATGAGCTCTTTGGAGAGATCATACAGATGGCTTGGTCCTTGTATTATATAGAACAATTTTTAGATCATTTTTCATAAAAGAAAGCAGATTTGTTGAAGAGCAGTTGAGATTGTGAAAATCCTCTGTCACTTCCTGGAATGGTTGCAATGGGCCACCTTTATGTGAGTAATGATAAGGTGATTTACATCTAGAGAGCTCACCTTGGAAACTGAGCTTTTAGAAAGGCTGATGGTTTGATTAAAAGACCCAAATGCCAAATGTGCATGTTTTTCTAACATTGTTGTTTCGTGGACATTGTTGCAAATTGAATATACAAAGTACAAGTTAAGCGTGGTGGTGTTGATGACATTTTCTGAAAGAAAAGCTTAAGATATTAAAGAAAATTTTGTCATGCTATCGGTAAGCAAAATTAAAAACATAATAGATACACAAAAAGAGGAGTGGGCTATTTGCTATAAAGAAAGTTTATTTAAAATATTTGTAGACATGAATAATATAAAAATGTGGAATAGTCTGAAGTTTCTTGGTTGGTGGGAGCCATTATGTGGACTTTCCCTGGGGGTAGAGTTGCCAGATTTAGCAGGTTAGAAGAATGCCTGGTTAAATTTGGATTTCAAGTAAACAATGTATTTAATTTTAGTGGAAATATGTCTCATGCAATATTTGGGACACACTGTTTTTTTTAAAAAAGTATTTGTGGCTTATTCGAAATGCAGATGTAACTGGATGTGTCCTATCTTTTGTCTGGTAACCTTCCCTGGAGGGAATTGTAGGGACAAGCTGCTGAGGGCTATGGGCCTGCCCCTGGGGTGGACCGGTTCAGGTCTTCTCTGGTTTTTGACCCCCAGCTTTCTCCTTCTACTCGCCAGCCACCCGGCAGCCATCACAAGGTGTGTTGGAGGAGAAATTGGCACAACTCCTACTGGCCGAGCTTGACCTGATGATTGTGGGTCATGAGCATCATCGTTTAGAAAACTAGGAAAAACCATGATTATTACGTAACTGTCCCAACTCTTCTGGGTTTCTGCCTCAGGAATGAGAGCCACATGGGTGATAGGCACTAAAAGAATTCCAGGTTCGTGACATTTTGTAAGGGCATGGGGACCTGGGTGAGGTGGGAACAGCATTTTGTTGTAATGCCAGTAGACTCATCTCAACATGTAGCTTATAGCATCAGTATATGGCCATATTATTACAATATGAACTCATATGTGGGGGGTAACCCCAAAAGCTTGTGTGAGAAGGGGTACATGTGAATGTCTGTTTTGTGTGTGTACCTGTTTGCAGGAGTTCTCTGTGGGGAGGACGTGTATACATGCTGTGGGAATAGGCATTCTGGTCAAAAGTGTGTATGTATGTATCTGTCCTCAGTGTCAATAAGTCAAGATTTTCATTCTGAACTGCATCATGACGTGTATCTTCAGTATACAAGGCATACTCATGTTAAGAATATTTTTGCAGAACAGTGGTGCCTGCCGTGCCTCAGAATACAGACTTTTAGATTTGCTTCTCACTCCCTGCCTCTTTCTATTTGGCCAGTTTTTAACTGAGCACCTGTTATTTTAACTGAGCACCTGCATGCAGCCCATGCAGAAGGCAGACATGCTTTCTGCTGCCTGCAGCTTACATTGCAGTAAGGGAAACACAAATAAATTCAGGTTGCGATAAGTGTTCAGAAAGAAACAACAAAGTACTCTAGGGGCCAGCAGGGGCGATGGATTTTGATAGGTTGGCCAGGAAAGCCCTTTCTAAGAAGGTAAGATAATTTTTTCACTAAGTTCTAAAGAGCCAGTGTGTAAGAGGCTGGTGTCAGGGAGCAGGGAGGAGGCAGGTGTGTCTGGAGCATGGAAGATTAGACAGACCTGGGGTGATGCAGGAGCAGCAGGGGCCAGGATTCCCTGGTGGGCTCCTCCGCGTGTGACCTTGCTGTGGAAGCAGTAGCCTGTACACAATGGACATTCATCCTGAGATGATGACGTAAACTGTGGCCTTCTTTCTCTGATAAATATTCTGATTTTATCTGACTTACCAAACCGTAACATTAATTTTTTGTGACTATTTTTCCCCAGACATGTAGTATTCACAACGGTAAAGTGCATTCCTTACTTACACAGAAATGCCTAGCTCTTTTATTTCTTATTCTTATTTATTTAATTTTTGGGGGGAGGCAGGTCCCCTTTGTTGCCTAAGCTGGTCTCGAGCTCCTGGGCTCAAGCGATCCTCCTGTCTGTCTCCCAAAGTGCTGGGATTATAAGCATGAGCCACTGTGCCCTGCCAGAAATGGCTAATTCTTAAACATTTTATCTGATGGCCATGATGTGTCCAGTAAGCCAGAGCTGGAAGTTTGGACTGCAGTTTCTGGTTGGGAAGGCCATGGGAACCTAGAGAAAGGGGGCCTCAACTTACAAGTCACATCCTTTCTGGCTTTCTTCCAGACCAATTTCCACAATTGTTTTCCTAAAATGAAAGTCTAACTCATCACGATTTTCCTTGAAGCCGTCAGAGATGTTCCTCACATCCACACCCTAGAGTGTGAAGACAAACCCTAGGCTTGGCATGAAAAGCACATTGCTCTGTGACCCAGAGGCACTAACCACTGCTCCACCCCATGGCCCCGGAGCGCTGACCTGTCCCTCAACTCTCTCTTCTTCATCCTATGGCACATAGCATGGGGCCACCCCTGTGACCTCAGGCAGCCTGGTCACCTGCCCTGCTGTGCTTTGGGACAGAGTTCCTAGGGGTAACAAGTTCCTGGGGATTCAATCACTCATTCCCAAATCTGGATGATGTGCCTACTGTGCACCTGGTGCTGGAGCTGCATCTCTGTCCTGAGGGTGGTCAGGAAAGGCTTCTCTGGGGAGGTGACATCTGAGGGTGACCTGAGCGGCACGAAGGGTGAGCCTGCCATGTGGAGATCTGGGGAAGAGCATCCAGGCCGAGGGAGCAGCGAGCAGAAGGCGGCAACAGCAGGAGGGAAAGAGGGAATATGCAGAGAGGGCAGCAGGGCCCAGACAGGGTAGAACAGCCACAGGAAGGTTCCCTGTGCCTTGGAGCAGGGCGTGCAAGTGAGTTTTAACAGTGACCTCTGACGACTGTGCACAGACTGCAGTGTGGGGCCCCGGATGGAAATAAGGAGCGCAGTGGGGAATCCGGTGCAGCTGTCCAGGAAGGAGAGGGAGGTGTCCATGCTCTGACCGTGGACAGAACGAGAAGCGATTGGACTGGAGATCCAGTCCAATTGAAGGGAAAGTCCACTGGACTTGCCAGTGGATTCAAGATGCTAAGGACAACCCCTGTGTTTTGGCCCTGGCTACATAGGTGGGAAGAGCTTCCATCATATAAACCCCCAAAGAGAAAGGACCTCTGTCTAATTTGGTGTTCACCACGTCATTGACTTACTATGTATACTGGTTCTCAGCCTAGCTGCATTTTAGAGTCACCCAGAAACTTTTTATAAATAACAGCGTTCAACCTCCAGTTGTTGAGAGTTAGATTAAATGGTTTGGGGCAGGCCCACGCAGATTTCTCTTTTTAAAAAATACTCCCTGGTGATTTTAGTGAGCACCCAAGGCTTAGATCCACTTGAGGAAATTGATGCTGCATCCAGTGCCAGAGTGCTGGTCAAGTCGATTCGGCTGATTTAGGCAGAATTACTGTCAGGTTCTCTCTCTTTCTCTCTGAATGGGATGTTAGAATGTCCTTTCCAAATCAAGAATCAAGTCATCACTGCCACTGACAGTTTAAAGAGCAGAGGAACAGAAAAGGATGAGATCTTGTGTGTGTTGGAGAGCTTGCAGGTTTTTGTTCGCTGGTTGTTGTCTATAATATAGGGATGAGCTTATCTGTATTCCCTTCCTCTAAGGGTCACTGTAAGAATGAGGTGAAACAATGGCCGTAAAATACGCCAGAAACTTAACACTACTACAGAAATGTAAGGCGACGCTGAAAGTTTAAAGTGTCCTTAGGAACCAAGCTCCAGTTTCACGTCTTGAAAAAATTAACTGCGGAACCAGGGAAGATGTGTCAAATGTGATTGATCATGAGGTGACCTCACTCGAGCTCAGCCTTTGAATGCTCCAGGAAATGTCCGATTTCCAGCTTTCTTGAGTGAGAATGAAGTTATAGAAATAGTATGGAAAAATAGAAGGCAAACCAATCAGAACATGAAACTAAAGCTTCCCTAAGCATATGGCAGGCCTCTAATATCAAATAGCAGCTAATTAAAAGGACAGAGGCACATTCTACTTCATACATTTCCATTTGCCCTTTTTTACAACCGAGAAAACTGAGCCCCGCTCTCCCTTCCAATAGCCATCTCCGTATTTCCCTTCACAACCAGGTTTCCCGGAAAGGTGGTCCACACTCACTCGCTCACTCATCTCCCCCCAGTTCCCTCCTAACCCTCGGTAGCAGCTCCCGTTCCCAACACTTCACTGGAACGGCCTTTGCCAAGGTCAGAGATGGCCTCCTAATTTCCAAAGCCAGCACACACCTTTCACTATCTTACTCCAATTCCCTCTTTTTTTTTGATTTCCTTCCTTCCTTTGGGCTCCTGAGACCCTGTTCTCTTGTTTCTTCCCATGTTTTTGTTCTTTTCATTCCTTTTCCTGGCTCTGTCTCTCACTTCTCTGCTGAGAAGCGGCCCACTTCTGATGAAGGGTCCCGCTGGCGATGTCCCTCTCGTCTATGACCTCATGGTCTGCTTGCACCTGAGGGCTCACATGAGTGACAACGCGAGTGAGAGCTGCCACATGTGGAGTTCCCGCTGTGTGAAGTGCGGTGTCAGGTGTTACGAATGATAGCTGCGGTTTTTGTCGCCTTCATGCATTGACTTAAGATCCAAACCTCTCCTTCTGCTTTGACCTCTGGGATTGGATCCTCTGCTTCCAATCAATTACAGGTACCTCCAGCTGAAAGTTCCCAATTATGCAAATGTACTGTGCCCCAAGGTAGACTCAGCCTTTCACTTAATTGTCCCTAGAAGATGAGGTTGTCATCTTCCTTCTCCCCTCAGATAGTAAGGTTTGAAGCCCGTCTTAAATCTACTGGCCCAGTATCCTGACGTGTACTGCTCCTCTCTGCCCTCTACCACCACCTTCATTAGTCCTCTCTTCTATGAAAGGAGGCAGGTTGCTCAGTCTAAAGGACAGATAGAGCCTGTTCCCTTCCTGCTTTCCAGTTCTTCAGAAGTCCCGGATGACACCTGAATTCAAAGCCAGGCTTCTTAGCATGATGCCCATGGGACTGGGTGGCCTGGGCCGTCTGGACTCTAGAGCCCCCACTCCTACATCCCAGCAGTGGAGCTTGTCAGGACAACCAGCTGTTTAAATAGGCCATGCTCTTTACCAACATGCTTGCACTATGCTCTGTCCCCACGTCCCCCTGACTCCCTGAGTCCTTCTCATTCTGGAAGCACCACTTAAGCACTCATTCTTAAATGGCACCTTCTCTTTTGAAACCTACCCTGAACCCCTGGCCTCCTGGCCAAATTTGTCCTTCCCATACCTTTGTCTTTGTAAGTCGTACACATCTCTGCGACGTGCAAGCATAGACACACACTTAATTCATGCAAATTCGGCCTTGCACATGGCAGGAACAGATGCTGCAGAGACACAACTTAAGTGACGTAGGTGATCACATCCCCTTGGATCCCCAAGGAGCATGTGGGCATCTGCTGTTTCCTTGGTTCCCTCTGCCTCTCACAAGGCAAGCTTCATACTTCCTGAGGGCAGTTCTAGTTCTTTCTGTTGGATATCCTGAAACAGCACAACCCCTAAAATAACCCAACTCAACTGTAAGCCCCAGTTATCAACCCAATAAATGCCCCAGTGCGCTGTAGAGAGGAAATGCTGAACCTGTGTAAAAGCGTGAAAGCTGTGAGGTTTTCAAAGATTAATTCGGACTATGCTTTGGGTGCTCCCTCTACCTTCTATCCTGACCTTAGACCCCAACCATGCATGATTTGGGACTCACACAGTGCCGTCATTATTAGGTTTTTTTTTCTTTTTGTTTTGTTTTGTTTTGAGACAGGACTTGCTCTGTCTCCCAGGCTGGAGGGCAGTGGCGCAATCACAGCTCACTGCAACCTCCACCTCCCAGGTTCAAGCGATTCTCTTGCCTCAGCCTCCCGAGTAGCTGGGATTACAGGTGCTTGTCACTGCGTCCAGCTAATGTTTGTATTTTTTAGCAGAGACTGGGTTTCACCATGTTGTCCAGGCTGGTCTCGAACTTCTAACCTCAGGTGTTCCCACCGCCTCGGCCTCGCAAAGTGCTGGGATTACAGACGTGAGCTACTACGCCCTGCCTGTTATTAGTTTTTAATCCCTGCTTCTCCCAGCCAGCCTGCGCCCTCCCTCGGGGCAGCAGCCACAGCTCTGTGCTGTTCCGCCTTGGTGCAGTACTCGGCACAGAGTGAACTGATTGCAGGACGCTTGTTGACTGACTCTGAGACTTTCCCTGTTCCTGGATCCTGAGCCTCCCTCATTTCTGTAAAGAGTCTGCAAACCACTCTGACTACCACAACTTTCTAGATGTTTCCTACCTCCTTTTGGCAACTCTGGGTCCCTTAAAGTCACTGGGAGGCGTCTAGCTGATAGAATGCTACGTTCTTCACTTTAGTGCTATGTGGCGTCTTACCTGGAACACCTCCCCAAGTGTGGCTCTGTGCCAGGAGCAGTGCTGTTACTCCACATGGGTGGGTTGATGTGGCCGGACCTATAGGGAATGACTTTCCTCTTCATCTAAGGGATTATTCCGGTAATTGCAGGAGTTTCTCAGGCTAGACCGTAACATGTCCAGCTTGGCTGAGTAGACTCAATAGTTAGCCTTTCTGACTTACGAAGTATCCGTTTTACATTAGCTACCAAGCCAGCCAATAGTGTTTCCTCTCAGGAATGTCATGACCAAAACACCTACTGTTGAGCTATGGAGTAGGTATCCTCATAAGACATGCATCGTGGTTCATGGCTGGAACACTGTTTCCAGACTGTGTGGGTTCCTGGTTATGGTCTGTCTCACCCAGATTCTTACCTTCTGTGGGAACCCCAACCCTGCCCTTTGCCTGACACTCCCCATGAAGCTGTGTCTGCCACACAGGAGGCTGCTGGAGGCCCCAGCTCCTGCACCAGGCCTCATATAACCCACCATTATGGGGAGAGGATTTGGAGAGGTAAAAGCTGGCGCCGTTGTATCTTGGCTGGGAACTCAACTATTTCAAGAATCACTGCCAGGCATGGTGGAAGGAGAAGAACGATAGATGTTGGAACCTGCAGAAACGATTCGCACTCCGTCTGCCTGCTGTGTGGCGTTGGGCCTGTCATTAGCCTTTGTTTCCTTAGCTGTAAGGGAGATGGTGATGGTGGCCTTGTGACCTGATGCCGTGCCTTACGCGTGCTGGCTACACAGCAAATGCCAGCCTCTCTCTTGTCCCTCCCTCGGTCCTCCTATCACTGCCCCAGGACTGAATAAGCCTTTGCCATGTGCGGGGGGAGGATGCTGGCCTGGGAGTTCCTGCATGTATAGCAGCATCCCTGCCTCTACCTGAGTGATGCCAGCGCCACCCTCTTTTAGTCACAGGTGTCGCCAGCATTGCCAGGTGGCCGCTGGGGTGCAAAATTGCCCCTGGTTGAGAACCACTACCCAGTGAGAAAAGATGAGGAAGGAAAGGAAACTGGCAGTTACTGGGACCCCCCTCTTGGCCTTGGATGGAGTCAGACTGGGGTTCTGCAGATTTGTCTGGGAAGAGCTAAGCAGTAAATGTATTCCGCAGTGCAGGTCACAGTAGCACCCGCTGCAGCGACTCAACTGGACTGTTGTGTAAAAGCAGCCGTCGCTAATATGTAAATGAATGAGCGTGGCTGTGTTCCAGGAAAACTTACTGGACGCTGAAATCTGAATTTAGTATCATTTTCATGTGTCATGAAAAAATCTTCTTTTTTAACAATTTGAGAACATGAAACCAGTCTTAGCTCGCAGGCTGAACCAAAGCTGCAGTGCCCTGGCTTTGCCTGAGGGCCATAGTTTACAACCCCTGGGCTGGATTCCATGGATATCAGCTCCCTGGATGCCCCCAGCATCCCTGCCAGGTGGATGTTGTTGTGCACATTTGCAGATGAGGATGCTGAAGCCCCACCCCACCCCACCCCGGAGGTAGAACGTTAAGCCAGAGGACTAGTGTCTGGGCCAAGGCCTGTCAGATTGAAATCCAGTATTCTTTGCAGAGTGCTCCGCTACCTTTCACAAAAATCTAACTTGCTTTCCCCTGTGTATCGTATCAGGGCTGCTTCATAAATCTTGACTCCAGACAGCTGAGGTCACGGTTCAGGGGGCAGACGTGGTGAGCGCTCGCCAGCGCTCCCTCCCTGCCGGTCTTGCCTCCGAGGGAGATCTGGCTTTCTTCAACGAGATGTGACTGTTGCCTCCCAGCGCCCTGCCAGGGTCTTTCCTGTTCACTCTTCCTATTTGGCCAACACACAAAGAGGAGAAAGCAGGCCAAGGTATTGTGCTTGTTTCAGCTGCGTCCCTGGCTTAGGGAGCTCTCACTCAACCAGGGAGGGGTTCTGTATTTCCAGCAACGCTCACCACCCACTCGCTCGTTTCTTGTGACCTCTTAGCAAGCCCTTAATATCATACTTTCTGAATTGTTTTTATTGAATCGGGTTGTCTTACAGTTTCTGTACCTTTTTCTTCCCCTACAAGCTTCTGTCATCATCATGGAACTGGGTCCTTTTGAAAAAAAAATCATATTTTAAAATAACTGAACAAATTTGGATAATGCAGGAGAAGTCGTGATTTACCTTCTTTAGACAGAAATTGTGAAATATATAGTCCTGAGTAATACTTTGTACATTTGACTGACATGTAGGGCTTATAGTTGCTTAATATTAGGAGAGAAGGAGTTTGATGAATTCTGTTTTCAGTTGTACATTTGCCCAAGGACATACAAATGCCTGCTGTCTCTGAGATCCAAGGTCAGGTTCCCAGGAAGCAAGGATGAATGGGACCCAATCCTGTCCTTGAGAAGCTCACAAATGGTCATAAATTGAAATAAGTACTTAAACAGATATATGGGATTTAAAAAAATAAACACCTTATTTTAAAACAGTTTTGGATTTATTGAAAAATTGCAAAGACACTACAGAGAATTTTTATATATTGCATACCTTGGTTTCCCATTTTTCACAATTACCTTTGTGTAGTTCATTTGTGACAATTAATATTTTTTTTTCTTTCTCAGCCTGAATTTTTTTAATGAGAGAGAGAACATTCTGAAGATTGAGGTCATTTAGAAGAACATAAAACTTCTAGAAAGGATTAGGATTCTAAAATCTTACTTTAAACCGAAGAGCTTATCTTGCCAAGCTATTTAATGTGTATTAATGTTGCATTTGATTATTTATTTATTTATTTATTTGTAACCCGTCAGTTCTCATGAGATAATGTTGTGTTTTATAATTTCATGCCACAGGAAAGCTGAGGAAGCTTGTCTGTATGTTTACCGTGGAATTTCTCTGTAGTTGCAACAGATAACCAGTGAGGACCGTTCCTTAATAGTTACTCAGTAAATAGTTGTGATGGCAATGAAGATGTTTTTGTTCAACCAAAATTTAAAGTTCAGATTGTTTAAAAATCCCATTCTTTCCTTAAAAAGTGAGAAACATTTTTATACTTACCCTGACGGTGCCTGCAACCATATCTGTAAAAATCATGTTAAAATAACACTTGAGTCCTGCACCCTGGTAGAACGTAACATACGCCTGTGTGGAGAGCCGCCGTGGGAGGGTTTTCCTCTCGGATGTATTAAACGTGCTCTTGATTCTCTTGTGTCTTGCACATGTTCTTGAGAGTGTAAAGAAGACATGCATTGTTGGGGGTGCACGCTAGTGTTTAACCAGCATTTTTTATTACCAGCTGCCTGAAGAGAAAAATTAAATGATTTAAATTTAACTTCTCCCTAACAAGAGAACTTGAACACTAAGGAATCAGATTTTATTGGGTTGTGCTAAGCTGAGCTTTGGAGGGTAACAACCTTTGTAATATCTAATAATTTTCCTACCCTTCCTAGTACCAATTTTGCTCATCCCCATTGAGAGTACATGGTGGGCACAGCACATAAATGGTCAAAAGGAAACAGGTGTCTCTCAAGATGGCATGTATTTAGAGAAATCTGCCCATTGGTAATTTGGGGCAAGGAAGAGTCAACGTTGATTCCCACCCTTCCATCCTCCCAAGACTGCTCTTGCTAGATCTTTAAAAATAAGCTTTTTATATAAGAACAATTTTTAATTTATAGAAAAATTGCAAAGATAGTATGGTTCCCATGCACCTCACACCAAGTCTCCCTGTTACTACATTTGTTGCAATTAGCAAGCCCATATCAGTGGATTACTATGAGCTAATGTCCATACCTTATTTCGATTTTCTTAGCTTTCACTTGATGTTCTTTTTCTAGCCGGGTTCATCTGGGACCTCACATCATGTTTAGTGTCGTGTTTCTGAAGGCTCCTCTTGGTTGTGGCAGTTTCTTGGACCTTCCTTGTCCTTGATGACCTAGACAGTTTTGGGGAGTAGTGATCGGGTGTGGCATAGACTGTTCCTCTGCTGGGATTTGTCCAGTGTTTTTCTCATGATGGGACTGGGCTTGTCTGTTTTGGGGAGCAGATCACAGAGGCAGAGTCCTGTCTTGTTATACCATACTGAGGGGATGCACTGTCCTTATGTCTTATTTGTGGATGCTTCAGCACCTGGCTGAGGTTGTGTTTGTCCGGTTTCTCCACCAGTAGCTCCTTTTTCCCCTTCCCATGGTGTGTTGCCTAGAAGGAAGTCACTGTGCACATCCCACACTTGAGGAGTGGGGAGTTATGCTTCACCCCTGGAGCGGGAGGTAGCTGCCCCCATTATTTGGAATTCTCGTGCATGTGAGATTTGTCCGTGCTCCCTATTTATGTTTTTAATCATTTAACCACATTAATGTGGTCTCATGGGTATTGATATGATTGGTAGTGTATCCACCCAAATTTTGAATTATAATTCCCATAATCCCCACCTGTTATGGGAGGGACTCTGGGGGAGGTAATCCAATTACAGGGGTGGGTTTTTCCGTGCTGTTCTCGTGATAGTGATTAAGTCTCACGAGGTCTGATGGTTTTATAAAGGGCAGTTCCAGCTGGGTGTGGTGGCGCATGCCTGTAATCCCAGCACTTAGGGAGGCCAGGAGGGTAGATCACGAGGTCAGGAGTTCAAGACCAGCCTGGCTAATATGGTGAAACACTGTCTTTACTAAAAATACAAAAATTACCTGGGCACGGTGGCAGGTGCCTGTAATCCCAGCTACTCAGGAGACTGAGGCAGGAGAATTGCTTGAACCTGGGCGACAGAGGTTGCAGTGAGCTGAGATTATGCCACTGCACTCCAGCCTGGGTGACAAAGTAAGACTCCATCTCAAAAAAAAAAAAAAAAGGAGTTTCCCTGCATGCAGTCTCTTGCCTGCTGCCATGTAAGATGTGTCTTACTTCCCTTTCACCTTCCACTATGACTGTGAGGCCTCTCCAGCCATGTGGAACTGTGAGTCAATTAAATCTTTGCTTTAAAAATTACCCTGTCTTGGATATGTTGTCTTTATTAGCAGCATTAGATGGACTAATACAGGTATTTATTTTATACTTTAGAATATAATCCAATACTTTTTTATTTATTTTGTTGTTCAAATTGTTCTTACTTTGGCCATTGAGAGTTCTTTTCATTGGCTTCTGTGTCTCTTTAATATACACCCATGAGGGCATGTGTGAAGGTGTGTGAGAGTGTGTGAGTGTGAATGTCAGTGTGTGTTTGAATGTGTATGAAAGTGCATGTGTGTGTTAGAATGTGTGTGAGTGTGCGTGAAAGACTGACTCTGAATGTGTGTGTGTGTGAATGTCAGTGCATGAGTTTGTGTGTCAAAGTGTATGTGTGTATGTTAGAATGTGTGTGTGAGAGTGTGACTGGGTGTATTTGAGTGTGTGAGTATGAGAGTATGAATGTCAGTGCATGAGTGTGTGTGAAAGTGCATGTGTGTGTATTAGAATGTGTGTATGTGAGTGACTCAGAGTGTGTGGGTGTATGTGAGTGTGAGTTTGAGTGTGTGTGAAAGTATATATGTGTGTTAGAATGTGTGTGTATGTTGGAGAGTGACTGAGAGCGTGTGGGTGCATGTGAGAGAGTGTGAATGTGTGTGTTTGTGAGTATGTGGGTGTACATTAGTGTGTTAGTTGGAGTGCATGAAAGTGTATATGAATGTGTAAGAATGAGTGTGTGCAAGAGAGATGGTATGATTGTGACTGTGTGTGTGTGTGTGTGTGTGTGTGTGTGTGTTTTCAAGCACTTCCTTCCTTTCTGGCACTGCAAGATGCACTGGGTTCATCTGGTATATTTCCTGTTCCTGTCCTAGAGTCAGCCATTTCTCCACAAGCCCTGATTCCCTGGAGAATGGTATTAGACACCAGGATCTAGGTACTAGATAGGCTCACTGCTACTGGTGAGTCATTGCTTCTAGGCCTTCTCAGCTGACACAGCATGGGAAATATATGTGTATGTTTGCTGTGGGTAGATTATAAAGAAATAGATCTCAAATGCTGGATCATGGCTGAGACACACCCTATCTTCCAACCTAATTAATTTAAAATGGTATACAATTAGGAGGCTGAGGCAGGAGAATTGCTTGAACCTGGGAGGTGGAGGTTGCAGTGAGCGGAGATCACGCCACTACACTCCAGTGTGGGTGACAGACCAAGACTCTGTCTCAAAAAATAATAATAAAATGGTATAAAAGAAAATCACCAGGAATTTGGCTCTTTATGGATGTACCTATGGACATAAAAAAATAGCCATATCCAGTAAGTTATTAAATCAGTTACTGAGAATCTAACCTAATCATTAGGCTATTTTCCTTGGGGGAAATAAAACAAAATGTTTCTTTAAAAAATTAATTCCCGGTTCTTCAGCATTTGACCTAGCGCTGGCATTTCACATTCCCTGCATTGATCCATGCCTCAAGGCTGCCTTCCTGCTAATTACTTGAAATTAAATTGACCTTTTCCTAAAATTGGCACACAAAAAAAGGTTTCATTCAGCTGGCCTAATGATTGTCATATGCAATTTTTACTCAGCATAAGGTACGAAGGGTCTTCTTTTTGCTTGAACCTACTAATTTTCCAAGCATAGTGTTTAAAGATTTGGTCCAAAACCCAAAACAGAGTTGGTGAGAGCACAGAGCTACTGAGATCCAGGGTTATGGACTGGGTTTCTGTTCAGATTTCCTCTTTCCATGGAAGCCATTAGCTTGGCTGCGTTCCTCGACCTCACCCAGCACGTCCCACCCCAGACCTGTCTCAGGAAGGACACCTCAGAAGGGCCATGGGTATATTTGCCCAAATGCAAAAACATCACAGGCTGAGCACTTCCCATCATTGACGGACTCACAGCGGCATTTCTATAAGTGTAGGTGACATAGTTTACATCCATCCTTCTCCAACCTCAGTCACCAGGACCCACCAGCATGAATTTAACATAATTATAAAAGCAACCACATTATTGATATTATAGCTTATCATATTAATAACTTATACATGCTTGGTGTACTTACTGATTATTTTTCTCAAACACATGAAAGTGATTAAAATGAAGTGTGCTGTACACCTCTTAAAATGTATTTGTCTATTGTGGGGGAACACGTTATACCACTTGGAAAATGCTATTTTAGTAACAATTTCTTTATTATTATTATTATTATTTGAGATAGGGTCTCACTCTGTCACCCAGGCTGGAGTGCAGTGGCTCAATCAGTGCGCTGCCACACCTGGCTAATTAAAAAATTATTTTTTGTAGAGATAGGGTTTCACCATGTTGCTGAGGCTGGTCTCAAACTCTTGAGCTCAAGCAATCCACCTGCCTCAGCCTCCCAATGTGCTGAGATAACAGTGATGAATGACTGTGCCCAACCAATTTCTTTAATTTTTCTACCTTGAATACCTCATCAGGTGTATTTTTTCATCAGTTTACATGTATAGCCATGTAAATTGAGCCCTGCACAACAAGGGGTGTGGGGATCCCTTCCATCCATAGGGCTGCGTGGCCCGAAACCTGCTCAGCATGGAGGGAGGAGCCCTGCCTAGGATACTACTGGGTGGAATCCGCTCCATGAGTTCTGACTTAACACTTTGAGGGGGAGACATTACCCGTTAGAGATTACCCTGCTTTTCTGTTGAGTCCTTTCTGTATATTCATTTAGTCAACAAATATTTATTGAGAATCCTTTATGTGCCAGGCCCTGTGTGAAGTGTTAGAGACATTTTACCCTTTTAAAAATTGCATTAAAACTGGCTGGCTATTTCATTTCAGAGCTACTTTGCCGCTTGCTCAAACAGAACTCTTGGAAATGTTAACTCCTCCTGCAGTACAAACATAAGGAAGAGTTAAGAGCCCACCAGGGGTAGAGAGTTCTATCATATCTCCTTTGAAATCCAGCTCCTTCTTTTATAGTTCAAAACATGACCACGGGGGCATATAATCTCTGGTCGTGCCTATTCAGCTCATAGGAATGTGTTTGCATTGCCAAAAGTGATTGCTGCTTTTAGTGTTCCTTGACACAGGCAAATCTCATAAATGGACTTCGTGGGAATGCATCAGATCTCTGGGAGCTGTGGGGTAGCCAGTGTCTGTGTCTTTGCTTATAAGGAGCATTGAGAGTGGACATTGGCTGTCCTGCAATTTTCATGTCTGGGTGTGCTGTGGCAAAGTGAAGAATCACAGATCTACAGCCTTGCCTTGCAGTTTTAAGTAAAAAGAGAAGGGAGCTTTGTGAGGTTGATCTCCAGAACGGTCTCGGTAGAGCTCCAGAGACTGAGTTTTCCAGCCTGCTGTTTCATTGGCAGGTACCGAGTCTCGTCTGGTTCAGTCTGGAAGCGTTTCTGGGAATGCAGCTGCCATGGGAAACGCCTGTAATGGGCAAAACACAAACTGGTCATCCTCCCAGCTCCAAGGATTAAACTAATATTCTGACTTTTATGCCACATACTCCAGTTGCCCAGACAGGGTTAGAAGGAGCCCTTAGTCGGAAAGGACAGAAACAGCGTCCTTAAGTCAAATACAAAAGATTGGATGCGTTTTCGTTGGTTATAACAGACAGGAACACGGAGACGTTCTTTTGGCTCCAGCAGGCATTACGAGGAAAGAGCTGGCAAGTGGAGTTGGCAGGTGGGGAAATGAGTTGGAGAAGCTTTAAAGATCTTTTCCTATAAAATAAATGTCCAGAAGCTGTGGAAACGTACGTCTTTAGTTAAGTAAATACCCTCAAAGACAACACATGTACATTTTTCAGTGAAAGCTGACCAGCTACGACTGCCATGTTTTCAGATTCCAAGAATTTCAGCACACATAGAATTGGCCTATCATGCTCATTAACCTCAGAGCAACTCCTTTCAGAAGTTCCTGAGGCCATGATGGCAAATGAGTTTAACTGTTTTGTTTGAAGTGCAAAGACTTGGAGTGGCATCCTTACTGTTTCCTCGCCGTGTATATCAGGCTCAAATGAAAAGGAACGTTGATTACGTTACCAGTCCTAGCCTCTGTACAAATTGGGGCAGTCTACTGAAACCCCGGCTTATCCCTTTCCTTACATAGAAAGCCTCACAGCCAGGGTTTTGAAGTAGGCTCTGCGTTGACTCTGCTCTGAGACAGAAGTTGTGGTCCTCTGTTTATTTTTATTTATTTATTTGTTTGTTTGTTTTAAGACAGAGTCTAGCTCTGTTGCCCAGGCTGGAGTTCAGTGGCATGATTTTGGCTCACTGCAACCTCCACCTCTCGGGTTCAAGCGATTCTCCTGCCTCAGCCTCCTGAATAGCTGGGATTATAGGCATGCCGCACCATGCCTGGCTAATTTTTGTATTTTTAGTAGAGACAGGGTTTCACCATGTTGGTCAGGCTGGTCTCGAACTCCTGACCTCGTGATCCGCCTGCCTCAGCCTCCCCAAGTGCTGGGATTACAGGCGTGAGCCACCACACCCAGCCCTCTGTTTATTTTTATAAGTGACTATTAAGTACCTATTCCAGCTAGATTTTGGGTTGGGTTGAGGAGTTTTCAGATTAAATGAGGCCTTGAGTGTCATGCTAGGGGGTTGACTTCAATTCTGAAGGCACTGGGGAGCCACTGAAGATTTCTGAGTAGTCAGATAACATTTTGGGGGTGTAATTTTAGAAGAGGTTTGAAAATAGAGTATTACTGAAAATTTTATATAAACAGTGGGCTCTCAGGGAAATCGTTTTTTCCTGTAAATGTCCATGTTGTATCTCTTGATTGATTTGAGCGTGTCTCATTTAGGAGTGGAGCGTGCTCCCAGAATCAAAATCCCAGATTCAAAGCAGAACTTGTTAACATGTGGCCCCACTGAGGTGATGTTCCAAAGGGCAGCCGGACCTTGGCCTACAGCCCCCACGCTCCCTGTGCCCTAGTCTCTCTGCATTGAAACTCGCTTTGGAGCGCCCCCTCTCACCACATCCTCCTCCCACACCATCCCCAGCTGGCTTCTGCTCTACCCCACCTGGGACATCTGGTCTCCTCTGTTGCAATCAAGCTGGCTACTTTTCCCGTGGCTGTGGGACTGCGTCCATGCCCCTCTCTCCAGCCTTGCTTCCTGCTCCACCCTCAGCTCCTCCAGCAGCCTCCAGGCTGCGCCGCTCCTGCCAACCTGCTCAGGTCAACATTGATGGCCTCATCCGCCACACGGCTTCTCATCTGGTTCCTGGCTTGGCTCCTCCTCTGGCTGTCGTCGAGAAGAGCTCTGGGAACCTCCTTGGGAACACCTGTTCCTGGCCTCCGTCCATGAGTGCTTACAGCACCCCACCTTGCTGCATGGTGGATGAGTCCCTTCTCATCTCTGCCTTAAAACCCCATCCTTAGGGAAGCCTTCCTTCCCTCATTATCTCATTTAAGCAGATGCTCACTCGGTTTGTTACTATAATTATTTTTTGTTTCTTCAACGCTCTGCCTTACCATTTTCTTTATCTGTTTATATCCTGGCTTAATGTCTGCCTTTCAGCCTGAACTGTCCATTCCATGAGAAATTTATCTTTTTCGTTCACCACTTTTCCCTAGAGTTCACCACAGAAGCTTCTGTGAGAAATACCAGTCATATGTATGTAGGTGGATAGATGGGTAGGTGGGGAGATGGATGGATGGATGGATGGACGGATGGACGGATGGATGGATGGATGAATGGATGGACGGATGGACGGATGGACGGACGGATGGATGGATGGATGGACGGACAGTCGGACGGATGGACAGACGGATGGATGGGGCTCACACCTTGAAAGAGTTGGTGTTGATGAGGTGTATGTATTCTCTTCCACCCTTTTATGTGGTCATCTTATATGTCTGGCTATTCCTTATAAGATCTGAAAATGTTCTCTGTTTCCCAGGTGGGAGACTTTGACCCCAGTTAGCATACTTGGCATTTTCAAAGTTGAATTCAAGGGCTTTGTGATAACCAGCTTCCAAGGTGATCCTTGCCCTTCCAAGGCCCTCTCCTTTGTGAGGCAGGGTTGGTCTGGGTCACCAATTGAAGGCAGAAGTATTCGACCTTGAAGTTAAGTCGTAAGAGACATGATACTTTTCACCTTGATTTCTTGACCCTCTCAAATGGAGGGGAAAGCCAGCTGCTGAGCCATGAAGATACTTAAACAGCCCTGTGGAGATGCCCTGTGGAGAGCCAACAGCCAGCACTGACTGGCCAGGCGTGCTAGGACGCCGTCTCGCAGTGGGTCCTTTCATCCCAGCCAAGCTGCAAGCTCAGGTGATGACTGCACCCTCATGAGCGACCCTCAGGCTGAAGCCTTTTAGCCAAGCTGCTCTGCATTTCTGCTCCACAGAAACTGTAAGCAAAATAGCAACGTATGATGTCTCTTCATCTGAACCAATATGGCTAATTTATGCAAGTAAGTTATAATGTATTACTGAAAAGTCAAAGAAGAAACTGCAAAATCTGAAGACTTGACCATAAATACCTGTTAGCTTTGGTGGTGTGTCTCACATGTGTTCATGGGTATATGTGGCTGTGATGAGAGGACGTCATTCCTGGTTTGTCAGCGCCTAAGATGTGCTGGGGTCCATGGGTTTGATGGCACCATTGTCTAACAAAAGAAGAGAAGGCAGTTGCTTGTTACTGAAGAAGGGAAAAGTCTACAACAGTAAACAGTGTTTAACAAAGCCAGCCACAAGCTTGATACCGCGTTTGGTGTAGTGTTTAGGTTTAATGACAATGAATTCAGATTTAGAACCTAAGAAGAGATTTCTGCCTATTTCTGTTCTCCTCTTCTTTGAAAGCGCCCCCCTCCCAGGCCTGTCTTCTCCCAGAAGGCTTCTCTGGCCACCCAGACTCCACTGAACACAAGGCGTCCACATCCCATTAACCACGCAGTTAGGACCGTCCAGCCACACACAGTGTTTGTCCTTTTGTGTTTACTTTGTTGAGGAGAGACAACTACCTAAATTAAGTCACCTCCATCCACAGGCACAGCCAGGTTCTCACTTCAGGACTTGCCGTTCTGGAGCTTGCGGAGGACGGGACCCAGGTGTTGGAGAGGGGAGGAGGAAGTGCGCCTGGAAGACCCCGCTGTTGGATTCTGTCTGCACCCATCTTGTGGCCCCCACCAGGTGCTCTGCCATGGGTTTCTCACAGCCTCTCTGACATCTTCTCATTGCAGCTGTACAGAAAACGCAAACCATGGCCTTGACGCTCACACTTCACGCTGGTCACCAAACGTGGGCTTTTTTTTTTTTTCCACGCCAACCAATTCTCCAACTTTGGACACCAGTTGGGTGCCCCACAGTTCAGTTATGATGCTACCTACCTGGAGTTAGCACAGACCCCGCAGGCAAAGGGTTCAATACCACAAGATGGCCCACTTCGGATGCCAGTTGCAAATAGAGGGTCCCCAGATGACTCACACTTCTCTCTGTCGTGACTACAAGTGAAGGGGTCCCATGTCCCCCTTGCCAGGCTTAATAATTTGCTATAATGATTCAGGACTCACTGACTTACTTATGCTTGCTGCTTTATTATAAAATATATGGTAAAGGACACCGATGAGCAGCCAGATGAAGAGGTACATAGAGCAGGTCTGGAAGGGGCCTGAGCGCGGGAGCTCCTGTCCCCATGTTGTGCCACCTTCCTGGCACATGGATGTGTTCACCACTCTGAAGACTCTCTGAATCTCATCTTTTTAGGATTTTGATAGAGGCTTCATCATTTTGGCATTACTGATTCTTAACTCCAGCTCTTCTCGCCTCCCAGAGGATGGGGGTGGGCTGGAAGTTCTCAGCTTCTAATTATGACTCAGTCTTGTGACCAGCTCCAATTCAGGATCCCACCAAGAGTCATCTTATTAGAACAAAAGACATTCCTGTCACCCAGGATATTACAGGGGTTGTAGAAGTTCTATTCCTGGAACAGAAGGCAGAGACCAAATACATGTTCTTTATGTCACAAAGGTCTCAACTGCTCTACCAGTGCTGTGCCTTAAGCATTTTGCTATTTTTTAATAACTGTTTTTGGAGATTAGGTTTAGAAGGAATTATTTTCCTCTCCCAGGTTTTTCCTCCCACTGCAGCCCCAGGTATACTTCCCTATTTATTCAGCAAACATGGGTGGCATATGGCATTGCCAAATAAAATACAGAATGCCCAGTTTAACTTAAATTTCAGAAAAACAATGAGTAGTCTTTGAGTATATCTCATGCAGCTTGTGCATCCAGAGGGGGTGTGTGTGTGTATGTGTATGTATGTGTATGTGTGTCTGTGTGTCTGTATGTGTATATGTGTGTGTGTATGTGTGTGTCTGTATGTGTGTATGTGTGTGTATGTGTGTGTGTGTCTGTATGTGTGTGTGTGTGTGTGTATGTGTCTGTGTGTATGTATATGTATGTGTGTGTGTGTGTGTGTGTAATGAGGAAGACCCATAACCCACTGAGAAGGTGGGTAGGAGATGTAGTATTTCAGGAGCTTGGCTCAGAGGAGGCATCCTGGAGATTTTCCCTGCAGCAACCCTTAATGAAGACTGGCATTCCCCAAAGGCAGGGACTTGTTTCCTCCTGCTTAGGGTTCACCGTGTCCTCTCGCACAATAAATGCTCAGCAAAAATGTATCATCCCTCTCATAGTCCACAGTTTCATATTTTGGTCCCATTCTCACCAAACAGCTATGAGACGATGTTAGTAATTTCCCTGTGCATGGGCTACTCTGCATTACAACCTCCTTGTATTTACTGAAAGAGTTCTTTTGTACCTTCCCATTAATGGTGAGACACATCCCAAAAAGTGACTTATAATTAAAAACAATATAATGATATTTACATAATGCTGAGAGTTCGCACTCCAATTTCCATACTGTTACCTCTGCACCTGCCTGCCTTCCTGCCCCTGCCTTGGCCACCAGGCATCTCAGAGGAAGCTGATTGCTTTTGCTGGCTGCTTTGTACCATGGGTTTTGCTGGGTAATGATTCCAGCCTACGCTACCACTTGCTTGGAACATCTTTTGGCAAGATCAGTAATGCCTTGGTAAATTCCTTGCTTCTCTTTCCATCTCTAGGGTCTTTAATTATTGGCATTTGTAGTTGGTGATTTCTTTCTCTTACTTGCAACTACTGCCCCTGGATGTCTTGGTCCCAGGTTTTGCCTCGTTCTCCTCCTACCTCTTCGACCACTCTGCTAGCTTCATTTCCCACTCCTGTTCTCCTCCACCAGCCTTCTAAACGTATGCGACTCCCAGGGTTCTGTCTTCTGTCTACTTGTTTTTTACTGCATCGCCTCTCTGGAACCTTTCAGAATACTCCAAGATTTCATCTATCATTTCTTTTTTTTTTGAGACAGAGTCCCGCTCTGTCACCCAGGCTGGAGTCTAGTGGCACGATCTTGTCTCACCACATCCTCCGCCTCCTTGGTTCAAGTGATTCTCCTGCCTCAGCCTCCTGAGTAGCTGGGATTACAGGCACGTGCCACCATGCCTGGCTAATTTTTGTATTTTTAGTAGAGATGGGGTTTCACTGTGTTGGTTAAGCTGGTCTTGAACTTATGACCTCAAGTGATCTCACCTCGGCCTCCTAAAGTGCTGGGATTACAGGCGTGAGCCACTGCACTTGGCCCATTTTGTCTATCACTTCTGTTTACGTGTCACAAAATCTTCACCTCCAGTTCTAATATTTTGCAAGTCTCAAGTCCATGGTTACAACTGTCTTAGGTCATCTCAATCTGATTATTAAACTATTCTCTCTAGCTGCTAGCCCAGCCCCTAAAACTGTATTTCTCTGCTTCTCTTTCAAAGCTTAGTGGCTTATAGGTGTCCATATTTGGATTGTGACAAAGCTAACTCCCAAGCATGGATTCCCACTCAGTGTAATGCAAAAGGAGTACTTCAATTTTATCTGCATTTTCTGGACCCGATGCACCATTCTAGCCTTTTTTCTTGGAATGAAGTCTGGCTAAGAATGATTGATACATTAGTAAGAATTACCTAATAAATCAACTCTTGGTTATGAGTGGCAGAAAACTAAAGCCTGCTTATGTTAAATTGGAATTTGTTTTCTATTTGCAATACCCAAAAGTCCAGGGACATTTTCTGACTTCAGATATGACAGACTCCAGGGACTCAACCAGTGTTCCCGAGACTGGAATTTATCCTTTCTGTTGGCGCTGCCCTCAGAGGGGGCTGACCTTCATAATGGCAAGGTGGCTGCCAAAAGCTATGGTCTTGTCTCCCCTTCTCAGCAACCCCAGCTGCAAACATTGTCTTCCTTAATGATGTAAATAAAAGTCCTCAAATGGAGTCTCTGAGATCTAACTTAGGTCATGTGTCCCCATTTGAAATGATCGATGTAGCCAAAAGGTGCAGAAAACAGTGATTGGCCAAGCCTGGGCCATATGTCCACCCTTCGCCCTGGGAGGAGGAGATAGTCCACCAAAACCATAAGGGCTGGGTAGCAGGGACATGGTTCCCCAAAAGAACCCTGGGTTCTAGGATTGTGTAAGAGGAGAATAGAAGGCAAGCAGGCAAATATGGCAGACGTCTACTCGGTTGTGTAAATGCTTCTCTCCAGTAGTCCCAGAAGAGGCTTCATGACAGCTGACACATACGTCATTCTTGGACTGGTAAGGGATAAGATCTGACCTTCAATAGTGGATATATTATTCAAGGGTGTCCAACACATCACAGCTGTTACTCGCAGTTGCTAACTATGAGATGGCAATGCCTCTTATCTGAGATGAGATGTTCAGTTGTTTTCTACCACAAAGCACACTAAGCATCGGCCAATTTGCAATGAATATTTTTAAACTTTTAAGATAGTGTTTGAGGGCATTTCCTCAAATAGAAAATCAAAATTTGAAAAAATAGTCAAAACATCACTTACTCAGGATTTGAGTGAATTTTAAACAGTGACTGTGTAAAAGTTTGCTTTTATACTATCTATTAAATAATATTAAGTCAATAGTAAAAGCAATATGCCTATGGTGATGTTTAAAGTATTAATAGTAAAAAAAAGACCTGTGTTGAAAGTTTGCTTTACAAAGTAGTATAAGTATACATATAATTTCTGGCATATTTTAGGAGGCTGAGGTACCGGATGAGAAAGACAGAGTGGAATCTTTCATACTCTGCTAGTGACTTGGGAGACAGGGTCCAGCTAGAGGAATAGGGCTTGCAACAAACACATAACTGGTCTCCCTGTCATGCCAGATTTTAAAGTTGCATGGGCAGGAAAGCTAAAGAGCATGCTCTAGTTTCCAAGATAGAACTGAACTTCATCTGGAGTCTTTTGGGGCCAAAAAGACATATACTCCAGACCCTAAATTAAAAGCCTAGGATGGTCACCCTCAAGGAACCATCCTTAAGGATGAGCCTTACTAAGGCTTGGACTGAGCCATACTAAAAGTGCAACCCAGCCCCGACCCAGCTCAATTCCTGGCAAGTGAGAGACTGATCACATCAGTCCAATTTGCCTACAGATGAAAGGCTGTACTCCCTCTGGAGGGAAAATCACCATTATGGCACTGCCATACATGGTGTCTAGCATAAAATAAAATGTAGCTAGACATGTTTTAAAAAGCAGGCATGAGGGTCAGGTATGGTGGCTCATGCCAGTAATTCCAGCATTTTGGGAGGCCGAGGCAGGCAGATCATTTGAGGTCAGGAGTTTGAGACCAGCCTGGCCAACATGGTGAAATCCTGTTATCTATAAAAAAATATATATATATATCCAGGTGTTATGGTGCATGCCTGGAATCCCAGCAGGTTGGGAGGCTGAAGCATGAAAATCACTTGAACCTAGGAGGTGGAGATTGCAATGAGCTGAGATGGCACCATTGCACTCCAGCCCAGGTGTCAGAGCGAGACTCCTTCTCAGAAAATGGCAGGTAGGGACACACATGGACACAGGGAGGGGAACATCACACACTGGAGTCTGATGGGGGGAAATAGGGGAGGGACAGTGGGGGGTGGGGATTTAGGGAGAGATAGCATGGGGAGAGATGCCAGATATAGGTGATGGGGAGGAAGGCAGCAAATCACACTGCCATGTGTGTAACTAGGCAACCATCTTGCATGTTCTTCACATGTACCCCAAAACCTAAAATGCAATTAAAAATAAAAATAAAAAAAAAGGCAGGCCAGAAACTGTGACTGACCATCAAGAGAAAAAATAAAAACAGAGCCACCAATGATATAAATATTGAAATTAGCTGAGAAGGACTTAAAACTAATTAGGATTGGTATGGTAAAAAAGCAAAAACAAATAACAAAATCTCTGAAATGGAGAAAAGTATGCAGAATTTCAACAGTGACCTGGATTCTACAAATAGGAATGAAATGGACATTCTATAACTAAATAATACAATCAAGATCTAAAATTAAGTACTTATTGGAATGGAAACAGAAGTTGTTAGGAATAGTGAACTTGAAGACAGATCAATAGGCATGAAACACAGTAGACATGAATGGAAGGAACAGAACAGAGCACAGAAGGCACACAGAACGGGGAGAGGTAGAATTACGCATAACTGGAATCCTATAAGGAAAAGAGTGAGAGAGACTGGGGAAAGAGGCAATGTCTAAGGAGATGATGGCTGAGAACTTTTTACAAGTTATGAATAGTCAGTTCATAATTTCAAACTCATTTAACCCCCAATTAGAATAAATGCAAAGAAAACTTCCTCTGAGCCCATGATAATCAAACTGTTGAAAGTCAAAGTCCAAGGGAAAATCTTTTAAACATTCAGAGGAAAAAAGACTTTCAAAGGAGCAAGGTAAGACTGGTGGTTGATTTTTCAAGAGAAACATCCTAGCCAGAAGAAAATGGAAAGATATCTTGGAAGGGCAAGATGTAAGAAAAACTGCCAGTATAGAATTCAAAACCAGAGAAAATACTATTTTTTTAAGACACATATGTATATTTACTTATTTAATTCTTAAAACCTCTATGAAATGAGTACTATTTTGTTCCTCATTTTACAGATAACAGATAAACAAAGATTACCTACTTCCTAGGTTAGCGGCTGTTTCACAGGGACCCAGCCAAGACTATGAACCCAAAACATTACTCAATAAGAAACACAACTGAAACTCAGAATTTCTAGTATGCATGGATGGATGGATAAATGGATGTTTCAGGTCTTTTATTTTTTATTTATGTATTTTTTTTTCTCTCTGCTCCTCTTTTTCTGATGTATGGGGATGGGTCTCCTGTCAATTTACAACCTAGTCTAATGTTAAACACTAACTCTTACTTGTCTTTTCAAAGACTCAAGTAAAAAATGGTACATTCATTTTCTATTTATAAAGAGCATAAAGGCCTTCTCTCAATCTAACTACATCTCCCTGTCATCTCCCCAAAACAGTAAATTTTGTAGAATTCCGTTAAGAACTATATAGCATAGAAAATAACTCTTAACAATTAAGGAAAAATATATTTAAAGACCAAAAGCAGATGATGAAATTCATCTCTAACAGAATCAAACTGTAGGAACTATAAAAGGATGTCCTTCAGGTTGAAGGAAAATGATCCCAGATAGAAGCATGGAACTGCTGAAAGAGCATGAGAATGTAAACATGTTGGTAAATAATGGTTTTGACTCTTTAAAACAACAATGCAAGATATTTAGGGCTGTACAGCATATGGGTAAGTAAAATACGAGTAGCACAAAGGGAGGAACAAATACAACTAAACTATTATAATATTTTGCTTATTCTGACAACAGTAAAGATACTAAGTTAACACAAGTCTAGGGTGCTCATTTTGATCTCTAAAGTAGGCACTGGAGGGATAACAATAACATATAAGAAGCCATTAGAGAAAGATTGAAGAATAAAAATATAAGGTTCAATTTTTAAAAACCATAAAAACACCCAGGAAAATAAGCAGAAGGATGCCAGACGTAAACCCAGCTCTGCAGGAATTATAGTAAAATTAAATGGGAAAACTTTAAAACAGGGATAATCAGATGGGATTAAGAAACCAAACTCCCTGTATGCTATTTACAAGAGGTACACTTTAAATGTCAATACATACAGAAATAAGGTATATATAAATATAGAAATTCTTAGATAAATCAAGTAAAAGGACAGAAAATATATATGTCATACAAACACACCCAAATAAAGCTGACTAGCTATATTAATATTAAATATAGTTGATTTAAGACAGGAAGTTTGATGAGAAATGAATAGACATATCTCATAATAAAAAAATGAGTCAATTAACCTGGTTATAATTCTACTCAGTATCATTTTCCTTCAATCTGAAACACTTCCTTTGGAATTTTTTTCAAAATATTTACCATAAAAATTTGTAGAACTAAAAAGAAGTAAAACCATATCACAGTGGAGATTTTTGTAAAAATAAACTTTGAAGTAAAACAATAAAAATGATAAAATGCACATAATGTGGACAGTTTAATGAATTTTCACAAATATATACACCCACGTAACCATCACCCAAATCAAGATATTAAATATTTCCCTCAGCCCGAAAATGACTTCATGGTCAGTTCTTTTGCAGTGTTCCTTTTCGGTCAGTGTCTCTTATCAACCCTGCCTTCAAGTAACCACCAATCTGTTTTAGATCACTAAAGAGTAGATTTCTCTCTTCTAGAAACTCATATATAAAAAATCGTATGATTATACTCTTTTGTGTCTGGCTCCTTTTGATTAATATAATGCTTTCGAAATCCTTCTGTGTTGTTGGTATCAGTACTTCATTTCTTGTTATTGCTTGAGCAGTAACTCATTGTTGGATATTCCACAGTTTGCTCATGGATTCACCTGTTGATGGGTATTTGGTTCAATTCAAGTTTTGAGCTATTAAGAATAAAGCTGAGGACTTCATTTATGATTAAAGATGTTAATATTTTGTCTAAAAAAAAGAATAAAGCTGTTATAATTAACTCTGTGTAAGTCATCGTGTAGAAATATATTTTTATATATTTTTATTTCATTTGGGAATGTACCCAGGAGTGGAATTCCTATTTCAAATGTTTAGTTTTCTAAGAAATTAAGTTATCTCACAAAGTCTACCATTTTACTTTCCTAACAGAAACATTTATGTGTTCTATTGTTTCTATCTTCACCAATGTATACATTATATATCAGTGGTGATTTATAATTTACACTTGGTATATTCATTCTTCTTAATCTCAACTATTATAATGGATGAGTATTGATATCTCATTGTGGTTTTAGTTCATAGTTCCCTGATATTTCATGAAGTTGACCATGTTTACATGAACTTATTGGCCATTCAAACAT